>NC_138868.1:40543885-41159239 GCF_965194805.1 Balaenoptera borealis
ATGTTGAGAACAATCTTAACTGTACTTCATGTAACCAATTTTAGGAGAAATAATTGTTTTTACCTATATGAGTAGTTAATGGAAACTTTTTTATTGGTTGATTAAAAGTTTTGTTTTAATTCTTAGAGTTTGTTTTGGTACCATTACTTAATTTTTTTTTCTCAACAAATCCATCGATGTAAAAATATTTAATGCTAAGAATTTTTTGTAATATTTTATCTGACTTTTAAATAAACATCAATTTGTGGGTTGGAATTTTAAAAAGCAAAAGTAAAAAATTAGCTTTCATTTTAATTTGTAGAAAATTATACTTTGAGTGTATTCATGTTAAATATGATTTGTTTAATAGAGACTGAGAAATAAATGTGAGACAATCAGAGTTATGGATCTCTGAATGTATTCTGAAAAAGAAAATATTGTATAAAATACTTTCCCTTTGTCAAAGGATTATTTCTATGTAGAGACATCATGTAGGACTGGGGCATCAAGGGTGTATTTTTGACAACTGAACTATTTATAAAACTTTACTATTTGATATACCATTGAAAAACCCTCATAGGCTTACATATAGTATATGCTCATAAATGTTTCTTAGTATATGAATAAATGAATGAATGAACCCTAAGTTGTCTTACTGAAAGGTGTATGGGAATATAGCATTGCCTAGAAAGGTTTGAAGAAAATTCTAGCTTTAGATCATATCTGCTCTCTCCACTTTGCTATCTGTTTCTGATAACTACTTTTTGTATACTTAATATATCTAATGCCCAAACAAACAAACAAAGCCACCAAACCATCCTGTTATGAGGTTGGGAATGGTGAAAATGGGACTAAAAACAATTTAAAAGAACAGCTGCACCAGGCCTTGTGGAAAGAAATTGAATGAAGTATTTAGGTGGTGATCTATAGTAGGGTAACTTTATAAATTCAAACATGTTGATAGACTAGGCCTTAGCTTAAACTTGAGTTGAGCAAGGGTTTGAATAAATTGGATATGTTGAGAAGACAATCTTCTGAATCAGAGCCATTCATTCCCAGGGAATATTGGACCTTGGGAAATTTTATTGTACTTCTGCCTTTTCTCTACCCCCTCTCCTGAACATTTTTCAGGTAAAATCAAGTTAATAAATAACCAGTGTAACCTTAAAGTATGAAAGGCAGCATGAAGCCTGAAGGGTATTTATGAAGGGGGCGATACTGTTGCTAGGAAGCTTGGCTCAGTTTCTCCCGTTCTCTTTTTTATGCAGATTCAATGTACATGAGCTTTAAGACATTTTAAATTTCATTTGCAACACATCTTTCTTCTTTCTTGCTCACTATTTCAGAATCAATGGGAAACTCAGGAGCTCTCTGACAGTATCCAAGGCCCTTCAGAGCTTCCGTGTGTGTGGTCAAATGTGTAATGGCTTTATTTTATATAAATGAATGCACCAGGAATTCTCTGGGTCTTAGTTTGTTAGGTTAATAACACTCTAATTGTACATAGTAGTTTACAGTTTGTGAAGGGCTTTTACAGACGTTATTTGAATCTCATAAAAATTTTGAGTGGGAAGGAGGGCAGATATTATTCTTACCCTATTCTAGAAGTGAGAAAATTAATGATTAATGTGTTGAATAGCTAGTAAATGGGAAGCTGAAGTAAATTTAGGCCACTTGGAAAACTACTTCAGTGTTCTTTCTGTTTTTCCATGTTGCCATTCAACATGATAAGCATGGTGTCCAGGTGGAGTAGTTGGGTGTAATGGAGCCCTCTGTTTGAGCTCATTTGCATGGCAAACTCCTCTGATTAGGGCTGAGTAAACTCTTTGGTCTCTGCTTTATTTGACCACTGTTAGTTTGTCTTCAAGGTGTGAGTTGATTCTTTTAGGTCAGGAATAGTCAGTTTAGGAGGCACATGCATTTGTGTGTGTGTGTGTGTGAGAGAGAGAGAGACTGATTGAGTGATTGATTGATTATAGGAGGAGAGCTAGAAAGAGATGGGATAGCACACTATAGCATGTCCCTTTGCTCCCAATACTTAATCAAATACATTAATTTTCTTCTCTTGAGTGATTTATTTCATTAGAATAACAAGTTTACATTTCACAGATTCATCTACATGACCGTGTCAACAATAGCGACAAGAAAATATATTCTATTTTCATGCTGCCTGAAAAACTGTCAGATTTTGCTTGAAAAGTTGTCAGATTTTGATTTTTCTTTTCTAGTACTTTTCATAATAATAATTTTTTGTAAAAAAATTTTTATTATAGAAAATTTCCAAAATCACATAAAGGTAGAGAGTATAATGAGCCCTTATGAAAACACATCACCTAGTTTCAAAAATTATCAATATTTTCTATTTCTATTTCACCTATCCAACCACTTTTTTGGCTTGATTAAAGTTTAATTTTAAAATGTAAATTATGAAATATGTCAAACATACAAAAAGTTATAGAATAGACACCCAAATTTCTGCTGCCACTTTTTGATGGATATTAATATTTTTCATTTGTGTTCTTTACATCAAACATGAACATGTGGTTGCAATAGCTGAAAGATGGAAAATAGGAACAAGGCTGAGGAAATAGGATGAATATGGTAAAAGCGTAATTTCTCAGAATACGCCTGTTAGCGTTTCTTTTTTATAAGATAGCACTCTATATAACAATTCATGTGGCCCATAAATGCCTCACTGAACATATTGATCATCATATTAGACATAGGAATATCTTAGTTAAGGCAATTTAACCTGCACCTTGGTTCATAAGGTTGTCCTGGAGTATTCCTGTCCTTGGTATATACTAACAAGTTCTTGCTGTCACGTGTGCCTGTTGGGAAGTCACTGACATTCCATAAAATGTCATTAGACTTTTGTTGTCATTGCTTAGCCACAAGGCTAAGCTGCTGCACTGATCCCAGTACACACTGAGATGCTTTTATCTAACACCTTGTTCTGAAAATTGCAGTGGACCCTGGAAGTCTATAAAAGGCATTCTTTTGTTAGAGAAGGAAATCCTCTTCAGAAGCACTAAATAAGATAATAACTGGAAGTTCATTTACTTAAAAAAACTATGATATTAAGCTATATTTCGAGAAGTTCAGTTTCTTTAATTTGTGAGTACTTTTACCTTGGAATAATACATCTTACCATTCCATAGAGCATATAGCAGAAAATGATTTATAATGTTGTTTTTGTACACCAAAATTTTGGTTACTTGGAAAAATCAAAGAATGGAAAATACAAGCAAATGGATATTATTTATTGAGGATTCATCAGGAAACTCATTTGTTTTCATACCTATTAAAAAATGTTTACAAAAATTTTAGGTACTTTTCTGACCATAGCAGATCAGTATAGGTAATATAATTGGATGAGTTTTTATTGATTCAGGATCAGGCACATCTAAGAGGTATCACTGAATCTGTGATCATCATATGGTGCGGCATGATGGAATGTATAGAAAACTGAGTGGACTGTTTGTTCATTCATTCATTCACAAACATTTATTGAGTTCCTCTTGTGTGCCATGTACAGTCCCAGGCACTGGAAAATTAAAGAACACCCTGGACATTTTTTGTTTTTAAATTTCTTCTTGAACGATTTTTTTAATGATTTTTATTTTCTATCAGTTTAATATAAAATAAATCCAGTCAATTAGTTCTACGTTTATTGTAGTCCAGTAAATTGAGATTTTAATGTCATTTATTTATTTTGCTTCTTATATTTAAAGAAAGAAGACTGGAATGTATGGTTTATCTTTGGTCCAGTGAGTTTCACCTGATTGTACCTGCTCTTTCCAAACCTGGAAAGCATCTGTTCCACATAACAAATTATAACTTACCGGGTAGAATCGAAGTATGTGCTATGTGCTTTTTAGGTGCATTAGATATGTGCTAATGGTCATAAATGCAAAGAGGTAAGAAGGTGTTTAGAGTTTAGGACACATATTTCATCATTACTGAAAATTAAGTCAGAACATTCAACAAATTAAATGAGCACAGTCACAGGCACATGGGACATAAATTGGAATAAAATACAGCTTGACCAGAAGAGGTTCAAAAGGGAAGGAGTAGGGGTTAGGTTTGCTATGGATATGGGGGCAGACTGACACACATGAGGTTCTATAGCAATTGTACTTCCCCTGCTTTAGCACTTCCAACATTGCTTCATATTTGTCTCATTAGGTGCCTGTATTTCCTACTAAACTGAGGCTCAACAGGGTGGGCACCTTATTTGTTTAATTCACCTTTTTTCTCTCTAGAACCTAGCACATTGCCTGGGACATAGGAGGTGATCAATAAATATTTGTTGGGTGAGTGAATATAAAGATTGTATTAACATAAAATTGTTCTATAATAGAAGTATGAAAAAGGAGGAGAGTATAGAATAGGGAGTAGAGGAGAACTAAAACATCTTCTTTGAAGTGTATATGTTTGAAAATATTTCTATATCTAGATATAGTTAAAACTAGTTTTATTTGTATTCTGTCAGAACACTCTTGGAGCAGATATTTTTGCCTATTGATTCTATGATGACATTTGCAAATTGTGGAATAATTCCTGAAGCAATAAAAACTAAATTATGTTCAGTAGCAAATAACCTAAATTCTATGAAGATTAATAACTCAAGTACTATAAATATAGTAACTCTGTTAATTAGATTAGTTGATAGCATGAACACCCAGTTCTTTACTACAATAGATACCAGAGGCAATTTGGTAGACTTGAGAGAGAGGGTATCTGTAGTCTTAGGTAATTGGAGTTAACATTTTAGGGTTAAAAATAACACTTCATTTTTTGTTAAATATTAGTCTAAGAAGAGAAAAGTATTCCATCTCATTATTAAGTGTAAGCACATTATTTAAATATAAGCATTAGAAACTGTGCATACTTATAATCTGAACTTGGTCATCTTTCATATTTTTCAGCAAATCTTATCTTTCTTTCAAGAAGTCAGAGATATTTTAGGTTTTTTTTCAGTCATAGCTGTTTAAAGGAGAATTACATGGATCTGGACAACTTGTTTTTTAAGTAGATGAAATTATAGAACATTATTACCATTGAATGGAACCTCTTATTTGGCATAACAAAATAATGCTAGAAAATAGGGCAAATATAGTAATTCTCATTATAGATATAGGCTTATTTATGTCATTTATGTGAGAGAATTTCTTATGATATGTAGTTCTTAATAGCATAAAATCAAAATAAGAAGACTTAAAATAAGTTTTAGCAGCTTTAATTGAAATAAAATTAAAGCGACACAAATTATTTCTTAGTATTTTTAGAAAGGGTTCTCTTATGTTATTGTTGTATGTTTATGTATGTGTTTATGATCCCTTTTGTAAATTATGGTTTAAAGAATATTATCTTCTGATAAACTGTCTAGAGATACCCAACTTGGAATAATTAGTTGTTTCACCTTTTAAACACAATTATTTTGGGCACTTCTATTGTGCGACACAAAATCATCTACTTTTTGTTATAAAACCATTCAATAATTCCATACAATGTTTTTAATGTTATATTTCTGTTTTAATATTTTTAACCAAATCTATTTTTAAAAAGTAAATTGCCACATTTTCTTGTTTATGAATTATTTATAGCTAATAAAAGTTGCCTGTATCTTGCATGAATACCATTTGATCATTTGCTACCTGATGTTTGGTTTGGATATTCCCATTCAATTGATATGAACTGAGTGGTATTGAAATAGGAGTTTTTATTTTTAAATTTGGCTTTGAGCCTTAGCAAAGTCATATATAAAGATATATGTATATATATCTTAGCCTTCTGTGTGTGTGTGTGTGTGTGTGTGTGTGTGTGTATATATATATATATATATATATATCAAATAAATTGACTCCACCATTTTTAATATGGGCAATTTTAAGAGTTGTATTGTTATCTTGCCAAAATAGTAGGCAAATATATGTGTATTTGTGTATAATCAGACTTCAAGTAGTGAGAGCATTTCTTTTGGGAAGATGGCTTTAAAATACCCTTAATTTTCATAGCTGATGAAGTAGAAATGAATTATCAAAATGCATAGTTTTTTAAATGTACACATGTTTGGACAATTGATAGTCTTATTTTTCTTTAAATAACCCCCTAATTTATAAATTTTTGCTATTATTCAAATAATAGTAAAAAGGAATATGATAATAAAGAATTATTTATATTAAAAAAATTACAAATAGACTTGAAAAATTGATAAAGATCAAGAGTTCTTATTACAGGAAGGTGTTTTTCTAACTGCTAAATTTTTTTTTTAGACAGTTAGTGATACTCTTACCTAGTGTCTTTAGCTAGAATAGTTTCCACATTTTATAAATATGTGAGGGGGTTCAGCGATTAATCATATACATTATTTTTAAGAATTGGATTTTATCATAAAGCAAGTAACTGTTATAATTATTTAAGAAATTTCTGCTACTTAATTATAGATTAGTATTATAGATTTGAGCTTTTTATCTAGCATTGGATAAGTTTATGATGCCTAGAGATGATAGTTTTTGGTGAGTTGCGTTTGTTACTCTGACTTCCCATAAAATTTCTCCTTTCTTAAAATATAACTACGTGGAAGCAATTAATTGAAAACAGTCTAAGTAGCTGAACATATTCGTGATGAATTTTGACAAAGAAAACATATTTTTGCATTAAAATTGAAATATCAAAAGCTTTTTGTCCTGGAAAACTAACATCTATGGGAGCAGCCATTTTAAAATAAGGGTATCAAGAAACAGTTGTAACTGATCAATTTGATATTTCCATATTCAAGAAAATTTTGTATTAATCTCCACTCCACAATCATTTCATGTGTAATATTCTAGTAAACTTGTAAATATATTTTTAAAATAAACTTTATCTTGATTCTAGAAAATCTTTCAGTTTATTGATGTGAAGCAAATCAAACAAACATCTGTACATCTTCTTTCCAATAAAGACTGGAGGCATGGTTTTATTACATTTTATCAAATGCATATATTTATTATTCTTTTATCAAACTCAGTAAAAGAGTTACTTGATTGCTTTTCTTTACTTCAATGGAAAGGATAGATGGAGAGGCATTTTATTTGGGTTTCATAACTATGTGTTTTATCGTGAAATGAATATATGAAAGCATTGCTTCTAAAATTATTAGTTGAGATTCATGAGACAAGGAATCCTAAATTAATTTTTTTGTTGCAATTACTGAGCCTTATTGTATGCCCTGTATTTCCCAAATCTGTAGTGTTCTTTTTAATATAAGCATGTATGATACATCTATATCTCATAACTTTATGTGTTTATGTTTGTATGCGCATATATATAATTCATTGGAAATATACATGATAATATCATGCATTTCTAAAAATCTGGAGATAGGAATTTTTGTTGTTGTATGATCTTGGAAAAGTCACACTCTGAATCTTTTGTAAAATATAACATTTATATATTGTAAAATTTTTATAAACATTATATATTTATATATTATAACTTTGTAAGTCATGTGTTTGTCAATCAAATCTGCAGATAATTAAACATAAAAAAGCTTCTTTGACATAGTAGTTTTGGTCTCTGTTACATGGAGAGAGAGAGAGCATGCAGGCAAGTTAGCAATGGAACACATACATAGAACCGAAAGCAGTTTGAAAAGCTCTGACTTGTGAACATTTGGCACTTTTGATCTATATATTTTTTTTACAAGAGGTTTATTCTGTTGGTGTTTAAGATTTTAGACTTTACTTCTCCTGATACTTGGAAACTTCTTTGGAAGGCCAGATAGAGAGTGAATAAAAGAACTCTATTTAACTCCTGAGTGATGGTAGCTACAAGGAATTTTATACTCTTTCCACTGTGCTACTCTGTTGAGAATTGATTCTTTCTGATTGTAGGGATGATTTAAATCAATGATAATTAAACTGACCTGTTATAATACCAGAGCACCTTTTGTTCTTACTAAAAATGGGTTTGGTTTCTGTCAATATGTAGTGTTTGTCTGACAGAAGGAGGACAGTTAAGGAAAAGGAGTTTATTGAATAGTATATTATCACATTCTTTCTTATAAGCAATTATGAATATATGCATGTTGTATATTTACACACATAGCCATACAACATAGAGATTCCTCTTTGCCCTATTTGTTTTAAAAATGCATATCAAGCACATAAAGAAATCAACTGTATAAAGATAAAATGATTCCCTTTAACTACTGGTGCGATTAGTCATTTGGTGAGAAAGTAGCTTATGGTCTATGGGAAGCACAACAATTTCATTTGGACTGGGTTTTAAGCAAGTCATTGTTTCATTTGGAAGATGTGAAATCGGTGAATGGGCTTGTTCTCTTTGTAGAGGATTACAATAACACACGGAAGCTTATGAGTGCTTCTGACAGATGTGTTGGCGGTTTGCCACAAAGCGAAGGGTGCGGCCCTGACTGACAACTTGCAATTATATTATGATGAATGGTTCTGATGTGTGTTCAAGAGAAAACCACTTTCTAGAAAGTGAAAGTCATACATACGGTTCCTATAAAAAAATCAGCTCAAATAAAGTATCATAACTTTCATTTTATTTTAGCATTTGGTGGGCTAACCAATTTGAGTGCCTCTCCTTTCATAAAAGTCTGTTTTTGATAAATCAAGGACCAAATCCAACATTTTTGTGGGGAAAACTAATTTGATACCAGTTTTGGCATCAAAATTACTTTATCTGCATTTTCGAAAAAACTGACATGTCAGAGAACTCTCTAAGGCTTACACACTTAAAATATAGACACATGTCCATAGTGTGGCCAGCAAGATTGCTGGAGTCAAGCGTTTGAAGGGAAACTGCTCTTTTTTGACTGAGTCAGTTCTCCTTCTTGATAGGTCCTGTTGTATGCTTAACATCGAAAAGCAACACAAGTGGACCAAAGCTTTGGGTCATTTTGAAATTGTCTTCACCATTTTCTGACTTGAGAAAAATCTGAATATGGCATCAGAATGTAGATTTTTCAAGAGTTAGTATGCCTCATCATTATGGAAATTCATTACTCAGTGATGAAGCTATAACATAAAATATGAATTAATGAAACTGGCGTTTTTATCTTCATAAATTAAGAAGAAATTGAGTAGTTTGCAAAAGCTAAATAAAAAAATTAGGTTTTGAATGTCTTTTATTGCACAATAGGTAAATTGTGCAATTTTGTAAGTAACTTGCAGCCTGTATCTTATTTAAAATACTGTTATTTTTAAAATGTAAATTTTTGTCTGAGTCTCTGAGGAGCTCAAGTCATGATATTTTTGCAGTTAGGCAGGCAACACTTATTAAAGATATTTAGTAAGCATTACTGTAATTATGAAGATGAATTTCAAATACATGATGTAATATTTAGCATATAAAGAAATATAGCCATAATAGCCAAACTCTTCAGAAATAATCACATAAAATAATGCATTAAATAATATTATTTTTAAAAGATAATCTAAAAACTGGAGAAAGAGGGATTACTGATAGATATACTGTAAATTTCTCAAAATTTATTAGAATATTTTGTATAAGTCAAATTAAAATAAGGTCATATAAAGGTTTGAAATAATCCAAAAGCAATTTTTGAATGACTTTAAGTCTCGGTTTACAGTATCCAGTTTTTGTCCTTTGGACTTGTTTTTCTCTATTTCCCTTTGTAACATTTAGGGTGTGTCAACTGTGGTATTTTAATAGTGGGACATTTTCATTGTTGCTGAAATAAATTAAATCTTTCGTAGTAAAAGAATGGTAATGTAGAAACTACAGCATTCTAGTGCAAGAATCAGGAGTCCTACAGTTTTACTGTAGATAGAACTTCTAAGAGAAAAAAAAAAAGACATTCACATAGGCTTTTAGTGTTTTGGCTCAGTTCACATTAGTTTTCCTGAGGGACTGACTCATCACTTACCCTTCAAACCTGTACATAGAACAAGAACATGAAGTCTCTGTCGACTAGGGTTTTCTGTTTGGTTGTCCATATTTGGAGCCATCTGAATTTTCTTTACCTGGTAAGATTTAGGCCTGAATTCTAGCCTCAACTGATAATATACAAGAATTTTCTATCATTTAGAACTTGAACCTTTATTGTTAAAGTGGTTTGTAGTTTTTATCTTTATCCATGTCCAAATTGTTTGGTTAAAACATGTTATTTTTACCCTCATGCTTTCTTTCACCATCTAGATTATCTATCTATCTATTTAGTTATTACCTGGAAGAGGAGCATTCACCAACCATTTGTACGTGCCAGTTAAGGCCTGTTGCAAAGTTTGGCATCTAAGCTATGACCTCTGAGTAATATCTTCTAGTGTATAGATTTGATCAGATGGAGTGTATGTTTGTGGGAAGAAAGTAGATTGTATTGTTTTATGTGTGTACCATAGGTCATAATTATTATAATGTTTATAGGATAATAAACTCATTATTATAGGATAATAAACTCATTAGGCAATTATGCCTTGTTGAGATATTTGAAACATTATTTGTTTTTAACTTGAAAACTCTCAGGTAGGTAATAATTAGATATCATTTGGGATATTTTATTTAAATGGAAGGTGTCTGGGATGAACTGCATATGTTCTTTGTTTTTAATTTTTTTCATTCTTTGCCATTTTGAAAATAAGCTATGCCAAACAGTGATAGAAAAAGAGGTAAATCCGTCTTTCCTTTTAAATGGTTGAGATGAGGTAGCTCAAAATTTCATGATTTGGGTAAAATTTGCCTTGACTGCTCTTCATTGATCCTATCATTGATGATTTTTTTGGCTCTGACATTAAACAAGTACTTTCTGTCACACCAGGCACTGGCTAAGTACTTTTCATACATGATCTCATTTAGTAGATATAGATACTATTATTATCCTCACTTTGCAAATGATGAAATGGACTTAATCAAGGCCACAAGTTAATAATTGACAGAACCTAGATTTGAAACCATGTTGAATAACTCCAAACCCAATGTGATTAACTCTCATGCTTACTATAAGGAAAATGGGCTGTAAAGTGAGGTTTCACATTCGCTTTCTAGCAGAGGAGGAAAGAATATAAGTGAATGTGGGATTTTCTTTCTCCACCCCTGATCCAAAGAAGTTTTAGAGTCTTTGAGGCAGTTAGTGCTCTAGGCTGAGGGATGAATGGAGGGTCAGTAGCCTACGAAGAAGACCCACTTTTTGTTAAGTATTTATAGAAGATATCAGACTTTCTTAAGCAGGGCAATTTTTCCTTTCTGTCCTGTTGGCCTCTTTGTGGAGATGCTGTTCATATAGTGTCTTAGACAGCTCAGGCTACCATAACAAAATACCGTAGACTGATGGCTTAAATAACAGAATTTATTTCTCATAGTTATGGAGGATTGGAAGTCCATGATCAAGATGCCAGCTGATTCTGTTCCTGGTGAGAGCTCTTTTTTTTGGCTTGCATATCTCTACCTTCTCACTGTATCCTTACATGGTGGAGAGAGAGACAGAGAGACAGAGAGAGAGAGAGAGAGAGAGAGAGAGAGAGAAGAAGGGAGGGAGGGAGGGAGAGAATGCTATCTGATGTCTATTCTTACAAGGACATTAATCCCCTCTTGAGGGCCCCAACCTCATGACTTCATCTAAACCTAATTAGTTCCCAAAGACCCCATCTCCAAGCACAATCATATATTGGGTATTAGGACTTCAACATATAAATTTTTAGGGGGAAATACTTTAGTCCCTGGCACATAATCTTCCCATACCCTTTAGGTGCTTTGCCTTACAACTAGGGTTCTGTGGTGACACTGATTAATGTTTAGCTTCTCCCACTTAAGTGTTCCTTGATGCTAGACGTGATGGACATATATGGTTCAGACTAAGCTATCTTTTAGTAGGCAACCCACTCTGTAAAAACTGAATTTGACAAATATTATCTCGTTGATTTCTTGCTGGAAATTGAGACACAGTTATGCTTCAGGTGGCATAACTATTAAGTGGCGAAACTTAAATCATTTAGGAATGCTTTCAACTGCAAGTATCAACAACATAACAAACAAAACAAAATATCCAATCTACCTTAGTTTAAAACAATAGGTGTTCAATTTTCACACGTCACAAGAAGTCTAATGTAAACAGTTTCTGGTATTGGTACGGGGGGTAAACATGTTAGAACCTGACCTGCATCCCTGCAATTCTTCTGGCCATCCCTTCATCATTATAAGGTGGCCGTGGTAGCCCCACATTCTAAGAGAAGGTTCAGAGGATGGTGCATGGTAGAATATCTCTTTTTTAGAATCAAGGTAAGAAAAAATTTCCCAGCGGCCCCAAAGCAGGCTTCCTCCTATGTCTCATTGTTTAGAACTAGGTCATATGGTCAGTGGGCCTAGCTATAAAGGAGACTAGTAAAGCAACTTTACGAGCCTCTCTAGTGGAAAGCAGGTGAAGGATAAAGGGGCTGTGAATGGCTTTTCAATTGCCAAACAACAGAGTCTGTTACAGGCCACAATTCTAGCTTAGTTCTTTTGATTTAATCTTGTTGGCCCTCTGGCAGGCTCTCTATCTTAGCTTAGGGAAGACTTACTCATGGTTTTTGCAAATCTAAGGAGTCATGTTTTTGTGTCCTCTCAGACATAATTTTGAGTGACATTTACTGAAAATAGTAGAAATAAGTTAGGTAAACATCACTTTAGTGGTTAAAAGCACAGGTTCTGGACTGAGACTGCCTGGGTTAGAATCTCATTTCTACTACCTGTTGGCTGTCTTACTTTGGGGAGGTTACTATTCTTGCCTCATCCCACAGACTTGTAATGTTAATGAAATTCTTGATATAGAGCACATAGTTCAAGAGTATAGCATATTATATTGAGAGTTATCATATCAAGTACTCAGTAATAGTTACTTATTATTATAACTGGAAAGAAAGAGAACAAAAGTCTACCAGAAGACTACAAATAAGCATGAAGCAGAATATTAATCTATTTATATTACTATTTGTAATGTAGTATCTAAGAGGGTATTTACTGTCTGACGTGAGGAAAGCCAAGACAGTGCATGAAATGATTTCAAGTGATAACAGAAAACTAGACAAATTTTCAAAGAAAGCAAAATTCATATTTGGTGTCCTTGTATAGGTTGCCACCCCTCCCCCAACCCTGTTATTGTCTCTGGCTACCCTTGCTGAAATGTATCCTTCTCTAAAATTACCCTTGTCTCCTTTCCCCTCATCAAATAGGCCCTTTGCACAAGTAGTCTTAGGTGATACTAGGAGAAAGATCTAATTATTTGATTAAAATAATTCACAATAAAATATTAATGACCAATTGGCTTAACTCTCCAAAGGAAGAGCTGTTTTGTTCTAAAGATGAGCTTATGAGTTGCAAAGAATCCTTGCTTTATGTTATGTATAAGGGGGGTTTGAGAAAATGTAGTTTAAAAAAATTTCAAGCATACAAAAAGAGAAATGGTATAATGAACCCTCCAGTATTCATTACCCGGATTCTAGAATTTTCAAGATTTTTTGTTCTCTGTTCATTAGTCTTTTCTTCCTTTTCCTTTTATTTTTTTCTGAATTAATATGAAGATTTTTAAAATAAGAGGTATAGTTTTTCAATGTCCCTTGCCTAGTCTACCATTACATCATTGCACTTCTATGCCAGAAGAATAAGGGCTGGTGATTTGTCACTGGGAGCTGAAAGGTCTAATTACTGATCTAGGGGCAATTGATCTAGGGTTGAGATTTTGCCTATTATCAATGGGGTAGCTGTCTAAAAATTCTTCGGGATAAAAAAATCTAGTTGTGACCTTTGTAGTATCATTTTGTGTGCTGAGGATTAACCTCATTTTCAGGCAGCATGATGAATACAGCCCTTTTACTCTTGTTATTGTTTTAAAATTAAACAAATTCAGAAAAGTGCAAAGAAAGGACTAATCATTTATATTCTTACCATACAGAATTAAACATGGTAATCTCTTGGTGTATTTGCTTCAGTTCATTTTTAAAGAAAAATGATTCTATTGCTTTTATTAAAAATATCATTTTGAGGAAATGTAGAAAATATGAAAATAAAAAGTAGAAAAATTAATACCACCACCTAAAAATTATCATAAGCAATATTAGATAGATATCATTCTTAAACATTTATATAAATAGACTAGTGGGTGGATGGCAGATGGATGAATGGGCAGATGGAAAGACTTTTGTAAAAATGAGGTCATATTGTAAATAGAAATGGATACATTTTATTTTACTTCGTTCTAAAAGACAGAAAATAAACTTAAGTAGAATTAAAAGGGTTGCTGAATCCAAAATAAATGTTTGTTTTCAGTATTAGAGATAATATTTGCTAAAAGAGTCCCCTCAAGATTTAAAAACAGAGGCGGGCATTATGAAAAATGAAGAGATTTTCTCATTGTTTTCTTTTTAAAAGCTACTTATATGTTTTTAAATGAAACGGTTGGTTTCCTGCTTAGAAAGATAAGGGCATTATATACTCTTAAAATTTCTCCCAAATCTCCACCACCCACTTCTGAGTTTTTCTTATTTTACTACTTTTGCATTGCCTAGGTTTATAATATTTAAATTCTGTTTTGTAACCATAATTCCATAGTTGTTTAGTGTTTATTGCATATGTATATAAACGCAGTCATCACTACTGGTTCTTTTACTATAGCTTCCCTTTTTCTTACTTTATTTCACTTTCTTTCTTAATTGGTTGAATTTCATTTTTGAGACGCTTCCCTCTCAACCCCAAGAAGGGCTTAGGGGTCTAGTGTTTGCAAAGTTCTATCCCAGTTGAGGCTACCTGCCTTTCATCTTCATATGTGAATGACATCTTTCCGTAGCATAATGTTGTTGGTCATGCAGTCTTCTCTCCAGGATTTTATATATATTTCCTCTTTGTCGGTCCCTTGCTATTTTTGTTTGGAAGTTTAAGAAAATTATTTCTCAGGGGTTAGAGAATAGTGGAATAGAGTAGGGAGAACTCAGCTGAGGCAATATGTAGCTTTTATTCTGGGGCTGAGCTGTCTTTTCTGAGATGTTATAACTTGCCTTATTCATAGTTCAGTTCACCTAATTGGGAATGAGGTCAGGGTTTACCATTCATTCAGGAGGATGCTTTTTGGGTCATTCCCCAAATTTATTGTGTCGACCTAGAAATTTGTTCTGTTTTAACATCTGTCAGACAGAAATAGCCCTCTTGTTCACTTTTCCTATTTATCTATTGCTTCCTAGTTTCCTTTTCTACTACACTTCAGGCTGAAGATAAAAATAGATAACAAAACTCATTCAGTTTGCTTCTTTCCAAATTTGGGAATATTATTGACAATTCTTAAAATTTTATTGACTTACCCACATTATCTTTGTGACTTTCCTTGGTCTGCATAATCTCTGTTTCTTTCTAGGTACAAGAACATTTATGATTTTCATCTCCTATATCCTATCCTATCCTATCCTATCGTGTCATGTCATATCATACCTTATCATGTCCTTTGTCACTATGAAATGACCCTCTTTATATGGTCCTGTATAATGGTCTTTGCTCTAAACTCAATTTTGTCTTTATTAATATAGCAGCTTAGTCTTATCATGGTGTATGTCTTTCCATTCTTTTACTCCTAATCTATTTGTGTTTATCTTTTACATTTTAAGTGGGTTTCTTGTAAGCAGCATATAATTGGGTTTTGCTTTTTAATCCAATCTGACAGGTTTTACCTTTTAATTGCTACTTGTTTTCTATATGTACCATCCATTATTTGTTACTTTTCCCCTCTTTACTGCCTTATTTTGATTGGCTATTTTTTATAGTTCTATTTATCTTCTTTGTTGGCTTACTAGTTATGACCTTCTGTTCATTATTTTAGTGATTGTTTTAGAGTTTAATAGTACCTTTTAAGCTTACTATAGTCTACCTTCAAGAGATATCATACTACTTCACAGTGTAGTACAAGAATCTTACCATATATATCTGTCTATCCCCTTCCAGATTTTGTCCTACTGTTGTCATACATTTTAATTCTACTTATTTTATAACTCGTATAATATGACTTTTTTGCTTTAAATAACAAATTATCTTTGAATAATATTTAAATAATAAGAAAAAAATTTAAAATATTTACCCATGTAATTGCCAGTTCAGGTGCTCTTATTTCCTTTGTGAGGATCTAGATCCCCTTCAATATCATTTTCTTCCATTTGATTTCTTTTTAAGATTTCTTGTAGTACAGATCTGCTGGTGATGAATTTTGTCAGCCATTGTATGTCTGAAAAATTTGTTCTTTAGTCTTTGTTTTGAAGGATATTTTTGCTGGATATAGAATTCCAGGTAGACATTTTTTTTCCTTTAGCACTTTTAAAATGTTGCGCAACTGTCTTCTGGCCTGCATTGTTTCAATGAAAAATCATCTGTCACCTTATTTTTGTTCTTCTATGCATAATATGTCATTTATTCTCTATGTAATTTACTGGTTTAAAGCAATTTAGTTATAATGTACCTTGGTATAGTTTTCTTCATATTTCTTGTGTTTGAAGTTCATTGGCTTCCTGAATCTGTAGGCTTAGTTTTCATCAAATTGGGAAAAATCTCAGGCATTATATTTTCAATATTCTTTCTGTTCCCTTCTCCTTGCCTTTAGGGATTCTAATTAGAGATATATTAGGCCATTTGAAGTTGATCCACAGCCCACTGATTCTCTTTTCATTTTTTTCTGCCTTTTTTGTCTTTGTGTTTTATTATAGGTAGTTTCTATTGCTCTGTCGCCAAAGTTACTAATTTTTTTCTTCTGCAATATTTAATTGGCCTTTAATCCCATCCAGTGTATTTTTTTTAATTTTCACAATTATTTTATTTAAGCCAATATATCCAAACTATCATCATTTAACATGTAATCAATATTTTGAAAGTTATGAGTGATATTGTTTACATCCTTAATCACATCAAGTCTCTGAAATCCAGTTTGCATTTCAGTGTATTTTTTAATTCAGACATTTTTATTTTCATCTTCAGAAGTTTGGCTCTTTTATTTGTTTATATGTTTTCTGTATCTCTATTTAACCTTTAAAAATTTTCCACTATCTTATTGAACATATAGACGTAGTTTTAACAACTCTTTTAATGTCTTTGTCTACTAATTTTAACATCTATATTATTTTTAGTTCAGTTTCAGTTGACTGATTTTTCTTCTCTCTAGGGTCATATTTTCCTGCTTCTTTGCATTGCATGTGTGTATTTTTTCAAGTACGTTAAAAAAAAACTTTTTATTTTATATTGGAGTATAGCTGATGAACAATGTTGTGAGATAGTTTCAGGTGCACAGCAAAGTGACTCAGCTGTACATATACATGTATCCATTCTCCCTCAAACTCCCCTCCCATCCAGCTGCCACATAATATTGAGCAGAATTCCCTGTGCTATACAGTAGGTCCTTATTGGTTACCCATTTTAAATATAGCAGTGTGTACATGTCAATCCCAAACTCCCTGTCCCTCCCCCCAACCCTTCCCCCCTGGTAACCATAAGTTCATTATCTAAGTCTGTGAGTCTCTTTCTGTTTTGTAAATAAGTTCATTTGTATCTTTTTTTTTTTTTTGGATTCCACATATGAGTGATACCATATGATATTTCTCTTTCCCTGTCTGACTTACTTCACTCAGTATGACAATCTCTAGGTCCATCCATGTTGCTGCAAATGGCATTATTTCATTCTTTTTAATGGCTGAGTAATATTCCATTGTATATATGTACCACATCTTCTTTATCCATTCCTCTGTCAATGGACATTTAGGTTGCTTCCATGTCTTGGCTATTGTAAATAGTGCTGCAATGAACATTGGGGTGCATATATCCTTTCAGACCATGTTTTTCTCTAGATATATGCCCATGAGTGGGATTGCAGGGTCATATGGTAGCTCTATTTTTAGTTTTTTAAGAAACCTCCGTACTGTTCTCTCCACACCCTCTCTAGCATTTATTGTTTGTGGATTTTTTGATGATAGCCATTTTGACTGATGTGAGGTGATATCTCATTGTGGTTTTGATTTGCGTTTCTCTAATAATTAGTGATGTTGAACATCCTTTCATGTGCCTCTTGGCCACCTGTATGTCTTTTTTGGAGAAATGTCTATTTAGGTCTTCTGCCCATTTTTTGATTGGGTTGTTTGTTTTGATGATATTAAGCCTCATGGGCTGTTTGTAAATTTTGGGGACTAATCCCTTGTTGGTCACGTCATTTGCAAATATTTTTTTCCAATCTGTGGGTTGTCTTTTCATTTTGTTTATGGTTTCCTTTGCTGTGCAAAAGCTTTTGAGTTTAATTAGGTCCCATTTGTTTATTTTTGTTTTTATTTCCATTATTCTGGGAGACAAATCAAAAAAGATATTGCTGCGATTTATGTCATAGAGCGTTCTGCCTATGTTTTCCTCTAGGAGTTTTATAGTGTCCAGTCTCACATTTAGGTCTTTAATCCATTTTGAGCTTATTTTTGTGTATGGTGTTAAAGAATGATCTGATTTCCTGTTTTTACATATAGCTGTCCAGTTTCCCCAGCACCATTTGTTGAAGAGACTGTCTTTCCACCATTGTGTAGTCTTGCCTCCTTTGTCTTAAATTAATTGACCATAGGTGCATGGTTTATTTCTGGGCTTTTCATCCTGTTCCATTGATCTATATTTCTATTTTTATGTCAGTACCATACTGTTTTGATGACTATAGCTTTGTAGTATAGTCTGAAATCAGGGAGTCTGATACCTCCAGCTCCATTTTTCTTTCTCACGATTGCTTTGGCTATTTGGGGTCTTTTGTGTCTCCATACAAATTTTAAGATTTTTTGTTCTTGTTCTGTGAAAAAATGCCATTGGTATTTTGATAGGGATTGCATTGAATCTGTAGATTGCCTTGGGCAGTATAGTCATTTTCACAATGTTGATTATTCCAATCCACGAACATGGTATGTCTTTCCATCTGTTTGTGTCTTCTTTGATTTCTTTCATCAGCGTCTTATAGTTTTCGCAGTACAGGTCTTTGGTCTCCATAGGTAGGTTTATTCCTAGGTATTTTATTGTTTTTGATGTGATGGTAAATGGGATTGTTTCTTGAATTTCTCTTTCTGATCTTTCATTTTTAGTGTATATAAATGCAACAGATTTCTGTGTATTAATTTTGTAACCTGCAACTTTACCAAATACACTGATGAGCTCTAGTAGTTTTCTGGTAGCATCTTTAGTATTTTCTATGTATAGTATCATGTCATCTGCAAACAGTGACAGTTTAACTTCTTCTTTTCCGATTTGGATTCCTTTTATTTATTTTCTTCTTCTTTGATTGCTGTAGCTAGGAATTCCAAAACTATGTTGAATAAAATTGGTGAGAGTGGACATCCTTGTCTTGTTCCTGATCTTAAAGGAAATGCTTTCAGCTTTTCACCATTGTGTATGATGTTAGTTGTAGGTTTGTCGTATACTGAGGTATGTTCCCTCTATGCCCACTTTATTATTTTGAGGTATGTTCCCTCTGTGCCCACTTTCTGGAGAGTTTTTATCATAAATGGGTACTGGATTATGTCAAAAGTTTTTTTTCTGCATCTATTGAGATGTTCATATGTTTTTTATTCTTCAATTTGTCGATGTGGTGTATCATACTGATTGATTTGTGGATATTGAAAAATCCTTGCCTTCCTGGGATGAATCCCGCTTGATCGTGGTGTATGATCCTTTTAATGTACTGTTGGATTCAGATTGCTAGTATTTTGTTGAGGATTTTTGAGTATATGTTCATCAGTGATAGTGGCATGCCTGTATTTTTTAATTAGATACTAGGCTTAGTGAATTTTAACTTGGTTGGGTATTACCATAAAGATTCTTGAGCTTTGTTCTGGGCTGTTAACTTACTTGGAAACAATTTGATCCTTTAAGGTCTTGTTTTAAGCCTTATCAAACAGGATAAGGCAGCATTTAGTCTAGTGCTTATTTTACCCCACAACTGAGGCAAAATACTTCTGAGTACTCTACATTATGCCCATGAATTATGACACTTTCCACTTTGGCTAGTGAAGATAGAAACTGTTCTTAGGCCTTTATGAGCTACTGGGATTTTCCCCTCTAATCCTTTTGGGTGGTTCTTTTCCTGGCTTCATATAGTTTTCTCACTTGCAGTCGCCAATCACTACTCAATAAAAGACTTGGAGGAGGACTGGGGTGGGAGAGAGAGAGGGGAGTCTGCAGATATCTGGATTTCTCTTTTTGTGCAGCTTCCTCTTCTCCAGTACTCTGCATTGTGAATTCTAGCCACCTTAGTCTCCCTGAACTTTCAGTTTTAGTTTTAGCTCCTCAACCCAGGAAAATAGCTAGATTCTTCTTCCCTGTGCTGTAGCCTGGAAACTCTTTCCTGGCAGTAAGGTGGGACAGTGGTAGAACTCATTTGTTTCCTGTTTCTCAGGGAATACTGTCCTTGTTGCCTGATGTCCAATATCTTGAAAACTGCTATTCCATAAAGTTTTTTCATTTTTGCTTAGTAGTAGGAAGGTAAATCCAACTCCTGTTACCCTATCTTGGGCAAAGAATACAATCTAAAACTATATTGAGGGGCAATGGGGAATTGTTGCTCAATCGGTATAAAGTTTCAGTTACGCAAGATGAATTAGTTCTAGAGACCTGCTGTGGAGCCTAGTGTCTATACTCACCAATACTGTATTGTGCACTTAAAAATTTTTAAAGGATATATCTCATATTCAATATTTTTACAACAACAACAAAATCCAAACAAAACCACAAAGGGACACAAAGAAACTTTTAGAGGTGATGGATATATCTATTACCTTGATTGTGGTAATGGTTTCATAGATATATGCATATGTCCAAACTCATCAAATTGTATACATTAAATATGTACAGTTTTTTGTATACCAATCATACCTTATAAAGCTTTTTTTAAAAGAAAGAGAAATAGAAAAGAACTGTATTGAGATGACAATTGTAACCTATCAAATTGTTGAAAATTAAAAATATGAGACACATTCTTTTGGCAAGGCTGTGAAGAAAGAAGCACTTTCATTTCATAGGGAATGCAAACTGGTACAACTCTTTTGGAAGAGAATTTCACAACACCTATCAAATCAAAGCTACATGTGCACTTTCTTTTGACCCAGTAGTATCAATTCTAGGAATTTACTCTGAAGGTACACCTCCAACAATATGAAAACACATATGCCCAAAACTATTTGCTCCAGCATTGTTTATAATTAGAAACAACCTAAATATTCATACACAGGTGAGTGATTGAATAAGCTGTGCCACACAGTACATGATGAGTGCTAGTAGCTATAAAGATGATTGAGGAAGAGATCTATAATCTGATATGGAGTGATTTCCAAAATATATTGCTGAATGTGAAAGATCATTTATAGAATGCCACTTTTTATGTAGAAAGGAGGTGAAATGAGAAAATATGCACTTATCTGCTTGATTGTGCAGAAACAAACAGAAGAACGGTAAATCAGAGACTACTGAGACTGGCTACTTAGAGATGATTGATAGAAGTAGAGTAGAAAAGATAATGAGTATAGGGTAGATTGGATGGGGATGGGGGGTAACACTTCTCTGAGTATACTTTTGTGTAGTTGTGACTTTTAGAACCATCTTACTTTTTCTCATACTAAACAGACAAACAAACAAGAATGGGAGAACCAAAACGAATACAAGCAGAAATAAAGGAATTTAATTGTATTTCAAATAAATAACATAATCACACTTAAAGTATATGGGATGATGAGTGAGTAGAACTAACTTAAATAGCTTTGGAACACAGTATTTTGACTATATTTTCTAAGGCTAAAGAATAAAAAGCTTGAAAACAAATGTGCTCTACTAGTAGGCTTGTCTCTCAAAGTAGTGTGGGTTAGCAATTCTGAAACTAACTTACGTGTTATAGGATTGAACAAATAAAATAAATACATTGTGGATAATGAGTGTTAGGTTTTTTGCTTTGGGAGAAGAAAGCTATAAATATGGTCAGGGCAAAGGCTAGAATAATTCCTGCCGTGTTAGATTGGAATTGGAGGTATCATTAAGAACTCGTGATCTTTGACATATATACCCCCCATACCCCTATGTTTACATCCACCTCTATCTCGAAATCTCTGTCGGTATAAATACGAGTAACAGAAGTGTGTGTATATGTATGTATACATAAATGTATTGCCTGGCTCATAGTCTTCTGAGAGTCAATGAGCACACCAGACATTCAGAGGGCTTAGTACCAGTAAGCATACCTAGCACCAAATCTTGTTTCTTAAATACCATTTTCCAGTAAAAGGGAATGATGCTTCTTGGAAAAATTACTGATTTCAGGCGTGGGCAGGAACATATTTGATGAACCTGGAAGCATCTTGTGATGTTATAAAAGAATAAAGTGTTCAAAAAAATGATGGGGACATGTCTAATGGAGCCATGTTGGAGAAGCTCCTACTGGCCAAATCTGGGATAATGTAACAAAATAAATAATAAAAATATAATGATAAATATATAATATTATATAATAAATATATAATGCTAAATAATTACATAATATGTAATTATAAATAAATAATGAATTGTAATGCATAATCCACAACTTCATCCTGAGGTATATAAATGAATAAATAAATATATTGGGCTGAGAGAAAGCTGTTTGTTACAGCATAATTTCAACTAGTAAATGTAGAAGGAATGACAGAGTTAGTAAAACATCATTTGGCAGCCATCATAGTAATCACTGTTTCAAGCAAAAATCACCAGTGAATGCTAAAGTTAGTGGCCAAAATTTTTTATAGGAAACAAGATATTTTTACGAAGTATCAAAGTATCTCTCCACAAGATACTTATCATTTACGAAAGGTAAAATAGTACAGTGGAAGAACATGACAGACGCCATCTTACTCAAGCAGTTAAACCAGTAATAGAATAAGTCAACATCATGTAGTTCCTGATATATAATGCACTGAACTCACAATATGATTTCTGTTGTATTCCGGCCAACAATGCATAACCTGACTTTGAAAAAAAACAAAGCATCCCACGAAATAACTGGTCAAGATTATGAAATACAAAGAAAGACTAAGGAGCAGTTCCAGCTTAAAGAAGACTAAAGTTACCTAGGCCTGCAGTTCTGTTCTGATATTCTGCAATTCCTGGAAATGCCAAGTGGCCAGTGGCTGTTACTTGAAGACTTAAAGGAAACAAATATACAACCTTCCAGGTACTCATGAATCATCCCTTCCTCCATATTTGACAAGCAGCTTACTTGAAGCATCCTATTCGATGGCTCACAATAGTTTCTCGCAAAAGTTTAAAATAGGAAGCAAAGAATGCTTTCCCTTTCTATAGTATAACTAAAACTGTAAGTAATCTGTAAGTAATTATTCTTGGAAATTTCACTTTGGTCAGGAAGGCAATGAGAGTGATTATAGGGCTCAGTTAGTATTGTGATCCAGAAAAAATTACATCTTAGAGAACTCTATTGGCCCTTGGGGAACTGCAAATTAGGATAAAATCAAGGCTGTTCTTAGTCATTTTAACTTTTGTTGGAGACTTGTAAAGTTTAGAGCTCCTAATCATCATTGTTATTATTATTTTATTACTGTTGTTACCTTTTATGGAATCCACTTGAAACAAACCCCTGATCATCAAAATGCTTAGTTTTCTTGCAAATGTTTAAGTTTTAGTTTTTGAGAACATCTTACAAAGACTAAAGCAGGGGAGTGGGAGGGAGGAAAATCACCTGTCAATGGATAACTTGATATGAGACCTGTGTGAATTTTGAGAGTACAATAGAGAGTTAGAGTTAGCAACTGATTGAAATGGGAGATTTTCTGGGTATGGAACTTCCACATAGACCATAGGATTTTCTTTCTCGGCAACTGATTATCTTGCCATTCAAGACTCTTATATCAAACTCAAGAAAAACCTAAGAATTATTCTCTGCACTTTGATCTTAATGCATCATTGATCTGACAGTAGGATGTTACCACAGTTTTTCTTCCTGTGGTGAGTCACAAGAGCAACTTAATACAGTAAAGGCAATACCTGTGTATTTAAGCACTTGTATGTAAAATAGAATTTCATATGTAAGAAGCACTATGTTGCCTGGCAAATGTAGCTACGCTAAAGAATGTACAGCTATAGATACTTGTTACAGTTTATTGATATAGTATACAGCTCTCTTCTTTAAACATATACTTTTGTTTATAGCTCTAGCTAATGATTACAGAACTTGCACTCTGAGACATTGTCTCTTTACTTTCAAAGAGTACACTTTTAGACTGGCTTCATTATTTTTCTTTGTTTAGCCATGCTGCATTTCAGCTTAAACTTCAGACATTCTAAGAGTATTTTTTGCCCATCTTGGTGGTAATTGTCTCCTTTAATTCAGCTCAGTATCTGGCCTATGTTTATATATTTTCCCATCTTTTCCTTTTTAAAATTGGGATATAATTGACATATAACATTGTATAAGTTTAAGATGTACAACTTGTTGGTTTGATACATTTATATATTGCAATATGATTACCATCAAAGCATTAACTAACACCTCTATTATGTCACATGATGATCATTGTGTATATGTGTGTGTGTGTGTGTTAAGAACAATTAAGATCTAGTCTCTTAGCAACTTTGAAGTTTATAATATAGTACTGTTGACTGTAATCACTATGCTGTGCATTAGATTTCCAGAATTTATCTACTAGTTGCAAATTTCATTCAGACCAAAAGATGTACATAATCTTTGAATACTGAGAACTGACTGATTTTCAGAAATTTATTGTTTATGAGCATGACTTGCCATTTTATTGTAAGTAATTGTTAAGTACCCACTTTTGATGCTCACAGTAGGGCCCAAACTTATAAACATATAAACCATTATCAGCTTCCAGTTTAGTTCATAGCTGGTTTCCCTCTGATGCCACTAATTGTTGCCTAATTTGAATAGAAGATAGAGAGGCACATGAAGTTCATCTTTAAGCTGTGCAGGGGCTATTGAAAGAGGCTTTGTGCTCTGTGCAATCAAGAGAACTGGTCAGTGTTTGAACAATACTTAGTTGAGAATTTGCTATCATTTTTCTTGTTCCCTCTCCGAATAATAAGTAAGGGCAGCATATTTAGGTTTTAATTTAGCTTTTTAGGTGACAACATTTTTTTCCTTTACAAAAGCATAATTTTAGTTTTATTCTTCTTTCACTCAAAATGTAAATGTTGAAAATAAGGCAAGGTTAAAAATGATAAAAAAGAAAAGAATTTGTGTTTAGGTAGAAGTTTTCAAAATGCTGATGATTACCTAATTTACTCTCCTTGCTTTGAGAGAAATGATTCTAATAAGACTAATGGCCATAACCATCCTGCTTTGAATTTACAACCTGACTGTCATTCATCTGTGGGTCACTTTTTCATATAAAGGACAACATTCCATTATTAAGAAAAACTACACAAACTCCAGGAATGAGAGTGGACCTCCACAAGGACATTTCCCGTTGGAGTGGATGGCTTACAGAGTGTCCTGGATCTGCCACCTTAAATTGTATCCTCCCCTACGGTTTTCTTACTTGGGTCTCTACTATCACTACTACCAGTACATTGAGCATTAGGAATCTGTGACTCCCTTTAAAATGTTTTCTTTGGTGCTCTAAGCATAGCCAAGACATGCTAATATATTAAAAGAACCAAAATCTATGGCAGAACAAAGCAAATATTTACAGAAAAAAATCGTAGTATTAAAACTAAGTGTACAAAATACTCTTTGCTTGTCCTGTGGATCCCAGTAAGATTTACTGCACCCTAAATCCTCTCATCATTCATTTTCATTGATTCTACATATTTTTAACTAGACAACATGTTTTAGTTGTCAGCTATGTTCCAGTGGCTATGCTGGACACGAAGAATATGCTAGTGAACAGAATAGATGTGTTTCTTGGCCTCTTGGAGCTTATAGTCTCTTAGAGTGGACTGATGGTGAAGTAGTTATGATAAAATATGTTGAAAGTCATGACTTAGGCATTTTAAGATTCCACTAGTCTTTTGAAGGCATTCCCGAGGAAATGACTTTTAAATTGTGACTGAATGAATAGGAGTTACTGGATAAAAGAAAGTGGTGGAATGTTTCAGGCATGCTAAAGAGCACATGTAAAGGTCACAGGGAAGAGAGAATTTAGCAGGTGGTGTCTAGTGCATTGTGGAAACTGAATTTCATTATGGAGTAGAAGGGAAAGAGTAGAGAGTGGTGAAAAGAACAGGTGGAGAGGTAAGTGAGTTCCAGAACATGGAAGACATTTTAAGCCATTTTAAGAGATTTAGGCTTTTATCTAAGGGTAAATGTTTGAAGAATTTGAAATCAAAGGTTGGAGA
The DNA here is from genome assembly GCF_965194805.1 of Balaenoptera borealis. Classification (NCBI taxonomy): domain Eukaryota; kingdom Metazoa; phylum Chordata; class Mammalia; order Artiodactyla; family Balaenopteridae; genus Balaenoptera; species Balaenoptera borealis. Next base: position 40,570,181 of record NC_138868.1, read on the forward strand.
AACTTTGTACCTCTCCTGGATTCCTTCATTCCATTCTGCAGTTACTTGTCTTATAATAATAGTCATGTGGAAGGTGTCATTTTACTTTTAGCTGCAGGAACTAGACAATTTGTCCCTTTTTCCGGACCAAGACAAAGATACATGCATTTTTCAGACACTCTGGGATCTTGTAATTTTATTTCCATTTCTGTTCTGAGGAGCCTGGCTTTTCCATAGCCAAATGACCTCTTTTTGGCTTAAGTAGTATTTGTGTTCATCTCTGCAGTAGTCTGTGGAGACCTACTAGATTAAATATTTCACCTCAACAACAAGTGGGATATTCACTTTACAAAATATTATTCATTTCCATTTCACAATATAACATATAGAATTTTGCCTGAATACAGTGTAATAATTCTTTTTTTATTTTTATTTTTGCAAAAAGTATAGCATACATATTGTAAAACGTACAAACTAAAGTGTACCACTTAGTAAATTTTTATATAGGTTTATGCTCATGTAACCACCATCCATAGCAAGATATAGAACAATTCCAATTCCCAAAAGGCTCCCTCATTCTCCCTCCCAATCATAACCTCTGAAAGATAATCACTATTCTCTCATATCACCAGAAATTGTCTGTTCTTGAACTTCATATAAATGTAAATATAAATAAATTTAAATAAAGCATATATTTTCTTGTATTGGGCTTTTTTTCCCTCAGCATAAAGTCTCTATTGTTACAGGTAATAGTTTGTTCTATTTTGTTGCTGTGTAGTATTCTATATTTATTGGTTGTCTTTCTACCAGTGCACACTGTGTAATACCTGTAGATTTGTAATAAAATCATATGGTAGAATAGTCTTTCAAGTTTGCTCTTATTCAAAATTTTCTTGACTCTTCACGATCCTTTATGTTTGCACATAAACTTTAGAATTACTTGTTAATTTCTACAAAAAATTTTGGGATTTAAATTTGGACTGCAGTATATCTATAGATCAACTTGGAAATAATTTACATCTTAAAAATATTATGACTTCCAATTCATTAGCACAATATATCCTTCCATTTATTTGTATTAAAAATTATTTTAGTAACGGTTTGAAGGGCTTTTCCCCTATGTATGTGTAAAGAAATCCTGCACATTTTATAGATTTATTGTTTTTTAATACTTTATTTTCTATTTTTTGCCTACGTGTGGAAATATATTTTAATGTAAACCTCATATCCAGAAATCTTGCTAAATATACCTATTAATTCTATAGTTTATCTTAGGCTTTAAAACTTTTCAATTACATAATCAATTGTGTAATTTCCAGTTATGCTGTCAATCAGTCTGTGAATTATAAACTCTATTTCTTATTTTCTATTATATGTACTCTCTTTAGTTAATAAAATTTACTTTTTAAAGCAGCTTTAGACTCACAGCAGAATTAAGTGGAAAGTACAGAGAGTTCTCATATATCTCTGACCTTACACACACAACTTCTCCTGCTGTCAGTTCCCAAACTAGAGCAGTACCTTTGTTAAATCGAACCTACATCATCATCCAAAGTCCATAGTTTACATTAGGAATCATCTTTGATATTGTACATTCTGTGGATTTAACAAATATGTAGTGACATCAATCCACCATTGTAATATCACACAGAATAATTTCATTGCCCTAAAAATCCTCTGTGCTCTGTCTATTCATCCCTCACTCCCGCATAACCCTTGGCAACCACTGATCTTCTTACAGTTTCCATAGTTTTTCCTTTTCCAGAATGTCATAAAGTTGGAATCATACAGTATGTAGAGTTTTCAGATTGGCTTCTTTCACTTAATAATATGCATTTAAGTTTCCTCCATGTCTTTTTATGGCTTTGGATCTCATTTCTTTTTATCGCCGAATAAAATTCCATTTTCTGGATATACCACAGTTTATCCACTCACCTACTGAAGGACATCTTGGTTGCTTACACGTTTTGGTAATTATGAATAAAGCTGTTATAAACATCCATGTTCAGGTTTTTGTGTAGATATAAGTTTTCAGTTCATTTCAGTAAATACCAAGGAGTGAAATTGCTGGGTCGTATGTTAAGAGTATGTTTATAGTTTTGTAGGAAACCACCAAATTGTCTTCCAAAAAGCTTTATCATTGTGCATTCACAATGGCAATGAATGAAAGTTCCTGTTGCTCCGTTTCCTTTCTGGCATTTGGTGTCATCGAGTGTTTGGATTTTGGCCTTTTTATTTTAATTGAGATATAATTGACATAAAGCATTATATTAGTTTCAGATTACAACATAATGATTTGATATTTGTATATATTGCGAAGTGATCACCACAGTAAGTCGTTAGCATTCATCATTCTTAGTTACAAAATTTTTTTATGTGATGAAAACTTAATAACTTTCAAATATACGATACAGTATTATTAACTATAGTCATTGTGTGCATTACATCCCCAAGACTTAATGTATTTTATAACTGGAAGTTTGTACCTTTTGACCCCCTTTACTCATTTTGCCTACACCATACCCCCTGCCTCTGGCAACCACCAATCTGTTCTCTGTATATGTGAGCTCAATTTGTTTAATTTTTTTGTTTGTTTTTAATATTCTACATATAAGTGAGATGATAGGGTTTCTTTCCTTCTCTGTCTGACTTATTTCACTTAGCCTAATGCCTTCGAGGTCCATCCATGTTGTTACAAATGGCAAGATTTCTTTTTTATGGCTGAATAATAGTCCATAATATGTACATATATATATATATATTATGTGTATATATATATATATATATACACACACATATACACATATATATATACATATATATTATATGTATATAATCTGTCTCACATTTTCTTTATTCATCCATCTGTGGAGTTGCTTTCATGTCTTGGCTCTTGAAAATAATGCTGCAATGAACATGGAGGTGCCTTGGTTTTGGTCATTCTAGTAAGTGTGTAGTGGTATCTTATTGTGTGTTAATTTGCAATTTCTTAATAACATATGATGTTGAACATCTTTTCATATGCTTACTTGCCATCTGTATGTCCTTTCAGGCAAGGTATCTGTTTCCATGTATTTTACCCATTTTTAAATCAGGTTGTTTATTTTCTTACTGTTGGGTTTTAAGAGTTCTTTGTATATTTTGGGTAAAAGTCCTTTATCAGATAATTATTTTGCAAATGTTTTCTCCCAGTCTGTGGCTTGTCTTCTCACTCTCTTGACATTGTCTTTTGCAGAGCAAACGTTTTAAATTTTAATGAAGTCCAGTATGTCAATTATTTCTTTTAAGGATCATGCCTTTTGTGTTGTATCTAAAAAGTCATTGCTCTATTCAAGGTCATCTAGATTTTCTTCTATGTTATCTTCTAGGAGTTTATAGTTTTGCATTTTATGTTTAGGTCAATAATTCATTTTGAGTTAAACCTTCAGGGTGTAAGTTTTATGTCTGTCTAGATTCAGTTTTTAACATGTGATGTCCAGTTGCTCTAGCATGATTTGTTGAAAGGATGTTGGGTATAGTGAAGTCAAAATTCACACAAGAAGAGAAAGCATTGAATTGACCTATATCTATTAATAAAATCAAATAAAAATTAATAACCTTTTAAAACACAAAGCACAAAGCCCACATAGGTTCACTGATGAATTCTACCAAATCCAGTATTGATTCATGATAAAAACTCTTAGCAAACTTGGAGTAGAGGGGAACTTCCTCAACTTGATTTTTTTCAAAAAACCCTACAAAAAGATGGAATATCCCTCCATTTAGTTCTTCTTTGATATTTCCCATCAGAGTTTTGTAGTTTTCTTCATATAGATTTTAAACAGATGTTAGATTTATACTTAAGTATTTAATTTTTTGTGGTGCTAATGTGAATGCACTGTGTTTTTAATTTCAAATTCCACTTCTTCATTGTTTGTATCTAGGTCCAAAGCAATCTCAATCAAAGCCCAGGAGAAGAACAGAATGTTTAATCTGCTACTGTTTGATGAAGTAGTCTATAGATGTCAATTATATCCAGAATGATAGAGCTGTTGAGTTCAGTTGTATCCTTACTGATTTTCTGCTGCTGGAACAGTCCATTTCTGATAGAGAGGTGTTGAAGTCTCCAACTATAATAGTGAATTTATTTCTCCTTGCAGTGTCAGTTTTTGCCTCATGTATTTTGACACTCTGCTGTTAGGCACATACACGTTAAGGATTATTATATCTTCTTAAAGTATTGGCTCCTTTATCATTGTGTAATGCCCCTCTTTATCTCTGATAATTTTCCTCCTCTGAAATCTACTCTGTCTGAAAATAATGTAGCTACTCCTGATTTCTTTTGCTTAGTGTTAGCATGATATATCTTTCTCCATCCCTTTACTTTTAATTTATATGTGTCTTTATATGTAAAGTGTGTTTCTTTTAGACAACATATTGTTGGGTCTTGTTTTTTCATCAGTTCTGACAATCTCTATCTTTTAATTAGCATATTTAGACCATTGACATGTAAGGTGATTATTATATTGTTGGATTAATATTTACTGTATTTGGTACAGTTTTCTGTTTGTTATCCTTGTTCTTTGTTCTTATTTTTGTCTTCTACATTTTTTCTGCCTTTTATGTGGCTTAAATAGAGCATATTTTATGATCCCATTTGTTTCCTTTCTTAGAATATCAATTATACTCATTTTATAAAAGATTTTTTTCAGTATTTGTCCTAGAGTTTGCAATATACATTTACGACTAATCCAAGTCTACTTTCAAATAAAACTATGTTGCTTCATGGGTAGTGCAAGTACCTTATAATAACAAAATATTTCTAGTTCCTCCCTCCCATCCCTTGTATCATTGCTATCATTTCCCTTATACCTAAGCATAATATACTCTTATGTATGGATTTATCCAAAGTATGCATGGCTGGCTCAACATTTAAAAATCAATTAATGTAATCTGTCACATTTCACTTACACATAAGCATACATGTATACTTATGTATATATACACATACACATATAATCAAGTACATTTTTGCTATATTATTTTGTATAAACTTATCTGTTAGATCAATTAAGATAAGAAAAACAAGTTTCTATTTTACTTTCACTTATTCTCCTGTGCTCTTCCTTTCTTTATTTAGATCTTAGATTCTCACCTATTATATAGTTTCCGTCTCTCTGAAGAAATTCTTTTAACCTTTCTTGCAAAGCAGGTGTACTGGCAACATATTCCCTCAGGGTTTTTTTTTTTTTTTTTTTTGTCTGAGAGAGTTTATCTTTCTCCCTCTTGAAGGATAGTCTTGAAGGGTATGGAATTTTAGTTGTTTTTTTTAAAATTTCAACACTAAATATTTCACTCCACTCTCTTCTTTGTTGCATGGTTTCTGAGAAGTTGATGTAATTCTTATGTTTGCTTCTCTATATAGGTAAGTTGTTTTTTCCCTCTGGCTTCTTTCAAGAATTTTTCTTTATCGTTGATCTTCTGGAGTTTGAATATTGTATGCCTAGGCTTAGTTTTTTGTTGATGTTTTCATTTTGTTTTGTTTTTTGTTGTTTTTTTCATTTATTCTGTTTTATGTTCTTTGAGTTTCCTCTATCTGTGGTTTGGTATCTGACATTATTTTGGGGAATTCTCAGTCATTATTGCTTCAAACAGTGCTTTTGTCCCTTCCTCCCTTTATTCTCTTTCTGGTGTTCCCATTACACATATGTTACACCTTGTAGTTGTCCATAGCTCTTGAATATTCTGTTCTAATTTTTTTCCAGTCTTTGCTTTTCAATTTTAGAAGTTTCTGTTGTCATATCCTCAAGCTCAGAGACTTTCCTCAGATTGTTCCCATCTACTAATGAGTACATCAAAAGCATTCTTCATGTCTGTATCAGTGTTTTTCATCTCTAGCATTTCTTTTAGATTCTTTCTTAGAATTTCCATTTCTCTGAATACATTATCTATCTGTTCTTGCATATTATCTATTTTTTCCATTAAAGCCATTAGCATATAATCACAGTTTTAAAAAATTCCTGGTCTGACAATTCCAACATTCCTGCCATATCGGACTCTGATTCTGGTGCTTATTCAATCTCTTCAAACTGTATTTTTTGCCTTTTAATATACTTGGCAATTTTGTTGTTGTTGTTGTTGAAAGGAAGACATGATGCATGCGATAAAAAGAACTATGGTAAATAGGCCTTTAGTAATTTAACAGTGAGGTATAGGGGGAGAGAGGGAAAGCATTCCTTAGCCCTATGATTAGGCCTGTCTTTTGGTGACCCTGTGGCCCTGGATCATGAACTTCACTAGTGCTTCTCCTTCCTTCCCTCCCCCCTTAGGTGGGACACTTTGGCTGGAGGGGGCTGGAGTTGAGTATTTTCCTTCTCCCACATGGAAAGCTAGAGGAAGCTGGAATTGAGTATTTCACTTTCCCAGGTAGGTTAGGTTCTGATAAACCCTACCATGTTAAGCTCTGGTAAAAATTGTTTCTCCTGAGTGTAGGCCTTGTTAAGAACAGAATGCTCTGGTATATTTCAAAATGGTTCCTTTTCCTCTTTCCCCCCTGGAAGCACAAGGGGATCGTTCTCCAATATTCACTGTGAAGACCTGGTAGAGCACCTGGAGGTAAAACTCACAAAAGTGTAGAATATAACTGGGTCTCCCTGGAATTTTTAAGTTTGAGTTGTCCACGGCGAGCCTTCACTAGTTTGTAAATTACAGTTTAAGTTTTCCTGCCTTGGCACTGGTTGCCATAGAAGTTCCTGCTCATGAGTTTCTGCTCTTGTAATTTGTGAATCTCTGTATCCACCTGTCCTTCTCTCCAATACTTGGAGCATTGATTTGCTATGTGACCTCACTTCTCTGATGCATCCAAGAAGAGTTATTGAGTTTTCAGTTTGTTCAGATTTTAAATTGTTGTTGTTAGAAGACAGTGACAATTTCTAAACTCCTTACATGCTGGACTGGAAACCAGAAGTCTGCTATATACATTTGTTTCTTTTTCTTATCTTTCTACCTAGGATTACTAGGATGATGTTGAATATAAGGGTAATCGGTATTTCTGTCTTGTTCTTGAACTCAGAAGAAAGCATTCAGTGTTTCAGCATTAATAATGATGTTTGCTATAGGTGTATGATCAAAATATGAAGTATTCTCTTGTTCCTAGCTTGCTGAGAGTTCTTTTTTTAAAAATCATGAATGAGTATCGAATATTATAAAGTGCTTTATCTGCATCTATAGTGATGATCATATGATTTTTCACCTTTTTCATGTAAGGTACATCATATTGATTGGTCTTTGAATCTTTAAGCAATTTTGTGTTCCTGGAATAAGTCCCACTTGGTCCTTTTTATATATTCATGGATTAAATTTATTAATATTTTGTTGAGGATTTTTGCATCTATGTTTATGACAGAGATTGGTCTGTAGATTTCTTATAATATACTTGTCAAGGTTTTGCTAGCTTTATAAAATGAATTGGGCAGTGTTTCTTCTTCTCTATTCTCTGAAGAGTTTGTACAATATTGGTACAATTTCTTCCTTGAATGTTCAGAAAAATTCACCAGTGCAGCAATCAGGACCTAGAGCACCTCCATGGGAAGGCTTTTAATCATAAATTAAATGTCTTTAGTAGATAAAGAACTATTTTGGTTTTCTATTTTAATAAGTGTTTTTTAAAAGAAATGTTTCTTTTTTATCTAAATTTTCAAATTTATTAGCATAAAGTTGTTCAATCCATTTTATTATTATAGTATCTATAGTAATATATAGTGATGTCTCCTTTTTCATTACTAATGTTAATAATTTGTTTTCCCTGTTACTTGATCAGTCTTGTTGAAGGTTTATTAATTTCATTAATTTTTTCAAAGAATCATCTTTTAGTTTTATTTTGTTCTCTATTTTACTACAGTTGTCTATTTCATTGACTTATGCTTTCAGATATTTTTTCATCATCCCTGTCTGGGAGTTTATTTGGTGTACTTCTTCTAGATTAAGATGGAGCTTAGGTAATTTATTTTCAACCTTTCTGCTTTTGTAACATTTGCATTTTAAGTTTTAATAACTGCATTATCTGACATAAAAATTTTCAGATGTCAGATTTTCATTATAATTCCGTTCAAAATATTATCTAATATTCATTGTGATTAATTTTTTGTGCCATAGATTAGTTAAGTGTGTTGTTTAAATCCTGATTTGGTGATTTCCTAGTTATCTTCCTATTACCTATTTCTATTTTGATTCCATTGTGGTCAGAAATTATACTCTCCATGATTTCAGTTTTTGAAATTTGCTTAGACTTGCTTTATCCCTCAACATGTGGTCTATTTGAGTAATTTCCATGTGCACTTGAACAGAATGTATATTATTGGGGGGTATTGGGGGGTAGAGTTTGATATATGTCAGTTAGTTAATGTAAGTTGATCATATTGCTTATTCTGTATTTTTGTTGATTTTTCTCTTATTCTACTGAGGGAGCTATGTTAAAATCTCAACTATGATTGGGGATATGCCTAATTTTTTATGGAGATATGCTTTGTTTTATCTTATTGATTTTACTAGTTTTAGGATTGTTAGAATGATCCTTTTATCATTATTCAGTGTCCTTCCTTATCTCTATTGATAGGGCTTGCCTTAAAGTATATTTATCTGATATTAGTGTATCTATACCAGCTTTTTTTTTTTTTTTGGCTAGTGTTTGTATAATATACCCCTTTTTATCTATTTACATTTAATCTTTTTGTGTCCTATATTTAATGTTTCTCTGTTATAAACAACCTAAAGTTGGGTTCTGATTTTCATCCCACTTTGACTATCTTTTTAAAATTTGTCATATTTAGCCCATTTATATTAATATAATTCCTGATATTTCATATTAAGTCTACCATTTTTAATGTATTTTCTGTTTTCCCTGTCCATCTAGTTTTTGTTTCTTTATTTCTCAGTTTTTGTCTTATTTATTAATCATGTATTTTTTTATTATTTTATTTTTCCTTCTCTAGGACCTTATTGATACTCGGTCTTTTATGATTCTTTTAGTGGTTATCCAGCATTCCGTTTTGAACTGCTTGATTATACTGCTTTGCAGGGAGTAGTTAAGGGCTCAAAGCACTCATCAGCTACTTGTGTATATCTTTGAAACTATGATAAGCATGCTACATTGAGATAGAATTTAAGAGAGTTCTCTTTGTGTTCACTGTCAGCAGAGTGGGCTCTGGGACACCTGTGTTTTAGGTTTGTGTCACAAAATATGATCTTAAATAAATCACTTTCCTTATATAGGCTTCAGTTTCTCTGTTTACAGGATGGGGGTGTTGACCAGTAAATTTTCCAGTAGCTTTTTTAGCTTTGATATTCTCTTACCCTAAAAGAGAGATGTCATGGCTTACTATTATGCCTTATAAAAATCTATGACACCCTCTTTTGTCTTTAGTAGAAGATGGTGTTTAAGGTGAGAGTTTCAGCCATTTTGACCAGCCAGAAGAAGCTAGAAGGGTAGTGGGCAATTTCTTCCTACCCAACAGCTGGGATGAGAGTGGGATGCAACTTTACTGGCTGGATACTACTTGTCCCAAAGCTGTTGCAGTAAGAGATGCTGGGACACCTGACAGAAGCCAGCAGAGGTGAGAATTCCTACCACATCAGTCAGTCTCCTGGGTCTCTGCCTGCAGGGTCTGTTGGAAACAAGAGTACCGTGTGGCTGACAGGGTCTTGGTGCTTCAGCTGGTGTCAGACCTGAGCCTCTGAGGTGAGAGAGCCAAGTTCAGGACATTGGACCACCAGAGACCTCCCGGCCCCACATAATATCAATCGGCGAGAGCTCTCCCAGATATCTCCATTTCAACACTAAGACCCAGCTCCACTTAAGGACCAGCAAGCTCCAGTGCTGGACAGCCCATGCCGAACAACTAGAAAGACAGGAACACAACCCCAGCCATTAGCAGAGAGGCTGCTTAAACTCATAAGTTCACAGACACCCCAAAACACACCACCGGATGGGTTCCTGCCCACCACAAAGACAAGATCCAGCCTCATCCACCAGAACACAGGCACCAGTCCCCTCCACCAGGAAGCCTACAAAACCCACTGAAACAACCTTACCCACTGGGGGCAGACACCAAAAACAATGGGAACTATGAACCTGCAGCCTGTGAAAAGGAGACCCCAAACAGTAAGTTAAGCAAAATGAGAAGACAGAGAAATACACAACAGATGCAGCCTGTGAAAAGGAGACCCCAAACAGTAAGTTAAGCAAAATGAGAAGACAGAGAAATACACAGCAGATAAAGGAGCAAGGTAAAAACCCACCAGCCCAAACAAATGAAGAGGAAATAGGCAGTCTACCTGAAAAAGAATTCAGAGTAATGATAGTAAAGATGATCCAAAATCTTGAAAACAGAATGGACAAAATACAAGGAACTTTTAACAAGGATGTAGAAGAACTAAAGAGCAAACAAACAATGATGAACAACACAATAAATGAAATTAAAACTTCTCTAGAAGGAATCAATAGCAGGATAACTGAGGCAGAAGAATGGATAAGTGACCTGGAAGATAAAATAGTGGAAATAACTGCCACAGAGCAGAACAAAGAAAAAAGAATAAAAAGTATTAAGGACAGTCTCAGAGACCTCTGGGACAACATTAAACACACCAACATTCGAATTATAGAGGTCCCAGAGGAAGAAGGAAAAAAAGAAAGGGTCTGACAAAATATTTGAAGAGATTATAGTTGAAAACTTCCCTTACATGGGAAAAGAAACAGTCAATCAAGTCCAGGAGGCGCAGAGAATCCCATACAGGATAAATCCAAGGAGAAACACGCCAAGACACATATTAATCAAACTATCAAAAATTAAATACAGAGAAAAAATATTAAAAGCAGCAAGGGAAAAGCAACAAATAACATACAAGGGAATCCCCATAATGTTAACAGCTGATCTTTCAGCAGAAACACTGCAAGCCAGAAGGGAGTGGCAGGACACTTTTAAAGTGATGAAAGGGAAAAACCTACAACCAAGATTGCTCTACCCAGCAAGGATCTCATTCAGATTTGAAGGAGAAATCAAAAGTTTTAGAGACAAGCAAAAGTTAAGAGAATTCAACACCACCAAACGAGCTGTACAACAAATGCTAAAGGAACTTCTCTAGGTAGGAAACACAAGAGAAGGAAAAGACCTACAAAAACAAACCCAAAACAATTAAGAAAATGGTAATAGGAACATACATATCGATAATTACCTTAAATGTAAATGGATTAAATGCTCCAACCAAAAGACATAGACTGGCTGAATGGATACAAAAACAAGACCCGTATACATGCTGTCTACAAGAGACCCACTTCGGACATAGGGACCCATACAGACCGACAGTGAAGGGATGGAAAAAGATATTCCATGCAAATGGAAATCAAAAGAAAGCTGGAGTAGCAATTCTCATATCAGACAAAATAGACTTTAAAATAAAGACTATTACAAGAGACAAAGAAGGACACTACATAATGATCAAGGGATCAATCCAAGAAGAAGATATGACAATTGTAAATATTTATGCACCCAACATAGGAGCACCTCAATACATAAGGCAAATTCTAACAGCCATAAAAGGGGAAATAGACAGTAACACAATCATAGTAGGGGACTTTAACACCCCACTTTCACCAAAGTACAGATCACCAAAATGAAAATAAATAAGGAAACAGAAGCTTTAAACGACACAGTAGACAAGATGGACTTAATTGATATTTATAGGACATTCCATCCAGAAACAACAGAATACGCTTTCTTCTCAAGGGCTCATGGAACATTCTCCAGGATAGATCATATTTTCGGTCACAAATCAAGCCTCAGTAAATTTAAGAAAATTGAAATCATATCAAGTATCTTTTCCGACCACAACGGTATGAGACTAGATATCAATTACAGGAAAAAAACTGTAAAAAAATGCAAACACAAGGAGGCTATACAATCTCTACTAAATAACCAAGAGATCACTGAAGTAATCAAAGAGGAAATTAAAAAATAGCTAGAAACAAATGACAATGAAAACACGACGACCCAAAACCTATGGGATGCAGCAAAAGCAGTTCTAAGAGGGAAGTTTATAGCAATACAATCCTACCTCAAGAAACAAGAAACATCTCCAATAAACAACCTAACCTTACACCTAAAGCAATTAGAGAAAGAAGAACAAAAAAAACCCCAAAGTTGGCAGAAGGAAAGAAATCATAAAGATCAGATCAGAAATAAATGAAAAACAAATGAAGGATACAATAGCAAAGATCAATAAAACTAAAAGCTGGTTCTTTGCGAAGATAAACAAAATGGATAAACCATTAGCCAGACTCATCAAGAAAAAGAGGAAGAAGACTCAAATCAACAGAATTAGAAATGAAAAAGGAGAAGTAACAACTGACATTGCAGAAATACAAAAGATCATGAGAGATTACTACAAGCAACTCTGTGCCAATAAAATGGACAACCTGGAAAAAATGGACAAATTCTTAGAAAAGCACAACCTTCCAAGGCTGAACCAGGAAGAAATAGAAAATATGAACAGACCAATCACAAGCACTGAAATTGAGACTGTGACTAAAAATCCTCCAACAAACCAAAGCCCAAGACCAGATGGCTTCACAGGCGAATTCTATCAAACATTTAGAGAAGAGCTAACACCTATCCTTCTCAAACTCTTCCAAAATATAGCAGAGGGAGGAACACTCCCAAACTCATTCTATGAGGCCACCATCACCCTGATACCAAAACCAGACAAAGATGTCACAAAGAAAGAAAACTAAAGGCCAATATCACTGATGAACATAGGTGCAAAAATCCTCAACAAAATACTAGCAAACAGAATCCAACAGCACATTAAAAGGATCATACACCATGATCAAGTGGGGTTTATCCCAGGAATGCAAGGATTCTTCAATATACACAAATCAATCAATATGATACACCATATTAACAAATTGAAGGATAAAAACCATATAATCATCTCAATAGATGCAGAAAAAGCTTTTGACAAATTCAACACCCATTTATGATAAAAATTCTCCAGAAAGTGGGCATAGAGGAAACCTACCTCAACATAATAAAGGCCATATATGACAAACCCACAGCCAACATCATTCTCAATGGTGAAAAACTGAAACCATTTCCTCTAAGATCAGGAACAAAACAAGGTTTCCCACTCTCACCACTATTATTCAACATAGTTTTGGAGGTTTTAGCCACAGCAATCAGAGAAGAAAAAGAAATAAAAGGAATTCAAACTGGAAAAGAAGAAATAAAACTGTCACTATTTGCAGATGACATGATACTATACGTAGAGAATCCTAAAGGTGCTACCAGAAAACTACTAGCACTAATCAATGAATCTGGCAAAGTAGCAGGATACAAAATTAATGCACAGAAATCTCTTGCATTCCTATATACTAACGCTGAAGGATCTGAAAGAGAAATTAAGGAAACACATTGACCATTGCAACAAAAAGAATAAAATACCTAGGAATAAACCTACCTAAGGAGACAAAAGACCTGTATGCAGAAAACTATAAGACACTGATGAAAGAAATGAAAGACGATAGAAACAGATGGAGAGGTATACCATGTTCTTGCATTGGAAGAATCAACAATGTGAAAATGACTATACTACCCAAAGCAATCTACAAATTCAGTGCAGTCCCTATCAAACTACCAATGGCATTTTTCACAGAACTAGAGCAAAAAATTTCACAATTTGTATGGAAACACAAAAGACCCCGAATAGCCAAAGCAATCTTGAGAAAGAAAAACAGAATTGGAGATACTGGCACAAAAACAGAAATACAGATCAATGGAACAAGATAGAAAGACCAGAGATAAACCCAGGCACCTATGGTCACGTTATCTTTGATAAAGAAGGCAAGAATATGCAATGGAGAGAAGACAGCCTCTTCAATAAGTGGTGCTGGGAAAACTGGACAGGTACATGTAAAAGAATGAAATTAGAACACTTCCTAACACCATACACAAAAGTAAACTCAGAATGGATTAAAGACCTAAATATAAGGCCAGACACTATAAGACTCTTAGAGGAAAACATAGGCAGAACACTCCATGACCTAAATCACAGCAAGATCCTTTTTGACCCACCTCCTAGAGAAATGGAAATAAAAACAAAAATAAACAAATGGGACCTAATGAAACTCAAAAGCTTTTGCACAGCAAAGGAAACCATAAACAAGATGAGAAAACAACCCTCAGAATGGGAGAAAATATTTGCAAACGAAGCAACTGACAAAGGTTTAATCTCCAAAATATACAAACAGCTCACGCAGCTCAATATCAAAACAAAAAAGAAACAAGCCAATCAAAAAATGGGCGGAAGACCTGAATAGACTTTCTCCAAAGAAGACATACAGGTTGCCAAGAAACACATGAAAGGATGCTCAACGTCACTAATCATTAGAGAAATGCAAATCAGAACTACAATGAGGTATCACCTCACACCAGTCAGAATGGCCATGATCAAAAAATCTATAAACAGTAAATGCTGGAGAGGGTGTGGAGAAAAGGGAACCCTCTTGCACTGTGGGTAGAAATGTAAATTGATAGAGTCACTATGGAGAACAGTATAGAGGCTCCTTAAAAAACTAAAAATAGAACTACCATACGACCCAACAATCCCCCTAGTGGGCATATACCCTGAGAAAACCATAATTCAAAAAGAGACATGCACACCAATGTCCATTGCAACACTATTTACAATAGCCAGGACATGGAAGCAACCTAAGTGTCCATCGACAGATGAATGGATAAAGAAGACGTGGCACATATATACAATGGACTATTACTCAGCCATAGAAAGAAACGAAATTGAGTTATTTGTAGTGAGGTGGATGGACCTAGAGTGTGTCATACAGAGTGAAGTAAGTCAGAAAGAGTAAAACAAATACCGTATGCTAACACATATATATGGAACCGAAAAAATAAATGGTTTTGATGAACCTAGGGGCAGGACAGGAATAAAGACACAGTTGTAGAGAATAGACTTGAGGACATGGGGAGGGGGAAGGGTAAGGTGGGACAATGTGAGAGAGTGGCATTTACATATATACACTACCAAATGTAAAATAGATAGCTAGTGGGAAGCAGCTGCTTAGCACAGGGAGATCAGCTCGGTGCTTTTTGACCACCTAGAGGGGTGGGATAGGGAGGGTGGGAGGGAAGCGCAAGAGGGAGGGGATATGGGGGCATATGTATACCTATAGCTGATTCACTTTGTTATACAGCAGAAACTAACACAACATTGTAAAGCAATTATACTCCAATAAAGATGTTAAAAAAAACCCTGACATTCAAAATCCTTTATGAAGATTAGTTGCCCCATGCCCCTATAAAAAGCCAAAATATTAATATGAAAGTAATGGAAAAACCCCTAAAGTATTAAAA
Source organism: Balaenoptera borealis (assembly GCF_965194805.1). Taxonomy (NCBI): domain Eukaryota; kingdom Metazoa; phylum Chordata; class Mammalia; order Artiodactyla; family Balaenopteridae; genus Balaenoptera; species Balaenoptera borealis. Next base: position 40,585,561 of record NC_138868.1, read on the forward strand.
AAGGAACTGGTAGAGAATGATTTTCTGTGATAACATTATTTTGAAAAGTATATTGTAGTTCTGCTTCTGCCATAAATGTGTAAGTGGTAGTAGACTCAATCTACTAATATAAACAAGAGATCTTGATCAGCTATATGTAGCAACTGTTTTAAGAAGTTAGAAAGCAGGAAGCAGGAGACTATAATCTATGAGGGAAGGAAAACAAACTGAGCCCTAATTATCCTGGCTTTCTACCTGGTGGCATTTAGCAGACCCTGATGCAAGGAGAGCCAACCCAAGTACTATATTAAGGCAACCTCACTGACCTGAACAATCAGGGGTCAGAGTTTGGGGAAACTGTAGTGGCTGTAATTTGCAGGGGGGATGCTGAGAGTGAAGAAAGCTGTACAGAGAAAGAACTCCACAAGTCTTGTCAGGAGTCCTCTTGAGTTTTTGCTGAATACTAATACTATTGGGTTGGCCAAAAAGTTCTTTTGGGTTTTTCCGTAAGCTCTTATGGAAAACCCGAATGAACTTTTTGGCCAACCCAATACATGAATAGAGTATGACTACAAGAAGCTTGGCAAAGAACAACTACCTGGAAGAGAAAAACTAGTAAACTGCAAAACTATCATGGTTCATACATTATAGGGATACATTTAAGTTTCAACTTTCTCCAGTGCAATGTCTTCATTAAACACCCAGGGCATTCAGTGGAGACCCAGGAAAGCTGTATCTTTGGAATAAGGATAAATTAGCCCTAGAGTAAATGGTACTCTATCCCCACCATAACAAAGCTTAAAAAGAAACCTCAAAATGATCAGATGATCTGTGAGTAAATGAATACCCACCAGAAGAAAATTCATACTATTCAAAGGAAAAGAACAAATTCCAAACACTCAGCAATATAATATACTTGTTGCCCAATATACAATAAAATACTAGACATATGAAGAAGCAAAAATCAGTCAATAGAAAGAGACTAAGAAATTACACAGATAATATTAGAATTAGCAGATAATGACTTTAAAATTACCATATAGATATACTCAAGGATTGAAGGAAAATATGAACATATTGAAGAGAGAAATGGAAACAATAAAATAAAAAATTTAGAAATCCAAAAAGTGAAAAATACAATATCTGAAAATTAAAAAAAATACTTGAAGAATTTAAATGCAAATAATTAGCTGTACATTAAAAGATTAGTTAAACTAAAGACAGGGTAATAGAAACCATCCAGACTGGAGCACAGAGAGAAAAAAGGCAGGGAAAAATAAATAAATAAACAGAGCCTCATAGCTTTTAAGAACTAATGGTGTATCATGTGCAATTAGAGTACCTAGGGAGGATAGACCAGGTTTATATATAGATATATATATATATATATATATATATATATATATATATATATATTTTAAGACAAAATGGCTGAAAAAATTCTAGATTTGTCAAAAATATAAATCTCTAGGTCCAAGAAGGATAAACACAAAGAAAAATGTATATCAAAGGACACCAAAATAAAATTGGTGAAAACTAATGAAAGAGAATCTTAAAAATGGCCAAAGATACACTGTTTATAGTGGGACAAAGATAGAAATTATCCCTGACTTCACATCAGAAAAAATACAAGTCAGAGACATTGCAGCGGTGTCTTTTGGAGTCCTAAAAGAAAAAAAATAACCTTGAATTCTATATTTATTAAAAATATTCTTCACCTGAATATTCACCTGAATTTTACCTGAAGGTGAAATACAGGCATTTCAGACAAACAAAGTTTGGAGAATTTACTGCCAGCAAGTTTTCTCTATGGAAAATTTTAATGAAATTTTGTCAGGCTAAAGGAAAATAATTCTAGATGAAAACTTAGGTTTTTAAAAAGAAATGAAGAGTACTGAAAATGGTAAATCTGAAGGCATTTTCTAATAGTTTCTAATAATTTAGCTATAATTTGCTCTATAGCAAGAACAGTAACAATGTATTATGGAGTTTAAAACATGTAAAAGTAGTATGTATGACAACAATAGCACAAAAGATGGAGCATTTTTAAGTTTCTTACATTGTATCTGAAATGGTATATTACTTGATGATAGACTGTTGTAAGTTAAAGATACATATTATAAATTCTTGACCAACCAATAAGATAGTGAAATAAAGAGGTATACTGATAAACCAATAGAGGAGATAAATTAATTCCAAAAAGTTGAATTAATTAAAAGACAAGGAAATAGGATAAAAGGAACAAAGTACAGATGAAAAATATAGAAAAAATAGCAAAATGGTAGACTTGAACTCTATTAACAATAATTACATTAAATGTAAATGGACTAATTGTACTAACTTTGAAAGGTAGAAATTATCAAATTGGATTAAAAAACAAGAATCAATTAATATACTGACTACAAGAAACACAGTAAATATAAAGATGTAGATAGGTTTGAAGTAAAAGGATGGGTGAAGATACACCATGCAAACACTAATGATAAGAAAGCTGAAGTGGTTATGTTAATATAAAAGTAGACTGCAGAAAAAGGAATATTACCAGAGATCAAAAAGATATTTCATAACGATTAAAGAGCTAGGTCATCAAGAAGACATAACGTTTCTAAATGTATATGCATTTAAAAACAGAGGCTCAAAATACATGAAGCAAAAGTTGACAGACTGAAAGAAAAAAAAGACAAGTCTCCCACCTAATTATTGTTGGCGATTTCAATACTCCTCTTTCAGAATTTGAAAAAAAAAAAAGACAGAAAATCCATGAGAATATAGAAGACCTGAACAACATTATCCAGCAATTTGACCTAATTGACACTGATAGAGTACTACACTCAAAAACTGCAGAATAGGGGGCTTCCCTGGTGGTGCAGTGGTTGAGAATCTGCCTGCCAATGCAGGGGACACAGGTTCGAGCCCTGGTCTGGGAAGATCCCACATGCCATGGAGCAACTAGGCCCGTGAGCCACAACTACTGAGCCTGCGTGTCTGGAGCCTGTGCCCCGCAACAAGAGAGGCCATGATAGTGAGAGGCCCGCGCACCACGATAAAGAGTGGCCCCTGCTTGCCACAACTAGAGAAAGCCCTCGCACAGAAACAAAGACCCAACACAGCCAAAAAAATAAATAAATAAATAAAACAAAAAAACCAAAACTGCAGAATAGTTATTCTTTTCAAGTGTGTATGCAAATCTCACTAGATAAAGCATATGCTAGGCCATAAAACAAGTCTGAATAAACATAAAAGGACTGAAATTATGTAGAGTATATTTCTTGTTCTCAATGGAAATAAATTACAAATAGATAACAAAAGGAAAATTTTAAAAATCCCAAATGTTTGGCAACTAAACCACGTACATATAACTAAACCATATAACAAAGAAAAAGAACAAGGAAAATTGTAAAATATATTAAACTGAATGATAATGAAAACATAACCTAACAAAATATGTGGGATAAAATTAAAACAGTACTTTGAGGGAAATTCATAGCTTTCAATATTTATATTAAAAGTAATAAAGGATGAAAGTGACCTGTAGATTCAAGGCAAATCCAATAAAATCCAAGGTGTTTTTTTGGGAGGAAGCGGGCAAGCTGATTCTAAAATTCAAATGGAAATGCAAAGGAACAAGGATAGCCAAAACAAATTTGAAATAGAAGAACAAACATGGAGGACTAATTCTATGTGATTCCAAGACTTACTGTAAAGCTCAGTAATCAAAACAGTTTGGTATTGGTATAAGGATAATGAATTGATCAGTAAAACAGAACAGAGAATCCAGAAATAGACCTATGCACACGAAATAACAGAATGGATCACAGATCTAAAATAAAAGTAAAACATAAAGCTTCTAGAAGAAAATATAGAATACTTTGTGATCTTGGTGTAGGTAAAGATTTCTTAGATGAAAACACTAATCATAAAGAAAAAACCTTGATAATTGGATAATATCAAATTAAGAAACAATGGATCCTCAAAAGATACATTGTGAAAATAAAGAGGCATACTGCAGACTAGGTAAAAATATTCACAATACATATAAATATATAAAAGATATGTACCTGTTTATATTCATAAATAACTTATGTATATGTAATATATAATAAATTATATATATAATTGTATAAATATGTAATTTATAAAGCATATATAAATATAAATAACTTAAAACTCACTAAGAAAAAGACAAATGATTAAATATAAAAATAGGTAAAATATTTGAACAACACTTCACAAAAGTAGATATGCACACGGTCAATAAGCACATGAAAGTATATTTTATTCTTTAGTCATTGAGGAAATGTAAATGTAAGTTAAAACCACACTGAGATACCACTATACACTCACTAGAATGACTAAAATTAAAGTAGTAACGCTAAGAAGTGTTCATGAGGGTATAAAGCAACTAGATCTCTTATGCATTGTTGGTGGAAGTGTAAAATGATACATCCCCTTTGGAAAACTTTTTGGCAGTTTCTTATAAAGTCAGGCCTATAACGACCCCACGTTTAGAAGAAATTCCATTTTTAGAGGGGAAAAAAGAGATGTATATTTATAAAAAGACTTATGAATGAATTTTCATAATAGCCCAAAAGTGGGAGAAAACCGCATGTCCAAAAACAGATGAATGGATAAACAATTTGTGGTGTATTTATACAATGGAAATCTACCCATTAACAAAAAGGACCAAAGTACTAATACATCCTGCAACATGATTGAATCTTGAAAATTTTATGCTATTTGGAAGGATTCATATCCAAAAATTACATACTGTATACTTTCATTTTTATAAAATTCAAGAGTAGGCAAAATTATTCTATAGCAATGGAAGTCAGATCGGTGGTTGCCTGGGTTAGGATTATGGATAAATGACTGAAAGGGAACATACAATAACTTTTTGGAAATGTTCTATATTTTCTTTGTGGTGGCAGCTACATGAATGTGTAATTTGACAAAATTGATCAAATACACATTTAAGATGGGTGCATTTATTATATGATATATATTAAATTATTTATCAATATAGTTAATAAAAAAGTAGTTCTGTCACTCCTTAACACACACAAAGTGATCTTCTTTAGTATATTAAAGAATTTGTTTTAGTACTTACTATGTGCAGAGCTTAAGTAATATGGAAGAACACAAAGTGGTATTGGAAACATTCCCTGACCATCAAGGAACTTAATATTTAGTTAGGTAATATAGTATGAACTTGACCATATATCTAGTCATATGGTGGTAAAATTGATAAGTAATAGCAGTGGTAGATGTAGAAGAAAGAGTTATGAAATTGAGTTAATGAGTTGATACATGAAAAAAATGTAAAAAATACAGTGCCTGAGAGATAATATGTGCTCAGCAAGTGCTACTTTGCTTTTCAGAGGATGAGAATTTATGCTTCAAGTGGTAAATCAAGGCATAATTGAGGAGGTGGTATTTAATGCAGGCAGCACAGAATAGGAAGGTTTTTCATAAGCATTAAGAAGTGGGGAGACATTAGTATCAGGAGGATGTCATGATCAAAGGTGTGGAAGTGAAAAAACACAAGACATGTACAGAAGAGGGAGGTATGTTTGGTGAATTCATTTGAACAGAATGAAGAGTTTCAGGTAGCAAAAATAATAGGAGATGAATCACTAGGGCCAGATTATGGAGGACCCTTAAAACCAACTTGAGTATAACCTTATCTTAAATTGATCTCTTATGGATTGCCAATACATAAATAAAACATATAAGAAGGGATATTTTATCAGTAAAATCTTATTGTGTAATTTTATTTTATAATTTTAAATATAAAGTCAACTGACCAGAACAGTGAAGCTGTTTTGATGAACACGAAACTGAAAGCGGGGCTTGTTGATCTTAGATGGGAGTTGTTGTTATTGTTTTTAATGACCTTAAGCTTCTACCTTATTTCTGCTGTATTTTCTTTTGGTTGCATCATGTTCAGAAAATCCTAATTCAGATAACTAAATAATTGTAAATATCAGTCCTATAGTATTTTACCTTAACATTGTTGCATATCTTTCAATATAGCAAGAGGTTTATTTCAAGGTTTGCGTAATAAATGTTTTACTCTGGTAGTACAAGTTAATGCATTGGTGATTTTCAGTGTGTTAAACTTTGGAACATAACACATTTGAACGTGTATGACAGTTTTTGTTACAGTTTTCTTGTTGTTTAGTTTTTTTTGGTAAGTTACAACTGGCAGAAACCCAACTCAAATAGTGTAAGCAAAAACAGGAATATATTGGCTTACATTATCAAGAATCCCAGGAGCAGAATTTGGCTTTAGCTCTTTGGGGATGTAAGTATGCTAACATGATGTAACGATTGTTTTTTTCCCTCTCTCTTTTCCTATCTGCTCCTCTCTACTTTTCTTAGTATTTTTGGCTTCATTCATTCTTATTGCATACAGACTCTCCATGTGCCAGGGAGAATGGCCATGACGATTGATCCCAGGCCCACATGCTTACAGCTTTCAACTTGAGCATAAGAGAGCCTTTCCAGATAGTTCCAGGAGAGAATTCTGACTGGGTCAAATTTCTCTGAGTGGCTGGGAGGAGCAGTAGGAAGCAGACGGCAAAGCCCTGTGATTGACAACTCCATCAGGACAAGAGTGGCATTCAGCACTATTTCCCCAAAGAAATCAAAAGAAGGAGTATAGGACACAGTGGGCACACAAAAATTATTGTTTCCACAGTTCTATAAAGTTTTTAAAAAGCAGTTAAATATGTATATGAAAGAGTAAAAATGAAGTCAAACATTTGTAGAACCCAAAGAGCAGTGTCCCATGTCATATGGTTTGAATACCTTAGCCTTTGGCAATGGAGCAGCAGAAAATAGTGTCAGGCTGCACACTTACTTCTTGTACATGAAATAAAATATAATTTGGAAGGAGTTACTTTTCGAGTTCAAGAGTATTTTGAAGCAGCATCTTAGCTATTCCTCAGTGGATGACTTCAGGAAAAGAAAGCTCTTAGTTCAAAAAAGATAAGGCATTATGGAAAATGAAATATGGAGGAACAGGAAGACCAGAGTAATGGAGTATGTATGGGAGAATTGGCTGTTGAACACTATTTACTTTCACTGCAATACCTCGAATTTTTAGCACCCTTCTCTAAAGAACTAGAGCTTCATATCTGAAGCAATTAATAATAGATGTAATTATTCATTTTCTATTATTGAATGCTGCATCGTAGAGACTAAAACTGATGTTCAAATAACGATTTAAATAGTCATTTCAGTAAAACCAACACTGAACTAGAGTCAGGGCTCTGTCACCAACTGTTTGGCCTTGGGCAAGGCAAGTGACTTCCTTATCTTGACTCTGTTTCCTCATTTCTGAAATGGGGTTTTGGTCTTAGTGATCACTGAAGTCTCAGCTACAGCAGGAGGCTGTGAGCCTCTGATTTACCTGCTGGATATTTCCCTCTTTTTCTATATTGGCATTGGTAGCAGTTGTACTTTGATAGATATGGGAGAGGAATTTGGTTTTGAATGATCCTTCTGATATTGTTTTAGGTGTTAAGCAGCTTTGGAAAGCAGATGAAAGAGATATACCTCTTACCTGTACATATAGAACAATGTGACTTCCATGAATGTATGTTAAGTGCCAGTTTTAAGGGGTCCCTATAAAAAGTTATCAGACTTTGGTAGATCAAAACAGTGCAAAGAGAGAATATTGCACCCTGTGTGATGATGTCTATGTGTGTATTTCCGGCAGCTTTCAAATGTGGGGTTTTCTCTCCCTCATGAACATGTCAAAATCTTGCATCTAACAGTTCTAATGACATTTTCAATAGCTCCCATTGACACACGCACACAGAGACACTCACAGTATATTATCTAGTAAAGTGGTTGTGGAATTAACATTTTTCCTGGAAGGAATATATCTGATTTAATGACCAAGTCGTTTTAAAGCAGCACAACAGAATTTCACAGGAACTAAATCTATTTCTTCACACCGATCATGCGTGTTTTACTCAAGCATTGAGTCATTAGCATGTTTATAATGGTTCTAATTTAGCACAACATTTTCTGAATTTTATCCTTGAGTCATTTACAAATTGTTCATATTGAATAAACAAAGGAAACAGATTGCATTTTATACTTAGTAATTTATCTGAAAGAAGAGGGGAGGGTTAATTGTTTGAAAGTTTTGGTCTGTTTGGGGAAGTGAGCCTGCTTTTTCATTGCTAGGCATAAATGCCATTTCTCATCTTTTTGGGGATGGGGGGAGGCTATGGAGGAGTAAAATGAAAAATTAAGACCAGGACAAGTTTGGCCACTCCCAGAGGGGAGTGTGGAGCAAAAGGGGAGCTGGCACGAGATTATCCAAAACAGTTGGTGCATTCCTTAATGATCAAGTGCTTGAGAAGTCCAGCTCTTCCTGGCAGAGCATCTGTGTTGATGTTTATATCATTGCCCTGCTGTATGGGAAAGGCATGCCTTCTCTTGCTGCTTGGCTAAAAATAGGATGGAATATAGCATTGTATGAGATATTTTAAGAAAGCAAAAACATTTAAGAGGTTAAAGGTTTGGCTTTTGGATCAAAAAAGATCAGTGATATAACCCGTGGTGTTCCTTGAAGACTGAATTTTATCTAGAGTTTGTCAGTGATTCGAACTCTTGGTTAGGCAAGTTATTCTAGGTTCATTTGGTGTGGTCTGAAAAACCCACTCTACTGTCTTTTCTGTCAGCTTCCCAGCATGAAGAGCAGGATTGAAAACAGCCTCTATTTATACCGCCTTGTTCGTATTTGGAAAATCAGTTGTTTCATTGGAGAGAGGGAGAGAGAGAATGAGAGCATGAGCAGTCGTCAGGGAGTGTGCTTTGCACGTTATAGTGACTTCAAAATAAAACTGGCACATTTTTGTGTCTAATTATTTTTAGTGAGCTTGGAGGGTTTTAATTAAAATTTAAGAGTGCTCTTCAAGCTCTCCAAGCTCCAATTTTATCCCACTGTATTGTGGAGCACTCGTCACTGTGGAAAAATGTACAGTAACTGGCATGTGCATCTCTGTTTCCTAATGAAAAATGTGAGATTGATGATCAGCAGGGATATAAATATATATTGTCAGAATTAGTTGTAAACCAAGGTCAAGGATACTTTTAATAAGTTATCATTGTTTGGATACATAAAAAATTTATTGCTTTTGAAATTTGTGATTCCTGTGGTAAAAATAAAAGGGATTGCTTGAATATTTTCTTAAAAGGGTTAATAAAGCAGTAGGATCTGTATACAGGGGGAGCAGTCATTGTTGTTTCTCACTAAGGTATTTTAAAGTTATTTTCTATGTCATGTTTCTAATGTTTCAGCATTTCTAACTTTATCACTTTGAGGTAAAGGGAATAATGATAAAAGTGTTTACTCACAGGTAAATTGTTTTAAAGTACGATAAAAAATTTTTCCCATTATCCTTTCCCGTTCCCCCATGATTTAATTTTAATGATGATTTCTTTATTTACTCTCTTTGACCCTTTATTTTGCTCAGAATAGTAGTTAACACTGCTGCAGCTTTGTTTAACTAGGAATAATTTTAAATTGTTCTTAAAATATCGTCATATAGATTAGGAAATAAATATCTCACATACTCTCACTTCAAATTTCCCTTGTACTGTAAAATTAATTATTAGCACGATAAAGCATTCCTGACTTACCTGGCCTGAAACCTAGGTATTTAGGAAGCAGAAACATTGCTTTGCAATCCATTATGATATCTTTCCTTTTTTCCTTAGAAAAAGGTTATTGAAATGGAAAAACTTAAATTTGCAAAGGAAAAGGAAAGACAAAAGCTATGCAACTGAGAATTAATTTATAACATATCAGCACCTGTTACATCCTTGATTAAAAATAAGCAAGAACTGAAGTGCAACTCGATTTTTGACAGTCCTGTTTTTATCACACTATTTACAAAAATTAGACAAGATAAATATAATAAACTCATATTTCATTGAATATGTATTGGTTTATGGACACTAATTCTTTCAAAGTAAGAGGAATTAATTTTGGCATTTTCCACTTTTATACTGAGGTGTTATGGCTTACATTCATTTTTAATGTGTACATATTACGGTGACACACACTATAATATTGTGATACTATAATGTTGTGTTTCTTAATCTCAATTTCCAAAAGGTATGTAGTTTCTCTCCTGTTTAGCTGAAAACAGCTCAGTCAAAATACTAAAATTTGAGTAGTCAAACTCAGATAATAAAATATACTGTATATTTTTTCATTGTTTTGAGGACTGTGGCACTACCATAACTATATTAGATGTTTCAAGTCAATCATGTAAAACATATTTATCTGTGTAGAGTTATCCAAGAATATCCGGGTGATGTTTAGTTCTTTTTTTTTCCATTTGGAACCCTGCATAAGTACTGAATTGAAACATGAGCTTACTCTTTGCGTGGACATAAAGCAAACTGGACTTCTTTACTTATCTTGACCTCTTTGATTTTTGCATTTGTGCATGATCAGAAAGGGGCAAAGTCTGATATGATGAACTGCCTCTGTAAAGCTAGTGTCCTGTTAATGTAGTTGACGTATGTGGCACAGGAGGATGAATGCCGTTAATTTTTACCCTTACCTGGATATTGTTTTGAGTGGGAAATTTGAAAATATAAATTTCATTTTTAACTTTATCTAGCATATATTTCCTCATTTCAAGACAGAAACGTCTTGGTAGAGGCTGTAGTATCCTCTGCCTATGTAGCATTTAGTACATCTTCTGGTACTGCATCTTCTGGTCTTTTTCCCTCACCTTACTCGTTTTACATTACAGTATGGGATGTGCTTAGTACTAATTGTGGTATGTATGCCCTTAGAGGTCTGGCAGACAGATAATTAGGTGAAAAAGCTCAGTTTTTCAAGAGACCTTCTCACAGTTTTGAATATTCCTGGAGTCTCCTAGAATTGAGATTAAATGCTGATAAAGTTGTATGTAGTGACTTTTATTGTCCTGTAGATAAAGGCAATCAGTGATTGTTACTAAATATTTTCATGGGCTATAAATATAAACTTGGAAAGCCTGCTTTATGTTTTTCCCCTCAGTGTCTTCTACTGAAATGGGAACTCATATAGCTAGATTAACTCAGCATTATGGTAAGAATTAATTTTCTAATAGGAATGTGAAATGTTTTGAATTTATTAACCATTTTATTAATGATTAGCTTTTATGTAAAGCTGTGTCTTCAGACTTATTTGATAAATGTTTGAAGTGTATATTCTTGTTGTCCATATAGTTCTGTTTTTCTCCCATGAAGTTTCAGCATTCTTTTTCTGGAGCTCTGAAAGATTTCAGGTCTATTAATAGAAATGAGAGACATATTTTAGCCTGTTTTACATTTAGTGTGTATCTAATCCTAGTTTATGAACTTGCTGTGAATTTTGGATCATTACTAGTCAATTGAGATTTTGTCTTGACCATTATAATATGTGCACTCAACTCAAATTTTAACCAAACAAGTTATGCTTTAGCATTCATATCAGTGATTATCAGTTTAGTACAATGTTATAACATGTATGAAACGGTTAAAAAAAAGTAACAAAACTGAGTAAGACAGGAAGTTGAAAACATTTTGTTGATTATTCTTATACATGGTCTAATGTTATATCCAGAAATTTAAACCTGATTTGAGAAAAAGTAATCTCTGATAGGCATGGCTTTGAAGATTTTGCTTCTTAACTCTCAAACCTAGTATTATCTTTTCTATGACTTTAGCATAAAAACAAAATATGTATGGAACGAAGTATACACCTTGATTCTGAATTTAAAATAAAAGTAACAAGAGAACATTTTGAAAATTAAATACAAACTGAACATATGCATATGCATATAGGCCCTATTGGCAGGTCACTCAGAATCCAGTTTTTAATCACAGTGGTAGGTCACTGGTTGAAGCCTAAGAAAATAATTAATAGGAAAGACTGGAAGGAAAGAAGGAGGAAAGGAAAGAAGGGAAGAAGTAAGGGAAGGAGCAGGGAGCTTTCACTTAATAGGATCAAGCTGACTTCTATTTAGAAAGAACTTTAGCTTCTGTGATAGAGAGCTAATATGGTTGTTCTTCATCAGCCATTTCCCAACATACTGATCTGGATTCTGTCCATTCCTTGATTGATTGATCATGTCACGAACAAACGTTAATTGTTTTCACCAATACTTTCTAACCATGCCGTAGTCCTCTCATCTCTTACCCGGGGCTCACTGTCTTCTTTTTAAAGCTTATCTAGTTTCTAAAACCCTTCAGATCCATCTTGACCTTACTGTCATTCTGAAAAATTCAAGGAGGATTTAGAAGTTGGAGAAAAAATGAAAGGGAAAATGCTACAGAGATAGGTACTGATATGGGAGAGAAAAGGCATTTGGAATTGAAGTAATTATTTTAAATATAATTTAAAAAAGGAGTTATCAGAATTTTGACACTTGGAATGTTAAAGTTTAATGGGAGTATTCTTTGCACTAAGGATTGAGTATTTAAATCTGCTTTCCCTTTTGGAAACATGGCCTGTTTGTTAAGATTTGAGGCTTAAAAGATACACGTAAATAGTTGTAAGCAGTAGCTCCAGTTGCGAATCCATCTGAACAGAGAGAAAAAATAACTCATTGATAAAAATTTGCTAATTATTAGAACATTCTAAAATTTAAACTTCTGTAAACTTTATGAATATTAATAGAAACAAGTGTAATCTAGTATGCTATTTAGAAATGCAGTAGTTCAAGTAGCGTTTAAATAAGGATTTTCTTGAAAAGATCATGCATCTCTTTTTATATAAGAGAAAAGTTTTAACTGTTTTCATTACTGGGGGACAGAGAACATCATGACTTTATTTTCTTTGCATTTTACTCTAAATGAGTATTTTACAAAAGTTGCCGTATGTTTATTTCTTTGTAAGGACTAAGTAGTTACAGGTCGATTGGTCTCTTCTCCTTTGAAGATTTATCATTCTTCCTTGAATAGCACATGAATTTTGCTTGGACTTAAAAAACATCACCTGGTTTGAAAGGAATAATATCTAAACTTAAGCTTGTACGAAAAAGCCCCTTGTTCTGTCCAGTTGGTCTAAGAAATGATAAATGCTGGCTGAATATTAATTAACTATAGTTATAATACCAAGATAAGATTATTGAGCATTATCTTTTTTTTTCGTGGGAATAGTTTAAATAATCTTCCAGCAAAAAAAAATTTAGTTGTGGTATTTTATAGTAGATAACGGAATATAATTGTCTGTATCCTAGGGTTAAAACAGCAACAACAAAAAATAGCTTTAATCATTTTTGAATAACAGAATTTCTCCATAAACTCCACAGCCTTCTGTATTTGTAATATTTTAATACTTATCAAATACATGTGTAATAGTTTTAATACTTACTTTTTTATTTTAATAGATTCCTCCTGCATGGAAAAACTACTTTCAAAAGATTGGAAGGAAAAAATGGAAAGATTAAATACCAGTGAACTTCTTGGAGAAATTAAAGGTACAATATACAAAATATCAAACATATCAATGTAGAAATATTATTTTGCTCCACAACACATTTGCTTATCTTCTGTGCCCTAACATTAAATTCTTACCTCTAATATTTGTTTATATTTGAGAGGGTAAATGTATAGTGTGTTCCTGAACTTTATTCTTTTGTAATGTTTATAGAATGAAAGTTTTGCCCTTTCTTTTTTTAGTCTATAAACATATAACTTACAGGATAAACTGCTTCATTAGTTTACTGAACAAAAAGTATGAAAAAGAAAAAAGGTTATGTCAAAGATGAACAAATTAAGTTAAAGATAATTTTAATCCTTCCTTTTGAAATCATAATAATAGCTTAATTGATGAATCCAAATCACTGATTTGAATTTCTTCTGATCAAAAAGGGTCAGCTGTAGTAACTGTAAAAAAGGAGTTTATAGAATGTGCTGTTTATGGTTTATGGCTGGATTCTGAGGCCTGTTTACCTGTTCAAATCCTGACTCTGTCACTTACTAGATGAGTGATTTTGGGCAAGTCACTGAAGCTTTCTATGTTTTGAATTCCTTGTATCTAAACTGAGGATAATAAAAATACCTACTTCATAGGCTCATTTAGAGAATTAGTATATGTAAAGCTTTTAAAACTGCCTGGCACTTAAGAAAGTCCTCATGAGGGAAAGTTGTGGTTGTTATTAACTGCCCATAGGATTGTAGGTTGATTAATCTCAATCAGATTTCACCGGACTTAACATTTCATGATCTCCAACCCGGATGAGAATGAGCATCTTTATTTTTAAAGATAAGTGATTGATGTTATTATTTTGAAACATGTTAAGAAGTGGGCAGTCCCAATCCATTACAGAATTAAGCTGCCCTATCAGTTAAGAAGCTATACTTTTTGCCCAGTTCTCTCTTGTTGATTCCTTTATGGAGATGAAGTGCTGTATCATTAGCTTTTGGTATCATGAATAGAATCCATTGTCATTAATTAATTTTTTCAGTTGTCCCTTACAGACAGTCATCACTCTGACTTGACCTGACAATTTGGGAACTTAATTACATTAGTTTTCTGAATTTATCAAGTGACTTCAGGTGAATATTCCCATGGATAATTCCTCATTTAAGATGAACATTTGGCGATAACTATCTGATGAAAATTTTATTTTGAATTTATTACAGAAAATTGCTTAGTGTTCAGGCATGTTATGTTCAACTCAAATGAAGAGAAAAGGGAGTCATATCTTTTCCAAGAAATAATTAATAACTCATTCTATTAACTAATGCAGTATCAAAATCAAGTGGAAATTGGATATTATTTTGAATTTCACTGCTTCTGTTTTGTACTCATAAAGGCCATTTGCTATTTTGGAAAAAAAAAGAGAAACTCAACTTAAAACTGACGGGTAGAAAGAAAGTCATTAGTGACATATTCTTTATCCAGCTGCAATAACATGGTGTGTGCTACTTTGCACGTCATTCTGTGTTTTCTTCCCTTTCCAAAGTCATTGGTTTTATGACAGTGAGAACAAAAATGGTTTATGCAAAGGCAAGCTTTTGCCAGCGTGAATGATGGGGGTCTTGCTTTCTCTCAGTAATGTGGAAGCTAACATTTTATTATGTTATGATTCAGCATCGAGTTTTTATGCTTTGGGTTATCTTTCCCCCTCCCACTTTCTATCTTTATTTTTGATTCTAAAAATGCAAAAACTGTACTAGTTTTATATAATCAAAATATATAAATCTCAAAAGTGAAACATGCAAAATTAGGCTTTTCAAATTCTTTAACTTTTTCTTTTCTGGATTCTGTATGTGAAGTGTAAACTTTCATTTGTGTGCTACCCTCAGTTTTATGGGCATAGAAGATAAGATTCTTACTAAATTTTTCATTTTGATTTACTCTACATAAGTGTCTCTTTTTACATCTTAATATTTTGTCACCATAAACATTATACAAAAAGTATACCAATAATATAAAAAATTGAAAAAAAATTAGTTAAAGTAGTGTTCAAATAGTTTGATTCAGCCACTGCTGAAACTCAACATACATTTTTATTGTAGGTGAGATCAGATCAGTTATTAGCCACCAAAATTAGTTATAATTATTCTGAAATTATAGGGTGATCTAAATACTATCTCCAAGAAAAACATACTAGGGGAATTCCCTGGCAGTCCAGTGGTTAGGGCTCCACATTTCCACTGCTGGGGGCACCGGTGCACTCCCTGGTCGGGGACTAAGACACTGCATGCTGCACAGTGCGGCCAAAAAATAAATTAAAAGAGAAGAAAAGAAAAACACACTGCAGTGGGTTATTAGTGTTCAGTATATCTCAAGCGTGTGTATTTATATATCTCATTATTTTTCCCTCATTACAAAATTCATATACATTTATTGTAAAAAGTATATAAACACACCCAAAGGAAAATATAATTGCCCTTTCATTCTACCTGTATTATAGTGTATATCCTTTCCATTTTAATTTATGCATAAAAAGTTTTTTCCCTTAAAATTGGAATCATCCTTTTACTATTCATTTGTAATCTGTTTTTCCCACTTAATGATATATTGTGAATTTCCCTGATTAGGTCATCTTCTAAACTATTATTCTTATTTGCAGAAAATATTGCATAAAGTGAGGTTCTTATAATTTAACTGAGTCTTTTATTCAATATTTAAGTTGTTTTTATTGTTTGTCATTATAAAGAAAACCTTGAACATGGGTAACTTTTTAATACTTTTCCGTGTCAATTAGTGGTTATTTTCTTACGATATATTTCTAAAAAGTGAAATTACTGGGTCAAAGAAGGTGTTCTTTTTTAAAAAAGGCTTTTGATTCACATTGCCCTTCAGATATAGTGTTCTGTGCTCTCACCAGCAGTATCTGCAAGTATTCCCTTGCCCTCAGTAGCAAGTATTATTATTTTAAACATTTCTTGCCAGGTTGATAAGGGAATATAACATATTATTGCTGAGTTAATTTGAATTCTTTTGATTTTTATTGAGAATGAAAAGTTTTACATGAATTTATTTGTATTAAATGTCTCTTCCTTTGTGAATTGTCTGTTTATTATGTTGTTTGCCCATTTTTCCTTTAAAGGATTTGTCTAGTTTTTATGGTTTTTAAGGCTCTTAATGTATATTTTAATGGTATTAGCCTTTGTCATATATGTATATTTTGTCATTTTCTTTACTTTATGGTTTTGTTGTTAAATCTTTGCCTCCCTTTTTTAATGCTCTTTTTTTTTTTTTTTTTTCTGTTTGGGGTTTGTTTAGAAAGGCTTCTCCCAGTCTAAAATTATATAATATTCTACTATATTTTCTTCCAGTTCTTTGACTATATTTTTATACACTTAAGTCTTTGATTCATCTTGAATATATTTTGAGTATAATTTCAACCAGAGATATAACTTAATTTTTTTCTCGAGTTAACCAAATATCTCTGTATCATTTATTAAGTAACCCATCTTGTCCCATCTGACTTGAAATAACATCTTTTATTACATACTGATTACATATTTGGAGCCATTTCTCAGTTTTTGGCTCTATTCCATTTATCTTTCTACCTAAACTTTTACAGTGCTAGGCTATATTAATCACTGTAGCTTTATAGTATCTTTGGAAAGTATTGCAAGACCTCATTCATAATTATTCTTTAAGGTGTTTGTATACTTCTCTAAAGTTTATCTTAGATTTATATGTTGTTAATTAAAATTGCAAAGTGATTTTTTTAAAAAGATTATAAAACTATGGGATAACAAATCTTTTTAGCATTGAATCTTTCCACTCCAAATAACTTACTCAGTTCTTTTATGTCCCTCAACAATGTTTTGTTTTTTATATACAGATTCTGCACATTTCCTTTGATGTTTCCTTCATAATATTTAATATTGTTACTTGCTCTTATGAATGAGATATTTTTCATACTACTCTATTTTTGTTACTATATTTGGGGGTGTTAGTAAATTTTGCTTATTCATTTTATAACTTCCCTTTTTGTCAGACTTATTAGCTCTAGTCATATTTCAGCTGATATGTTTTCTCCTCTTTTTTAGCAGTTATTGGTTCCTTTTTTTTCACCCCTTCTTTTAATACACTGCCTAGAATATCTAGAATAATATTAAATAATAACAGGTGATAGCAGGTATTTTATTTAGTTTTTAATTTATGGAATTGTTTTTAATATTTCACCATTAAGTATTATATTGACTGTTGATTTAATGATTTTTATCATTAAAGATCATGCTAGTCCACTTTATTAGGAGTTTCTATGAGAAATTGCATTTTAGTTTATGGCATATCTTATTGGTTTCTGTTTTTCAAATTTACTGATGAAATAAACCCTAATTAGTCATGGTGTAGTCTTGTTTTAATGTACTGCATAATTTTATTTGCTTACATTACAGTTATTTTTGCATCTGTATTTGTAAATGAGATTAGTTTGTGGTTTTCTTTATTTGTACTATCTTTGTTAAATTTTAGTGCCAGAGTTCATGGAATTGGAAAGCTTTTCCTCCTTTTTTGTGGAGGAAGGCTATGTAAAACTATTGAATAGACAACATCTTATTAATAAGTGGGAATCTTTTTTTATATTCTTTTTGTGTCCTTTGCCTGAAGTGGGTCTCTTGAAGGCAACATATTGTAGGCTCTTGGTTTTTTTTTTTTTTTATCCAATCTGCCACTCTGTGTCTTTTGATTGGAGCATTTGGCCCATTGACATTTAAGGTAATTATTGACAGATATGTATTTGCTGCCAGATAACTGAATCACTTTGCTGTATATCAGAAATTAATCAAACAATGTAAATCAACTATACTTAAATAAAAAAAGAGGATGATTTCATCTTAGTATAATCAATAAAAATAAACAATTGAGTTCATCAGGTGAAAAAAAATAAGTGGGAATCACTTATTTCTTAAAATTCTGAAAGAATATATTCATAAAACATCTAGGCTTAGAGTTTTCTATGGAGACAATTTTTTTTTTTTTTACAGTTTCTTTTTCTCTTTAAGTCAGTTTTGCCAGGAAAAAAATTTCCTAGAAAATTGTATATTTCACTGAGATTTTCAAAAACATTAGTATTGTTTTAAAGTACAATATCGCTTATTTTAAGTTTTCCATTTATTTGCTGTTATATATTCTATTTAAATTTTGCATATTTCTGTTGTCTCCCTTTTGTTCCTCAATTTTTACTTGCTAGTGGTTTTTCTATTTATCATTCCCCCCTTACTCCCTAGTAAGAATCCAGCTTTTAGGTTTACTTGTCAGTTCTGCTGTTTTTCAGCATGCCAACTACTTAATCTTGCTTTTACCTTTATTATCTCTCTCTTCTTTGTTTTTCTTATACTTTTTCTTTTGTCTATTTTCTGATACCTCCTAATTTTCTAAGTTGACTACTTTATTTTCAACGTTTTTTTATTAATTAATAGAAGCACTTTTAGCCATGAATGTGTTTGTAGAACTAGCTTTATGCATCCCATAAATTTAAACTTTTAGAATTCTCATAGTCATTATTTTCTAAATAGTCAATATTTATATTATTATCTGACTTATATTATGCTTCCATGTCATTCTTAACTTTATATCTTCTTTTGGATTCAAGAGTGTGATGAAGCTGAGAAAGGGTGGTAACAGCCTCTGTCATTGGAAAATTCTTTGCGGTGGGTTAGGTGCTTGAAGGAGAATTAAAGTGTGGGCAATAGAATGGATGAGCTATACTGAAAAATGAATCTTCAACCTGGTGACTTTAATATTACTACATATTAAGAAACAATACATTAATAACCTCCTTTTTGGATTTTACTTTAAAAAATACTAGTGCTTTCAAATAAAAGTCCTATTATCTAAGTGAAATAAAGCAGTATTTCCAAAACTCTTGGTAGGAGTTGGAATATTGCTAAAGGTGGACAAACAATGAATCACAGATTTTCAGTGGGCCTGTATCTGAGTCTTGTCTAATATTCTTTAAGAGAAAATCCCATCCCTAACCCCCCATCATATTTCCATAGGTAACTTCTTTTTTTGCAGCAGCATTAATTGAGGATAGAGTGCTGTAAATGGCATCAATGTAATAGCAGTAATCTCAAAGCAATGTTCAAAAGAGGTTAATATTATTACGAGTATTGTTAAATAAATTTATTATTAAGACTTAAATGCAAGATAGCATAAAATGATTAGACCTTTGCCTTGGTCTGGTTACATCTTGAAGTATTGTGTTCTAATTGGGTTACCATATTTTAAGGGATCTGTTGTGAAATTAGTATTTATCAAAAGTGTCTAGACTAGTCAAGAGACTTGGACATTTAATGTGAATAGTGATTCAAGACCTAGGGAAGTTTGACCTCATACATGTTAGCTGTTTGGAGTTTTGTTGAATAGAAGTGGATAAGATTTTTGTGTTGTTTTAGGGGGTTAAGGTAATAGGGAAATTGTTCTCAATATACAAAAGAACTTAGGAACAATTAATGGCTACCCAACATTGATGCAGTTGGATCAAATATAGTGGTTGTTCAATAAATATTTATTAAATGAATAAATGAGTGGATAAATTAATAAAATAAACTCAATGGAAAATTTAAACAGAGATGTAGAGGGGTATTCCTGCTTTGGTGGAATGTTCATGACCTCCTAAAATTCCTTCAGAATTATGCTAGTGTTTATTAAATTTTCTTAATTTTAAGACTGTTCTTCAAAATACTATCTATTTCCTGTCAGTAAGTAATATAATAAATACTTTTGTGAGATACTTTATTGTTTATAAAAGAAACCATGTACTAAAACTACCTACATTATTTTATCTGATCCTTTTGACAACCCAGTGAGGAAAATATTTTTATATTGATTTTACATGTGAGTAAAATTAGACTGAGAGAAATTAAGTGGCTTGTTTGGGTCACTCAGAAAGTTATGGATGTAGGGTTTGAATCCTGGTCTCTAAAGCCTCTGTTTAGTGTAATACAGATTACTTCTCAGATTCTTCAGTCTTGGAATCTGCACTGGGGGCAAGGGGAAGATAGACTCTGGACTGTTTTATCCTCCTACAACACACAAACAACCAAAATACTTCCAATTTTGCTCTTTTCTATGTAAGTGAGGCAGTATAGCAAAGCAGGCATGGGTATAGTAATACAGTTTTTCCCTATAGTAGTGTTTATCATTTAAAGAAATTGAGACAGAGTTCATTTACAATATTATATTAGTTTCAGGTATACAATATAGTGATTCAAATTTTTTATAGATTATACTCCATTTATAGTTATTATAAAATATTGGCTATATTCCCTGTGCTGTATAATATATCCTTGCAGCTTATTTATTTTATACCTAATAGTTTGTACCTTTTAATCCCCTACCCCTATCTTGCCACTCCCTCCCTCTCTCCCCACTGGTAGCCACTGATTTATTCTCTGTATTTGTGAGTCTGCCTCTTTTTTGTTATATTCACTAGTTTGTTTTATTTTTTAGATTCCGCATATAAGTGATATCATACAGTATTTATCTTTCTGTCTCTGCTTTATTTCACTAAGCATAACACCCTCCAGGTCCATCCATGTTGTTGCAAACTTTCATTCTTTTTATGGCTGAGTAGTATTCCGATATATATATGTGTGTGTATATATATATGTATATATATATATATATATATATATATATATATATATATTTTATACTGCATCTTCTTTATCCATTTATCTGTTAAAAGACACTTAGGTTGTGTCCATATCTTGGCTATTGTAAATAATGCTGCTATGAACATTGGGGTACATGTATCTTTTTGAATTAGTGTTTTCATTTTCTTAGGATATATACCCAGGAGTGGAATTGATGGATCCCATAGTAGTTCTATTTTTTAGTTTTTTGAGGAACCTCCATAATGTTTTCCATAGTGACGGCACCAATTTACATTCCTACCAATGGTGCACAAGGGTTCCCTTTTTCTCCACATCCTTGCCATCATTTGTTATTTGTGTTCTTTTTGGTGATAGGCATTCTGACAGGTGTGAGATGGTATCTCATTGTGATTTTGATTTGCATTTCTCTGATGATTAGCAATGGTGAGCATCTTTTCATATGCCTGTTGGCCATTGGTATGTTCTCTTTGGAAAAATGTCTATTGAGGCCTTCTGCCCATTTTTTAATTGGGCAGTTTGTTTTTGATATTGAATTGTATCACATATATATATTTTAGATATTTACTCCTATCAGTGATATCATTTACAAATATTTGCTCCCATTCAGTAGGTTGTCGTTTAATTTTGTTGATGGTTTTCTTTGCTGTGCAAAAACATTTAAGTTAAATTAGGTCTCATTTGTTTATTTTTGCTTTCATTTCCTTTGCCAGGAGACAGATCCAAAAAATATTGCTACAGTTAATGTCAAAGAGTGTTTCACCTGTATTTTCCTCGAGGAGTTTTATGGTTTCTGGTCTTACATTTAAGTCTTTAATCCATTTTGAGTTTATTTTTGTATATGAAAAAATGTTCTAATTTCACTCTTTGACATGTAGCTGTCCAGTTTTCCCAGCACTACATATTGAAGAGACTGTCTTTTCTCCATTGTATAGTCTTCCATGCTTTGTCATAGATTAATTGACCATAAATGTGTAGGTTTATTTCTGGGCTGTCTATTCTGTTCCATTGATCTATGTGTCTGTTCTTTTGCCTGTACCATACTGTTTTGATTACTATAGCTTTGTATTGTAGTTTGAAATTAGGGAGAGTAATATGTCCAGCTGTGTTCTTCTTTTGTAAGACTATTTTGTCTCTTCAGGGTCTTTTGTATTTCCACACACATTTCAGAATTATTTGTTTTAGTACTGTGGAAAATGCCATTGGTAACTTGATAGGGATTGCATTAAATCTGTAGATTGCCTTGGGTAGTATGATCATTTTAACAATATTAATTTTCCAATCCATGAACACGATATATCTGTCTATTTGATTGTGTTATCTTTAATTTCTTTTATCAGTGTCTTATAGTTTTCCAAGTACATGTCTTTTACCTCCTTAGGTAGGTTTCTTCCTAGGTAATTTATTCTTTTTGATGCAATTGTAAATGGGATTGTTTCCTTAATTTCTCTTTCTGATAGTTGTTGTTAGTGTATAGAAATACAACAGTATTAATTTTATATACAGCAAGTTTACCAAATTCATTGATGAGCTCTAGTAGTTTTCTGGTGACATCTTTAGGATTTTCTATTTATAGTATCATGTCATCTGTAAACAGTGACAGTTTTACTTCTTCCTTTCCAATTTGGATTCCTTTTATTTCTTTTTCTTTTCTGATTGCTGTAGCTAAGACTTCCAATACTATGTTGAATAAAAGTGGCGAGAGTGGGCATCTGTCTCTTGTTCCTGTTCTTAGAGGAAATGCTTTCAGCTTTTCACTGTTGAGCATGATATTATCTGTGGGCTGATCATATATGGCCCTTATTATGTTGAGGTATGTTCCCTTTAGGTCTAAGGTTAGGTTGTTTATTTGAGATTTTTCTTGTTTCCTGAGGTAAGCTTGTATTGCTACAAACATACCTCTTACAACTGTTTTGCTGCACCCCATAGCGTTTGGATTGTTGCCTTTTTGTTTTCATTTGTCTCCAGGTATATTTTGATTTCTTCCTTGAGTTCTTTAGTGATCCATTGGTTGTTTAGTAACATACTGTTTTGTCTCCACATGTTTTTGTTTTTTGCAGTTTTTTTCCGTGTAGTTGATTTCTAGTCTTATCGTATTGTAGTTAGAAAAGATGCTTGATATGTTGTCAATTTTCTTAAATTGAAATTTAGAAAGACTTGTTTTGTGGCCTAGCATGTGATCTATCCTGAAGAATCTTCCATTTGCACTTGAAAAGAATGTATACTCTGCTGCTTTTGGATGCAGTATTCTATATATATTAAGTCTATCTCGTCTAATGTGTCATTTAAGGCCAGTGTTTCCTTATTGATTTTCTGCCTGGAAGATCTGTCCATTGATGTAAGTGGGGTGTTAAAATTCCCTACTATTACTGGGTTAATGTCAATTTCTCCCTTTATTTCTATTAATATTTGCTTTACGTGTTTAAGTGATCTTATGTTGGATGCATATATATTTACAATTGTTATATCTTCTTGGATTGATCCCTTGATCATTATGTAATGTCCTTATTTGTCTCTTGTAACAGTCTATGTTTTAAAGTCTATTTTGTCTAATGTAAGTATTGCTACCCTGGCTTTCTTTTGATTTCCGTTTGCATGGAACACCCTTTTTCATCCTCTCACTTTCAATCTGTGTGTGTCTTTAGATCTGAAGTGAATATGTTGTAGACAGCGTATATACAGGTCTTTTTTTGTTTTTTTTTTGTATCCCTTCAGCCACTCTGTCTTTTGATTGGAGCATTTAGTCAATTTACACTTAAAGTAATTATTGATATGTATCTACTTATTGCCATTTTGTTAATTGTTTTAGGGTTGTTTTGTAGTTCTTTTCTGTTCCTTTCTTCTTTGGTTCTCTTCCCTTGTGATTTGATTCCTATCGTTAGTGTTGCTTGGATTCCTTTCTCTTTTTTGTGTGTGTATTACAGATTTTTGGTTTGGGGTTACCATGACGTTTGTATATAACAATATAAATATATGAATAATTATTTTAAGTTGCTGATCTCTTAATTCTAATTGCATTCTAACAATGCTGTATTTTTTACTCTCCTCCCTTCATGATTGCTGTTTTTGACATCATATTTTACATCTATTTGTTTTGTGTATCCCTTAACTGCTTATTGTGAATATAGATGATTTTACTACTTTTGTCTTTTAGCCTTCCTACTAACTTTGTACATGGTTGATAAACTACCTTTACTGTGTATTTGCCTTTACCAGTGAGCTTTTTCCTTTTGTAATTTTCATGTTTCTAGTAGCAGCCTTTTCTTTTTTGCTTAGAGAAGTCCCTTGAACATATCTTGTGAAGCTAGTTTGGTGGTGCTGAACACTTTTAGCTTTTGCTTGTCTGTAAAACTTTTGATCTCTCCATCAAATCTGAGTGAAAGCCTTGCGGAGTAGACAGTATTCTTGGTTGTAGGGTTTTTTCCTTTCCTCACTTTATATAAATATATTGTGCCTTCTGGCCTACAGTTTCTGCTGAAATGTCAGCTGATAGCCTTATGTAAGTTTCCTTGTATGTAACTTGTTGCTTTTCTCTTGCTGCTTTTTTATTGTCTCTACATCTTTAATATTTGCCATTTTAATTACATTGTGTCTTGGTCTGGTCCTCTTTGTGTTGATCCTGTTTGGGACTCTTTATACTTCCTGGACTTGGATGTCTGTTTCCTTTTCCAGGTTAGGGAAGTTTTCAGCTGTTATGTCTTCATGTATGTTATCTGCCCCTTTCTCTCTCTTCTCCTTCTGGGACCCCTATAATGTAATGTTAGTATTTTTGATGTTGTCCAGAGGTCTCTTAAATTGTCCTTATTTCTTTTCATTCTTTTTTCTTTTTTCTGTTCAGTTTCAGTGATTTCCACTACTCTGTCTTCCAGCTTGCTGATCCATTCCTCTGTATTATATAGTCTACTGTTGATTCCTTCTCGTGTATCTTTCATTTCAGTTATTGTATTCTTCACCTCTGTTTGATTGATTTCTTTATATTTTCTAACTCTTTGTTCAAAACTTCTAACTTCCTGCTCTGTTCATACATTTTTCTCCTGAGTTCTTTGATCATCTTTACGATCATTACCTTGAGCTCTTTCTAGGGTAGACTGCCTATCTCCACTTCACTTAGTTCTTCTTCTGGGGTTTTGACATGTTCCTCCATTCTTCTGCTACTTCATTTTGCCTAACTTGCTGTTTTTATTTCTATATATCTGGTAGGTTGGTTATGCTTCCTGACCTTGGAGAAGTGGCCTTTTGTAGGAGACATTCAATGCTCCCAGTAGTACACTTCCCTCTGGTCACCAGAGGTCTATGCTCAACCTCTATGTGGGCTTCATGGGTCCTTCTGTTGTGGTGAGCTGCTACTGTGGGTGGTCTGTAAGGCATGACTGGCTTCCAGTCCAGTTGGTTTCCAGGTCCTGCCTTTTTTGGAGGCTGCCCACCACTGGTTGGTGGGGCTGGGTCACGGGGTGGCTGGCTGCAGAACCCTGGGGTGAAGCTGGGGTCCAGGAGATCCTGTGGCTGGTGGCTACCCACTGTTGTATGAAGCTAGGGCTAGTGTCGACTTACTGGCAGGAAAAGCTGGGTCCTGGAATCTGACTTCAGGGCCCAGGGGTCCCAGAGCTGGTGTAGGACCACTGGTGAGTGGGGCTGGTTCCTGACACAGCTGGCTGAGGGGTCCAAGGTATCCTGAACCTTGTTGGCCTGCTGGTGGGTAGGCTGGGTCTTGCCAAGTCAGGCTAGGGGCTGCAGTTGTCCACTGCTGGTGGGTGAGGCTGGTCTTGAGGCTCGAGCAGGCTTGCTGATGGGTGGGGCCTAGGTCCAGGGAATTCTGGGGCTTGTGCCTGTCCACTGATGGCTGCAGCTGGGTCCTGGGGTCTCTGGCTGTGGGGCTATGGGGTTCCAGCTCTAGTACATGTGTGCAGGTGTGTGGGGGCAGGTCCTTGGCCCTCTGGTGAGCAGGGCTGTGGCCAAGGGCAGCTGTGGGCTCAGGGGGTCTTAAAGCAGCCTTTCTGCTGGTGAGGTGGGGTGTCCCAGAGCATGTTAGATTTTGTGTGTGCCCTTTAAGAGTGGAGTCTATTTCCCACAACCCTCTGGGTCTTCTGGAAGTAAGACCTGCTGGCCTTAAAACCCAAATGTTCTGGAGGCTTTTCTTCCCAGTGCAGGACTCTTGGGCTGTAGAGCCCGATGTAGAGCTCAGAACCCTCTTTCCTTGTGGAGAACCTCTGCAATTGTAATTATTTTCCTGTTTGGGGGTCACCCACCCAGGGATATGGGTCTTGATATACTATGACTCTGTCCCTCCTACCCATCTTGTTGTGGTTCCTTCTGTACATCTTTACTTGTAGAAGAACTTTTCTGGTAGGTTCCAGTCTTTTTCATCAATAGTAGTTCTGTAAATAGTTGAAATTTTGGTGTGCCTATGAGAGGAGGTGAGCTCAGGGTCTCTCTACTCTGCCATTTTGGCAAAAGAACACCTATGGAATTATTTATCTTGATCTAAATCCGAATGAGAGGGACTTCCCTGGTGGTGCAGTGGTTAAGAATATGCCTACCAATGCAGGAGACACGGGTTCAAGCCCTGGTGCGGGAAGATCACACATGCCGCGGAGCAGCTAAGCGCATGCGCCACAACTACTGGGCCTGCGTTCTAGAGCCCGTGCACCAAAACTACTGAAGGCCACACACCACAACTACTGAAGTCCGTGCTCCTAGAGCCCGTGCTCTGCAACAAGAGAAGCCACCGCAATGAGAAGCCTGCACACCGCAATGAAGAGTAGCCCCCGGTCGCCGCAACTAGAGACAGCCCACGCGCAGCAATGAAGATCCAACGTAGCCAAAAAAAAAAAAAAAAAAAATCCGAATGAGAAAGAGGGCAGAATAATATAGTAGAAGGATACAAGGTGAAGCAGAAGTACTGGTAAAGTCCATAACCCATTTGTATGTATACTTGTTTGTTTGAGTGAGGATGCCAGGATACTTATGGTGATGAAACATTTCTAAATGCAATGGTGACATACTAAATGATGTCTAGAGCATTAGGATTCATCCTCTGTTTCTATGCATGGATATAGCCTTCTGTGGTTTATATAGGAGAATCTTAGTCAGCCTTCCGTTTTTGCATACATGCCCCTCTATGCTGTGGCTGGCATCTCCTCCTTGGTGTGAAGGCGCCTCCCTGGGCAGTGTGCCAGAGAAACAGTAATGCTGGTTGTTTGAGTTAGCACAAACTGTTTGTCAAACACACAGATGATAAGAGAGAAAAAATAATTATGTGATATGAACCAAATAAGGAAAATAGTGCTTTCCTTCCTTGGTCATTTATGACTAATCATCTCAATATTTACATTTAGGGATTAAGGTAGGTGTGCTTGTAGGTATACTGTCCTGAAGCTTAGAAAAATGACAGTCTCTTTCTGCTAGGGAAAAAAGTGATTAAACATATGCTTTTAAATGGAAAATTCTACAAATGATTCCCAATGTTTTTAAGATTATTGTTGAAACACAATTACTTACTATAGTTATTCAACTAAAATGTCTGAGAGATTTGATCTGGAGCCTAAATATTGTTGCTATACTTTAATATTAAAAACTTTAAGCATTACTCACTGTTACTTCATTAGGGTTTTTACTAAGAGAAGTAAAATTAGAAACTGTGTTGCATCAAATAGTGCAGGCATATTACAGTTGTGCTTGGTACATGTACTGAATTAAAAATGTGAATGTATTATAATTTTGCTACTATGTGCCACTGAGAGCCTGGTTTCATTTTCAGTTTTGATTGCAAACATAAATCTTTGATGGAGAGTGCAGGAACACAAAAGTCATGGTTTTTTTCAGTGCATGATAGATCTTTGAAGATCAAATAGTGTAGGTTATTCTTGAAGTAACTTAAGCAGTGCCGTTATCACCAAAGGGTCAGAATGAATGTAACAGCATTCCCAAAGAATTAGTGTTCTACGTCACAGGTTACTGTCTTAACTGCCAATTCTCTCAACTAGTTTGTTCACTTTATAGTAAGGGCCTAAACTATATCTAAGTACTCTGATTGCTTATTCTATGCATTGCCCTTTCTACGGAATACTCTGGTTTTTTAGGAATAGTAATTCATAGTTACTGGTATTTTCTGTTGTAGGCAATCACAGAAGGACTAGAGTGGTCCTCCAAAAGCTGTGACTGTACACTTTACATATTCATTTATAAATGAGTTTTTCTTGAATTTCCATTTACAAATTTACAGCAGTTTCTTCATCCAAGGGAACTTAAAAAAAATCTGGAAGTGTTTAGAGACGAATCATCTGCCACTTTTTAACTCCAATAAAATCAGCAAAGTTCACATACCTAGTGATTTTTGCTGTCTCATTAGGAAAAAGGATTGAAACAGTAATATATCAGTGTTTAGATTTCATGTGTTTTGAAAATTTTAAATTGTTATTTCTAAGACAAATGCTGTATTGCTCTAGAGACCAGCTTGTGAAAGAGATTCAGAGTACATGTAATTTTCTCATTGATTTGTATGAAATAATGTAGTAGAGTGTCACTATCTGTTTTCTGTATAAATCTGTATAATTGTAGAACTTCAGAGTAATATCTAAAATCATAGAATCTCCAAAAATTAGAGTTGGAGGAGCTTTGCATATTACGCAATTCAACTTATTTTCCATATAGGGACCCCAATATCCACAAAAGCAGAGTCACTTCCCTAAAATAACACAGCAAATTACTAAGGTGGAATTTCCCTCAGATAGCACGTTTAGCCCATTTCACATAGTCTTTTGGTCATCTTGTAATCAGTAGTGAGTTATCATTGCGGAACTCATGAACTCTTTTTACTAACAATAAATGCACACCACGGCTAGTTTTATAAATATATATGTATTATAACGTAGCAACATCCATTTTTTAAAATTATACCACTTTGCATGAATGTAGACATTTCAAAGCTCTCCTTTGTGCTCTCTGTTATAAACATCTTTTACTTCTTTTGATGTCTGTGTGATATACATACAAGCAATTAAAACCTCCCTTCACTTGGGGTTGGAAACACAAGGTCTTCTTAATTAAAATTCAAACAAAAGTTACTGACAAAAATTACTACTATATGATTAAGGTCTAAAGTATTATGATACATTAGAATCATTGTTAACTGTTGGGGTTAAAAGAAATAGATATGTTGAGGAAAAGATCAGTTGAATCTAATTTCAGAAATCAATGTTTACTTAAAAGAAAATACTGACGTTTAATAACAGGTTCTGGCTATAAATATAGCACTGGCTAAAATTGTTCTTTGTTATTATTATATTGACCACATAATAATATTTTAAATTCATTGAATAAGAATCTGAAACTTCTTTTTTAGTAGTTAATTATTATAATTAAAAACATAAAACTTTAAAATCATATCTCGTTTCAAAAATTTCAATTAAAAAATGTTCTTATATGTAAAAATAGTCACCATTTATAAAGTATTCCTATTGATTCCATTTTTAAAAGGCTAATTTTAGCAGTAGCGAGTGGGAAAGGAGGCAAAATTGGTTAGAAGGAAAAAAGATCCAAAGTATTCTTACACAATTATGATTACATTAAATATGTATTAGTCTATTTGGTGACATATCGAAATAAAAGAGAACACATTTTGATATAATTCAAAAACAAAACATTTCACTTTTTTCTTCCTGATTGCTGTGATGAAAATAAACATTATAACCAGCATGCAGAAGAAAAACTCTTACTAATTGCAGCCTAGATTTTAAGTAAAATGAAGGTCATTAGCAATTTCCTGGAAGCCATTCAGATTGCTTACCAGGAAATGGTAGCTAGCAGGACATCTGTAATCCTCCTGTGTGGAATTAGTGAAAACATACTGGAGCTTTAATGACGTGTGTTAGACTTAGGCTTATGGTGGAACCTTCGTTTATCAAAGTAGTTTGTATTCTTTGAATACAAATGTTTTTATTTCACTATTAGTGTACAAACCCAGAATTAAAAATAGCGTTTACCTTCCATCCATCCATACATAAATACATGCATTAATACACACCTGTAAGTTGTGGTGTGACTCAGTGGAATAAGAGATCAGAGGGTAACAGCAGAGCTATAGGAATCTGGGAATGAAATGTGTTTGGGCATATTGAAAGAAACTTCCCTTATAACTTGGAATGCTGATTTCACAACATTTGGGTAGTGAATTTAGTCCCATTTTTAGTAGCATCTTCTTACCTCAATAAAGAGATAAGCAAAGCTGAGTGTTAAGTGAAAGTACCTCACAGGACATAAATTTAAGTCTAACTTATTCTGCATTATAGTGGGAGAAGTGGGGTCACTAATTTAGAGGCTTTCAGCATAGCTTCTCTGTATTACCTGAATTATTGTTTGGCTTAATAAGGATAATATCTCTGGAACTATTAAGAGTGACAGAGTAAAATTGAGGAGAGCATATGTATGCTCCAATTTGTGTAAAAAATTGTATATACACAGAAAATTGCTGGAAGGATATTTAATAAACTGTTAACAGAGGTTGATTATGTAGTGGGGAGTGTGGGGAGTGACAGGTATGGGACAGGGGCTGAATTTTTAATTTGAACTGATAGTTTGTACTGAAGTATTTTTTAACCATGTGTAGGCATTGCTTTTTCAATAAAGATTAGTTTAAAAAAAAAACTGAAAGCAAGTCTTGAATAAAAAAATGAAAGGGATTAGTTTCATTATTTGTACAAAAGAAAATGGATTATGCTACTTACTTTAACTTCTGATTTTTTGAGAGGATTAGAGAAAATATGTGTGTTTGGGGTGGCATGGAGTAGGGAATCAATAAATGCTATAGGTAACCAACAACACTTGTCAACACAGTTGACATAGTTAAGTACTTGAAACAGTAAATATTTATTGGTAGAATGACGAACTGTAGTTCTAAAAATTTTTGCTCTCAGGACTATTAAAATGTATTGAGGACTCTAAAAATGTTTAGTTTGTATGACTTATATCTATTAATACTTATTGTATTAGAAATTAAACCTGATAAGTTTAAGAAATATTTATTAATTCATTTAAAAGCTATAATAGTATACCTGTTATATATCACCATAAAGATTTTTTTCAGTTTTTTTTTCTTTCTTTTTTATTGATGTATAGTTGATGTACAATATTATATAAGTTACAGGTGTACAATATAGTGATATACAATTTTTTTTGTCAATCCCAAACACCCTATATTTTAATACAAAACATATTTCTTAAAATAAAAATAATTTAGTGAGAAGAGTAGCATTGTTTTACATTTTGGTAAATCTCTTTAGTGTATGGTTTAATAGTAACTCATATCTGCTTTTTGCATTCAATCTGTTGTGAAATGTATTGATTGAAGTATATGAAGAGGGAGAAGTGT
Organism: Balaenoptera borealis; assembly: GCF_965194805.1. Lineage (NCBI taxonomy): Eukaryota > Metazoa > Chordata > Mammalia > Artiodactyla > Balaenopteridae > Balaenoptera > Balaenoptera borealis. Next base: position 40,616,999 of record NC_138868.1, read on the forward strand.
CTTATAGCCTTTTCATATAATTGTGAATTTTCTTCTAACCACACCAAATTTCATAAATGGTAGTTTCTTAAAGGTTAGGCCCAGTGTAGGATCTGAAACCATTTCAATGAACTGTCAATACTTTTACATTAAAATCCACTGGTCCAGTTTGACCTTTGCATGAATTTTTTACTCCATGCATTATTTTGTAACAGCTTTTAGATTACATTGTTTTACTGAGTTATGAAGATCTACCTTATTTTGGCACATTTCATCATACAGTATCAAAAAATCACATTCATTAATGTCACAACTAATCTTATCAGAAAATCTTTTAAGTATTTGGAAAGTATCATGGTAATGATGGCAGATAGTTCTCCAAAATTCTAATTTTCCCTTTAAAGTTCAAATTACATTGTTTCCACCAATACTTTCAGTTGTTTTTCTTGAAGTGGCAGGCTCACTTGCCAAATATTGAAGTATGAAAAATGATATTTTGTCTTTTAGTTGTTCTTTCAAATAAAATTGGTGCTTTGTGTATAAAAAGATATGAAAATGTCTAAAAAGATATGAAAATGTCAGCATACAACTCAAACAATAGCATAAGTCATTTTTCTTGAACTATTATACTTAGGTACAATAAACAGCAGAATGCTTCCCATTTTATCACAGAATATTTTAAGTATGAGTAGTTAAAAGTGATTATTTAATAAAATTGTTTTTATTGTTTCATCAAGGAAATTATTAATGGAAACTGAACTTTCTGTGTTTTTTTTTTTAACTGTAAGTGTATAGTGGTGAAGAATACAATGACTACTAGTAGAGTTAGGTGCATTTGATTCATGCTAGGGGACCAGCAATTTTAACCCACTATTTCATTTGCATCATTAGTGCAAATGTCAACACTGTAACATGCAGCACAATGTCTTAGTATTATTATGAAAACAATGTTGACCTCAGGTACTCTGGGATTCCAAGGGGTCCAAGAACCACACTTTAAGAACCACTGGACTAGAACCTTAAAATAGACTAGTATATATTTACCTTGATAATAAATTAATTGGCAATGATAGCTACAAAGCAAATTAGTCACATCTAAGAGTTCAAAGTTTCTCTGAAGACACTAGATGAAGTTACTGGCTTAAAGAAATGAGTTGCTTTCCTCCTTGAAACTGGAATTATGGCATAATAAATACAGGATGTGGAGTTGATCAGATATGAGTTTGAATCGTGTAAACTGAGCAATTAATTTACCCTGTTTTACTCTCAGCTTTCTAACCTATAAAGTAGAAAAAAATACTTGCATTTCAGGATCATTGTCAGTGATTGCAAAGTGACTGACAGAATAGTTCTCAGTAAATAGTAGTTTGCCAGTAGGAATAAGAACAAGAGTATTTGGTTTTGTGCCACCCATTAGTACCTGGAACCATTTATTACCTCTTGAAGCACAAATTATTTCATAGGAAATGATTAGATATGTATAAAATTAAGAGGAAGTTCTAACAGTCCAAGAAATCACTGTTATCTCCCGTGTCAAGTTTAGAGTATAGTTTAAGTTGCCAGTGTTTGCTCAACCAAAAATGATATTCAATTTATTGATAATTAACTTACATTTTTCAGTGAGGCTAGGCCTAGTCAGCTTCATTCCCGTCTTACAGATCTTTTAGCTATCACATGCCTTCTCAAACCCTTGTAGTATTATTAAATCGCCTTATTCATGTACAATTCAAATTCTATTTTCCAAAATTTTAAGAGATTTTTTTCATATAATTTTAGTTCTGGCATTTTATTATAGTGATAGCTGAAACTTAGAGGTCCTACTGTTAAAATGGGATTTTCACATGTACCATTTCTGGACATACTGTTGCTGTGAAATGTTTTGTGTGTGTAATGTGTATGATAAATGAGATTTTAATAATATGAATTTATTATTTTATAAGTTATATATAAGATTTTTAGTAAACATAAAATAGTATTAAAAAGATTTAAAATTTTTATATATCATTCTTTTTAATTTGCTCTATTTTACTTTAGTCTTTTTTGTCTGAATAAATGATGTAGCTTAAAAATACACAGTTGTGATAATATTTATATACAGTTGATTCTTGAAAGAAAAACTTATGGAATAGCAATTAATCTCAATGCTGTTTATAGGCCCAGAAGTGCTCTGTGCCTAGCACCACAGGTGCCAGGGTGCATCCTGGGTATTTTATTCTAGAGTCAGCTTTTCACCAAATTCTCATGCGATACATATGTCACATTAAGAACTGGCCCATAGTACTAGAGCTCCCACACACATACTTAGGTCATTTGTGTGAACTAAAAAAAAAAAAAATTATAAGGCTAACCATTTAATAAAATGTTTGTATTTCCATCCAAATGGTGTTTTTATGAATTAGACCCTTGAAATAGGCATAAATTGTGCATTATTCTCTACATTTTTAAATGTGCTGCTACTGTTGGTAACTACCACAGAGTGCATATTTAATGCACTGAGGAAATTTGATGCAATTATTCCGTTTATTTGTGATTTCCCTTCAATCCAAATGTTAAAGCATTAAACTACTGAAAAAGGAAACTACAGAGAATTTAGGTCATTTAAAAATGCACACATTTTCTGAACTCTGCTTGTAAACTTGTACTGCACTAACCAAAATAAAATTAGAAGGAACCCAACATTGTGAAGGATAGGGTTCAAAAGTTTAGGAGATTTTGAATAAAATTACCTTTTAAGTATAACCTTAAAAGAGGCTGGGCCAGTTGCAAGGCTACAGTCTTACAAAAGTCAACGAGAGGTGTACAACGGAGCTCAAAATTTAGCTACTTTTGTTACCAACCGGGGTTCTTGGCCTTCCCCGGTCAATAGAAATTGACAAGAGGCCAAACAAATTCAGGCAAGGCTTTATTGGGGCCCTTGCTGCAGCAGGGGGGAACCAGAACAAGTAACAGGTTCCCTTGCTCGCTTGCTCCCTGAGAGGGGGCAAGCTTGTTCCTTATATGGGGTGAGGGTAGAGGTGTGTCCAGGGGTCGGGCCGGAGGGGTGGCTTAGGTGTTTTGCCCACCCCTCTGGTGGTGTTGAGTGCAGGGGGCATGCGCAGTACCCTGCTTTTGCTCCCAACACTTTGTTTTTGCTGCTGCTCTTCAGAAGTGGCAGTTGAGTTTTTTAGTCTTTTGTATCTTTTTGTCCATAATTTGCCCCAACTGCGCATGCATGCAGTTATTTTTAGTCCCTTATAGTTTCTTTGTATTTTGTTGCTGGAGGAGAGGTTTGTCCAGGTGCAAGCATTGCAGCACAGCAGCAAAGGGTTCCAGGTCCCAGCTTGTCTCAGTTTAACTTCAGACAAATTATTCTTCCTCAAGCCTCTTTTCAGTACTTAGGAGTTGATTACACCTGGAAATGGATTGAAGAGACAGAAGTTGGTAATTTAGAAAGTTGGTACAAAATGGTAGAAACCACAGAAGAGAGGTCTGAGTCTGTCTTTTCCATGAGTGCCCAGCATTTTTTAAAGCTCAGAGAATTTTGGTAGTGAAAATCATCTCTACTGCTGAAAGGGTCAGAAAATAAGAAGAGTGCAAGAGGGGTACAGCTCTTGTAGGCCCACTTTATATTTTCTCCTTTGAGCATAAGCTAGGAAGAAAAGTACACATTTTTCACAGAAATGATTCAATATCATTAAAATGGTTTGGTAGGGAATAGAATAAGGCAGAAGAACACAGGTATTAAATGGGAAGGAGGAACTTCATATCCATTTTGTTCAGTAGACATCATCTGGTGTTCCCTTTCAACTTAATATGCAACTATTCGTTATACATGTTTTAATAATAGTCTTAAATATCTCTCTAGGGCTACCGAAGAGATGAGATTTAAAATGAAATCTATTTCATGGCTTTAAAAATATGTTTCTTCATGTAATAGTAATGAGAGACCTGTATTCTTATGCTTAAAGCAAAGAGTTACCTTCCTATTAACATTTGTTTAACTAGGCTTCTATCACAACAGGTGCACAATTATTTTTATGAGTAAAATATTATCAGCCTTCAAAATTAGCCAGGGCAAAATGCAAGTTGTCTGATTAAATAATCAGAGTTGATACTTAAAATACATTTGATTTCCACAAGAATTTTAAAATGCAAAGTCCCAGTAACTTATTCTGATGTGTTGAGGGAGCTGCAATTTTTTGTGGTATATAAGTAGTAGCTTGTATTGTAAATAATTTGATATATTTCACATAATTCAACTATTATGAGACAATCTACTAAAAATGTAGTAGTTTATTACTTCTAGTCCAACATTTTAATCTATCAGTGAAGTAGAATTATGCTTCACGTGCATAAAGCAAAAATAAAAGTGACCCTTTTGTAGACTATTCTAAATTCAATTAAAAAGCACATCAGTTTAGAAAGTTAAAATCCAGTGTATTCTTATTTAAATTTAACTTGTGGAGGGTAAAAAAATACGAATATAAATTTCAGTTCATAAAATGTATAAATCGTATGTACACCAAAGTTACTGAATATCTTGGTGAACGATAAAGATTCCCAAATGGTTAAAATCAAACAATAAAACAAAAAACAAAAGCAAACAATACCACACACACACACACACACACACACACACTCTCACTCTTTCGAACACAGGAAACTTCTTTAGGAGGTACTTTCTAAACCATGGTTTAGAAGTACTACAACAGTGCAGCTGTTAGAAACCAATTATAGCCAGGTAACTTTGTTTTCATATCTAAATCTGTTTGTCAATCAGGAGAATGCAGTGAATCAGGGAAGGGGATCTCATACAAACCACAATAAGGCAGAGCATCTGGAATGGGTCCAAGCCACAGGAATTAAGGCAGGAATATAGATCAAAACCATACATATGCACATGGCTGCTGTCTTTGACCAACTTTTCAAATAGACTCAGAAGTAGAGACTATTGGAGAAAAATGTCAGTTTTCTATTGAGAGCAGTCTGATTTTAAGATTTCTTAGAAATGTGTGGTTATTTATAGAAGAGTGATTGTAGAAGACATCTTTTACAGATCTTCAAATGTAAGACATTTCTAAAATTGGCTCATAATCATCATTTTAAAATGAAGATTTAAATGTATTTTTAAATTTCAAAGTACATTATATATATATTTTATATATATATATATATCTGACCATATTATAAACACATAGGTTTTAACTACTTTGAAATTAATCTATGGCTGTTTCCAGCTAATATAGCTATTTATGAAGAAACTTTAGTTTTATCAGGACCCTAGCATACGCTTTTACTCAAGTTAGTGAAACCACCTCTACTGTTTAAATATGCAGCTGTTTGTGCTCTGGTTGCAAGATTTCAGGAGACAGGTATACAAAGAGTGATTTACATAAATCTATATGGCTAGAAGTTTTTCCATGCTGAAATGTGGGTGAACCTACTGAGACTCTGAAGTTTGAGTTGGTGACATCAAGGGAGCATAAATAGAAATTTATTTAAAAAGCTAAAGAAAATGAAATGGGCATGACCATTCTGCAGTTTTGCTTAAACACAGGCTTTCACATCCATTGAGAGTCCTGGATTCCTTGTTAACTGCTTACTGAAAGGAGCTCTTTTGTTTTTCCAGCCATGATTTAGTGCCAATAGGTATTTGCCTCTAAGCTTGATGGCACTTCTGTAACCTTCACAGTTGACTATGTAGTTCTTAGCTGTGGCTATCATGGTTTAGGGTTGCTCTCCCAGATGGATGCTGAAAAGTATTTTCTTACTTGTCCCAGGTTTCTCTCTGTATACCATTTAGTTCTGGTGTTAGGAAGAGGAGGAGGGGTTAGCCACTCCCTGATATGGCACTCTCTGTACCTGAGCCATCTTTTAAATATTTACAAAGGCTCATTTGAGATGGAATCAGAATGAATGATCAAGAAACAAATGAGTGAGAAGTGATGAATTAGATGAAATGAAATACTGGAGGAAATAGTTATGCTTTGTTTGTCTAGAAAAGAAGAGTTTGCTTAAGATTGCAGAAAGGGCTCTGAGGAGATTCTCTGTACTGTATTTCATAAAGAAAACCAGAGGTAGGACCAGTAAAAAAATTCCTTTTTTCCCCTCATGATGAACTGATTCTTACTGTGGTTGACACTGAGAAAAGCTTTCTTACTAGAATGTTAATCTCAGAACTTTAGAATTCATCTCATCCATTCCCCTGCTTTCAAGAAGGAATGTATTTGTAGAATCTCAATCTACAAATCTTTTTTGAGTGCATATTATTTGCCCATCATTGTGTTAGACTATGTAGGATTTACAGTGTTTCATATTTTCTACCACTCAGATATGAGCAATTCGTTTTTAAAGATTTACAGAGAAGCAGGAGAGGAGAGCACTGACAAAAGCAAGAACTAACATTTATTGGGCAAATACTGTGTGTCACAGTGCTTTTGTTTATCTTACCTCACTTAATCCTCAAACCAATGCCATGAGGTGTGGGCATCATTGTCTTCCCTTTACAAAGGAAGAGGGAACAAAGGCTCAGGGAAATAATTTTCTCAAGACACCGAGATAATAATGGCCAATCCAGAATTTGAATCGAGGATTATATGATGCTAAATTTCATGCTCTTTCCACCAAAACATGCTAACATCTATTCTGGTCATTACTGGGACACATTTACCCATGCATTTCCCAAGTCTCCCATACTACCTTTCTGAGTTAAACAAACAGAAAGGCAAAGACAAAACCAGACAAATGAATAAAAAAGAGTGATTATCATTCTCTTTGTGAAAATGTGTCATATTTTTAACTGTGAAGTTTGCTTTTTTTAAAATTCTTCAGGTTTGAGTATCTCACTTATCCTTTAGTGTACTTAGAGGTTTTCTAATTTGCTATCAAGGGTTATTTCATATTATTCTGGCTTTCTAGGATAATCTGATCTGCAATTCAACAGTGAATCATCACTGGTTATTAGACAGTTGACCGAATGCCTGGATATGCCATGAGAGTAATTGTAGAATATAAACTTTGGTAACTGTGGACGCTGGCTAGACTACTAGAATCCTTACATTTCTAGCATAGTGGAGTATATATTTCTGTGTTTACTGCAAAAACTAATGAACCATGAGTAGAATTTTAATAAATAAATTATATTGTGGTTAATTATTAAATTAAAGCTATGAGAAATAGTTAAGGGAAGATTGTCATCTCTCTCTTAAATGACCCCTTACTATGGCTATAATCCATATCTCACACTGGAATCTGTGAATTATTTGATTGTCTCAAGGTCTTTTAATTCATACTATAATTTTCTGATTTCTCTGAAGATATTTTCGAAATCAGCTTTCTTCTCTTTTGCTCAAGAGGAAAATGAAATAGCTGGTACTAATGCAATGACAAGTGTTTTGAATTTGGTGGTATACAGAGGACATGATTATTTTGAGGATTAAGTCACCAAATTATCTTAAACAGTTTCCAATTCAAAATTTTTCATTTCTTAACGGGAAAGCCAAGAGAAATCAGACCCCAGGAGTGTACTTAAAACCACAGGTTAGACAGATACCTTAGGGCTGGCTAAAGTCATGAATGGGGATGTGAATACTAAATCTCCTTGGAGGAAAATGGAGTGTGGGCAATCAACATTGGAAGCACAGGAAGGGGAGGATAATGGTAACTGAAGTAGCTGAGCCACCCTAAGTGATCAAGCAGAGATGCCCAAGAACACAAGTTAGGAGCATAAAGCACATAAAGGCAGGTATCCAAGACCATATAGGTTAGATAACAAGAGTCAAGTGTAAGCTCTGCTAAAAATGAGAGTCAGGACATAAGACACAGAAGGCCTGGGTAGTAGATACCCATAGACTCAGCACTGATAGGAAGGGAGAAATAGGTCACCACAAATGGTGCTGAGAAGACAGGGTTATGACCTCTGATCCTAGCATAGAGACTGTCCAGTCCTGGCTGTCTGCTTAGTACAGTTAGAGACCAATGTTTATGGCTAGATAAAAGGTAAGTTTTTCTAGATCACACTAAATCTGTGCTGCTCAGTACAACAGTTATCAGTACTTGGCACATATGGCTATTTAATAAATTAAAATAAAGCTAACTAAAATGAAAATGCAGTTCCTCAGTCACACAAGCCACATTTCAAATGCTTATTACCACACGTGGCTACCATATTGGACAGCAAAAATATAGAACATTTCCATTATCATAGAAAGTTCTATTGGACATTGTTGTTCTATATTATAATAGTCATGAAAGGCTTAGGCTTTTGGAGAGTCCTAATATTGTGGAAATATGGAATCTATAAGTTTCTATAACAAGACCTCTCTATGAGAGTGTACCTTAAAAGAAACCAAGAAATAATACTGTTAAGTTTAGTGAGGATTCTGAAAACAGGATTTTGATGGAATAATTCTATTATATGAAGTTAGTTTTGAAATTGGTATTCATAATTTTCTTTTTGCTAATTTGTATACTGCTGCAATAAATACAGAGATTTTTTTCCACTGAGGAGTATCTATTAAAATCCTGTTGGAATGGATCATAACGTATACAAACTGCTGAAATTATATTAAAATCTATTTTCCCACATGTATACTGTGTGTTTGTTGAAGCATATCGGCTTTTCTGAATTACTTGAAATTTTCTCATCTCCACTGATGGCTCATGGGAAAGTAGATCCTTCTATCTTTCTTTCATCAAACTGTCAACAAGTCAGCTTCCTGTTTTGAGTGCTATTTTTCACTGTATTTAATATACATCTTTTTGTGTATGCATTTGTATTGTATTTAGTACAGATTTTGTGTGCTTAACTATGTGTCAGAGAAAGAAGAAAAGATACACAGGAAAAGACAGAAAAAGAGAGGGAGATTAGACATACTAAGGAAAATGAAGTGAGTAAAATATTAGGTTTTTTTTTCTCTTCAAAGTAAATTTAACTCTCAGAGAAAGAGAGAACCATTTGCATTTATGTCAGTATCTAATATTTTTCTTTATATCCTAAACCCAAGCCCCTGAAAGCCACCACCACTAAATTTTGTGGCTTCTAGAGGAAAATCCAAACCCCCTTGTTCAGAGGTACTGCTTTTTGATTTTGGCATGGAGGTTCTTGAACAGACCTAGCCGCTGATATGGAACCAAAATACATGTGGTAGGCATAGCTTGTTGAATCCACACTGGCTCAAAATTAAATAGGCAGTTCACAGAAGAGGATGCCTGAATAACAAGGAAATGTAAATTAAAGCAACAATAAGATACCATTTCATATCCATCAGACTGGCAAAAATTAGGTGTGTGGAGCTGGAATTCTCATAAAATACTGTGGCAGTATAAGTTTATATAGCTAGTCTGAAAATGGTTTACCTATATCTAGCAAAGTTGAAGGTGTACATACTCTATGAACTAGCAATCTGACTTTTATATTTATATCTTTATATCCTAAAGAAACTCTTGCACATATACAAGAATGTTCACTGTAGCATTGTTTATAATAGCAATCAAAATAAAGAAGTAGTCAAAATAAACAGGAGCTATATATATCAACATGTATGAATGTAAAAACATAATATTAAATGAAAAAAAGACAAAATTATATATCTAGTATATGATGCAATTTATATAACTGAAAACATGTAAAACAATACCATAGATATTTTCTTATAAGCTCCTATGTAGTAATAGTGTAAAAACAGGCATTGAAATGATAAACACTAAATTTAGTATAACAAATATTAAAAAAATAAAAGCAGGCTCTGTCTCAGGGGCACAGGAAATAAACAGATAAATGTGATTTGTTATCCTTCAGTATTAGAGACACCAGCTTTCCTCAAACTATCCATGGTGCTTGCACTTTGCTTTACCAACGAAAGCTTTAAAGTTGCTTAAACTTCCTTTGTTTATCTTGTAACTCTCAGCCTCTTCTTGACTGCCGGTCACCACGAGTGAGTGAAGATATCTGAGTCTTCAGACAGTCAATTGGAAGAGGTTCTTTTTATAAAAACAGAACTTTTCTCATTAATGTGGCACTTTAGATAGCACCTTGGGGACACCTTACAAATCTCAACCCTATTTTCATTCATTTATATTTTTATTAATCCCACTCACCTGTCAAACATTTTTTGAGAAGCTTTTATATGGTAGGTATTGGGAATACAAAGATGACTAAGAAATGGTCCCTACCCATAAGGCACTCACAGTCTATAATGGCATACGTAGATAATTATAACAAATACTTTTAGCTCATGCTTTAGAGGGTACTAAAGAGGAATTGATTAAAATATTACTTAAGTTTTTTCCCCCTTCAAAATAAATAAAAGGGTTATCTCTCAAAGAAAGAAATCATTTGTATTTATAGATCAGTGTCGTATTTCCTCTGGATCCCAAATTCATGACAAGTAGGGTTAATGTTTATATTTCCAGCCCAGACCTCTTTTTTGAGCTCCAAATTTGTATATCCAATTTTCTACTGTATATTTCTACTTGAACATTTTAATTTAACATGTCTACAATAGAACTCCTGATTTTCTTTCCTAGATCTACTGCACCTAAATTTCCTCCCATCTCAGTAAACGGCAACTCTATCCTTCTAGGTGATCAGGTCCCAAACCTTGAAATCAACCTTGATTCCTTCAGCGTGAGACATATTTTCCATTTGTCCCTCTCTATGCCTTCTAAACTTGCTCTGTGCTCTAAGAGCCCAGTTCATGGACTGCATGAATGAGTTCTCTTCCTCTTTGACTTCCATTTGGGTTTGACCAATAAGAGGCACTGAGGAGAGTTGGAGGAGAGTAAGGTTGTTGTCTTCTCCCTTTCCCCGGTGCTTCCCTTGCCAGATTGCTGTAGGTTGATGTGACCCTTTCATGATCCTCTCCATATGACTACATTCTCCATGTTCCAGGAACCATTCTCTCCTCTTACCTTTCAGGCCTAGGTATGATAACAGCTTCATCCTATAATTAGCTCCTGGGTACATCACTATCTCTTGTTGTTTTCCTTAAATCTTGCCCCATATCTTTGTAAATGGCTTATTTAACTCTCCTCAAATTATCTATTTTAAGTGTGCCACTGCCATTACTTTGCTCCAAGCTGCCAGTCTCTCTTGCCGGGACTATTGTAATGGCCTCTTAGCTGATATCCCTGATTTTCTCCCTTGTTTCCATAGAATCTGTTTTCCATACAGAATCTATACTGACCCTTTAAAAACATAAGTTAAATCACATCACTCCTTTGCTTGAAAACTCTCTACTAGATCTCCATATTAATCTGAGTAAAGGTCAAAGGTCCTATGATCGTCCAAAAGGCCTTACAAGATAGATACGGTCTCCTCTTTGTTCTCTAACTTCATCTCTTATTACTCTCCTAAAGGAAAACTGTTTCTCTACTCAGAACATTTCTGACACCAAAAATGTGAGTTTTCCACACCAAACAATTCTCCACTTCTCTGTGGACAACAACTGGGTTTCCTACAATTTAATTCAACTCTGACACTAACTGCCCAGAGTTAGTGTAGACCGCCCACAGGTTAAAGGCTTAATCCCACAAGACTGCTCCCCTCTCCTGCTTCAGACACTAATTGTAAGTCATAGGTCATCCCCAGGTTATCCACACTTCTGTCCAAATTAGCTACAAATTGGCTCTTCAGGTCTGACTGTTTGCTATAATGGCTCACAGAATTCAGGGAAACACTCTACTTACTGTTAGTGGTTTATTACAAAGGATACAAATGAACACCCACCCAGATGAAGAGGTACATGGGGCAAGGTCTAGAAGGTCCCAAGCACATGAGCTTCTGTCCCCATGGAGTTTGGGGTACTCCAGCTTCCTGGCACAAGGGAGCATTCACCAACCCTGAAGTTCTCAGAACCCCTTCATTTAGGGTTTTTATGCAGGTTCCATTACATAGGCATGGTTGATTAAATCATTGGCTGCTGGTGATTAACTCAATGTCTAGCTTCTCTCCCCTCCCTAGAGGTCTGGACAGGGCTGAAAGTTCTAACTTTATCACGTGGTTGGTTCCTCTGGCAACCAGTCCCCTTGAAGCCATCCTATTTATAATTGGAACCTCTGTCACCTGCTTAGCCTTATTTTTTCTGTAGCATTTACTACATTTTAATATACTTTTCATTTTGTTGTTTTTTAAAATTTATTGTGTGAGTTCCACAATTAGAAGATAAGTTGCATGAAAACAGGGTGTGTATGGGTACACTGCTTGACCCAAGGTATATAATATATATTTATTGAATGCATGGTTGAATGAATGTAGTGAATTAGAAAGATGCACAAGAAACCTGTGAGTGTTACAGAAGGCTGTTTGGAGAAGTTGCTTTTGTTCTTCTGACTCCTCACCCTGGCGTCTCTCCACCAATATGCTATTGCATCTGAATGGGAGTTCTAGTTAGTTTATGCCTCAAGACCACAAGATCTGTCTGCTCACTTATGCCAATAGGCAGATCTAAGTTTTGAGACTCAGATACAAAAAATTCCTCTTTTAGGAGAGCAAATTCAATTATTTATTGAAAATAAAATACTTAGGAAATATTCGTGTTTTTATGAAGAGATATTTGAACACCAGAAGAACACCTATTTTAAGAGTTTTTTATTGAAGTATAGTTGATTTACAATATTGTGTTAGTTTCAGGTGTACTGCAAAATGATTCATATATATATATATATATTTATATTCTTTTTCAGATTCTTTTCCCTTATAGGTTACTACAAAATATTGATTATAGTTCCCTGTACTGTACAGTAGGTCCTTGTTGGTTATCTATTTTATATATAGTAGTTTGTATGTTAATCCCAAACTCCTAATTTGTTCCTCTCCACCCCCTTCCCCCTTTGGTAACCATAAATTTTGTTTTCTGTGTCTGTGGGTCTATTTCTGTTTTAAGTGCATTTGTATCTTTATTTTTTAGATTCCACATAAAACCGATATCATATGATATTTGTCTTTCTCTGTCTGGCTTACTTCACTTAGTATGATAATCTTTAGGCCCTAGAAAAGAAGAAGTTCCTATTTTAACTAAACATCACAAATATAAGGCTCAAGTAGACAAGAGCATATAGTTTTCTTTCTATGGAAAAGAATAATAGTTGTAGAATGTGTTTTGCTTTCTACTAATAGTATGGTTATCTTTGAATTGTATATTATTCATGTAACCTAGATTGGGTATTCTTTTAAAATAAGCTGTATAATAAATGGACTTGCAAGACCAAAAACTTTATTGTACGATATAATAATTTTATTCTTTAATAGAAAGAGGGACTAAGTGATAGAGATTACTTGTTTATTTTTTTTGTAAATATCAATTTAACTGAGGGAAGTTGTCAGTAAATCATCTCCTCAGCAGTTTTATCATAGCTCGTATACAAGATTTTTCTGCTTTTTCCTCAAACATTCTTTACAATAGGAAGGCTTATTTAAGACATCAAAATTTAAATCAGATATTAAATTTCAGTTAATGTTGAACAATTACAAGGAATCTTAGAAGGTCTATTTTTTAAAATTTATATTTCACAGAAATTTTTAAAAAAGGGACAGCTTCTATAATATCAATAAGAATAGGTAGACAAGAAGATAGGAACTTTTTTGTGAATAAATTTTACTATTTCTTGACCATTGGTTTATAAATTTTTCTTACAGTCTAGTTGAATCTGTTCAAACCCTTGTGATTTACCTCAGGCTTGTCATTGGATTTTGAAAGACACATTGGTTATTTTCAGGACAAAAAGGCATTTATTGAGCATTTTACTGGTTCATTTATTTATTTTTTTGTAATGGCTTTATTGAAATATAATTCAGATACCATAAATTTCACCTATTTAAGAAGTACAATTCAATGGTTTTTTAGTATATAGTTTTTCACAGAGTTGTCTGACTATCACCACAGTTAATTTTAGAATATCTTCATCACCCCCGAAGGAATCCTCTGTCCTTTAGCAGTCACTCTCCATTTATCCCAAAATTCCCTAGCCCTAAGCAACCACTAATATACTTTCTATCTTTATAGATTCACCTATTCTGGGCATTTCATATAAATGGAATTATATGTGTTTTTTTCTGATTGGCTTCTTTCACTTAGCACAATGTCTTCAAGGTTCATCAGTGCTGCAACATGTATCAATACTTCATTCCTTTTTATTGCCAAATAATATTCCACTATATGAATATATGTACCACATTTTATTCATCCATTCATCAGTTGATGGACATGGATTGTTTCCATTTTTTGGCTATTTTGAATAATACTGCAATGAATATTGTACAAGTTTTGGTGTATATGTTTTCATTCCTCTTAAATATATACACCAAGGAGTGGATTTTCTGGGTCATAGAGTAACTCTGTGTTTAACCTTTTGAGGAACTGACTGTTTTCTAAAGCAGCTGCACTATTTTGCAGTCCTACCAGCAGTGTATAAGGGTTCTAATTTCTCCATATCTTCACTGTTTCATTTAGCAACACTGAATAGCAGCATATTTAAAACAATGTTTAACAACTATTCTGCTGGATAGATATTATAAATTTTATTTTATGTATAGAGAAACAAAGGCTTAGTAAAAGCATAAATAATTGGTCCAAACCCACAATGCTAGAAAGTGTTAGAGTTAGTTTTCAAACTCAGTTCTAATTAAACACCTATACCTTTCATTCATTCTAAAATTCTATTTATTTTTTCCAGAAATATTTTAGAAAATCACTTACATTTAGCACATATTTGAGTGTATACCACGTTTTAGGAATTGGGGAAACAGTTCAATTTGCTTAGAGACCCATGAGACTAGTGGCTCAGAATTGCTTGCATATAGGTCAGCAATTTAAAGTCTCTTTTAATACTCTTAAAAATTAATTAGAACCCCAAAGAGTTTTTATGTGGCTTTTGTCTATTGATATGTTTAGTATTAGAAATTAAAACCAAGAAAATTTTTTAATGAATTTTTATTGGAGTATAGTTGCTTTACAATGTTGTGTTAGTTTCTACTTTACAGCAAAGTGACTCAGCTATATGTATACATATATCCCCTCATTTTTGGATTTCCTCCCCATTTAGGTCACCACAGAGCATTGAGTAGAGTTCCCTGAGCTCATTAGTTATCTATTTTATACATAGTATCGATAGTGTATATATGTCAATCTCAGTCTGCCAGTTCATCCTCCCCTCCTTACCCCTTGGTATCCATATGTTTGTTCTCTACGTCTTTGTCTCTATTTCTGCTTTGTAAATAAGATCATCTATACCATTTTTCTAGATTCCACATATATGCGTTAATATACAATATTTGTTTTTCTCTTTCTGACTTACTCTATATGACAGTCTCTAGGTCCATCCACATCTCTACAAATGACCCAGTTTTGTTCCTTTTTATGGCTGAGTAATATTCCATTGTATATATGTACCACATCTTCTTTATCCATTCCTCTGTTGATGGACACTTAGGTTGCTTCCATGTTCTGGCTATTGTGAATAGTGCTGCAATGAACATTGGGGTGCATGTGTCTTTTTGAATTATGGTTTTGTCTGGGTATATGCCCAGGTGTGGGATTGCTGGGCCATATGGTAGTTCTATTTTTAGTTTTTTAAGGAACCTCAATACTGTTCCCACAGTGGCTGTATCAATTTACATTCCCACCAACAGTGCAAGAGGGTTCCCTTTTCTCCACACCCTCTCCAGCATTTATTGTTTCTAGATTTTTTGATGATGGCCATTCTGACTGGCGTGAGGTGATACCTCATTGTAGTTTTGATTTGCATTTCTGTAATAATTAGTGATGTTGAGCATCTTTTCATGTGCCTCTTGGCCATCTGTATGTCTTCTTTGGAGAAATGTCTATTTAGGTCTTTGGCCCATTTTTTGATTGGGTTGTTAGTTTTTTTGATATTGAGCTGCATGAGCTGTTTGTATATTTTGGAGATTAATCCTTTGTCCATTGCTTCATTTGCAAATATTTTCTCCCATTCTGAGGGTTGTCTTTTCATCTTGTTTTTGGTTTCCTTTGCTGTGAAAAAGCTTTTAAGTTTCATTAGGTCCCATTTGTTTATTTTTGTTTTTATCTTTATTACTCCAGGAGGTGGGTCAAAAAAGATCTTGCTGCACGTTATGTCAAAGAGTGTTCTGCCTGTGTTTTCCTCAAGAGTTTTATAGTGTCTGGCCTTACATTTAGGTTTTTAATCCATTTTGAGTTTATTTTTGTATGTGGTGTTAGGAAGTGTTCTAATTTCATTCTTTTACATGTAGGTGTCCAGTTTTCCCAGCACCACTTATTGAAGAGGCTGTCTTTTCTCCATTGTATATTCTTGCCTCCTTTGTCATAAATTAGGTGACCATAGGTGCATGGGTTTATCTCTGGGCTTTCTATCCGGTTCCATTGGTCTATATTTCTGTTTTTGTGCCAGTACTGTACTGTCTTGATTACTGTAGCTTTGTAATATAGTCTGAAGTCCGGGAGCCTGATTCCTCCAGTTCCATTTTTCTTTCTCAAGATTGCTTTGTCTGTTCGGGGTCTTTTGTGTTTCCATACAAATTGTAAAATTTTTTGTTCTAATTCTGTGAAAAATGCCATTGGTAATTTGATAGGGATTTCATTGAATCTGTAGATTGCTTTGGGTAGTACAGTCATTTTCACAGTATTGATTCTTCCAGTCCAAGAACATGGTATATCTCTCCATCTGTTTGTGTCGGCTTTGATTTTTTAAATCAGTATCTTATAGTTTTCTGTGTACAGGTCTTTTGCCTCCTTAGGTAGGTTTATTCCTAGGTATTTTATCCTTTTTGTTGCAATGGTAAATGGGATTGTTTCTTTAATTTCTTTTTCTGATCGTTTGTTGTTAATGTATAGAACTGCAAGAGATTTCTGTGTGTTAATTTTGTACTCTGTGACTTTACTAAATTCATTGATTAGCTGTAGTAGTTTTCTGGTGGCACCTTTAGGATTTTCTATGTAAAGTATCATGTCATTTGCAAACAGTGACAGTTTTACTTCTTCTTTTCCAATTTGGATTCCTTTTATTTCTTTTTCTTCTCTGACTGCTGTGGCTAGGACTTCCAAGACTACGTTGAATAATAGTGGCGAGAGTGAACACCCTTGTCTTGTTCCTGATCTTAGAGGAAATGCTTTCAGTTTTTCGCCATTGAGAATAATGTTTGCTGTGGGTTTGTCATATATGGCCTTTATTATGTCGAGGTAGGCTCCCTGTATGACCACTTTCTGGAGAGTTTTTATCATAAATAGGTGTTGAATTAAAACCAAGAAATTAAAAAAATATGATTTGTTACTTCATTGAAAATAACAATAAACTTATCACTTGTTAAAATAAGTAAAACAGTTTTACAAAAATAACTATAATGTCTAAAAAATAATTTGGTAAGAATAGCAGAATTATTTTACTTTTTTACACATTTCTTTAATGTCAGGCTTAGTAGAAGATAGTTGAATTCTCATGTCTGCTTCTGCATACAATCTGTTGCAATATGTTGTTTTGATTGAAGTATGTGAGGTATCACACATATATACATTTAGAAAGTGGAGTATTTTAATAGTATTTTTCAGATAATTGTGGATGTTTTTTGTACTACACCAAAGTTTACAAGTAGTATAAAGGTTAATTGCAATTTGGAATCTGAAACATAAGGAATTCTTCATATTTTATTATATTACATTAAAATCCACTGGTCTAACTTGCACTTTGAATGGAATTTTTACCAGTGTATGATTTTATGACATGTATTTGTCATTTGGAAAATGTTGAATCACTGAGTTATACAAAGTTTCCAAATGTTGGTGTATTTTATGATACAATATGGATAAATCTCATCCATTAATATCACTTTTGTTAACTTGGAAGCACAGATATTATTACTGAAAACAAATACAAATATAATTGTTTTCCTTGAAGTGAAAGGCTCACTTCGTATCATTTTTGAGAAAATATCCTTTAAAAATCCAAGTTTGAATAACCATTCTTTGCCTGTCAGTCAATTCTTTCAAGTAAAAATGGTATACTATGGAAAAAGCAGTTAGTTTGGATCTTAAAGAATCACACAAGTGCTTTTCCTCAAGAAAACCGGTTTAACATGCAGCAGAAATTCTTTATATGTACTTCCTATTTGGTTACACTATTATTTTATAAAGGACACTCTTAAATTGAGATTTAATAAAATTATTGTTTGTATACTTTCATTAGGAGTTTTTTTTTTTTTTTTTAAGTGTGATAGATTCTGACTCTTTTCATTTATTTATTTATTTATTTATTTTTGGCTGTGTTGGGTCTCCGTTTCTGTGCAAGGGCTTTCTCCAGTTGCGGCGAACGGGGGCCACTCTTCATCGCGGTGCGTGGGCCTCTCACTGTCGCGGCCTCTCTCGTTGCGGAGCACAGGCTCCAGATGCGCAGGCTCAGTAGTTGTGGCTCACGGGTATAGCCGCTCCGTGGCATGTGGGATCTTCCCGGACCGGGGCACGAACCCGTGTCCCCTGCATTGGCAGGCGGATTCCTAACCACTGCGCCACCAGGGAAGCCCCATCAGGAGTTTTAAAGTGAAACTGACATTTAAAAAAATACTTGGTTGCAAAGACTTCAGTAACCACTAACTAGTACAGTTTAGAGTCACTGGCTTGATTTGTGCTAGGGCACCAGCAATTTTACCCATCACTGTTTTTGTACCAATAGGGTAAATGTCAATACAGTGAAAAGGCAAAAAAGATCACAGTAGATTTGTAAGCCTAGTTTTATGTATATAATTTAGGTGCATGAATATATTATATTCATACCCTGATGATATCCAAAATGTTCTTTGGAAAGTATGAGTTGAATATATGGACGTCAAGAGATAGATGTATAAGTAATGCTAGTGAAAGGAATAGGCATTCTCTTCCCAGAAATTTAGATGTTTATTTTTGTTTAATCTTTGATTGTTATACAGTGTACCCACAATTATTTAAAACATTAGTTTAGAAGGAAATCAATTTCTTTAAATATCTTCTTACCTCAAATTCTATTTTAACTGTAAGTAACCATTAGTGAAAATGTTTTCTTTTTAATAATGGGAAGAAATAACTTATAAGTAACCTATAAATAACTCATAATTACTTAACCTTGAGCAAGACACATTTTATTCTTAATAGTTCCAAGAATTGTATAGCATCACTTATCAATATACACTACTGTATGATATCAGTATAGGAGTATAAAAAGAATAACATAATATTCCCTCCTTACTCTGCCCCTCCTAGCCTATTTTAAAAATAAGATTTTTAAAGTAAAAATAAGTTATGCGGGCTTCCCTGGTGGCGCAGTGGTTGAGAATCTGCCTGCCAATGCAGGGGACACAGGTTCAAGCCCTGGTCTGGGAAGATCCCACATGCCACGGAGCAACTGGGCCCGTGAGCCACAATTACTGAGCCTGCGCGTCTGGAGCCTGTGCTCCGCAACAAGAGAGGCCGCGATGGTGAGAGGCCCGCGCACCGCGATGAAGAGTGGTCCCCACTTGCCGCAACTAGAGAAAGCCCTCGCACAGAAACGAAGACTCAACACAGTCATAAATAAATAAATAAATAAATAAATAAATAAATAAACAAACAAACGTGAATTTCTAAAAAAAAATAAATAAATAAGTTATGCAACTTCTTTTTTTCCTTAATATAGATTTATTTATCTCACTCTTGGATAATGTTTCTGTCTGTTTCAGTCACTAATCTCCAGAAATTAGAACAGTACATAGAAGGTGCTCAATAAATATTTGCTAAATGAATGAATCAATTCTTTACATTATCTTAAGAGCTATCTGCATACAATTCCTAGCTATTAATAAACTTGTTCATCCATTCCTCTATCAATAAGCATTGGTTTATTTCTAGTTTGTCATTTTTAAAGTAATACTATGGTAAAAAGATGGGTGGAAGAATGTTTTAGGCAATGTGAGTATTATGGGTGATACCCAGAAACACGAGAAATTACTTTTCTGGGAAATTTCACGTTTTTAGGGGAAAAAGTGTGTACGTGTGTGCACATTTTTGTTGTTGGGGTGGGAAGATGTTAAAGTTGGAAAGCAAATATGAGAGATGACGCTAGGTGGCCAAGCAAGGGCAAGATCACGAAAGGATGTGTAAGCCATTTTTAAAAGTCTGGACTTTATTAGAGGAGAGTCATTGAAGAGTTTCAGTGGGAGAGTGACATGATCCTTTCTACCATGCATGAATTTCCAACTTTCAGGAAGTTGGAATAAAGTGACATTTTATAGTCAATGAAAGTGTCTGTGATTTTAGAACTTTATTAAACATTTAGAATAAAATAAATCATAATATTTTAAAATCATATAACTTTTGTTCTTTATTGTTAAGATAGATTCTGAAATGGATTTTGATATGGATGTTATTTGACCATACTGGCAAAAAATAGTGTTTGCTATGTGAAAGCACTTTTCTAACTGCTTCACATTTATGAACTTGTATTAACTCATTTGGTCTGTACGACACCCTGTACTATTCCAATTTGATAAGAGATCAATAAGATCAAAGTTATATCCCTAGGAAATGGTAGAGCTGAATATTTAAAATCTGGCTCCAGAACCCCTGCTCTTAAACACTTCACCATACTACTTCCTCAGTCTGATGATTATTAAAATATACAAGCAAAACTCAGTGAACTTACAGATAAACTGTGATAAGTCAAAAAATTAAAAGTTGTATTTCCTCATTTACAGAATGATGTAACTTCAACTTATGTATTCTGCTTTTATTCCGGTAGAGGTTTTTTCTTTTGTAAACACAATGAGATAAAAATATATTTTGTAAATTAGTGAGTTTTCTGGCTAAACTGACATTAATTATCATGTCACATATGGTAAAAGAAAATGATGTTTTGAATTCAGTGAAGTTTACTCTCAAAATTAACTGAAAAAAAATCACATCTGAAAAGTTAATGCTGGGTTGTATGTTAATATATAATGTTAGCCTAATGAGTATATATACAATATGTTTACATTCATTCTTCTTGGTAACATAAATGATTTTTTTTCTCATGCTACCAAGATATTAATGATCTTAACAGATACAGCAAAGATTGAATGATTTTTATAAAACATTAAAATTGCAGAAAGTCTACACTCAAGGAACATTTCTAGAATTATAACCCATTACTGAAGTGTCCTTACAGATTATCTAGTCCACTCTCATTTTACAGGTGGGGAAATGGAGGCCCAGAGAGCTATCTGTGTAAGTGGCAAAACTGAAACTAGAACCCAGATATCCTGATTTAAATTCCAGTCACTTTTCACTATACAACTTCATAGATAATAAAATTTTTATAGCTCTTATTAAACACCTTGCAAATTATAAGATGAGCATCATACTATTTTTGAATCTTAATTTTTTCCTATTTCTGTCATTCTCTGTATACTAACAAACAACAAACCCTTACTAAGTGCTACAAACGTATGTGATTTATCTGGCCTCAGCTTGAGTGTTTTGTCTGTTAGATCTTTGTAACTTTCTGCATTCCTGTTGGTTTACACTCCCAAAGTGCCACTGATTTTTTTTTTAATCACTTCTTTGTTGTTGTTGTTATGACCCCTTGTTTCCTAAGAAACTTAGATTAGTGTTCTTTATATGGCTCTTTCTCTTATTTAAAAGAAATTAGGGTTCTGCAGAACCCCTCAGGCGCTCAGATTTTCAAATACATGGCCCAATGAAATGCAGAGGTTCTTGTGGCCCATAGTATTACACTTGTTAAATTTGAGCAATGGCAGGCACTGAAGTCTTAAAGTCCATATGTAACTGTTTTCCCTATAAAACATCCTAATTTGCTATTTCTGAAAAAGCATCATTTAAACTATGATCAATCTCCCTAAACCAGCACATGTGAAAACTCAACTGCTGAGGTTCCAGAGTGACAGTCTTAGTATCATTGGACAAGTTGTGTTTCTTAAAACGTTTTCCTATTGATTGCTTCTGTCCTTTTTGTTTTTTTTTTTTAATTTTTCTTTTTTTTTTTAAATGTGACACATACTTTTAATTTTATTTATTTATTTATGGCTGCGCTGGGTCTTCGTTTCTGCGCGAGGGCTCTCCCCAGTTGCGGCGAGCGGGGGCCACTCTTCATCGCGGTGCGCGGGCCTCTCACTGTCGCGGCCTCTCCCGTTGCAGAGCACAGGCTCCAGACGCGCAGGCCCAGCAATTGTGGCTCACGGGCCTAGTCGCTCCGCGGCATGTGGGATCTTCCCAGACCAGGGCTCGAACCCGTGTCCCCTGCATCGGCAGGCAGACTCTCAACCACTGCGCCACCAGGGAAGCCCCTGCTTCTGTCATTTGACTAGCATATCATTGTTAGATTACATGATAGACTTGAGGAATTAAAAATATGCTAAAATAAGTAAAGAAATCCATGTTGCTTCTTAACTGGATTGAGGAAAATAATTACCGAGATCAACTGTCTTCTGAAAGAGATTTAAAGTGGATTATGCTCGTCCCTCCGTATCAACGGGGGATTGGTTCCAGGACCACCCCACCTTCCAAACCACAGATGCTCAAGTCCCTTACATAAAACAGGTGATATTTGCATATAACCCATGCATATCCTCCCATGTACTTTAAATCATCTCTAGATTACTTACAATACCTAATAAATGTAAATAGTTGTAAATACAATGTAAATACTAGTGGGGCAAATTCAAGTTTTGCCTTTTGGAACTTTCTGGAATTTTTTTTTCTGAATATTTTCTATCCGTGGTTGGTTGAATCCAAGGATGTGGAACCTGCAGATATTCTATTTCACCTGATTTTTTAAGAGGTGGCATGTTACAGTGGAAGGGGTTCTGAACTGAGGATCAGGACCTGTAGGTTCTAGTCCTAACTCTGTCACTATCTAATTAACTGTATGACAACAGACAGTTCCCTTTCCCCTTCTGGCTTTCAGCTTCCTGATTTGTAAATCTTGGGAGTTGAATGATTTATTTGATTATTTACAACAATGATTTTCTGCGTTTACGATTGTCTACAAAAATATACTTAAAAAGACATTTCACTTTTTTTAATAGATAAGATAAATTAAAAATTTAAAAAATCAACTTCAGATTTAGATTAACGGTAGTAGAACAGTGATGGAAAATAATTGGGAACAAATAAGGTGGGTTGATTGGGAAAAATGCAAGATTTTTTTTTCTTTCATAATGCTTCCTTTTTCCCTTTAAAAAGCTCAGATATGCAATGAACTTTGTAACAACAGTTTGTTTTATAATCAAATTGGAAAATATATTTGGAGCTATATCTACATACACATACCAGATACACACACACACACACACACACACACACACACACACACACACACACACTCACCCTCTATCTTCTTCCAGTTCTCCAGTGTATGGGGTCAGTCTGCGACTTCAGACTGGGAAAAATAAGCACATTGTTACTTTGATGCTAATGAGAGCTGTGAAACTTCAGGATGAGAAAATTTGTTCTCAGAATGTCAGTCTAGAAGGAACAGGTGTTTTGAAGTCAAAAGGGAAATAGGCTTGAAGTTAGGGTTTAAGTTCTAGCTGTGTGATTTTAGGTAAATCTTATGTCCTCTCTGTGTCTTTTTCTTCATTTGTATACTGGTGGTGATAATAATAATATTGGTGGTGATAATAATAGCTACCATACAAGGTGGATTTAAGTTTCAAAAAACCTAGTGTAGGTGAAAACCCTTTCTAATACTTTTTGGGTTGTTTTGATTACTATTATATCCGCCTTATCTTCATGCACAGATTAGCTGAAACAACCTTGTCACTCAGGTCTACTCACCTTTACAAACTAAACATTTAATAAACTTATAGACACATTTTGACATAAGTTTTTAGGCTAAGACCATTATTATGGTAGATTTTTATCACTTCAGTAACTCAAATAGAAAGAAAGTTAAAATGAGTAGTCTGTTACTGAATAATTACTTCTGTATATTTTTATCTTGGTAAAGTTACTATCCTGGTAGAATTTCTACTGTGGTTTTTATTTTGTAGTGATAATGAAATGAATG
This sequence comes from Balaenoptera borealis, assembly GCF_965194805.1. NCBI lineage: Eukaryota > Metazoa > Chordata > Mammalia > Artiodactyla > Balaenopteridae > Balaenoptera > Balaenoptera borealis. The sequence continues at coordinate 40,640,960 of NC_138868.1, forward strand.
TTAGTAATAAGATCACCTCACCCTTGTTGACGATCTCTGCCTTATATTTCTTGAGTTGCCAGAGAAAACTCTTCTTGGCTCTTTCCAAGTGTTGATTATTCAGTTTATTTGAACAAATGGAAGGAACAAAAGAGTATATGTAGTCAAATCTTGATTACCTGTGCTCTCAGTTACACAGATGATTCCAAACAGCAGCTACTTCAGATGTTTATATTTAGCTCATAAATGGATTTAAGTGTTTACATTTGACTATAACCATGACTGATAATCTGGGAACTCACTTATTTTTGGTTTGTTGCAATGATAATTAAAACTTGAAAGTGTTTTGCCTGAATCCAAGGTATATTTTATTACCTAGAATACACTGGCCCAAAACTCTAACTGTGAATCTTCTTGGGAGAGTCTTGCTTGTTTCCTTCTTCTCCTCGCCACACAGAAGACTGATACATGCTTGAGTCACTTTTCTCCTACTTTTTTTCTGCTCTTGAGTTGGCTTATTCACTTTTTGCTTAAATAAAGATGTTGGAAAACTAAATTTTTATACAAATATTAAGTTATTGTTAAAATGAATTTGGTTCCAAATTCACACCAAATCTCTATTTAGTTGTATTGGATTGTAGTGATGTTTTAATCACTTGCTTTTGGACCTACACAGTCCTGAAAATTTTTAATTAATGCTCACTTCAGTGTTTTAGACTTTTTTCCTTTTTTTAAAGAAAAAACTATTTCTATTGCATCTGATGTAGGTTTTGCTTCTATGAACTAACACTGTTACACCATAACTCAGGTATTCCTATAAAGCAGTGCCTGAAAAGTTCTGGGAATGACAGAACCCTTTTCCCCAAATCACATTTAATAGATTTTCTTGTATCTTGATGTTTGCTTGATTTCACAGTGCCTTTTAATCTTCACTTGGTTTAGATTCTTCAGTTTTTAAATTATAGGTTAGTCTTTAGTAATTAACTATACTTTATTAAATACATTTATTTATGGGATTAAAGTAGGAATTGTATTTCATTTAGAACCTTCTATTCCCCTCCCCCCCTTTAAAAGCTATGCTTGGTAATGTCTGATTTGAACTGCCTATGTATAAGCTTTAAAATATAATTTAGGACTCAAATGAAGCTCAGTTCTGGAGGTATAGGTTGTTTCCTTTTAATTTGGGAATTAACATAATATGGGAATTATTTATTTTGCTGTATTTGTAAGAAATTGGGTAAATAATGTTTCTGTTAATTTTTTAGAGACTAAACTATAAATTCTCTGGAATAATTCTAGGCATGTAGATTTTCTAATATTGTCTTGTAGAACTGAGGGAAATAATTTTCCCGTGGAGTTTATTAAAAGGTCATTGATTTTTATGGCTTTTGTTGAATTGTAAGTATTGTCAAGATTTCCAAAAACTTGGTTGAATTTTATACTTAAAGTGGGAAAGTTTTTATTATTTTTATGCTAAACAAGACTTTTCATTATTCTTCCTTTACAGTAATTTTCATTACTTCATTATATATAACCCAAGGTGGTCTTAGAATCTTCAGAAGCAAATATAACTTTTTCATTGATTTATGTGTTTATATTTTCATCATATGAAAGACACAGCTGTACTTAATATCAAAATTAAAATTTGTAATGATATATTGCTGTAAGATTTAGATATTTTAATATTCTCATTTTTTACATGGGCATTTTTGTGTTGTTTAGTTAATTATTAAGTAAAATTATAAGTTTGTCTCTTCTAAAATGGGGAAAATGAGCACGACCTTAATTGTGAATTGCAATTGGGAATTGCATTTCATGGAAAATGGATTGATTATTTCTATGAATGTTAAATTAAAAATTTCTCTTCAAAAGACTTCAATAAATAAGGAGCATTTATTCAGGCTTCATGAAACCATGTTTACATTGTTAGGTTTACTCTAGATAAGGGGTCTGTTATTTATATTTATTTATTATGAGTTTCTACATGTTTTCAATAGTGATGAATTGAGCTTAATTATTCTATAGAATTGTGTCACTCATATTTCAGGTTTACCAACAACCTAAAATTCATATTATGGAATTTTTATAAAGTTTACTTATTAACTACAGAGTTCTGTTTATGTAATATTACTTAGTCAAAAACTGACATTAAATGAGAATGTTATGACTAGGGAACGCATATGTTCTGGCTTTCCTGGGATTGTCCTGGTTTACACATGTGTTCTTGATGTACTAATTAATGGTGCCTCCTGTCATTTAAGAAATGTCCTAATTTGGATGATGAATTATATGAATGTATTCACATAATAGAATTCCTTTCAACAAGTATTTACTGAAGATCTACTATGTGTCTGGAACTGTTCTAGGTGCTGGGGAAATAACTAATAGTAAACAAAAACAAATGACATATCGAGTAACTTAGAAGAGTTTATCTGTTCTTGTTGTCAAAAAAGTGATCAGGTAAATTGTCTTTGTCATGGAATATAACAAAGTAAAATATGTCATTGGTGCATGTAATTGAATACTGCTAGAATCACAACACATTAAATATATAGACAGAAAGGAACCTATGAAGATTTTTTTTTAATAAATTTATTATATTTATTGATTTACTTATTTTTGGCTGCATTGGGTCTTCGTTGCTGTGCGCGGGTTTTCTCTAGTTGCAGTGAGCGGGGGCTACTCTTCGTTGCGGTGCAGGGGATTCTCATTGCGGTGGCTTCCCTTGTTGCAGAGCACGGGCTCAAGGTGTGCGGGCTTCAGTAGTTGTGGCACATGGGCTCAGTAGTTGTGGCTCGCGGGCTCTAGAGCACAGGCTCAGTAGTTGTGGTGCACGGGCTTAGTTGTTACATGGCATGTGGGATCTTCCCGGACCAGGGCTCGAACCCATGTCCCCTGCACTGGCAGGCGATTCTTAACCACTGTGCCACCAGGGAAGCCCAAGATTTTTTAAAAGAAATTAAGAGATATGCTATAGATTTGTCAATAAGATGGTAAGAATGCATTGTTTTTATAAAGTTAATGAGTGCTTTAAAATTTTTCAACTTTGTTTTAAACTTGTAGGTGTAAAAGAAAAGCTGCAAATATCCATTTAACTTAATTAAAATTCTTTTGACAAGTTAGGGCAGAAATCTCAAGTGAAGTTGCTTATAGTTTGTAAAAGCTTATTCAGTACACCTATTATTTTCTTAAAGTATAGAAAGTGAATCAGCTGAACAAAATCTTCTTGGCTAGTGGAAGTATACTAAATGTACAGTGAGAAAGCTGAGTAAGGGGCATAGATTTTAAAATGTTGAAAGACACTGATCTGGATCAGTCTATAGTGACACAGTCAGGGTCATTCTTTCAGCTTTTGAAATTCAGCCAAAGAATGGATTTTGTCATCTAAAGTATACTTTTAAAAAAAATCCTCCTGAAAGAGCTTTGGTGGCATACAGATAGGCAAATGAGTTGGCCAGTCAACTATAACTCCTTTGGCAGTTCTTTGGGCAATTAAGAGTTAGAACCTGTTCTCTGATTATATTGTCTTGGCATGTAATTCAATTTTATTGGAAGAAGGTGGTGTTAGAAAATGTTAATACAATGATATATGTAAATTCCTTTGAAATGTTCCCTGTAGAATTGCTCAGTCCATATAATTTATATAGTCCTTTAGTTGATTCTGCCTTCTAAATTGTGGTTTGTGTTCACAGAACTGTTTGAAATTTTTTTCTTACAATTCAAATTGAATTTCTAGGTGCAACATTTTCTGAGTAGAACATTTTCAAACCTATTTATGTAGACTCAGTCCCCTTAGCCATCAGACTTCATATACTATTCACAAGAACTTAAATAATATTAAATTGTAATAGTTTTAAATATAAATTAATTTACCTTTTTAATACCACTATATCTACCAATAAGGTATTTAACTTTTAAAAAATGCAGAAGGACTTCATGAAGACTCTGTATGAAGTCGTTGTCTTTAACTAGTTGTTTGTTCTTTTTTTCAAGAAACATTTGTGGTTTACTGGAAAGAGTCTGGGTTTGAAGATCAGACCATCCGGCTTAAAATCATGGCTCTATTAATTATAAGCTATGTTATCTTGGACATATTTTTAACCTTCTTCAGCCTCATTTTCCCAAGTTTGTTGAAACAGATAAAAATGCTAAGTATTAACCCTAGCACACAAAGTATTTGGACTGTCCTATGTGCTCAAAGAAATGTTTATTGAATCTGAATCTACATTTCTTTAGTTGTTCAAATTTTATTGTTTATCTCTATCTTTTTACTGGATTTGATTTTCTGCTGCTTACACAGCAGTGGGGAGAGCCATTAAATTCAGTTAGTTACAATGGTTACCAAACCGAAAGCAACTCAGACATGGATCAAATACTGCTGAAGTTCAGAGCAATTCCATCTGGTTTGTTAATGGCTCTGGCTGCCTATCTCCAACTATTCTGGGAACTACTGATTTAGAGTTGGTTATTAGGTTCATTTTAACTTTACTCAGCACAAAATAAGTGGTAGGCACTGCCTGTGCTTTGTCATAGAGAAGCATGTGACATAGACCGTGCCCTTACGGAGCTAACAGTAGGAAGTACCCATTGCGGTCTGTCATTTGCTCTTCCTCCCCACCAGTTTTCTTTATGGAATTATGAGTAGCACTAAGATTCTTATCTAATTTGCAGCAGAGCCTTTAAACCTGGGTGGGGAGCCAAGAGAGTCCAGGAGGGAGGATATCATTTGAGATCTATATGTTTGCAGAGCCTGCTGCCACTGTAATTATTCTGGGACCACTGGTGTTATAATCACCTTTTACAAGAAAAGATCTTTTTAAGTATCACCTCTAAATGCAACTATTGCAATTGTCTTTTGGTTGCCTTCTCAGACGTTTGCCTCTTCAAAAGGTCATGTCCAACACTCCTGAGGTTATTTTTCAGTACTACCATGTTGATTGTGGCATCCTATTTCCTATGAGGCTCAAATATTAATATATTTTCCCCTTCCTGCCTCTGGATAACATATCCAGCTTTTGCCTTCAAGTTAAAAAAAAAATTAAAAATCTTTATTTTTATTCATTTGACAATTGTAAAACTGTGAACATTTAAAAGTTATGTTAGAAAGTGACCTTTTTTAAATTTTTTTTTTTTTACTTTGTACATAAGACTCTCATGCAAGTTTGAGTTTTAAAACCATTCTAATAGGAAATTAGAAAGTGATTTTTATACACTTCTTTTTAAATTCCATTTGTAACCTGTAATTATTGAATAGAGTGATCATAACTTTTAAAACCTTGAATCACGCTTATCTATGCATTTGTAAGAGAATGTCCCAGTATGAGAATAGGACATCCTATTTGTGACTAAACTAATTTTGTTTATAGGCCAAACATACATTGACTTTTAATTTAATTTTTTAAATGCTTAGAAATTTTTTAAAATTATTTTGTTCATGTTCTACTTCAGCATGTTCAAAATCATCCTGTGATGGGAGACCCTGGCTCATTTCTGGACCCAGGCTTTAATCGTCTTTCTTTCTTTGGCATTCCTTAATATTTATGCCTTGAATATTGTCTATTCTACATGGATAACATTAGATAACCTTCAAAAAAGCTTTCTGAACATAAAGTGTCTTCATAAAATGATGATGATAGCACCTATTGTACCCAGAAATCATTGTTAAAGTCAAAATTGAGAATGAAAAGAACATGATATTTATCCAGCTGTATTCAACTATGACAGAACAAAAAACAGCAATTTTAGAATCAATATGAAATTTCCATTTCCATTTTCCCTCTACAGACTCATAATCTGAGTTTGTGATGGGTAGAATCTGTATTACTGGCTTGTTATCTGATCCAGATACTCAGTACTGTAATTTGAGAAACTGTGAACTATCTATTGTTATGTAAAAACACAAACAATCTCCCTTGGTTCAGTTTCGTTTTAATTTAAAAATTTTAGCACACCTTCCCATCAAAGTCTTATTAGCACTGGCGACATCCAAGCCCACTCGGATGTCCTGATACCTACAAACAATACAGAACAAACTGGTTGTCTGGACTGGGCTATGTAGATTGCTGATCAAGTAATTTGTGTCAGGGATGCATTTCATTATGCCAGACCTGGAATAGGGGATTCTTAGAGGAGCCAAAAAGGGCACTAAAAGCCAGAGGACCAACCAAATCAGCCTTTGAAAAAAACCAGAATTCCATGATTTGAGAGTCCAGGTCCATATACTAGTTCTGGTGGAGTTACACATAGATATCCAGGTGAGGGGGACTGGGGCAGGGGGGGTCGCGGGAGGGTTGTCTCAGCACCAGGAGTTTAGAATTTGGAGGAAATAAGTTCAGAGGGAGAGAAAGAGAGTGGGTATGGGTGAGAGATTCAATTAGTAATGAAAGATGACTACAAACAATGGTGGACATTTGTGACTTAGACTGAAAGGTCAATTTTGTGTTAGTGGGTTGAGCTATCTTAAAGAACAAAGGGTATCATAGATACTTCCCTAGGTAAGTTTTCATTTTACTAAGGACCCCAGGAAACATTGTATTTAAAAAAAAACCCAAAAACAGATTATAAGGAGAATTTCAGCTACTTTGTTGGCTGGGTGAAGTAGTTTCGGGAAGGTGGATCATTTAGGAGTCCCGTTTTCCATTTATCATCGTGGTTAAGAGGACAGAGACTATGGCCAAACTGCCTGATTTTGAATCTTAGATATGTGATTTAATAGCTTAGGACTTGGGCAATTCCTTGACCGTTTTATGCCTCAGTTTCCTCATCTTTAAAATGCAGAAAGCAATATGACCTACTACATAAGATTGTTATGAGGAATAAATGAGTTAACATATATAGCTCTTTCTAGCATAAAGCAATTGCTATGTAAGTTCAAGCAATTATTATTGTACAATAAGGCATATTGGGCTAGGGCAGGGATTCCCCTGATTTACACTAGGCAAATCACAAATACAACCTAGAAATGGGCAAGGTATATGGTGTGTTTGTACAGGCAACTGTCCTAAGCCTTAGTTATATCTGAGAGGTTCCTCAAACCTTGCCAGGGACACTTGCTAGATTTCTCCAGGTAACTTCCTCTTGGCTAGCACCTTACTATCACAGCCTGCAGGCACACTGCACCCCATGACAGCAGTGAACTTTGATGTGTGAAATATTTGAGTATATTTTTCAGCCTTTCATGGGTGTTGTAAATATTGTATCTAGAATTCTTGGGAATGTCATGGTCTGCATAATCTTTGTATTTGCTCAGAACCAGAAGGCCATATGCTCATTGAGGAGACTAAGGAGAAAGAGGTTTGGGGAATAAATGTAACAGAGGATCTTGACTACCAGGCTAGATGCTAATTTCCTGAGTAACTCCAGGTGTATCACCTAATATCAAGATCTGTTCTTACATCTATAAGGTATCAAAGATCAATTTATTCACCTCTTTGGTTGTCTAATTGCCTAGCCTATCTTTTAAACTTCTTATTTTGTAAACAAACCCTTACTAAGAAGTTGTATATTTCTAAGCCTTATGTGGCATTAAAATTCTAGGTCCCTTAGAGCATTGCTCCTAACTTCTAGAAATTCCCTACAATGTATTTCAAGTCTGAGGCAAGGGAAGATAGCTAGTTTTCCCTTAGGCCCCAGACTTCCTTGGATTAGGAATCAGAAGACCTGAATTCAGATCCAATCAAATACACTGACTTGGTCAAGTTTCTTTACTTTTAGTAGTTAGTTTTTCATCTGTGAAATGAAAATAAAGCAACATTTAGGATGATGATCAAATTAGATACCACATAAAATCTTTTAAGACAATACCTTGGGGCTTCCCTGGTGCCGCAGTGGTTAAGAATCCTCCTGCCAGTGCAGGGGACATGGGTTCGAGCCCTGGTCTGGGAAGATCCCACATGCTGCTGAGCAACTAAGCCCGTGCACCACAACTACTGAGCCTGTGCTCTAGAGCCCGTGAGCCACAACTACTGAGCCTGTGTGCTGCAACTACTGAAGCCCACGTGCCTAGAGCCCATGCTCCACAACAAGAGAAGCCACCGCAATGAGAAGCCCGCGGACCGCAACGAAGAGTAGCCCCTGCTCGACGCAACTAGAGAAAGCCGTGCACAGGAACAAAGACGCAACGCAGCCAAAAATAAATAAATAAATAAATAAATTAATTAATTAATTAAAAAAAAGACAATCCCTTGTTAAATAAGGTCTATTTTTCTTAATTCTTACTTTCCTGTCTTCTAGCTCTGATGGAACTTTTGGAGAAAGAGCCAATCCTATTATACTTGGTGGCAATATTGAAAAAAAATTTTTTCCCCCAAAGGACCAAAGAATTTCATGTTTCTGAAAGATCATAAATTACTCCTTTTGTATGTAAATTGTAGAGATGTAGCCATTGACCAAGTATTATCCATAGAGAACAGTAATGTGAAGGTAGCCTGTCTTATTACTGAAGGAGAGATATTTCAGGATACCTTCATTTCCGGATCCCAAAAGGATGAGCTAATAAAGCACAATGGGCTAAAGGCCCAGCTGTGAGGTTAGGAGCCTAGATGGCAGAATTCCATGAATTGTTCTTGCTCTTTTGGGATCTGCAACATGAATAGACCTCAGCTGATCCAGGAATAGACTTCCTTTTGCAGCTAGAAAGAGGGGAAGCTGAAGGAGAGGTGAGTGTGCCTGGAATAGACAGGAGAATTGAACTTAATTTAGGGAGTTCCCGGGTATCCTCCTCTTGTTCATACACAGTAAGATTTTAATGACATTTTAAGTGAGAGCTGTTTACATCTTAAGAAGGAAATTCTCATACATTGGGTGAAAACAAACCCAGCCTGTACCTCAATCCTGAGCCACACTTCCTGTGTAGTGGTCCCTAAGTGATTCCTAAGAGCACAATTGCTGCATTTATTAAACTTTTTATTTACTAAGGAGTGGATAGTAGCATATGGGAGCAATGACAATAGCTGACTGATGAGAAAACAAAGAAATTCCAGTATTTTGCTCTTTTGAAAAAAGTCATTCAGAATTTAGTCATATTGGTTCAGCTGTTGTAACCAAAGACTGATAAGATAATAGAGGTCTTTGTGGTGGTTTTGTACTGAAATCCTTTATCTTTATGATGCACTGGGGCCCTTTGAGTGGAAAGCTTTTAAAACTGCTGTTGGGTTCAGAACTCAAATTAGCTGCTAGTATACTGGGACAGGGGTTCCTTTCTCAGGCATTCACCACAAAGTAACTTTTATCAGGGGACCTTCTGATAGACTGTTAGTTTCTTCAGCTTACCCTATTTATTTCTGTTGACTTTTTGCGGTCCTATTTTGTGACATTTAAAAGAAGGCTATATCAAAAAAGGCCAATGCTAAATGATGGACTGAGCTTGTGAAGTGGAGACATCACAGCCCATCTGATGTGTGAGGAGGCTGCAGTATGAGACACAGCAGTTTAACCAGGTTACCTGTGGGCAGAAAAGATCAAATGCAGCTTTATTTTATGACTAGCATTGTATTTTGTCTTTCTTCTCAAACAATGTCCATTAAAAAAATTAGAACTGACCAGGGAATTGACTCTTAAGAGCTTTTCTTTTCAACTGAATTTAAAATCTTTCTGGGTTGTTGGCTGAGTTCCTTGATTGATGCTGCTTGGAATTATTGTTAAGTTCTTTAATCCTTTCCAGGATTGATGTGGAAAAGTACATCTCTATCAGAATTCCACTCCGGTGTTACTGCCACCCCTCCCCATCGTTCCAAACACACTGTTCATGCCCAGGCTTCTTGTAATTTCATTGTTAAGTCCTATTAACTTTGTTAAAGTAGTATGTGATCCAATAAAGGAGAATGGTTAGATAGAAGTATTATTTTCAATTTGCTAGGACACATTTCTAGATAATGCCATTTGTTAATGTTAGTTTTATTTGGCTTGGTGAACATTGCGTTTTAACACTGTTGCCCTTCGTTTCATAAACATGAAGAAATAAAAAACATGCAGAGAAACTCACAAAAATTAATTTAGCCATCCTTGCTCATTCTCTTTCCCTCTCTCTCTACTTCCCTCTTTGTTTCTCCCCTCCCACCTCTCTTTCTTTTTCTCTCCCCCACACCCCCGTTTCTAATTTTCTCTGTCTCTCTTTCCACTGCTGTGCTTGTTTCTAGGTTTTCTCATTAGAAAAACTTAGTCATCACCACATAGCAGTGATCCACTTTCAGGGGACAGCCATTAAGAGAGTGACCCGTTTAAGACTTTTATATTGTAAAAGTCCTAGGTACGGGAATATTGTAAAAGAGGTGAGGCAAATCCATTTAGTGAAGTGCTCTGCAAGGTGCCTCCCTTGTCCAGATGTGGAGTCTTTAGGGACTTCCCAATGCCCAGTCTTATTTCTAGCACCACTGATTGTAATTATGTATATTTTACATGGGCAAAATTAACTAGCAGATTGTGGTGCTAACTTTTATGAGCTCATGAAAAAAAAAAGACTTAAATAAATTTTAAATGACTTTTAATTTTTCATTCTATATCAAGAAGGGATTTATCCTAATTGTCTTATTATTTTACCCAAATTCTCATCTATTTTGAATTTTCTCTGTTGGCTTTGGGCCTAGGGACAGGTAGTTATAGTTTGTAAAGTTTAAAATAAATAGTCTATTTTCGTTAATTTTTTTCAAGTTCTTCAGATTATGACCAAAAAAGGCTAGAGGGCTGATTTTGAAACTGTTATGGTGAAAGATGGTATTTGAAAACTTTTGATGAGGGAAATTGCTGCTGTATTTACATTTTGAAAAGTGTTTCCTTATTTACGCACTATTGACTTCCTATTGAGACTCAAAATTTTAAGTACAACTGGTAAAAATTCAATGGATCAAACTCAGTAAATCTGAAGTCACTGGAATAAAGCCCCCTAAGAAAAAAATGTGTCAATTTTAAAGGTCTTTCCTAACTGAAGACCATTTTGTGATAGAGCCAAAGGTTAATAAAATCAGTAGTGAATGTAGCAGTTTTACAGATAAGCTATTCACAACAAGTGTAGTTACTTGAATAAAAAGCTAATTCAGTTCTAAAATGCCACATGCAGTAGCAGTGAATAGCTGCTTTTAGGTGCTTTCTGGAGGAGGATAAAATACAGAATCACGGCACTCTTCTCTTCCAGCGTCCCTGGCTGCCTGTAAATTGCTGTGAATGGGGCTGTGGGCTGACAGGCTCTATTAAGACAAACTGCCTTTCTCATCGGAGAGATAAAATAAATCAGGTGTTTAGTCAAATTAAAATACTTCAGCTGGAGCAGGCCCTGGGGAGCACTGATCCACCTGACTAATCTAAGAGAAACTCAAGACAGATGTGGTTTGGGGATAAAGACGACCCATGGAAAAAAAAAAAAGAAAAACACCAAAAAAAACCCCTACTGCACTGTCTTTGTAGTTGGAGAATAGATACAGTTTACAGCGGAGAGTGTCAGGCGCACACTGTGTGTGATATTGGATAAAAGCAGGCGCCCTAACTTGTAGAGAAGCTGTGTATGGAAGCTCTTTTTTGCTGGTTCCCTTTTTTTGGTTTATGAAACTACTTCTGTTTTTGTGGAGGAGAGACTATTTTCTGGCAATACTTTTTAGAGAATCATTTTAAGATAGCCTGAAGGATGTAAAACGGATGATGTAGGCAGCTACTGATGACCTCTGCTGGCCTGGGCAGATCCTCAGGATCTGATCTGCTTTTTTTCTAAGTGATTTAAGACAAGATATTCTTAACATAGAGTTAGCCTACCTCATAAGAGCATTCTATTGGGTTGGCCAAAAAGTTCATTCGGTTTTAAGTAAAAATAAAAGACACATTTTTCATTTTCACAAAGAACTTTATTGAACAATGTATTCATTAACCAAATGAACTTTTTGGCCAACCCAATGTATGGTTGTTTGCCTTCCTTAATATGTATTTAGGCTGCCCCACTATGTCCCATAAATTGTCTGCTTTTTCAGCAACTCTCGCAGTTGTAGTTCCTTTGCTATGGCAAAGTTTCATGTTCAATTAAACTAGTATTTTTGAGATGAAATAACTTGTGTTCGCAGGTTGGTTGGTCAGCGTGATTTAGATTTGACGTTGCTTTTATTATAGCTGCATACATATTTGCTGTTAATTAAAACAAAAATCCAGCACCATGGATTTTAAATACCTGGATTTAAACCACTATATGTGAATAAATACAATGGGTATAGAACAGAAAAATGACTACACACACACACACACACACACACACACACATATGTATATATAGTCGCTTGGGGATCAAATTAACTAGAAATCAATTTACACCATACAACAGCTTACATTCTCTAAATGTGTAGGCTAATGTGTGTGTGTGTGTATACATATATATCCGTATGTGTATTTCCCATTTCAAGGGCAATTTTAGATTTGTTTTACTACTACATTTCATTCCAACTGCATTTGTCATGCCACTCACATGTATTCAAAATATATATGTGCTTCTCAAATTTAAGGAAAAGATAACAACAGCCTTATATGAGTACCCAACTCTTCAATTTAAACATACTGATCTCTGGCTTGTTTTCTTCTTAAACATGTATCTTTTAAGTTCAATGAAAGACTTATTTAGGTGTCATTGAATTTTTACAGTTAAACAATTTGAGTGTCATGCTGATTTGTAAAAAGATTCAGTTAAATGGTGTTATTCTGTAAATTCAGAAATACACGTCTGTTAGTATTGGAAGCACCAATGCATTTATAGACCTGTTGGCTTCACCTTGAACAGAAGAGGCTAAGAAGCCATTTGTGTGTTATCTTCAGCTTCTCTGTTTCCTATGCAGAGGAGAAAGGGAAATATATTGAAGATTTTTGAAAAGACAAAGTTTAACCTGGGAGAGAAGAGAAAATTTTCCAGTCTTTACTGGAGAATCTAAATACCAGATTCGACTCTTGTATTGGTCCTTGCCCAAAATTTCCAATGAATGCTCTTCTTTATTAACAAAATTTCCAATGAATGCTCTTCTTTATTAACAAAGAATTATGGTACGGTAACTTTCCCAGTATCCAGTAAGTCTTCTCTTAACTCACCTCATATACATAGGTATAACAAGATAATTACACGTAGATCAGAATGTTGCCAAAAAGTATATGCAATAAACCCCATTTATCTGTTCTCATAACTTTCCAAACTATTCTCCACACTGTAGCCAGAACACCCACATCATCTCTTGTTTAAAGTACTTCAGTGATTTTGAAATTTTCTTAGAATAAACATGAAGTTCATCCAGCGTGGTCTATAAGGAGCTGAATGGTGTGAACTTTTCCTACCTTCCTAGCCTCATTTGGTCTTCTACTCTCCTTTGTTTTTCTTATTTAAGTTTTACTACCTTCTTTCAATTTCTGGAACACACTGACACTCTCCACCACCACCTTCCCCCTCACAGGGCCTTTTCCTATGTTGTTTTCTCCTACTGAAAAGCTCCTTGACCACCCTCCAACTCTTTGCCTAGTTAACTCTTCATCTTCCTGTTAACTTGTTACTTTGTCAGGCATAACTTCCCTACACTTGAGCCTCCCAAACTTGGTTCAATCTCCCCCCAAATGTCTGTCTTGTTTATAATTCTTATTTAGTTGTAGTTTACATTTATATGTGTGATTACTTGATTAAGGTGAAAGGGAACTGTGCATTTTCTTGGTATGGTATCAGTATACTTAGTTCTTGATATAGTACCTGAGATTCAAGAAATATTTTTTTAATTAAAATTTAATGAAATGAGTAAGTAAATTCCATACTTGTTTTATGTCTTCTCATTCCTATATATCATTAACATTTATATTAGTTGAGCTTGTTGTGCTTTGGAGGAGATTTTTATGATCCCCTCCAAGAACCTGATTTTGTATTTTAACATTTCTGGATCAAGAAGTTCTTTCTTTCACCAAGCTGAAATTCCTATTGCTGAAATAAAAACTCATTAAAAAAAAATCACTTTCAGTAGCTAGAAGGAACAGCTGGTCACTATCCTTGATGCAGTGTTTGTTTCCTTATCTGTGGAGTACATTTTCTAACATCATTTCACTATCTTATTTTTCTTTTAATTTTGATTTTAGGCCACCTTTCAGCTCAGTAAATCTTTAAGGGATATGGGATATTGACAGTTTATTTATGTATTTACTTATTTATTTTTAAGGACTTTAATTGGCATTAAGAATACCAAGGTAATTCTAAATATTGTAGCTTATCAGCCTTACCTTGTGGGAATCATATACTAGTACGTGCTAGCCAGCATCACCTGAAGGCTCGCTTTTCCCTGGACCCACTCAAAAAATAGGCCCATTCCTAATTAAAATACGTTCAGATTCTCAGATTGTCCTGGTGCTTTCCCAGCAGGAATGAGGGGGTTTCATAAGGAGATTGGAAGTCTCCTCTTCCACACACACAAAAATTGGCAATCTTTATCTCTTTTGACAGCTGGTGGCATCTTTCTGAAAAGCTTTCAAAGCATAGATCATTTCTTCATAATGAAACCTGTGTGCTCAAATACAGTGGGTTGTGGGTTGAAATTCTTATCTTATACTATGGCAAAATGCTCTAATTTAGATTCACAAAAGGATTCTGTACCCTTTACTTAGGAGAGCTGTGCAATTTGCCCATAAATAGACTGTTCAGCACCATTAGTGCATATCGTAGGTGTGCAGCGACATCATAACCTTTTCAACCTCGAATGTGTTTTTTCCCTTTGAAGAGTGACAAATGACAAAGGGGTGAGGGAGCCCCCCAAGCAACGTTATTGCCTTTAAGGATGAACTTGGGAACTTTAGCTTGATCCCGTCACCAGAAAAAAAATCAGTTTCAATTCTTTCTTACCTGAGGCAAGACAGATTTTTTTTTTCTTTCTGTAGCACTCATCCCGTGGCCAAGAGTGACCTCTGACTTCTGAGATTCAGAGACAGATCTTTGCACAATAGAAAAATTTTATGAGGGCAGTGATCAGAAAATTCCTAAGTAACATTATTTAAGCACCTATTATGTCTTAGATCCTCTGTCAGTCATTGCAGGTAGAGGTTGATTATAGAATATTAATACAACCCATAGTTTCTAATCTTTGGTACTAAATAGCATAAGATTCCTAGCTTGATCAGATAGATTTGGGTGGGGAGGGAAGGGGAATGTGGTGAAAGGGAGAGAATGGAGTAGGTTGTTCTGTTTTGTTTTGTTTTAAAGAGCAAGAGGGAAGAGTGAGTGAGAATTGTATTGGCAACAGTCCTTTTTCTTGGCAGGGGCGATGACTAACCCTAGCGTTCATTCCATTGCTACTCCATAGAGCTCCTGCACTTACAGTGACCTCCACTTATTGTCCCAGATATTTAAGTGTCCCAGGGTAGTCCCTTTCTAAATCTGCCCACCCACTTGCTTCCCTAATTCATTCAGACTTTTCTCAAACTTGTGAGATATCTTTTCGCTTCCATTTTAGGTACACCTGAGAGCTTGGCAGAAAAAGAACGGCAGCTCTCTACCATGATTACCCAGCTGATCAGTTTACGGGAGCAGCTCCTGGCAGCGCATGATGAACAGAAAAAACTGGCAGCCTCACAAATTGAGAAACAACGGCAGCAAATGGACCTTGCTCGCCAACAGCAAGAACAGGTGAGCCCTGCAAAAGGAGCTGATGAACTGGAGGTGTGGAATGTGCCAAGCTCAGCGAGTAATCACATTGATTGGTTTATTTGTCATAAGCCTTCCTAAAAAAAAGAAGGAAAGAAAGAAGCCTTCTGGAAATCCAGGGTCACCGAGAATACTGAGGGAATATATGTGGAGGACAAAGAAAGGCGTCATAGCAACTGGGCATAACTGAAATGATAACATTGTTCCAGAACATTTGGATTTGATTAATTACTTGGGGATACTTATTCATGTAGGCATCACGTATATTCCCAATGTAGCTTAACCATGAGTAAATCGCTTTTCTCTGGGCCTTACTCTTCTCTCATCCAGTAAAGGAGGATCCTGGTCTAGAAAAACTTTGAGAATCTTTCAGTTCACTGGTTCAAGCTAGGGTGACCATATGTCTCAGTTTTTCCAGAATAGCTCTGGTTAATGTCTGTTTTCCAGAGTAATTATTAATACTCCCCTCTTCCACTTGCAAAAGTTGTCCTGGTTTGGATGATAAATTATATGGTCACTTTATTTATAGCATAGGTAAATCATTAAAAACAAATTAACACATGGCTCCTGGAAGAATTTGACTTCATTGATTTGGAAGTGAGAAGGAAGAAAAATAGCAAAGTTTGTGTGTATCTTTTAAAAAATAAATCACTTTCCCAAATGTTTTTCCTGTCTCATAAGAGTGCATTAATCTAATAACAATGATCCTATAGAGTAGTCCCTGATGCTTTAGATCAGATAGACCCAAATTAATGTGCAGTTTTTAGGAATCTGACATTATTACTGGAATTATCTTTTCAGTTAAATGTATTTTATAGGGGTATATAGAGCAATATATGCTCTGTTGATTTTAATGAGTTGTGACGTGTGGTATTTTATATGCTTGAATATTTGCCCACATGTAGGGATATGGACTCAGCCCCTAATGGAAAATAACATAAAGGAACACTGTAAAAAATCAGAAGTTAGAGTGTCATTTAGCTATCCAGAGATGACACAGTAATTAACTATTGACACTTGTGAATAAGCTAGCACAAATTAATCTTGACACATTTGCAGACGAATGATATCTTACAGTGAACACTTAGTAATTATATTTCAAAATGAAAATTAAATGACACTTAAAACTAGGTTGTCATGCTCAATGAAGCGAGCATGTAGCTCAACCGATTGGCAAATAAAATTCAGAATTTGAGCCACATGGTGCTTATGTACCATACTTCACTGTGTCAAACCCATACATCTAGAGTGGATGATAGTAATTGCACTGTGGTGTTTTGGATGCATTTCTATGCAGCACTTTATCATTTAGGAGGGACCATCAATATTAGATGTCTAGTGGTGTTTCACTGGATGGCTAAGAGGAAATAAATATTCAGAGATCCAGCATGTATACCTAGAATTGCAGAGTGAGTTGTCCATTTCTGATTTGAATGGTGATAGGCAGAGTGGGCCTTTCCAAACGGATTAAATACTGTTTCCATTTTGCTTATAAAGCTTTGGGGAGGAGTGATCCCATTTCTCAAACTGTACCCTTCGTTAGGGGTAGCTTTATCATGACTTCCAGTATGAACCAGTCATCACCAGAAACCATTAAGCCACATTTGGGGGCAGATTGCTATTTGTCATCTTCTGCTGAAAGGAATGTGATTTGGGTGTGTCCCTCTACTCTATGCTAAAATATCAAAAGGACTCAGGAAGTATACAGCTGAGGGCTGGTTCACACTCATTTCCACTTCCAACATTGTCCATTCTAGAATATTTTGGAAATAGAAGGAATAGGAAGAACATAACTCTTGCCTATAGGGCACCACTAAACCAAGTCCTTCTAAGTGCTTTCTGGCCATTTTTGTCTCTGGCTTCCTAGGTTGGCAGTGAGTGTTTTCACTAAGGGGCATTCCCATGGGCTTCAGACTCCAGCAGCTCAGATTTTGAGGTAATAAGTAGCCTGACACCTAACTCCTGTTTTATCGTAAACACCATTATCCTACAGAAGTTCCCTGCTCTCCTGAGGGGCAGATTTCAGTCTTCAATAGGGCTTGCATTAAGTAGTTAATGTTTCTTTTTATAGACGAGATGATGTGCTAAGATGTTGAATTTGATTGTTGGGTGAAGCAGGGAATACAAAACTTGTATGTGGATCCTGTACTGTAAAACTAACACATTACCCTCAAAAGGATGTGAATAAATATTAAATTGTGTTTGTTTTTAAAAATGCTTTGTACATTACACATTATATCAACAAAAAAAGATAAAGGTTTTTGCCTTTTGCTGTATTTTTTTGGCACTCCCTTGACAATATTTGTGTTATCAGTTCTGAAAATCTTTACAGTAGAAAAGGTTTCACCAAAGTAGCCATATTATAAGTAATAGAAAGTTCTTTCCTATCTTTGCTTACAGATTTTACTTTTTAAATACAAATTAAGCTCCTTAGAAGAATGTAGCCAGAGTTTTCCTGTTTTTATTCTTCAAGGATGAGATTTTGAAATTCCCATTCTTTCCAGATGACCAGTGCAGATATAGATGAACTGCTCACAAATGTAATACAAGGGGGTAGTTTTCATGTACAGGTAAAGATTTAGGGGCAAGCAGAGAGATGGCACCTGTTTGAAATGTTTCCTTTTCTCCAACTTTCTGATTCTGCCTCTCTCATTTTATAGGAACTCTTTCATGTAGAAGTACAGTAAAGCATCCTTGTAATACCAGGAGAGGTACCTGAGGTAATGGCAAAGGTGTAAGCATTTCATTTTAACTTAATGAAACTTTATTTCTGGTAGATTGCAAGACAACAGCAGCAACTTCTGCAACAGCAGCACAAAATTAATCTCCTGCAGCAACAGATCCAGGTCAGTGTATTTTATTACTCTCGTCTGATTATACTTAGATACTTTTCTCCTTGAAAATGGAATTTAAAATGCTGCAAATGCACCCTTCTCTTATAAACAGCACCAATAGGGCTGTTTGTTATTCAGGGATGTTGTATACAACTGTATAAGTGGATGTAGAAAATATCGACTTGGTGGTAGTCTAAGCATTCTTTTCTGATGTGATGCGTAAGCAGAATAAACCTTATCTTTTTTTCCTTCTGCCATTTGCCTGACACAACCTGGTGGAAACCTAATGGTTTCCAAGGTAGCATACACATGCTAGTTTTATTGCCACAAACTACTTGCTGCTTTATATTTTACCATCTAATAGTATCATGGGTAGAAGCTTATGTTTATTTGCTTGTTAGGACTGTCTGGGCCAATTATGAGAAGAATCTTATGACCTAGGAAAAGGTTGGTAATAATTAATTGGTTCTTTAACAGATATTAACTGCATTTCTGCTAGGCACTGAAGAGAACATAAAGATTAATAAGTAATTGTCTGTCTTCAAGAAGCTTATAGTCTAGAAAGGAAGAAAAACTTGTTCTGGAATAATTGTTAACACACTTTAGAAATTCCTTTTTCTTTTGTTTTCTTTCTTTTTTTTTCTTCATTTCTTTTCTTTTCTTTTCTCTCTTTTTTTTTTTTTTTTTTGTGGCAGGTTAACACAATATGTAGATCATAATTGCATGGGCCTGGGAAAGAATTCTGATTTCTGTCATTCCTTTAGAAATTTGATCGTTAATTCAGCTAACAGCTTTTTGACATAGGTAAGGGAAGTGGTCTCCATTTTTGAATAGGAACATAGGTGTGTGACTTCTAGAAAGCCTTAGAATAAGCAACTGGTTGTCTGGTGATTAATCCTCAGGAATATTGATCCCAGAGGTATATGTATCCACCACAGTCTCTGGGTTTCTCTTGGTTGCTGTAGATATTTTCTAACCACTGGGATCTATGGTTCAGCCTAGTTGGGGCGGTATATTCTGAATTATATTAGTCCTTTCCTTGAGATTAGTATCACACCTTCCTATATTTTAAAAAATCATTTACATAAAGTCATAACTTATTTCACCTCACTGATGAAAGCCAGTGATTTTAACTTAGATTTTTGCTTCATTTTGTAATCACACTTAGTGTTCCAGGTAGTAGTCACTGCATTTAAAATACCAGTTTGGTGCCTGAAGAAGTACCTGTACCTAATTTGGCATTTTGTCCAGGTGTCTTTACTAGGAGGTCTTAACCAGTGTTTGTTGTTGTTGTTGCTGTTTTAATTAGTTCTGATTCTATATTCCATACTCAAGTCTGTATGTTTCAAAATACAGAATCCAAACATAGAGGAGACGGTATATCTCTGGCATTTGGGACAGTCAGCCTTTATAATTAAATCTTGAAATAATTTCTCATCCTGATACCTCATGACTCATGCTGAGATCCTTAATTAAATAACTGTCCAGGTGTTCCCTTGTTCTGCCCTTATTAGAATTTTCAGTGTGTCTCCCACTGCTAAGGTCAAGATTTTTAGCCTGTGGCTTCCTACATTTTTCTCTAGATCCCTCTCTAAGAACTCAGTAGGTGTTAAATAACCTAACCTGATCATTTAGTTCTCTCTGTTTCTCCTATTTGTAAAGCAGAAATGGAAGAAATTCCCTGAGATGTTCTCATATCAGTTACTTACTATTAATGTTTTTACTACCTCTTTATTACTTACTTCTTTGTTTATTTTGAATATATTTCACTTCTTAGTCCAAAGTTGTTTGCATTAACTGGCTGTCTTAATTGACGTTTGCCTGTTGTACTGAGGATCTCAGATGAATAGCAACAAAATCAAAGTATTTTAATGAAATATTATAGGCATTTATTGATTACATATGATTTTATAGTTATAACTTGACTATATAAAGTTGATATCTTTTTCAGGAAACTATAGGACATGATCTTAAAATATTATTCATCAGAATGTTCAATTTGAGAAGACAAGAAAGTTGGTTTTTCAAGTGTTTTAATAGAAGTTTAATTGCTTTTAAATTTGTAGATATTTCTCATTGTTTAAATTTTTAAAAATTGAAGCTAATCAGGCTTTGATCTCAGCAGTATAAATTATAAAATCATAGAGAGATTCAAAATAGTTACATTAATTTTAGAAATATGGGATTCTTTGTAACACGAATTCATATTTTAAAAAATAAGAGGAGGCAATAACCTATATTTATAGTTTATTCTGTCCTGAGCTACTGCTTCACTGCATATCTTGTCAGTATTTATCTTATCGAGCATGAGACCATTCAAAGAATTTTTCAAATACTGAAAAACACTTCTCCTTACACAGAACATATTAATCTCTGACACTTACAAAACATGTATTTGATATTCAGACTTCTAGTTGTTTTTTTGGAAGGGGAATGTGTTCACAGTATTTTCAAATAAGGTTTTTGACCAGCCATAGGCGTGATCAAATTTAGGAGAGAGACTGTTGTTGGACTAATTTTAATTTGAGCAAAATATGAGATTTAAGAAATGCTTCACACATTTTTCTATCATGAAACATTCTCCCTTTTGAAAACAAAACAGAGTAAGATAGTAAATACAAAACCTTTCTCTTCTGAAAGCAAATGAATACAGCGACAATTTGAGATCCCAAGTTTGACCTTTTTCCTTCTTTTAAAATCTTGTATCCTAGAACCTATTTGCTAACATGGTCAGCAAGATTAAGCCATGGCAATTGGCCATAGATCCCAAGTATCAGGTGGTTACATTCACCTGATGCTTGGGATCTATGTACATACATAGATCTAAATAATACATCTAAAGATTATTCTTTACTTCTAGTTCAGAATGCTGACTTCTGAATTAGTACTGTTGTTTTGAAATTTGCAAGCTGTACTAGAAAGAAAGGGAAGAGTGTCTAACCTCTTATAACAACCACACACAAACACATCTGGGTCTGTTATAATGGAAGCAAATGAAAACCTGGATGGTTTGCATACTGAAAAGCAGGATTTTTCATTAGCGATAGGAAAAGGCATGATTAAGATAGTATTGTAAAAGTCCACGTGCTTATTTTATTTGCAGTCCTTCAAAACTTATTCTGTATATGTAGTTAAAAATTATTTCATTTATATATTTTTTCCTTTAATATAATTTTAATGTAATTTTGCCTTGGTAAATTCTAATTAAATTTTTAAAGGGATACTTTTAAGACCATATATGGTCTTTAAGCCATGTTGAAACCATAAGATGAATGATTTTGTGAACTAATGTTTTTACACTTTTGATGAGTCAATTTTTACCATTTAAAAATCAGGTTAATAACTTTAAATGATTATTAAAATTCTTTAATGTCAACAGATCTTTTAGGAGGCTGTTTGCTTAGTGAATTCAAATCCCTCTGTTTGTGCTTTGGGGAAAATGGCGATACCTCTAATTTGTTACATATTAAGTAATTCCCCGGATATGGAGCCCAAAATAGACATTTTTGATATTTCCAAGACAGAAATAGCACAGTTTTTATTAACTTTGTGGATAGCAAAACTAATAGATCATGGAATATGGATCCTTGGATTTGAGAATGTTGATTCTCATGTTATAATTCCAAAGGACAAATAACTGCTTTAGTAATTTCTTCCTCTTTCTCCCACACCATAGTATCTTAGCCAATCTTTTGAAGCATTTTACTTATGAGTTATGTTGACTAGGAAACAAAATTCAGTTTGAATCCATTGGGCATATCAACACATATTTATAGCATTTTAATCAAACATTAAATGTAAGTCTAATCTAAGCAAACCGGAAAATATTTTATAAATCTTGATTTCCTGATCCGTCCATATATTTATTCATCTAACCTCATTTGACCATGTCATGGTTTTTGAATCTAAAGATATACTTCATGGATACAATATACCACATTCTTTGGTTTTGATAGCATGTCAGTAGGAACATATTTAACGATGGCATTTCATTGCTAGAACTTAATCTTTGCAAGAGAATTCACCTTATTAAAATATCTCTGTGAGAAACTTACTCTTTCAGACATGAATGGTGTGATCCAAATATTGATCCAAATATCTCTTTAGACCCCTCCGTACAGGTGGCGTCCTTGCCTCACATCACTGACCAAACAACAGTGGTCTCTTAAGAAGGGACTGATTGGCTGGGATTTTATTTGGGCACTTGGCCTCCTGGGCCAGAGCCAATGATTTAGTCAATTCATATACAAATACCTTTTTGGGTAAAATTGTGAAACTTGAAATTCTTAGCTCAGTTCTTTGTTAATCTTTATGATTAGTATATAATATTCATTGTCCTTCCCTCACAATTTAATACATGAATTAGATGGTGAACTCAATCTGTGGAAGGCCTGAACTAATGCCATTGCTGCTGCTTTGCAGATACTTTCTCTTTTCTGAAAACTTTCTCTTTTAAATGCTCTAATACATACTGCTTATTTACACAGCCAAGTGTTTGTCTCTTCACTGAAGCTTCACTCTATTCTTTAGAGTATGTGAGTATTTTTCATATGTAGTGTTTTCTATTTTGATTATAATATATTCATTTGTGCTATTCGCGTATTTTGTGTCTCTGTGTGTTTGTCATGTGGTTGGTTGAGTGCCGTTAAATGTGTGTTCTCCTTTCTTCCTACGTAACCAGTAGACATATCAATATTATGAGCAGGGAGGTAGGTGATTGTTCTTGAACCAGTAAACAGAATAATTTGAGATGTACTCTCACCTTTTAAGGAGATAAACCTTGCCTTTTGTTTCCTTCAGTATGATTAACTACAGGCATTTCAGGTATCTGCTGAGCAGAATAAGGACTACCTTTTCATGTGAAGTAGTTGTCTAAAGATCAGAAATAATTACTTTGTACATTAACCTTCATGGCCTGCATGACCTGGTTAATTAATTTCTTGCCAGGATAATAATAATAGATATATATTTGAAGATATGCTTCATCATTAAGTATCTAAGTGACCTCTAATTTTAAGAGCTGGACCTTGCCTTTATTGTCCTTTGGAACTGGCTGAACAGCCAGCAGAAAGACTAAGTAAAGTAAGGGGCCTGCCAGTCTCACATAGTTCCTCTGTCTTATGTTGTATATGTTGTATCTCCTTGTTAATTGTATTTAGCATTGATAAACAAAAAGCAATTACACTGCTCCTGTTTTGGCTCTAGCAAATAGTCCTTTTTCGGGTGTTATTGATCAGGTAACGGATCTCCTTTCAACAGCCTCTGAACAGGACCAAATAAACCCACTGAAAGTAATTTGATACTTCTATTGGCATTGTACATGTATCTGATACTCTCTTGCAATGAAATGAGAGTTATAAACAAAGCTTAGAAGTCTAGGATTAGCCCCCAGCTTCAGCAAACCCTTAAAATATTTTGTAATTCTATCTTCAACCATGAATTAGCCAGGAAAAACAGACCCTCTCTCCTCTCTCTATTTTTCTGCTGTATGCGATTTTTAATTGCCCATGGGCAGGCTGTTATGATCTTCTTTGAAAGTTTAAAACCAAGATAAAAATGCAAATCTAATTATTTCTTTTATGTAATCGAATTAACTTTTTAAGTAATGATAGATGCTGTATAGCCTGCTTCTAACATTATAATAATGAAGTTTCTGAATTATAAAGAATAGGTAAAGCTGCTATAATTCATGAATAGCAAGGGCCTTAGATAAAGATATAAATTCTCATTGTGGATTAGAAACTCTGTGAGTTAATCACGCTAGACTGTTAAAGTTGGAGTGGATCTAGAAATAAAAAGAGGTGATACTGGACCAGATCCTTTGAGCTGCTATATGGAATTATTAATCAGCTTGCTGCTTATTTTCTAAATGTGGCCTTATGGCAAAGATCTCATTCAGCTGACGAGAGCCTGATGGTGAATCTCAGTGCTTTTCATGCACTATCCTTCAATTTCCCCAACCCTCTTTGGTGACCCTCTCTCCTCTATCTTATCTACTTCTTATCTCTCAGACTTTACTCCCCAGCTCCCTCTCAAATCAGTGATACTGAAAATACAGGGACTCCAAAGTCTCTGCTTCCTTCTGGGATTAATGAAAATGAGAGAGTGCGTTACCTCTTCAGGGGCAGGGGGCTATGGAGCCCAGTGGGCAGATGATCCCGGTGGTGCCAGCATATGACATTACATAACACTGTATCAATTCCCCAAGGAAAAAGCAGCTCTTTTCTGTTTTTCCCTTGATCTCTCTGATTACATTGAGGGCTCAGTTTAGTGCTAGCACACTTTAATACCTTTCTAGGATGTGCTAATCTCTCTTTGTAAGAGACAGAGATCATCTTAGTCTCAGAGCCTTTGGAGACAATAGTGCTTAGCTTAGAATTTAAATAAAATCAAGTAAAACTTTTATTTTCATTGTTATCTGGTTATCTTCTAATTATGACAAGTGATTTTCTATTGGTTTTCTATTTGAGGTAGTGCTATTGAAATAAATGTATTTAAGCAAAAAACAAAGTCAATTTAAATAAAACTTTAAGTAAGTAAGAACTGAGTACTCGGATATGGCAAAAATTATAAAGGTAGTTCTTTAATGATGGAATTTTAAGAAACTCTTGAAAGAGCACTACACTGAAAGATGTTAAATGTTCCCCCTCCATTCTTCTTCTACTTTCACAGAATGTTAAACTTGGACACATCCTGTAGAGGTCCTCATGGTTCTCCCTCACTGACTGGGGGTAGGGTGGGTAGCTATTCCTATCGTACAACAATATAGTGAGTTTATCGTTAAGCTATACTTAAAAATAACCCTGAGATTATGTTTTTTCTACTTTTTTGGAATTAAAATGTCCTTTCCTTTTATGAAGCACAGGTGATAATAGATGGTATGTGCTTTGTTTCTTTGTTTTCTGGTAGTTTTAGTTGGTAAAATAAAAAGTTCCCAAATATGTGTAAGTCCCCCACTTTTGTTTTTCTTTGAAATTTCTTTGGAACTCTTTCTCTAGTCCAAATCCTTTACTTTATACAAGGAAACTGAGGCATAGACAACAGACTCGTCCAGGTTTAAAAAGCTACATGTTGTCAGAGCCATGAGTGGACCCCAACTTTCTTTGACTTCTAGTCTAGTACTATTTCCAACATTCCAGTATGTATCTCAATTTGCCCTTTTTGTGATTTGAATAAGTCTTAGTGCACTTTAGTTTTCCAGTTTGTAAAATGTGGATAATAATACCTAACATCTAAAATCTCATTACATTCTCTTTATCCTTAAATGGAAAAAAATTGAAGATTGCTCATTAGAATCAGTTTATATCTCAGGACTACTACAACTGTGGCTGCATGCCCACAAGGAAAGAGATAAAAAGAACATAACCGGAATCTTTTTGTAATGTGGTATGAAATGTATTTATGGCTGAGTGACTCTTTTGGTTTTTACATATAAACTTCTTAGCTAATTATATTACTTTCTGGGGGCTTAAAAGTGATATGTCTCTATATTGAGGATCAGTCCCCTTTAATGTTAATACCTGTTTTTATAGCTACCTTCTGCAGCTGATAAAAGGGAGCAGTGAGTGACAGCATTTGATGCCAGTGGTTCTCAACCTTGATTGTACCTTGTAATCACTTGGAAGCCTTTTAAAAATCCTGATGCCTGGGTCCCACTGCAGAGGTTCCGATTTAATTGGTCTGGGGTACAGTCCCAGATGGGGACTGTTAAAAGCTCTCTAGATGATTCTAGCAGGCAATCAGGATTAAGAAAAACTGCTCTATACAGTGTAATGCAGACTAAATGATTAAATGTGAACTCTAAATTGTTTGGACTATTCATCTATTTATCTATCTATCTGTCTATCTAAAAATGGACTGAGGGTTGGGGCATAACAAATAATCCTTGAGCAGTTGAAATATACTTTTGACTTTGGTCATAGCTATTTTACTTAATAGCTAGAAAGCTTATAATGGATCATGGTTTAAACAATTTTAATAAATTTAGTTAGTTTTCTAATAACTTGATTTTTATTTACATGTGGGTATATTGGCAAGACAGGAATGTGTTGACGTTAGATTTGTGCCTTTGGGAGAAGGTATTTAAAATTAAAATGAAGCATAGTCTTTCACAATAAGACAAAAACTTTTAGAAAATACTCAGATGCTCTTTGACTTCTACTATCTAAATAGAATGAATTTTGACTCAGGACATCAACCTGTCATTTTTTAAGGTGCTTAAAATTATTTTTTCTGTGAAATTGACTACATTTCACATATATGAGGAATGTATGAATCTGAATGCACTTTTAAGCTAGATTTGTACATATAAATAGGAGGTAAAAAGGATAAAATGCATTGCTTCAGAGTGTATGTAATTTAAAATTTTTGTAGAAGCAGCACAAGTATCAGGGACAAATAAATGAAGATTTAAATTCCAGTTCTACTACTTATTAGCTCTGTGACATGTTTTGCTACTTACTAGCTGTGACAAAAGTTACTTAATGTTTCTGAGCCTGCATTTCCTAGTTCCTAAAAGATGAATAATGATAGTACCTTACCAGTTCTGGGATTAGAGATCATCATCTTAAAAAACCCTACTAAGTGCTCAATGCATTTTATCTATCACTATCATTATTGTTGTTGTCATTCTTATGTACGAGCTATAGGAATAATTTCAGAGTCCTTAAAAGAGAAACAGGGTATATGCCCAGTAGTGGGATTTCTGGGTCATATGGTGGTTCTATTTTTAGTTTTTTAAGGAACCTCCATACTGTTTTCCATAGTGGTTGTATCAATTTACATTCCCACCAACAGTGTAGGAGGGTTCCCTTTTCACCACACCCTTTCCAGCATTTATTGTTTCTAGATTTTTTGTTAATGGACATTCTGACTGGCGTGAGGTGATACCTCATTGTAGTTTTGATTTGCATTTCTCTAATGGTTAGTGATGTTGAGCATCTTTTCATGTGCCTCTTGGCCATCTGTATGTCTTCCTTGGTGAAATGTCTATTTAGGTCTTCTCCCCATTTTTTAACTAGATTGTTTGTTTTTTTGATACTGAGCTCCATGAGCTGTTCGAAATTGAGTTATTTGTAGTGAGGTGGATGGACCTAGAGTCTGTCATACAGAGTGAAGTTGTCCGAAGGAGAAAAACAAATACCGTATGCTAGTGCATATATATGGAATCTAAAAAAAAAAAAAAAAAAAGGTACTGATGAACCTAGTTGCAGGGCAGGAATAAAGAGGTAGACATAGAAAACGGACTTGAGGACATGGGGTGGGAGGGTGGAGCTGGGGCGAAGTGAGAGTAGCATCGACACATGTATACTACCAAATGTAAAATAGTTGGCTGGTGGGAAGCAGCAGCATAGCACAGGGAGATCAGCTCGGTGTTTTGCGATGACCTAGAGGGGTGGGATAGGGAGGATGAGAGGGAGACTCAAGAGGGAGGGGATATGGGGACATGTGTATGCATATGGCTGATTTGCTTTGTTGTGCAACAGAAACTAACACTGTATTGTGAAGCAATTATACTCCAATAAAGAGCTATTTAAAAAAAAGAGAGAAAGGCACATGTACATACTTTGTGTCTACATGTGTAAGCATGTTTATGTCTACATACATATGCACATTTAGAACCCACAAATTAGTGATGTGAATATAGGATAATCAACGTGGATGCGCTATAATCAATTATTATCACCACTAGAGGAAAAGAAAGAGCAAAAATTTTCTCTGGCTGCCAAATGAGAGCTATTTCAATTGTCAGTAAGAGGACAGTAAGGTTTATCAGGTACTCAGAAATGGTTGACCAAGAATTAGAGCTGCCTGGAGATTGTCTAAAAGGGGATGTGGTATTTTATTCTGGAAAATAGGGTCAAATTCTTACTTTTCACACTAAAACGGGCTTTTCTATTAGATCAGTAGTGCCTGTGGGATAGAAAATGAACCTTTCCAATTTATTTTATAGCTTTTTTTAAATACACAGATGAAGTTAGCGATGTAGCAGCACAAAATGCAAAAGTCTTCTTGTTTAAAATAAAGTTGTTCATATAAATCTTATGTATGCCATCTCCTGTAAGTCAAGCATTTGCCCAGCTTTTGTGAATTATGTCTATACTTAGAATTTAAGAAGTTAAACAGTATGCATACCAGACTTGAGAGATGGGAAATAAAAATTGATATACTGTGTGACACTTGATATAGCACAGGGAAATATCTTTTAAATTTTGAAAGGATGTACTGACATAACCATTTTTAATTCACATAAGGTAACTCCCACTCAAAGTTATTAATGTTAGAGTCAGATATTTTTACTTCTTCAGAATAAAAGAAAATAAATGATGCAAAAGGTGTAATGTCTCACTGTGAGACACTGAATTCATTTTATCTGCCACCGAATCCATTAAGAAAATAGTAAAGTTGTAACACTAAACAATGAAAGTTAAGGAATTCACAGATCAGAATAAAGAATAAAGTCCAACCTCAGGTCACAGTCATGACTTTTGTTAAACACACACTTCAGTGGAAGATTTTTATCTTAAAATGTCTACAGATGAGTTTTCTACAGTGGCTGAGATTAGTGCAGCTGGAAAGAGCTCTCAGCTAGGCTGACTTGGCTGCTGCTTGAACATGTTGACAAGGTGGAGTGACTCTTCTAAAGAACTCTAACAGGCCATGCTTGTTTCATGCTGTAATAACATCATTCATTTCCCAGCCACGCAAATGTTGGCTCTTCCTTATACATTCTTTAGTTGTATTATTCATAGGAAAAGGGGGGGAGGGAAACCCAAGAAAACTGATTTTACTTTTGATTGTCCAATAACTTTTGTTCCCTTTCAAAAGTTGTGATGATGTCAGGAACCAGTTACCTAAATGGAAAAACATAACTTATGTACTGTTATTTAATAAAAGATGTTAAGTAAGTCCTAGTTTGGCGTTTTTAAAGCTGGATGTGGCAGAAATTGTTTGTTAATATGTATAGAATTAGTTAAATACAGGGCACTTTAGGATTAGTATAACTGAATGGTGTCTAAGGAGACAATCAGAGAACTGAAACTTCTGGGGGAAGAAGGATCTCCAGCTGCTGCTTCAGGTATTTGTTTGTTCTAAAGGACCTTTATTTCTGTGGCTGTCAGCCCCTTCTTCCCCCGACCTGCATTTCGCTGAGAATTTTGAATGTTATGATGGCTCCCAAATAATCAGTTTAGTAGCTGGAGGCTGGGGTTTGAAGGAATCAACATGGTTATAGTGGTAGAAGAATGAGCTTAGAAGCAGAAGGTGATGGAGAGCAAGAAAGTGCACATGGGTAGGAAGCTGTTACCTTCTTTAGTGATAAATAACAGAGGTTCGAGAAAAAGAAAAACTAGTTCCAAGTTTCCTCTCCACCCTATTCTGTGTAATTCTTTGTAATGCTTTGTGCAGACTCAGATTTCTAGATTTTATGTTTGAAGGTTAGATGGAGTGGAGAAACTGTTAGATGACCTGAAATTTGTCTGTGGAAAAGCCCAGAGGAGCAGGCAAAAGTGAGATATTGGCTTCCAGCCAGAGGTTAGTCTTAGCAGATCAGTTAGACCAGGTCAGATCCACAGTGATAGAGCAAACATGTAGTCTACCGTTGGAGGACTTCCAGCTTGTGGCTGGAATATGTGTAATGCAAGGGTGGACACCTGGGCAAAGAAAAATGAAGTTGGGCTTTTGAAGTTGGCCTCCCCACAACAGATATTTTTCTGTTAAGACTGTCTGATTTCGTTTATTGTGTATCATCACATCACACACTGGTCTCTGGCAGGGCCCTTTCATGGACTCCATTTTAGGGTCGAAATATACCCTGGAATTCCTAGGGATCCCTTGTGGGAGGAAAGCTCAGGTTATTGGCAGTTCGGTAGAAGATGTAATCTGAACTCTGTGTTTAGGACCTTGGCCTCCATATCAATACAATATCTTTCCTTCTCAATACAACTGGGCTCTGACTATGGAGACCCAGATTTGTGATATACAGTATACCTCAAGTGGTTAAGAGTACAAAGGCAAATGACTTTGTGTAGTAGAATTATAAATTATTTTTTATTGTTTTAGGTTAGTTTAAAATTTTTTTTCTAACACTTATTGCTTTTGTATAAGAAAATTAGTTAAAAATTTTAAATATACATTGAAATAACCCTGGTTTTCAATATTAAGAAAATTGTTAAATTTATTATGGTATATTCATGTGATCGGCTGTTATAGACTGTTAAATGTGATACTGACAAATAAGTTTTCATGATTTAGGATAATGCTTTCAATGTAACATCAGGTAGAAAAAAACCCCTAGAACATAGTTATGTAAATACAGTATAATCTCAGCTACATAAAAACAGGCATTTAAAAAAAGACTGGAAGAGGGTGCATTGCTTTTACAATTAACTTTATTATTATTATTATTATTATTGTACTTTAAAAAATGCAGGTAACAGAAAAGGAGGAGATATCTATCCTTCTGTGATCACCTCGTAGGTTGTGATCACTACACAGATCATCAAATCTTACAATTTGACTGTCATAACTGATTTCTGGTTTCTTTTTTTTTTTTATTGGAGTAAAATTGCTTTACGATGTTGTCTTAGTTTCTGCTGTACAATGAAGTGAATCAGCTATATGTATACCTATATCCCCTCCTTCTTGGACCTCCCTCCCACCCCTCCCCATCCCACCCAGCTAGGTCCTCACAGAGCACTGAGCTGCTCTCCCTGTGCTATACAGCAGGTTCCTACTAGCTCTCTATTTTACACATGGTAGTGTATTTATGTCAAACCTAATCTCCCACCCTTCCCTTCTCCTGCTGTGTCCACATGTCCGTTCTCTACATCTACGTCTCTATTCCTGCCCTACAAATAGGTTCATCTGTACCATTTTTCTAGATTCCACATATATGCATTACTATACATTTGTTTTTCTCTTTCTGGCTTACTTCACTCTGTATGACAGACTCTAGGTCCACCCACATCTGTACAAATGACCCAATTTCGTTCCTTTTTATGGCTGAGTAATATTCCATTGTATATGTGTACCACATCTTCTTTCTCCATTCATCTATCATTGGACATTTAGGTTGTTTCCATGTCCTGGCTATTGTAAATAGTGCTCCAGTGAAAGTTGGGGTACATGTGTCCTTTTGAATTATGGTTTTCTCAGGGTATATGCCCAGTAGTGGGATTGCTGGGTCATATGGTAGTTCTATTTTTAGTTTTTTGAGGAACCTCCATACTGTTCTCCATAGTGGCTGTATCAATTTACATTCCCACCAACAGTGCAAAAGGGTTTCCCTTTTCTACACACCCTGTCCGGCATTTATCGCTTGTAGAGTTTTTGATGATGGCCATTCTGACCAGTGTGAGGTCAGAAACTGCCTCATTGTAGTTTTGATTTGCATTTCTCTAATAATCAGTGATGTTGAGCATCTTTTAATGTGCCTTTTGGCCATCTGTATGTCTTCTTTGGAGAAATGTCTATATAGGTCTTCTGCCCATTTTTTAATTGGGTTGTTTGTTGTTTTAATATTGAGCTGCATGAGCAGCTTGTATATTTTGGAGGTTAATCCTTTGTCCATTGCTTCATTTGAAAATATTTTCTGCCATTCTGAGGGTTGTCTTTTCGTCTTGTTTATGGTTTCCTTTGCTGTGCAAAAGCTTTTAAGTTTCATTAGGTCCCATTTGTTTATTTTTGTTTTTATTTTCATTACTATAGGAGGTGGGTCAAAAAAGATCTTGCTGTGGTTTATGTCAGAGTGTTTTTCCTATGTTTTCCTCTAAGAGTTTTATAGTGTCTGACCTTACATTTAGGTCTTTAATCCATTTTGAGTTTATTTTTGTGTATGGTGTTAGGTAGTGTTCTAATTTCATTCTTTTACATGTGCTGTCCAGTTTTCCCAGCACCACTTATTGAAGAGGCTGTCTTTTCTCCATTGTGTGTTCTTACCTCCTTTGTCATAAATTAGGTGACCATAGGTGTGTGTGCTTATCTCTGGGCTTTCTATCCTGTACTGTTGATCTATATTTCTGTTTTTGTGCCAGTACCATACTGTCTTGAATACTGCAGCTTTGTAGTATAGTTTGAAGTTGGGGAGCCTGATTCCTCCAGCTCCGTTTTTCTTTCTCAAGATTGCTTTGGCTATTTGGGGTCTTTTGTGTTTCCATACAAATTGTAAAATTTTTTTTCTAATTCTGTGAAGAATGCCATTGGTAGTTTGAAAGGGATTGCACTGAATCTGTAGATTGCTTTGGGTAGTATAGTCATTTTCACAATGTTGATTCTTCCAATCCAAGAACATGGTATATTTCTCCATCTGTTTATGTGATCTTTGATTTCTTTCATCAGTGTTTTATACTTTTCTGAGTACCAGTTTTTTGCCTCCTTAGGTAGGTTTATTCCTAAGTATCTTATTCTTTTTGTTGCGATGGTAAATGGGATTGTTTCCTTAATATCTCCTTCTGATTTTTCATTGTTAGCGTATAGATTGTGATCACCAAACAGATCATCAAATCTTACAACTTGACTGTCATAACTGATTTCTGGTTTCTTAAATAGAGCATTCAGTTAATCAAAAAACAACCAGGTCTCCAGATAGCTGGAAAACATACGCAGGTATAGATCTTTCCATTGCTTTCAGGCTATTTTACTATCTATGCCTGCTCCATCTCTTACTCATTTTCTCAACTTTGCCAATGTCACTGAATTAATTCCATAGACTTGTATGTTCCCTTTGGCTCAGAAAGGCCACGATTTCAAGCCCAGGAAAAGAGAAGATGTGCAGATAATTATTGATCTACTCTCAGCAGAACTTTTTCTTTCCCCTTCTATGGAAGATATGCAGCCCCAACTGAGAGACACAATAGGATTAGGGAAGCGTAGAATGGCAGAAAGAAGCGTAGACTTGGACCCAAGATGTCTGCCCCTAGTCTTTGGTTTGCTAGGAATGCCATTACCTCTAGCAAATTATTCTTCTGCATTGAGTCTCATTTTCCATAAATTTAGGAACAAGGATCATTGTACAAAATTGTTGCTGAAATTCTTTGTGACTCTGACCTCCTTTGATTCTAGATGATGGAAATTAACTCTGGTCCTTAGAAAATGGAGAGCTTTGTAGGTAGTCTTGCCTACAAAGCTTTCAGGCAAATGTCAAGTTTGGCCACAGCATAAGCCATGTCCATTTAGGAATGTTTGCATTTTAAACCATCGAAAGGTTTTGAATTATGAGGTCAAATTCATGTTTCCTTTGTGGAGTATTGTGATGGCTTGTAATTCCTGCTACATGAAATAATGGCTAAGGGAGATTTTTAGAAAAACACTTTTAGGAAGAGGGCCTGTAAATGCCTGCTTTCAGGCCACACCAAACAGATTTCTGCAGCCAATGACAAACTCCTGGCATTAGAGCTGTATAATGGAATGGGTGACACAAACTTAATTTTAGCGTTGCAAGTGAAATATTACAATTTTTGGGAAAAAAATCCGTATAGCTTTGCTAAAGTATTAATTGCAGGAAATTACAGCATATCCTTGTGAAGTATTATGTCAGTGGCATGTATAACATACAACACCTTTTCCTAGTCTCTCTTGTTTTCACCCCAAGTGTTGCATTTTTATTTGAAAAGAGATGTGTTAGGTAGTTAGAACTTTGTCTAACTGTGGGGGCAGTGCTGAGTGTGGTTTAGACTGTCTGAAAACAATTAAGCTGTGAAGGGGAGACTTCTTGGTTATGCTTCCTAGAAGTGGGTTTACTGCTTGAAGCATAATGTTGATGTGGATGTTCTTTTGGCCATTTCCTCATTTCTAGCTTGTTAGGATTCATCTCTTAGTCCCAATAAATTTTCCAACTACTATTTATTTATTGGGTTGCAAGATAAAGAATGAGAGAATTTCATTTCTGATGTGTGGTAGTTTAATATGGTTTTCAGATTTCCTCCCATTTTGTTTGAAGTAAATAGGGTAATTACTCACTAAAATTCTAATATCTTTCAGGGCTTTAGGGATGAATCTAAAACAGAACCATATAATGTTCGATTTAAGCAAATCCATGTTCTTATTAGGCAGTTCACCTTAATGTCATTTTTTATAAATAAACTTTGTTTTATTTTTTCAAGGGTTATTTAATTAATTTTGTTGTACAACCGTATTTTGACATCTGCATCTGCTAAGGCTTGCAGGATGTGATTTGCGGTTTAAAAATGAAAATAATTTATCATTTGAAAAATGATAAATCATTCAGGAATTATACATAAATATGAATGTAAAAGAGTCTGATGCACTTCTATTTTGGTTTTTTTTTTCTTTTATACAAAGGCACATGTACAGTCATCTTTGTTTGCACAAAACATTTGTGCCAGTTGTACATTTGATTAATATCTAACTGGATATGAGTGAAACGTATTCTGGAGAAACTGCTGCTGTGCCGGCTTCTTGAACTGTTTATGGTCTCCATTAATTGCAGGGCTTTACCATATAACCATTGTGTAGATCTGGTTTTACTTATCAAATCCAGATCTGCTTTTTCTCCCCCTGCGGAGCAGGGTGAAGTTCCTTGTGCTACCAGCTTCTTATTATTTGGGGGTTCATAGCATCTTGGGAATTGAAGCTGTCAGCCCTGGAACTCCCAGTGTTTCTGTGGAAAGATTAACATTGCTAGGGTAAATCTTTGGTAAGTTTGCTCTTCATGCAACACAGTCAGGTTAAACAAGCGTTTTACTTTTTAGTGAAGTATTTATTTTAGTAATATGGACGGGTACTCATTTTTCCACAGCCCTTTGCCCTATTTTGGATGAGTTGGTCTAAACTGGAAGGCTTTGAAAGTCTGGTCTTTAGTCTTTCACCATAGACTCCATATTTCCCCCCAGCAGGAGGACTAGGTGAGAGAATGAGGTGGGGGACAATACAGAGAAAATTTCTATAAAAAAGTTAACATTGTCTTTTCTCCTTAAGAAGGCTTAAAGATCATCTATTTTCTTTGGAAATGAGGTTGTGTGAAGGGGTATTTTGGTTTAGTTTATAAGAAGGCCGTTTCACTTTCCTAGTAAAAAGAGCTGGCTGTTAAATAGTAGTTTTAATCTCCACCCTGAAAGAAAATGTTGGCTGTGTGTTTGCAAAGGGACAAAATGTATTGAATTTAAATAGAACAGCAAGTCTGTCCCATTCCGATCCTTAACCATTTCATTTTTGCCAGAGCTAGCTCCTGAATCTGGGTTTAAAAGTAGCTGGGAGATGCACTGGTAATTCACAAAATGGGTGTTCTAATTATTAACCATAAAATGTAGGAAAGATATCTGGGAAGAAATCTAAGGAGATAATGCCTCTTCATTTATGCTGACAGTGTTTGGGAACATTCTCATTACCTTTTTGACTAAAAAAGTCTTACTACATTCTGAAAAAAATCAGCAATAGGAGATCTTTTTTCTTTTCTTTTTTTTTAAATTTAACTAACTAGCTGTGAAGTTGTATAAGAGAAAACACTTTGAAAAATGGTCAGCGCTCTCGTGTATTAAGCACAGCAGATGAAATGATTTATTGGGTTTTATACACATTCTATAAAGGGTAAGCATTGCTAACAGAATGAGTGGCAGCCTCTGGGAGCTGAACAGGCCCCAGGGACTAGTCTTTGTTCCTCTGGTCTTGACAGGCATGTGTCTCTGTTAAATGAGAGCTTAATTTCTCTCATATGTGAACAATTTCCAAGCCCAACAAAGACAGCCAGGACTGGAGCTATTTAAAAGAACCAGCGCAGGAGGAAGCATTCTTGAAGAAAGGGGATGCTAAAAGGCTAATTACTCACCATGGCTTAGCAACTATTTTATTTTTTCCCTAAGCAAGGTTTATTAACTTGGATCTGCCACTTTAAAACAAAAACAAAAACATAAACACACATTAAAATTGCAAGGTTATATTTTTATTCTTTGTGAAATAGCCGTTTACTGATCTCTGCTCATTGAAAAGAGTTGCCCCCATCAGCAGTGGTGTATATCATGGAATATTAATTCACTAGAGGGGGAGGGGAGAGGCTAATATACTTTGGATCCTTTCTCTCTCAAGTGGAAGGAATTTAAACTATTTACTAAGCAGCATCCTTGGCAACACTGTGAACCTTTTCTTTACACAGTAATTGCTTAAAATGTGAAGGGGATCTTTATTTCTACATTTGCTGTGGTGTTTCGAACTATGATTAGTTTCTCTCAGTTTCTGGACTCTCGTATCTGGGAAAAAATCCATATTGTTAAAGAGGCATATATAGGAGGTTACAGGTATATGTACACTTAGACCTTTCATATTTTCTTAAAAAGGTTTTATAAACTGGATCATTTCCTGCTTTTGCCTCTTGATTTATTTTAGAACTAAAAAAGCAACCTAGATTCTCTTGATGATCACCAATAATTTGCTGAATGACCTTTGGCAAATCATTTTATCTCTGAGGCCTCAAATGCCTTATCTGTAAATGAAGGTTTTTTCCAACTCCAGTGCTTTAATAATAATTTAAAATGGATCTCTGAAATAAAATAAATGACATGGTTGCAGAGTATTTACAATAAATTTATTGAAATACCCTCCTAAAAACATTATTAGAAATCTGCATTTTGAATTTTTAATGTAGAAAAATCAGGAAATACTCAAATATCGTACCTTGACTGGTACAAAGCCAGGCATGCAACATTATCATTTCATGGGAACAACTTTCTACCATACATGACAGGCACAGCAGAAAAGGTGAGAAAACTGCTGATTTTATTTGTAATGACGGACAGCTGACAGATAACTCTTCTGACTGCATTTGATTATCAAACTGGCCTTCATGAGTGAATCAGAATTTTCATATGCCATTAGCAGTTGTAGTAGAAAAAGCATCATGTCCACCTGCATGGCTATTTCTGCTAGTGTACAGATAACTCCTGAAGATGTCTGAGCCCTGTGTACAGCCATCACGGTCTAACTCTGAAGGAGAATGGGGTGGTTTATTCACTTAGAATGTGAAATGGTGACTGTGTGACTTAGAGAAGAAAAAAGTAAAAGCCATTTCCTCCCAGGTGCTTTTCCTTAGCATCCTTGCTTGCTACCCAGAAGTATGTACCGTGCTTTCCATAAGAAGCCATGTTTTAGTAGAAGTAACACATGCCAAACCACTTAAACTAATGACTAACCATCTTTGTTCCAGATTTGGAGTGCATTTGAATATGAAAAACAGTAGGATCTTCAGAAATGAGTGTCAAAGAAAATTTTAGGCTCCTTAGTTCCGACGTGAATTAATTAGGTTAAATTTATTATACTTTCCCTTTTTTGTTTACAGTGTTATCCGAAATGAGCAATCAATATCATTTCAATATAAATCTGCCTCTCTTTTTCCCCAGTTTTACTGAGATATAATTTTCATGCATCACTGTATAAATTCAAGGTATACAGCATAATAGTTTGACTTACATATCTTGTGAAATGATTACTACAATGAGTTTAGTTAGCACCCATCATCTGATATAGGTACATTAAAAGAAAAAGAAAAAAAAATTTTTTCCTGGTGATAAGGACTCTTAGGATTTGCTCTCTTAACAATTTTTGTATATATTATACAGCAGTGTTAACTATAGTCATCATGTTGTATATTACATCCCTAGTACTTATTCAATATTTATCTTATAACTGGAAATTTGTACCTTTTCATCATCTTCCAGTTACCCCTCCCCTCACTGATAACCACAAATCTGCTCTCTTTTTCTGTTTTGTTTTTTTTTCTTTTTTTTAGATTCCACATATAAGTGAGATCATACAGTATTTGTCTTCCTAAGTTTGACTTATTTCACTTAGCATAATGCCATCAAGGTCCATCCATGTTGTTACAAATGGCAGGCTTTCCTCATTTTTTATGACTGAATAATATTCCATTGTATATATACCACAGCTTCATTATCCATTCATCCATTGATGGACATAGGTTGTTTCCATGTCCTGGCTATTGTAAATAATGCTGTTATGAACATGGGGGTGCAGATATCAAGTTAATGTTTTTGTTTCCTCTGGATAGATTCTTTGAAGTGGAATTGCTGAATCATATGGTAGCTCTATTTTTAATTTTTTGAGGATCCTGCATACTGTTTTGCATAGTGGCTGTACCAGTTTACACTCCTATCAGCAGTGTACAAGGGTTACCTTTTTTCCACATCTTCATAGCATTTGTTATCTCTTGTCTTTTTGCTGATGGCCATTCTAACAGGTGTGAGGTGATAGCTCATGGTTTTGATTTGCATTTCCCTAATGACTAGTGATGTTGAGCATTTTTTCACTATACTTGTTGTCTGCCTCTCTTTTTATATTTCCTGTTCTTATAAATAACATCGTCACTTCAAGTCATACTTGATCCCTGCATTTCCTCCATGCACCATAGAATTGCCAATTCTAGTCCAATTTACTTGCAAATGTCTCATATCTGTCTTCTGCTTTTCATTCCCATTGTTACTAACATGGTTCAGGTTAGCATCAGCTCATGCCCACACTGCTGAAATATAGTCTTAAATTATCTCCTCACCTTCAGTCTGTCCCCCTCCACTTCACTCTACACACTCATTCCAATGTATTCTTCCTAAAGCACACTTCTTATTGTGCGTTTCTTCTGCTCAGAAATTTCTAGTGGTGTCTTGTTGACTATGATTTTGATTTATTTAAAAAATTATCATAAAGCACTTGTTATGTTTCTGACAATCTTCTAGTCTTTGAGGATAATGCAGTCTACAAAAATCGCTGCCCTGCTGAGCTTATATTCTACTGGGGAGAGGCAAGCATAAATGAGAAAAGTAAAATTATGAGATGTTATAAGAACTGTTAGGAAGGAAAAATAGGGAAGTGGGAAAGAGGTATGGAAATTTTAAAATGGTGTATTTGAGTAAGTACTTATGAAGAAGGTAACATTTGAACAAAGACCTGAAGCAATTGAGGAAGCAAGTAATGTGGATATGTGTAATAAGACCCTTTCAGGCAGAGGTCACAGCAGATGCGAAGACCCTTAAGGTGGGAGGAAGCCATCTCTATTTAAGGAACATCAAGGGACTGGTATGGCTGGTGAGTATGGGCATAAGTTTAAAGTGTGAACAGAAGGGAGAAGGGTAGGAAATGAGAATAGAGAGGGTCTTTTACATCATTGTCAGGACTTTGACCTTTAAGTGGGATAGGAGGCCATTGAAAAGAAGGGCATGATGTGATTTGGGTTTTTTTCTTTTTCTTTTTTTTAAAAAATTTATTTATTTATTTATTTATTTTTGGCTGTGTTGGGTCTTCGTTTCTGTGCGAGGGCTTTCTCTAGTTGGGGCAAGTGGGGACCACTCTTCATCGCGGTGCGCGGGCCTCTCACTATCGCGGCCTCTCTTGTTGCAGAGCAGAGGCTTCAGACGCGCAGGCTCAGTAGTTGTGGCTCACAGGCCTAGTTGCTCCGCGGCATGTGGGATCTTCCCAGACCAGGGCTCGAACCCGTGTCCCCTGCATTGGCAGGCGGATTCTCAACCACTGTGCCATGAGGGAAGCCCCCTGATTTGGGTTTTAATGGGATCGTTCTGGCTATTTTGTTGCAAAATAGATTGAAGGGGGCAAGAGTAGAAACTGGGAGACCCTGAGAAGGCTTATTTAGGCAAGAAATGTTGGTAACTTGGACCAGGGCAGTGGAAGTAGTGAGAAGAGGTAGATTCTAGATATATTGTGAAAGTAGCCAAAGAGATTTAGAGTGAAAGGGAAATAGGAAAGTCCAAGGGTGACTTCAAGGATTTTGACCTAAGCAAATGGAAAAATGGAGTTACCATTCACTGGGAAAATTGTAGGATCAAGTATCAGCAGAGGGTGAGTGTGAGGGACTGGGGCGTGGGGTGGGATCAGAGGGAGTGGGAAGGAATTCAAGAGTTTAGTGTTGAATTGTTAAGTTTAAATACCTGCTAGAGATCCAGTTGGAGATCTTGAGTAGGCAGTAGGACATACAAGTCTGGAATTCAAAAGAGAGGTAAGGACTAGAAATGTACATTTTGGAGTGTCAGTGTGTGAATGTATTTTAAAGTTCAAAGTTCTTAGCTTGAATTTCATGGTTCTCCATAAGGTGGTTCCTATGCTCATTTCCAGCTTTACTTTTGGCTAGCTAGTTAATCAAACTTGTCTTTGTTGAACATGATTTGTGCTTTCCCATCTTCAAGTCAATCGTCATATTGTTTTTTCTACTCGAAATGCCCATTTTTCTCCTCACATTCATCTTTGCACTTAAAAGCCTAGAATTCCATTAAGGCCTTGTTCCATGGAAACTTCACTGATTATCACCACTCCGTCCCCTACCCCAACCAAAGTCATCTTTTTCTCTTCTGAGTTTATGCAGCCCCTTGTGCATTTCTTACAGTACTTTCTACATGTGCCATATTTTAGCTATTTGTGCATGTCTTATCCCTCCTACAAGATCATAGTATCTTTGAAGACAGAGATCACATTCATTTTTATATTCCCAACATGCACAGCTTGGTGCCTTGTACATGGTGGATGTTCAGTGAATATTGTTGAATTGAATAATTGAAATCTGAAATCATTTTAATGGACAAAGGACACGATCAAAATTGTTCTTTTTTTCTTTTTTTGTATGCTCATCACTTAATGAAGGAAATATTTCAAAAACATATCTGAAACAAATTGTACTAAAATATTTAGCTCCTGACTCCATGAATTAAATAGAATGATGAAAAATTAGGAGTTGGTTTGTCAAATTCTCTAGGCATTGATCTTCCGACTGAGGTTAAGCTATCCAATTTGGAGATTTAACAGTTGATGAAATGTCTCTTCAGTTCCTGCTTGATTAAAATTGGTAGTCTTAATGAAATAAACAGTATACATTTTATAAGTGAAAAAAAATTTCTTAGTGATCTACTTAAAAAAATCATTTTAGTGACATGTTTGGATTGACTCTGATATTAATTAAAATGCTTAGAAAGAGCAAATAAGACTGTGAATTCATTTATACTACAAAATTTCATTGGCCCTCATTTTTATCTTTAAATTAGTGAAAAATTTATATTCATTAAAAAAGTAATGTTGAGTGCTTATTATATGCTAAGGACATTTATAAGTCCTTTACAGATATTACCTCCTTATATTCTAGGTATCTAGAATTCTTCATTTAGCATTATTGAACTTTACTACAGTTTTTGAAAGTCAGTAATTCTGTGGTTCCTTGGGGAAACTTCAAAAAAGAATAGTAAGAGCTATGGTTTTTACTGTCTAGTCTCTTTTTTAAGCTTTATAACTTCTGTAATTCTTGCTTATATTCTGTTAAAACCAGAAATCTTGAAAGTGGTAGATCTGATTCAATTATTTAAACATGTATTAAGTGCCTTAGTACTGGAGCTGGAGACACCAAGGGGAAAAGATAGTGTCTCTGCCTTTAAGAAGCTCGCAGTTTAGAAAGAGAGACAGTTGAACAATAGTCATGTTAAATAAAATGTTGTTTTTTTCACTTAATGCTATTCTTTAATTAGCCTTGTTAACTGATCATAGCCTAAGTATTTTAGCTTTATCAACATTCAGGGTGTATTCCTTAAATGTGATGGTAGTATTTGTGGTTTGAAAGTTATCACACTAAGTAGAATAGTAGCACTTGCTGGAACTCCCAAGAAAATACACTGAAAATTATTCCTCCAAAAGGAGATTTTTTAAAGACTATTTTACTATTTGTTATTTTAGTAATCAGCTATAGGAAAAACCACCGGTAGCAATAAAGAAAAAAAGGGAGCAGTTAATTTCACAGCCTTCACTGAATATCTTCTCTGTGTAACATGACAGAAAGCTAGGTGTATGAAGGTAATATAGGAAATATGAGACATACGGTTTTCTCTCAAAGAACTCTTAAAGGAGCTAAGGAAACAAAATGTTCATTTATTTTAAAATGTGAGAGCAACTGCAGAGCATCTTATCAGCAAGTACAAAAGCACTGATTATAAGCGGAATGACTAAATGCTACAGGTCCATTGCCTATAAATATTGGAAGTAAAAAGTTACAGACCAAATAAGAGACTACTTTACATACTTTTTACTTGCCTTAAATTGAACATGGTAATATACTGTACTTTTCAGCAAGGTATAGTTAATATGTTATTTGAGAATTGCTAGAGGCTCAACTCTTCTTTGTCTTGCAAACAATCTTTTCAGAAATGGAGCGCTTAAACAATATTAGCTGGTTCTGTGGTTGAGTCACAAGTATACCTATCAATGCCCAAACTTTTCACAGAGGACACAATACATACCACGTGATGAATTGCAGTTCACAGGAGCCACGGAGGAAGAGTCTGCAGGTTGTTATCTTGCTGGGATTAACATTGTCTTTGGGTTAGTTTTAGAAGCCAAATCCATATGGTGTCAAGGCTCTGGGAGAAT
Organism: Balaenoptera borealis; assembly: GCF_965194805.1. Classification (NCBI taxonomy): domain Eukaryota; kingdom Metazoa; phylum Chordata; class Mammalia; order Artiodactyla; family Balaenopteridae; genus Balaenoptera; species Balaenoptera borealis. The sequence goes on from NC_138868.1 coordinate 40,683,770, forward strand.
GTTTTAATCTATAATTTAGGAGGACTTTACTCAAGATTTATTGGCAAGATTTGTTTTTCACTTTAAGGGAGAGACACTTTTCATCCTGAGACTTGATCTGGAAAAAGTTTTTTTCCTCTCTTAAGATTTTGTTTTTCCTGAGATGTTGGCTGAGAAAGCCTGGTTTTAGACCTTTCTCTGGCTGATGATGCCTAACCTTCTGGAAGGTTAGGATTATATGTTCTATCAGTAGTTGTAATCTGTTTAATATATTTGTTTTCTATCACCTAATTCTCCTTTTAATTAAAACTTTCATTTTAAAGGTATAAAATGGACGGTTTGGCTGGAAGGGATCTTGAGGATAACCTAGACCACTCAGTTGCAATTTTTTTTCCCAAACTAACACAGTAGGAAGTATATTTTACATCACCACCCAATATACACATGCAGCACAACACACGTATGTATATATAACAGAAACAGAAATTTCATTAAATGGTTCTTGTCTTACTACATGGGCTCTTTGTATGAGAGCTTCTTTTCTTTTTCAATTTCTACTTTGTCTTCTCTCCCTCTTTTTTCATCCTCTTCTCTGGTCCTCTTTTCACTCTATTTTCTATTCTTTTTCATTTTCTCTTGTCTTCTCCATTTTCTCTCTCATTATCTTTTCTCTCTCATCTCTCTTCACTCTTTTCTCTCTTTCCCTCATATTTCTTTCATCATCTCTTTCTCTACTTCTACCCTCTTTTCCCTCTCTCTCCTCCTTCCCTTTCTTTCTTTTTTCTTTTTATCTCTCTTTTTCTCTTCTTCCCTATTCTATTTTTTAAATGCTAGCTCTGTCCCACTAATTGGTCACAACCACAAAGTCTGGAAAACACTGACCCAGGTCAAACCATTTATTTTACACTTAAGGAAGCCCAGGCTGATAGAGATGGAGTTTTCCAAGATCACATATTATGTCCTAGTTATTAACAGAGTTAGGTTTAGAATGTAGGACTTTAAAGATCTCCAAAGAAACCAAAACACTCTGGGGTAAATGGACATCTTATTAAACTTCTGAACCTAATTCTCCCTGTTTTGAAGAATACAAGGTATAGCTAGTTGCATTATAAGCAGGAATATCTAGGTAAAATTTTGAAATTCATACAGCTTTCTAGTTTGACAAGGTTGCTGTCACTATGAAGTTAAAGTTATGATTTTTCCAAGCAAGGAACAATTATTACAGCTACATGTAAAACTTGAAGGACCTTAAGGCTCCATTTATATAATTGCATAAAATCCTTGCATTAAATTTAGGACATGAAAGAAACAAGAGGCTCTATTAATTTATTTCAGGAAGGGGTTAAGAGTAAAGACCATGAGCAATCAGAGTCTGATAAAATAGCTGTAAGTCTAGCTCCCTGCCACAGGTTAGTATGTTTGAAAGTGAGTGTCAGAGAAACATGCTAAGGGCAAGGCCAAGTGAGAACAACAAAAGTGTAGCACAGCATTGTGAAGCAGCTATACCCCAATTAAAAAAAAAAAAAGCAAAAGTCTATAATTCATTTTTCCAGTAATTACCACCAAGTGCCAGGTATTATGGTACGTCAAATGACAGAAAGAAAGCAGACTGAGAAACATTAACACTAGGTTATATGGTAGAGCTCTTACTAGACTATCAGAATGAGCAGTATTTATTGATGATAGAACAGCTTCTACCTTGAGGGGGAAGGGTTGTGGTGCCAATAAATTTGCCTAACATTTTATTTTTTCTTTGTCTTGCTTTTTTCTCTTCAGAATCTTACTCTATTTGTGCTTTTTTTCAGAATTTACTTTGGAGGTATTTTTGTTTTGTTTTGTTTTTGTTGTTGTTATTTGTTTTTGTTTTTGTGATTTAGTTTCCATTGTATTTCTTCTTTATTCCTAGTAAGGTACACCAAATGTTCAACCATGGACTTTTTATGACAAATAATGTAAAGAAATTTGATATAATATGTGGATTTAAGGGATCACCTGTTAGAGCCTGCTAGCTACTGAAATAATTCTGTTTTATGTTTAAGGCTTTTATAATATATATGTTAAAAATAATAGATTCATTGCCAAATGACAAGTAGTGTGGTTCCCACAAAATCTGAAAACAAGGAGAAAAGAAAGGAATAGGTGCAGTATATTAGTGGTGTGCTGGAGCCAACTCATACTAGTGCTCAAGAGCCAATTGTGAGCATCTTTCCCTAGCTCCTTCTTCGGTGACGTTATGTTGGTGGGTTGAAATCAATTACGGTGTGAGTACACTGTGGAAATTGGCAAATGCTCTAAATCACCTTTTTTCCCGCTTTGAGAGCTAATTTGCCAGCATACAACTGGGTGTGATAAAGGCAAAAATATTAAACAGCAAAGTAATCAAACCTTTGAATCATTGATTCTTGTGCTAAAGGTACTGGATGTTATTTAATTAATCAGTATCATTGGTTTTGGATCAAAAGTTAAAATATTTTTGGAGTTTTGCTGAGAATTTGGAATTAATTGAATAATTACAAAGGGAGCTCAGCTCCGAAGATTTTTTTCTAATTTACAAAATTTTTAAAGTAATTTACAGTCAGAAATAATTAGCCCCCTGGGCTCCCTGTGCTGCTTTTGTAGACTTGAGGAAAGAAGAAAAATTTAGAAATCTGAACAGAATCTAGCTTAAGAAAATGAAATACTCAACAATTAATTTTTCTCTTTAGTCTATAATTTCATTCTGACGGTTAGTATATCTTCTGTGCTCTTTGATAGATTTGCAAACTACTCTATTTGAATATAAAAGATTCTTCTTATTATTTACCTTTAGGTTAAAAGTAACCACACTAGCCCCCTTCCCTTCTAAGTAATTTTCCACACTTAGTATAATGCCACAAACTGGTATTGAAGAGAAGTCATTATGGTAGACATGGAGATGCATTCACTATCCAGACCCCTCTTCAGTGGAGTGCTTGCTGCCCAGCCACGAGAGTACAGGAAGCAGACAGCCTCCATCTGTCAGCTCTTTCAGCTTTGCCTCAGCTGCCATTTCCTTCCCAGGGCTCTCCTATTTGGGTGAAGGACATGGAGTGTGAAGGTTGGGGCTTTTAGGCCTGAAGCTAGATACTTACTCCAGAGCTTCCTGCTGAGCTGGATGGAATTTTGTTCAGCCAGTATCATAGTTCAGCTTCTTCCTCTGCCCAATCTTGTCTCTTCCTCCTTCCCATTTACAGGTGTTGTTTCCTAGTAAATGTCTTGTACCCTAAACCCTGTCACAGTGTCTGCTTTTAGAGAACTCAACTTGCAGCACACCATACATATACATTAGTATTATGCTGAGGCAATTTCATCAGATCTTGCTAATACCATGGAGCCCTGCATTTTTTCCCCATGACTTTGTCTATGGCCTGAACTGTTATGAAGAAGCTGCTTAAGTGGTTTTGCTCCATGTTTTAGTACCTGCTCCCCAAATTCTGCCACTTACAAACATTTGGTAATGAAGTTTCATTTATCCCAATGTTCTGATGCATTAAGTAGATTTTCATAGGTAGAAACAGACTTATCAAAAGTCTGATTGTTCCATAAGCCAATAAAAGTCAATAAAAGGGAGATTATTTTAATAGTAAATATGTGTGTTACAAATTTTATTATATTTCAAATTTAGTCCAAAACTCCACTTGGTCAAAAATTTAAAGGATTCCAAATTTGTATGCATAATTACCAGGTTACTAAAATCTATAGGTATAGGACTTCCCTGGTGGTGCAGTGTTTAAGAATCTGCCTGCCAATGCAGGGGACACGGGTTCAAGCCCTGGTCCGGGAAGATCCCACATGCCGCAGAGCAACTTAGCCCGTGCACCGCAACTACTGAGCCTGCGCTCTAGAGCCTATGAGCCACAACTACTAAGTCTGTGTGTCACAATTACTGAAGCCCATGTGCCTGGAGTCCGTGCTCCGCAACAAGAGAAGCCACGGCAATGAGAAGCCCACGCACTGCAACGAAGAAAAAGAAGCAGTCATTAAAAAAATAAATAAATAAAATAAAATCTATAGGTATATATTTTAGATCTTTTATTACTCAGAATACTGCATGAAGGTCTTTTTGCCTTATTTTTTCTATCAGGTCACAAGTTCACATCACCTAATATTTCTCTATCAAATTCCCTTCTGATACTATAAGGCCTAATAAAAAATTTAAAAGGAAGGAAGCAAAATATTTTTTTCAGTGAACACCCCAATTTCTTCACATAACTGCTTTGGGTAGTTGTATGAGAATGTTGAAAAAGAAGATAGGTGGAAAATATAACAAATACGAGAAACAGTAATATTTATCCTAAAGTCCTGAATCTTTAATGAGCTTAACTTTAGCATTTATACTAAAACTTATTTTTGTCTGAATTAGAGAAGTGATAGGAGAATAGGATTTAGTCACAGCTAAGAACTATTAGTAATTTTGGATAAGGAATTAGTATTAGATAAATTTGGCTAATATAAGTAACACTAATAAAATGATCTGATGAAAGCCTGCTCTTAGAGGTGTAGACTTCTATAGCGTTTTTGGTAGATTGTTTCAGGCATAAAGTGAGCTTCCGGGGACTGTGTGCATTGTCTTTCTCCTGTGAGTGATACACTTACTTCATGTTTTGTGCCTTTTTTTTAAAGTGCAAGGTATAAAAAGGCATGATGCCAAATGATGCTAGGCATAATTTCCCCTATAGAGGATCATGTCCTACCGTGCATTCCATCATACCAGTAACTTTCTCTGATTTAAGTGAGTCCATAGAAACTGATGCTAGACTATTTAATTTCTCCTCTCTCTTTGCTATCCTTCCCACTGCTCCCTGTTATCTTTCTTTTTGTTTTCTCATTTTCTTACAATAAGAGCATAAAAAGGACAGTGGGAGAGTACTCTGGGAAGACTGAAGTAAGTGGACTTGACAGTAAAAGCTCCCATCACAGGGAGAGTTGTAAATGTAAAAAAAGAAAAAGTTGCAAATTGTAATGTGTTTACCTAACCTTAATTAACTGCTTGTTCAAGCTATTTTTAAGAAAAATATATTAATTTGAGGCTTAAGTTAAAGGAAAAGACATTAAAGAAAAGAGGTGGCAAATATTCAAAAACAAAGTTTCAAAGTCTGTCTCTGCTATCTATTTGGCATGTGATCTTAGTCAAATCATTTAACCTTTTGAGCCTTTTCTGTAAACAGATGATCACACACATGCACACACACACACATACCCACACACACACACACATACACACACACCCATATCTCCAGCTTCATGGGACTGTTGTGAGAATTGGTAGAGTGAATCTGTAGAGAAGTACTCTGGCAACTGTAAAGTGCTAAAGGACATAGTGTTAATAATAATGATGAATAAGTTTATATGGAGCAAAATAATTTTATATCAATACTCATATCACATTTACCAAGATCTTTTTCTGAGATTTCTAAAAGAACCCCCAGGAAAGCAACAAGCAGGCAAGAAATACTCTTTCATCACTCCTAGACACCCTACCCACAATTTCTCCATTTTGCCTGGATATCCCCTCTCAACGCACATACATACACACATATGTCATATATTTTTTCTGCCAAAAATATAAAGAAATAGCAAATTCCTCATAATGTTGTTTATACATAAATTATAGTTGAGATGAAAATAAATTGCGACTCAGGAGATATGGGAAAAGAAATAATTGCCCATGAGATTTACTTATTTGTTTGTTCTTTCTTTGATACATTTGGTGCCAAAGAAGGGCACAGTGTCTTACAAGTTTAATTCTGAACCAAACAGAGCAAGACAACACCTGGGTGTCATACACTATGAAAGCTATAAGAACATGATACACATACCAAGGGGTATAGTGAGTTTTTGTGATGTTGGCTTTAAGAAAGTAGAAAAATTAGAAATAAGTGGAGCTTTGGGTAGATCTGGTGATACAGTGTCTAGGTGCATTGAAAGCATCCAAGTAAGGAGAGATATATTTAAATTCAGGAAGGAGCTTTATTAATTCAACAATTTTTGAATTGAATGAATTTAATAAACTTCATTTATTAAATTTCTTCTACTCTTTGGGCATGATCTGAGGACCAAGAATATAAAGAAGAATGACACATTACTTACCTTTGGGGGTTCACAATCTAGTAAGTGACAATAATGTAGTGTGCTAAATGTTAAAGATGTATTCGCTGACTACCACAGGGGTGCAGAGAAGAGGCATGTAATCTAAATTGACAGGTCAAGAGAGGTTTGCTCAAAGAAGTGACATGTGAGTTGGTTCCGAATTTTTAAGTAGAAATAGGAATGAACCAAGATGGGAGGTTTCCATACAGAGAGAAGAATCTGTACAAAGGTTCGCAAGGATGAAGAACACTGCATGTTGGGGAACTGCAAATAAATTAGTTACTCAGACAGGCTGGTAATGCACAAATGCAGGTGTGGCAAAATGAAGCTGGGTTGGAACTGTGCACCAGATCTTGAAGGACCTTGTATAACAAATTAAGAGCAATCATTTAAAGAATTTAAGGAAGGAAATGAAATGACATTTACATTTCAGAAAAATCACTCTGACGGCAGCAGTGGAGAACAGTTTTGAGGAGGCTGAAAGTAGAGTCAAAGAGAACATTTAAGAACATTTATCCAAAGAATAAATGACAGGATCTGAGCTATGGCAGTAGCAGGGGGAATAGAGATGAGAAGATGGATGTGAGTGGGGCTGAAGAAATAAAATCTATAGGATTAGTGATTGATTGGATGTAGGAGAAGAAATTTAAACGAATCCTCATCCTTTTACACTGACGGAGTTGAGAGCTCTGTTCAATAGGATTGGTATTTATTTAATTTCACAAATATTTTGGGGACACATACTATGTAACAGGCACTGTTTCAAGCATTGATAATATAGCAGTGAACAAAACTGACAAAGTTTCGGGGTTAGAGATTGTAAAGCAATGAATAGGTAAGTGGTAAATTCTATGGAGAAAATGTGTGTTACTTAACACAATAATTCCCTGTTTGCTGTTGAGAAAATGGAGGTTTAAGAAAGGTCAAGAAACTTGCCCAAGGTATAAGTGGCCAGGCCAGAATTCTAACCTAATTAACAACAACAGCAAACACTTATATAGTGTTTACTATATGTTGGATGCTATTTTAGGGCTCTAGATACATTAACTCATTGTACCCTCAAAATAACCCTATGAGGTCGATAATGTTATCCCCATTTATAAATGAGAAAAGTGAGGCAGATAGGTTGAGTAATTTGCCGAAGGTCATACATTTAATAAGAGCTGGGATTTAAACTTAGTCTGGCTGTAGAATCTGTGCTCTTAACCACAGTGTGCTACTGCCTCTGTCTTTGTGAAGCTAGAGCTCTAGCTCTACATCTCTCAGAGCAGAATTTTTTTTTTTTTTTTGATTTGGAGTATAGAACAATTGATTTTTTTATTCAAGTATAGTTGATTTACAGTGTTGTGTTAGTTTCAGGTATACAGCAAAGTGATTCAGTTATATATATATATATGTATATATATACTTTTTTCAGATTCTTTTCCATTATAGGTTATTACAAGATACTGAATATAGTTCCCTGTGCTATACAGTAGGTCCTTGTTGCTTACCTATTTTATATATAGTAGTGTGTATCTGTTAATCCCAAGCTCCTAATTTATCCCTCCCCACCTTCCCTTTTGGTAACCGTAACTTTGTTTTCTATGTCTGTGAGTCTGTTTCTGTTTTGTAAATAATTTCATTTGTATCAGAGCAGAATTTTTGATTGAGAGACCTGTAGACTCATTTGTCAAATTGGGAATTGGACACAGAAACAGATTAGCCTAGGAAATAATTTCAAAGGGGAAAAAAATACGTTTTTTTTTTTTTTTGGACAATCAGTGTAACTCATACTCCACAGATAAGAGGGTAATTCAAGGACCACATACAGAAAAGAAGGAGCAATAGTCTCAAAATGGGAAATTTACCAGGTTCACAACTTGTAAATTAGGAATGCATGAATAAGAACTAAAATATGTGCAGCTCAAACTGGCCCACTACAAATATTTGAACACTCCCTGAAAGACTGGTTGCCCAGGAAATGCCTGGTTACAAATTCAAGGTGCAGATTTATCAAGGTAGATAGGTACCTTGTGTGCTAGTCTGTGGCTGTTTATGCAAAGTTATATGTGGAGAAATGGGGACAGGAAAATTTGATGTGTATATTACTAGAATTCTTTTGTTTTGTCTTTATGTAAAGCTGTTTTGCATATTTTTCATGGGCAAATATTAAGTGGCTTTGAAAATCATTAAACTATGGTTGAGTGATTCAGAAGACCATTGTACTCAATTTAAGAGTTAGGTGACTAGAAAAGGTCTGATTAAGGGATGAACAAGAGTCACTTAAAAGGTAAAATGGGGGCACCAGAGAGAAGCATCAATAGTTCATTTCTGTAAGTTCCATACAATTTAAAGCAAAACTCTCTAGGACAGTAAAAAGATGTTGCACAAGGATATGTAGCATAAAGGGGGAATTACACAAGAGATTGGTGAGCTTTTTGTAATTCACTGCAGCATGTTCACTGTGGGGAGTATTCTTATTTTATTGTGATGATTGTTAGCAAATGCTTCCTCCTTTTATTTTTCCATTTATACTTTTCAATTGTACTTCTTAGTTTAATTTTTTTCATGTAGTATTTGTAAATTCCACTTAGGATCTTGATTACAGTATAGTACTTTGATAATATTAAGTAAGATGTGTGATGTATGTTCATTGTTGGTCTCAGGCTGTCTTCGCTATGAATTGCGTTTGTCCAACATCAAAATATAGAAAACAGATAACAAGGCTTTTGGTCGTATTCAGTCACAACAACAAAGATGGGAATGTGATCTGAGCCAAGAGGAATAAATTTCAGTCTTACTTCACTTTGACATTCCTTTTTATTGTTGGGTAACATTACCCGAAGTTTTGGGTATAGTACCATACTTTGTTATCAGAAAAGTAGAACTTAGAATGATGCTTGGTTTAGGATTAATTGGTGATATTATGTGAAATTCTGTAGAGAAAGAAGTTGAACTCTATTACATTTCACTTTGGGATTTTGCATTTTGTCTTTTCAAAATATGTAGATTTTACTGAGCATCTTGTCAGAAGTGTGCAAGCCAGAAGACTTATTTACATCTTGTTAACACTGTTTGAGTTTAGAGCCACATTTCTGCCTTACTAGCCTCTTCACTTCTGTAGGCATTTTGGCAGAAGTGGCAACTGGAAGATTTAAGCATGTTTTGGGCAGGAGACCAGAGAGCTATAGTCATTACTGCTGATTGTACTCTCTGAGACACAATGAGATGGGTAGAGTTCTGACGGGCCCAGTGAGTTGCAGGTTCAGATGTGTTCAGTTTCTCATATTGTTTTTAGTGGCCAGTGGGATGGTTTCATATTCTCTTCTCTTTGGGGTGATCCGTTAAGATAATTACTTTGTCTAGTCAGTCCTATCAAAGATAGTTTACCCTTTTGTTCACAGGGTTAGAAAAACTTACTCCATGTTTCCCTATTTCTTCTTTGTAGGGTAACACATTGCCAAACAAATTTGGCACAAAATCTTTTCCTTTCCTGAGACTGTGACTTTCTCTGCCTTGAAAAAGTAACTACTATAACAACCCTGATAGCTTTGTTTCTAAATTAAATGTGTCTAACTTAAAACATGAAGCTAAGAGGTAGAGGGAAATGTGATACTGTTAATTCAGTTGCTATTACATAATAAAATAAAGTGTTTATCAAGAATATCTTAGTATGTCTGTTTACAGTAGTAGCCTGTATTAATGAGGACAGATTTACATTTACATTTACATTCTTTACATTTAAATACACGCACATTCCAGGGCTTCCCTGGTGGCGCAGTGGTTAAGAATCGCCTGCCAGTGCAGGGGACATGGGTTCGAGCCCTGGTCCGGGAAGATCCCGCGTGTCACAGAGCAGCTAAGCCTGTATGCCACAACTACTGAAGCCCGCGCACCTAGAGCCTGTGCTCTGCAACAAGAGAAGCCACTGCAATGAGAAGCCTGTGCACCGCAACGAAGAGTAGCCCCCGCTTGCCACAACTAGAGAAAGCCCACGTGCAGCAGCAAAGACCCAGCACAGCCAAAAATAAATAAATAAATTTATATATATATAAAAAATACACACACATTCCAAAGAAAACGATAGTTAGTAATTTTTTTTGGTTTTATTTCTGTAACTTATTGAAGGTCCAGTGTCAAATTCCATGTCTGTGTTAGGATACCTTTTTATTTGTTTGTGAAGTAAGCATCTGTATTTCAGTGATCTCTAGCCAACCTTGGGTTCTCCAGATACTGAACAGAGCTGTCTGTGGGTGGGGTCAAACCCGCCTGAGACATCTGACCATTGAAAATGAAGAAAAACATTTGTGGTAAGAAACAACAGCACATGCTTGACCTCCAAAGCACACACATCTATAAATGGATAAAAATGACTATTTAAGGTTGCTTCGAAAAAGAACCACTGTGTCTACAAAGAAAGAAACCCTAATTCAATGTTTGAAAAAGCAAACTATGTGTGGGTGAAAGAACATGTTTTTGTCAAAAACATCTGTGGTGTTCCCTATGATGTATTTGATCCTGGTGGTAAATCAACAAAGTTAAGTATTACAGACAAAATTGACTTTTGACAGCTTATTATGTGATAAATAAGGTTAATTCAATCCAAAAGATCTCAGGGCTACTTTTAAACTGGTGTTATTTTGGCTAATTGCCAGATATACAAAATGAAGTCCTCATCCCAAAATTGAAGACATTGCTTGAATTTGTTATCCAGCAGTTGCAATTGGTTGTATATATCTTCTTTGTACCCTCATTTTTATTACTATCTTACCACTGTGTTTCCTAGAGGTGGTCTCCTTACTGTCATAAGATAATTTCTACCAGGACTAATTTTATAGGACTGAATTTTTCAACTTGCCATATTTTTACATACTTGTACTTATAGGCATGATTTATAGATCAGTGAAGATCTAAGAGGTTCCATAACCAATTTTATGAGTGTATTTTCTCTCCAAATACTGAAATGATAAATTATGGGGTGAAGTCCCCCAAATAAAATGTAAAATTCACAGATATAAATAATTAGGCATGAAAATTTATCTCTGAATAAATCGAGTTGATGAGATTAACTGAAGGCAACAGTAAAACAGGGTGTTTTCCACTGTCTACAGGGATTTTATCAAAGAAGCTAAGTTATGTCAAAAACAGTGGGTGGTATGATTTATTAGGTGATGAATTTTAAAAGTAGTGTCCAGATGTAAATAGTGAAATCATTCAAAGTATTACTCAGCAGCTGCAAGAGCGATAGGAAAGGCTGACAGGACAAATTTAGTCATTTCTTAATCACTTTCGTTAGGCACTATTGTCAGCTCTAAGAGGCAAATTTTCATCTTGATTTAAACCCATAATGCTAATAGTTGAAACCTAGAAATTCTCAAAATCATTTGCTTGCAAAACACCTTTTAGATCATCTTAGATGTTTGTGACCTGATGTCATAAAAATATGCAAAAAATATATTGCATATGTCATCAAAGAAAATTTTCCATTCCCTATTTGTGTTACAAAGAAGATATTATTTACTGTAAGATCCAAAAGTATTAATTAGCTGCCTTTGGTGTAAATAAAATTGATTGTTAAGGCAGAAAATAGAGGATAATACGAGTCCTATTCTGCTGTAGCCTCCCAATAAAAGAAGCAGTGACCCAACTCATTAGCCCTTTGATTTAGTATATTGACACTTGGGTAGGAATAATTCCGTTTAGTGGCTTTTGCTTCCCGGGGATCAATTTAATTAGTTATAAAATGTGACTTCTTGTCAGGAGCTAGAAGAAATGCTGACGTTAAATAAAGTCATACGCAATTTAAACAATAAAGCTATCGATGCCTGGTTAAAAGTTAATGATGCAAAAAAAATGGCTTAATAGAGACAACCTCAGCAGTGAAAGTGGTGCTAGGAAAATTAAGCTAAGTGGATGAATGAGGAATGGTGATGTTGTTGAATTGTTAAAACAAATTCATGGCTGGTCTGATGGCTGGCTAGGTTAAGTACATTATCCTTAAGCCTGGGAGACAGAACTAGTTCTAGACTCCTTGACAGTGCTACTTCAGTGTGAGTTTCATGTGTTTATAGATTTTAGGATCCAGGGGAGGGAGGAATTCTTGTTAAGACTGTTTGGAGCAGAAAACTTCCTGAAACCAACTTCACATTTGAGAGAAGGATGAAATATTACACGTGTCCATCTCGTAGTGGCTTCCATGAAGGAGTCTCACCATGAGTGCTGATTGGCCCCTAGCATCTCTGAAAAATACCACCATAGGAGCATTGCTGGTACAAGGCCATTCCTATTTGTGTGAAAATATTTGAGATGAACTCTGGGCCTGCAGTTTGGCCTGGCAACGTTCATATTTCCCTCCTTCTGGACAGTAGTTACTGTAAAAGTATTTCTCTCCAGTTTAGAGAAATGTCACCTTCTTTACCTATGTAATTAATGCCAACTCTTTTAAGTCATTCCTATAGTGAATTATTATTATTTTATGCCTCTGACTGCATCCCATACACTGGCTTCACCACGATCTTGCACAATCTTTGTTAACATAAGTATGTTGAGGCTTAGGATTTAGTAACTAGATAATCTCTAAAATGCTTTCTAACTTACTAATTCAATTGTAAATTCAAAATTAACTGGTTACTTCAGTCAAATCAATTGCTTTGGGAGTAGTATAGTCAAAACAGCCAGTTGGTTGACTAAATATACCTTGGTTTCTACTGCTGTGTATACACGTACTACATTTGCCTCTCTTTTGGCATAGGCTACTACTGAGTCGTTAACACCAGTTAGCTAAATAAAAGATAACCACATTTTATTGTCAGGCAAAATTTATGTCTCATTTCTCCAGCTGTTGCCTTTCCAAGTCATTTGCTTATTAGCTAAAGATGAGGCACACGTTTAAACTTGATGAGTTTTAAAATACCTTTTTCCAGTCAAAGGAATTGACATAAGTGTTCTGTGACTAGATTTTGTAAAGCAACCAAAGAAGTGTTTTTCATTTTTCCGGCTTTGCCTCTAGTTTATCTACAGGCTCTGAAGTCAGTGGTTGCTGGGTGGGAATACAGAGTAATGAGCTGAGCTCTGGAAAGGAAGATGGAGTGGGAATTTATGGTCTTTAACACTCTATCAGCCTCCTATTTCTCTACTTTGTAGTGAAGCTCATACTCTCCCAGACTCTTCTGGAATGTACTGAAAAGTTTCAGTATTGAAGATCCTGGGCAAAAAGCTCACTGTTTTGGAAATCTGTTTATTGGATATTTTTTCCTGCTGATTCAGCTGCCAATGAAATTACAGTAGAGTCTACAGTAGACCATCAAAGTGCAGTGTATCCATCTAGGAAAATCAGTGAATAACTTACCTTTTCTGTTAACATAAAATAACTGTGGTTGAAATTATAATAAAACATAAAAACCTTGACCTTCTAGTGAAATGTGTGTATTAAAATGTATTGGAGCTGAAATGATTTGGAGTTTCATTTGTTGTTCACGCACTGACAGGAAGGAAATATAGTAGTTAACTTTGAAAAGGGGCATTTTTGAGGAGCTGACAGAAAACTTTATCCAACAAAATAACTTTCAGCAGCCTCCTAGGGAAAAAGAAACAATTTGGAGGGAAATGAGCATGCTTATATAGTATTTGGTAAAAACATTAACAGTAGCAAACATGTAAGAACAGAGGGGAATATTGCTGAGAATAAAATCTGCGCCAGAGACAAGTTTTCCTTTGGAGTAAAGGTTATCTTTTTTTTTTTTTTTTCCTTTCTTAATGTTGGGGGAAGGGCAATTAACTGAGGACAAGAGGGAAATTGTGGGAGACTGATGTTAGATAAACTATTTTGTCTTTGTGTTGACATTATATTGGCTACAGCCTACACAGAAGGGATGCCTGGAAAAAAGTAAGGCTAGAGAGGCATTAATATTTTTTAGTGTGCGTGGGTGCGCCAGCACTAGAGGGGCCGGTGTTTTTTTAGGGCTCAGATGGCAAAGCTAAGCATTCAGCCCACGGCAGGAAAAAAGTGCCTTTTTTGTTTTCTGACTGCAGAGTCCAGGCATTCCCAGGGGAACACAATGAATGGCCCATTTTGTCCAACACGGTTTCATAGACATAGATTTCTTGTTTTTTCATAATTATTCTTGCCCGTCATTGGGTGTGCACATGACATTTGAGCGTGTTTTAAAGTCTTAACACACTCATGTGCCTGCAATAAAGTTACTCATAACAATCCCGCCTTTCTCCAGACAACAGAGCAGGGTCTGTTGTTTTCACAAGTCACAGCAGCTGGCAGGCAATTGTGAAGACAACAGCTTAATCTAGCTGGAAAATACAGGAAGAAGAGAGTATACACTAAATTTCCTTCCATATTATTTAAACAAGAATTTTTTTAAAAAATGGCTATGGGTGGTCTTAATAACTGATTGGCAGAAAGTACTTTAAATTTCCTTAGAATGTTGTCTTTAAATGTTAAGGATCTACAAGGTTGCGTTCATCATATCTGTTAATCAGCTAAAAGGCAGGCTCAGGCAGTGGTACAGAGCCGCATTTCACTGGCTATAGAAGGTATTACAGAGCATTTGTTTTTTATAATTTGTTAAGCAGCAACTGGTGTTTGTAAAAAAGGATGCTATAACCAAGTAGCTATGAAGCAATGATTAATCTCCTTTGAAAGGTGTGTGAAAGACTAAGAGGTGCGTGGTAATTCACATCTTAGTGCCAGGCTGAATTTCTGGTTTGCAGTCATTAGCAAGTTTTAAATTTCACGCTGAATAACAAAATTTAGGGAAGAGGAGAGTAACTTTGAAAGATTTAAATCTGACCTGGAACATCAGAGTGGTAAACTGGCTGTGCTCTTCAGGGCGCTGAAGTGAACCAAGTTATTTTTTATTTCATGTGGAGGGGAGGAGATAAGAAATGTGAGAAGTACAATAAAAAGAAGGAAACTTTACTGTGTTCATCTTAGCTTTCTTTGGTGGGGGGAAGGGATTAAGCAGGACTTGGGGAAGGAAGTGGCTTAAAAAGCAAGATTGGCAGTGCTCTGCTTAACTGTTTCAAACTCCACTACCCTATTCCCTTCAAGGAAACATTAGTGAAAGAACTTCTTTCTTATTTTTCTTTTTTGATTCTCAGTTTTATTTATTTATTTTTGATGAGTTATAGCTTGAGCTTAGGTTTGGGCTTTTTTTTTTCTTTTTAAAATTGGGATATAGTTGCTTTACAATGTTGTGTTAGTTTCTGCTGTACAGTGAACTGAATCAGCTATATGTATACATATATCCCCTCTTTTTTAGATTTCCTTCCCATTTAGGTCACCACAGAGCATTGAGTAGAGTTCCCTGTGCTATACAGCAGGTTCTCATTACTTATCTGTTTTATACATATTAGTGTATATTTGTCAATCCCAATCTCCCAATTCGTGCCACCCCTCCTTTCCCCCGTTGGTGTCCATACGTTTGTTCTCTACGTCTGTGTCTCTATTTCTGCCCTGCAAACAGGTTCATTTGTACCGTTTTTCTAGATTCCACATATATGTGTTAATATACTTGTTTTTCTCTTTCTGACTTACTTCACTCTGTAAGACAGTCTCTAGGTCCATCCATGTCTGTACAAATGACACAATTTCGTTCCTTTTTATGGCTGAGTAATATTCCATTGTATATATGTACCACATCTTCTTTATCCATTCATCTGTCAATGGACATTTAAGTTGTTTCCATGACCTGGCTATTGTAAATAGTGCTGCAATGAACATTGGGGTGCATGTGTCTTTTTGAATTATGGTTTTCTCTGGGCATATGCCCAGTAGTGGGATTGCTAGGCCATATGGTGATTCTATTTTTAGTTTTTTAAGGAACCTCCATACTGTTCTCCATAGTGGCTGTATCAGTTTACATTCCCAACAACAGTGCAAGAGGGTTCCCTTTTCTCCACACCCTCTCCAGCATTTATTGTTTCTAGATTTTTTGATGATGGCCATTCTGACCATTGTGAGGTGATACTTCATTGTAGTTTTGATTTGCATTTCTCTAATAATTAGTGTTGTTGAGCATCTTTTCATGTGCCTCTTGGCCATCTGTATGTCTTCTTTGGAGAAATGTCTATTTAGGTCTTTGGCCCATTTTTTGATTGGGTTGTTTGTTTTTTTGATATTGAGCTGCATAAGCTGTTTGTATATTTTGGAGATTAATCCCTTGTCTGTTGCTTCGTTTGCAAATATTTTCTGCCATTCTGAGGGTTGTCTTTTTGTCTTGTTTACGGTTTCCTTTGCTGTGCAAAAGCTTTCAAGTTTCATTAGGTCCCATTTGTTTATTTTTGTTTTTATTTTCATTACTCTAGGAGGTGGGTCAAAAAGGATCTTGCTGTGATTTAAGTCAAAGAGTGTTCTTTCTATGTTTTCCTCTAAGAGTTTTATAGTGTCTGGTCTTACATTTAGGTCTTTAATCCATTTTGAGTTTATCTTTGTGTATGGTGTTAGGGAGTGTTCTAATTTCATTCTTTTACATATAGCTGTCCAGTTTTCCCAGCACCACATGAAAGAACTTCTTGTGGACTCTTAAAAGATATCTAGGTGACATGAAAATATTTGGTTTCTAAGACACTATGGTTTTATTCATATTTTATTGGGAAAGATGAAGCAATTAGGGCTAGCAACTTTACTAAATAACTCACCACCTTTTTAGGTACTCACAATACCTGAATAACTATAATCTAATTTAATTTTCATTCTTAATGTGGAAATACTGTTTCCTCATGAGAGTGTTTTTAAATGGAAATCTAAGTGAGAAATCCAAATGCTACTTGCAACCATAGGATGACCTTCACTGTCTTATCTCTCTCATAAGCTGAGCATGAAGAGACATTTTTTTCCTAATACTTATTGAGCACCTGTTCTGATCTTCCTTAAATTTCTTTTTTAAAAACATTTTTTTAAAATTGTTTCTCCTTTATTTCCCACATTTCTTCCCTATTCTTGGAAGAACATAGCACTGAAGGCCCCATAGCCAGGTTCTTGGGTATCAGGATCTAGTGCAAAAGTTAATCCTTTTGTTGTCTTCCCTGGTATTCATCCTGCTAGCTTTAATACCAAGGCATAATTAATTATATACATACCTTTATTTTAGTGCTTACCATCTAAGTTTAACAATTTGATAATAGTTCTCATTTATGGTCTTATCTGCTGAGCACCAAATCAGTTTCTTTATGTGTATTTTCATTAATCTTTGTAAATATGCAACAGTATAGATTTTATCATCACCTTTTGACAGATGAGGAAACTAAGGTTACACATCTAGTTAGTTAGAGCCAGGTATAAAACTTAGGTCTCTGCAGCATCAAAACCTGTGATCTTTCAACTATACCATGCTGCTTCCCAGTTACGTAAAAGGGAGGAAGTAGCAGTGCCTAATTAATAGGAAGTAGGGACATAAATCAAAAGATAATAGTGCTCTTTTTCCCTCTTTTCCTCCTTCTCTTTATAATTCAGTCAAAGAGGTATTAGGCAGGCCCAACTGAGGAAGGTAGCTGAGTTGCGTGGCAGCCTGGTGGGGACTGAGGCCCCTGTAAGAAAAGTAGTTCATCACGGTAATAGCTCAATAAGAGTTGGGGCCAACTAGATGAAAACTACCAAATGGGTAAGTGACTTGGCAGGGTCAGGAGATTGGTTGGTTAACACATAACATATAGGAAATAGAAAAAATAAGTATATATATTTATATACACACAAATACATACATATATACAAATATGTATACATACATATATATATGTATAAACATACATATACATATGAATATATAATGGGAGCTAGGTTTTTTATTTAATTAAAAGTTTTAAATTAAGGTATAATTTTATTTTAGTTTCAGGTATACAACAGAATAATTCAATATTTGTATATATTGCAAAATGATTACCGAATACGTTTAGTTAACATTTGTCACCATACGTATTTACAAAATTGTTTTTTTCTTGTGCTGAGAACTTTTAAAGTTTACTCTCTTAGCAGCTTTCAAATATGCAATGCAGCATTATTGACTATAGTCACCATGCTGTACACTATATCCCCAGGACTTACTTATTTTATAACTGGAAGTTTGTACCTTTTGACCTTTTTCACCCATTTTGCCCACTCCCCAACTCCCACCTCTGGCAACCGCCAGTCTGTTCTCTGTATCTATGAGCTTGAGTTTTTTCCCCCCCAAGATTCCACAAATAAGTGAGATCATATGGTATTTGTCTTTCTCTATCTGACTTATTTCACTTAGCATAATGCCCTCAAAGTCATTTGTATTGTTGTAAATGACAGAATTTCCTTGTTTTTTATGATTGAATAATATTCTATTGTATATATACAAATCTTCTTTATTCATTCATTTATTCATCTACAGACACTCACTTAAGTTGTTTCCATACCTTGGCTATTGTAAATAATGCTGCAATAAACATGGGGATGTCCATATCTTTACCAGTTGGTGTTTTTGTTTTCTTCAGATAAATACCCCCAAATTGAATTGCTGGATCATATGATAGTTCTATTTTTAAGTTTTTGAGGAACTCCCATACTGTTGACCCCCATACTGTTTTCCATAGTGGCTGCACCAATTTATATTCCCACCAACTGTGCACAAGGGTTAGATATTCTCACTAACACTTATTTCTTGTCTTTTTGATAATAACCATTCTAACATGTGTGAGGAGACATCTCATTGTGGTTTTGATTTGCATTTCCCTGATGATTAGTGATATTGAGCACATTTTCATGTATGTGTTGGCCATCTCCATGTCTTCTTTGGAAAATATCTGTTCAGATCCTCTACCCATTTTTAAGTTACATTTTTTTTTTTTGCTGTTGAATTATATGAGTTTTTAAAAATATTTATTTTGATTTTATCTCCTTATCAGATATGTGACTTGCAAATATTTCCTCCTGTTAGGTAGGTTGCCTTTTCATTTTGTTGATGGTTTCCTTTGCTGTGCAGAAGCTTTTTAGTTTGATGTAGTCCCACTTGTTTATTTTTTTCTTTTGTTGCCTTTGCTTTTGGTGTCAAATTCAAAAAGTTATTGCCAAGACTGATGTCAGTGAGCTTACCACCTATGTTTTCTTCTAGGATTTTTATGGTTTTAGGTCTTACTTTCAAGCCTTTAATCTATTTTGAGTTAATATTTGTGTATGGTATAAGATAGTGGTCCAGTTTCATTCTTCTGCATGTGGCTGTCCAGTTTTCCCAACACCATTTATTGAAGAGACTGTCCTTTCTCCATTGTATAATCTTGACTCCTTTGTCAGAAATTAATTGACCATATGTGTGTGGGTTTATTTCTGGGCTGTTTATTGTGTTCCATTGATCTGTGTGTTTGTTTTTATGCCAGTAACATACTGTTTTGGTCACTGTAGCTTTGCAATATAGTTTGAAATCAGTGAGTGTGATGCCTCTAAGTTTGTTCTTCTTTCTCAAGATTGCTTTGGCTATTCAGGGTCTTTTGTGGTTCCATACAAATTTTAAGATTGTTTGTTCTATTTCTGTGAAAGATGCCAGTGGAATTTTGATAGGGTTTTTCAGTCTATTTATCTCTTGTAAAAATAAAAT
The DNA here is from genome assembly GCF_965194805.1 of Balaenoptera borealis. Lineage (NCBI taxonomy): Eukaryota > Metazoa > Chordata > Mammalia > Artiodactyla > Balaenopteridae > Balaenoptera > Balaenoptera borealis. The sequence continues at coordinate 40,703,407 of NC_138868.1, forward strand.
ACAGTGTGTGTGTGTGAAAAAAAAAAAAAGGGTTTTAAATATTTTTAGAAGAGAGAGTTAAAAATACACTTAAGAGAAAGACAAGAATAAACTCTGTGGTGCTGGATTGGAATTGGAAGTTATTAATATGATTTCATGGTTTTATATATGTCTATCTCAATATCTACATATAGATATATCTAGATATAGCTAGAAGTGAATATTAGTATAAATGTGTTTATCTGTGTAATATATACATAAATATATTTCTAAGGTCTACTGAGAGGACCTAGGAGCAAAGTACACCCCAGTGGTAATGAATACACTTTGCACCCAGATCTTGACTTCTAAATACATTCTCCTGGTCTGGAGCAGGAAAAATACAGGATAAGTCTGGAATGTCTTATTGTTCCAGAAAGTGAAAAAGGACTTAAAAAAATTATAGGGGCATAACAAAATCCAGCCTTGAAGGGGCAACCTGTGTCCATATCTGGCACGTGGTAAAAATAAAAACAAAAAAATAAGAATGGATTTATTACATTTAATACAGTAAGAATCCACAGGTCCATACTGATATATATATATATATATATATATATATATATATATATATATATATATATATGATAAGTGAAAGAGCAAAGAGAAAGCTCTTTGTTACAGTAGAGTACCAGCTAACAAATGTACAAGAAATTGTTGAAAGAAAATCACCCCTTGGCCACCATCATCGCAATAATGAATTCAGAAGAAACATGAGGAGATGTTAAATTGCTGAATGAGAGTTGGATGAGGAATAGAATGTTTATATAGTCTCAGAGTGTCTGCTACACAATACGTAGGAAAACGAAGAGGGAAAAGTTTAAAGTATAGTGGGAAACCTGACGGATACCACATTACTCAGGTGACATTAACAATGATGGGAAAAATTGATATCATAAGCTACCTGATGGGATGCAGTGAGAAGAGCATAGCATCACTTCTGTGATATTGCTGCCAAAAATGCCTAACTTGAATTAAATCATAAAGAAACATCAGAAAAAAAACCAATTTAGGGACAGTCTACAAAATAACTCTCTTGAAATCTTTAATATTGTTAGTGTTGTAAAGGTCAATGAGGAACTGAATAACTCTTCCAGATTGAAGGAGACTGAAGAGACGTGACAACACATGATCCTGAACTGGATTTTATTGCTATGAAGGATATGTTGGGACAGTTGGCAAAACTTCATTAGGGTCTTTGAAAGGTATATTTCAGTTCTTTGCAATGTTCCTGAATCTTTTCTATAAATATGAAATTATTTCAAAATAAAAAAATAAAATACTTAAAATACAAAAAAAAAGAATTTGATTCAAAGAGTTTAAGAACAGAAAGTGTTAGTCACTGTGATAGTTGGCTAAAAATTGTGATCTCACTGTTACTTAGAAGTTTCTTACAAGGAATGCTTAAAAAGAACACATTATTGATCCATTTTTATACCCTCTTCAATTGCATTTGAATGAATTAGGCTTCATGTTTGGAGGAGCCCTGAAAATGATTAAATATTTGGGTGTAGGCCATGGTTACTGGTGCTCCTTAAAATTTTTTTTATCAATTTGTTCTTTTTAGCTTCTGAGATCCAGAAATGTCACTGTTGATGTGATTTCAGTGTTGATGAAATAAACTTCTAATAGTATCCTGCCAAGAGATTCATCAAGAGATGAACATAGCATACTCGTGCATTCTAATAGAATATTGAGGTTGGAAGAAATAACTGATTCATTATTTCCATTTTTGACCAAAAAAAATGACCATGTAATGTCCAACCATGATGGAGCCAGATTTAAACTTGGATCAACAATTGGATCGTTTCAAATTTTAGAAAGTTAGAAAAACATTAATGACCACAGGAAAATTCCATTTAGTGGTAGTTGCTTGGCTGATTAAATCTTAATCTCCCTTAATGCTGAAAGGCACTTTGGTAAGAAGGCATCAGAATCACTTGATTTTTAATCCTTGCTTTGTCGATTTGATAACTCTGTGGGCTTAAACTTTCTGAACCAATAAAAAGGCATAATGATATCTTACTGAACTGTGTTGTTGTGTGGATTACTTGAGATAAAGTGTGAAAGTATCTAGCATGTATTTTCTGGAATGCAGTAGGTCTTCAAGAAGTCCCAAGTCTCATTTCTTAGCTTCTTTATTCCTAGAAACAATGCTGTATGTAGGCCTAAGATGAAGCCTCAAGTAAAACATTTCCTGGTTTACAGATAGTTATCTATAGTAAATGTAGAGGAAATAATGTACATTTGTATAGTAATTCATATTTTTCAGATAATTTCCACAACTGCTTAAATAGTTTTCACCTTGATTCCTTAAAGTAAGCAGTAGAAATATTATTCTCTCATTTTTATACAAGAAAATTGAGATTTACTGGCTCAAAAGTAAGATAATAGAAGAACCAGTATTTCAGCCTAGTCTTTTAACATCTAAGCAATGGACTTCTTATTATCCAGTATTTCTTAACCTTTTAAAACCCATGTGCCCTCTGGATAACAGAAAATAACTTCATACAATTCTTTAATGTTTTATAAATTTTCAATTAGATTAATATTATGACACAAGAAAAGTATTTTTCTCTTCCAAGATGCATACTTTAAATATTTGTGAGTTTTTTCTAGGCCGTGTGACAGTGAGAGCACAAGGTCAGTCACTTCTAAAATGAGCCACATTTCCCTGCTTTGTTTTCCTTATTGTAGATATAGTAAAACTGGAATCACAAATATATGTTGATGAAATTCTGTTTATGGCATGGAGAACCTGTGCACTATACTATTTCAAACTTTGTACACCCTCTCTAATAGATTTTCAAGGCTCTCCTTACTTCCTTCTCATTTCCCCACAATGTGGCCCAAGGTACCAACCTTGAAAATCTCTACATCATGAGGCACATTGGTTAAGAGTAGGACTCTGGAACAAGACTGCCTGTACCCTCCACTTATTTGCAGCCTGAGCTTGAGGCAAGCTACTGAGCTTCTCTGTGCCTCACCTGTAAAACAGAGAAACTAACAGTACTTACCTCATGAAGGTGTTCTAAGAACTAAATGAGTTCCTGTATGTAAAGCACTTAGAAGAGTGCCTGGCACATTGCAAGTGATATATCAGTGTTGCCACTATTATTAGCAGTACTGTTATTATTATTATCACCCATGCAATTACCATAGTGGCTTAAAGCAATATAATAACATGGTAATATTTTTACAATGTCATGAGAATCAAGTTAGATTAACATCTGTCATTAGGTCTTCTTTGGTATGTACCTCTAATTTTTGTGCCTGATAAAATAATTCACAGTCTCTGCTATTAACCTTCCTTAGATATTTCTGTGAAATATTGCTCTTCCTTTTTTGCAAGATCCTTCTTTAATTTTTCTTCTTATAAACCTTTATAGGATAAGATAAACCCAGCTGTGTACCTCAGAGCTTTTTCTCCGGTTTACTCTTCACAAATGTGCTTTGGCAATTCTCAAGTCATATGTATACCACCACCCCAAGGCTTATCCTGGGGCAGGGTCACTCTTTCACTCAGGGCATAATGAATCTCCAGGAAGAAAGAACATGGGTAATGAAGAACGCATACAACACACACACACACACACACACACACACACACACACACACACACACACACACACACACACGATTCTGAAATGTTCTCCAAAAGGAAGTGCATCTCTTTGTTTAAGAGATCACTATACTGGTTTGAAATGATCAAATTTAAATTCAGTGGGTAGTGTCTACTATGTGCTAAGGACTTTACTGAGGTAGGTATTATTATTGCTCTTTTTCTGAGGAGAGTAGTAAAGTTAAGCAATTTGTTGACATTACTGACTCTGATCTAGATCTTTTAGCATTAATTCACTTATTCCAAGTCTTACTCTACCATAAATACAACTGATTCTGAATGAAATGATGCACTTTTCATGATTATTTTTGTTACAATAAAACTTTTAGAAATGATTGAAATTTATCTACTCTTGCTTCTTCTATCCACATGCCATTTTGGGAGATCAGCTCCTGAGACTAAGGAATAGGCTGCTTGGATTTACAGTGCTTGGTGAATTTGGGTGCCCTTGTGGTATAAGTTGCTTTTCTTTCCAAACTAAGAGTAGGTGGAACAAGGCTGTCATTTTAACAAGTTAATGTGAATGAAACAACAACAACAAAAAAACTCCAGGCAACCTGATAGCTCAGGGGGTCTACAGTGTGAGCCCAGACTTCCCAGCAGTACCCTTTTTCTGTTTAATGCTAAAGTAGAATTTTCCTTTTCTCAAGGATGTTGTTAATACCTTTTACCTGCAAAGGAAAGCCCCTTATCATTTTGGAAAGAATATGGGCTGAAGATACAGGTTTGAATTCTGGCTCTGCAACTTACTAGCTATAGTGTTGGGTGCATTATTTAATATTCCTTAATCTTAGTTATCACATCTGTAAAATAGGAAATTAATGCCTACTTCATAGGACAGTTTAAAAATTTTCCACTTTTGAAAATTGTTTTTATCCTGCTTTATTGATGTATAAATTGCATACAATAAAATTTAAGTGATGAATTCTGGAAATTGTGTACAGCCAAGTACAACTTTTTAGCCTTGAAAAGTTTCCTCATGTCCCTTTGCAGTCAGATCCCCTCTGTGACATTCTGGGTCCATTTATTGATCTGCTTTCTGTCACTATAATTTCTCCTTTTCTAGAATTTCATATAAATGGAATCATATAGTACCTACTGTTTTATGTTCAATTTCTTTCATTTAGCATAATTTTTAGATTCTTTCATGTTACTGGGTTTATCTATATTTCATTTCTTTATATTGCTAAGTAGTATTCCACCGAATGGACATATCATAATTTGACCAGTTAATGGATATTGGATTGATTCCTGTTATTAGCTACAGTATTATGAATAATGTTACGAGTGTGATGTAGACATGTATTTTCATTTTTCTTGTATATATATCTGAGTGGATTGATTGCTGGGCTATATAGAAATTGCATGTTTACCTTTATAGGAAAGTGGCTGTATCATTTTTAATTCCCACCAGCAATGGGAATTCCAGAATGAGAGTTCCAGTTGTTCTGCATCCTCATCAACACTTGGTATTGTTAATCTTTTTAATTTTAACCATTCCAGTGGGTTTTAGGGGTATCACATTGTGGTTTTGATATTCATTTCTCTGATGATTGGTGATATTGATAGTCCTCTTATGTACTTACTGGCCATTCATGTATTTTTGTGTGTGACTTGCTTTTTTGTCTTTTTAACAGTGTCTTTGAAAGAGCAAAGTTTATAATTTTGATGACATTTATCATTTTTGTTTTCTTTCCGGTTCATGTTTTTGTGTTCTGTTTTTTAAATATTTACCTAATACAGTATTACAAAGATTTTCTCCTATGTTTACTTCTAGAAGTTTTCTAGTTTTAGCTTATACATATAGGTCTTAATCCATTTTTAGTTAAATTTTGTGTTTGGTGTCAGATAAAGGTCTAGGTTTATTTTTCCCCACACTGATATCCATTTCTAGCAAAAGCTGTTTAAGAGACTATCCTTTCCCCATTGAATTATGTTGGCATCATTGTGAAAGTCAAGTGTGGATTTCCTTCTGAACTCTGTATTCTATTTTATTTATTTACATGTATATCCTTATGCCAATCCTACCCTAATTGATTATTGTAGCATTATAATAAGTCTTGAAATCTTACGATAGTTCTCCAGTTTTGTTTTCCTTTTTCAAAATTGTTTTGGCTATTTTTTTCCATATAAATTTTAGAATCAGTTTGACACTATCTTCAAAATGTCCTTCGGGATTTTAATTGAGATTGCATTGAATCTCTACATAGATTTGGGGAGAACTGCTATTGTAACAATATTGAGACTTCCATTCCATGAAGGCTTCCATTCCAATTCCACTCCATTTTTTCTGGTATTTTAAAAATTTCCCTTTGCAATGTTTTTATAGCTTTCAGTGTAGAGGCCTTGTATACTTTGGTTATATTTTTCTAAGTATTTTATTTTTTGTGCTAATGTAAATAGAGTTTTTTAAAAATTGCCTTTTCTAATTGTTTATTCTAGTTTATCTAGTATATAGAAAGACAAGTGATTTTTTAAGTCTTTTTTAAATTGCCGTATAATTGACATACAACATTATATTAGTTTTGGGTATACAACATAATGATTTGATGTTCGTAAATATTGTGAAATGATCACCACAATAAATCTAGTTAGCATCCATCAAGAAACATAATGACAAATTTTTTTTCTTGTGATGGGAACTTTTAAAATCAACTGTCTCAGCAACTTTCAAATATGCAGTACAGTATTAGCTATAGTCACCATGGTGTACATTACATCCCCAGGACTTATTTATTTTATAACTGGAAGTTTGTACCTTGTGACTCCCTTCACCCATTTTGCCCACCCTCCAAATCTTTTTTCTTTCCACAAATCTTTTTTCTTTCTTTTTAAAATTGAGGTAATATTGGCTTATAAAATAATATTTATTTCATGTGTACAACATTATATTTTGACTTCTGTATACACTACAACTTGCTCACCCCCAAAAGTTTAGCTTGCTCACTCCTAAAAGTTTAGCTTCCATCACCACGCAATTGACCCCCTTTACCCATTTTGTCCTCTCCCTATCTCCCCTTCCTCTCTGGTAACCACTGCTCAGTTCTCCGTATCTATGTGTTTGTTTTGTTTTGTTTTTCATTTTTTAAAATATTCCATATGTGAGTGAAATCATACAGTATTTGTCTTTCTCTGTCTGACTTATTTCACTTAGCATAATACCCTCAAGGTCCATCCATGTTGTTGCAAATGGCAAGATTTCATCTTTTTTTATGACTGAGTAATATTCCATCATATTTATACCACATCTTCTTTATCCATTCATCCATCAGTAGGCACTTAGGTTGTTTCCATATCTTGGTTATTATAAATGATGCTGCGGTGAACATAGGGGTGCATGTATCTTTTTGAATTAGTGTTTTTATATTCTTCAGATAAATATCCAGAGGTGGAATAGTTGGATCATATGGTAGTTCTACTCTTAATTTTTTGTGGAATCTCCATACTGTTTTTCATAGTGGTTACACCAATTTACATTCCCACCAGTAGTGTATGAGGGTTCCCTTTTCTCTACATCCTCTACAACACTTGTTATTTGTCATCTTTTTGGTAATAGCCATTCTGACAGGTATGAGGTAATATCTCATTATGGTTTTGATTTGCATTTCCCTAGTAATTAGTGATGTTGCACATCTTTTCATGTGCCTGTTAACCATCTGTATGTCTTCTTTGGAAAAATGCCTGTTCATATCCTATGCCCATTTTTTAATCAGGCTGTTTGTTTTTGTTGTTGTTGTTGAGTTGTATATTTTATATTTTGGATGTAACCCCTTATCACATATATGATTTGCAGATATCTTCTCCCATTTGTTAAATTGTCTTTTCGTTTTGTTGACAGTCTCCTTTGCTGTGTGGAAGATTTTTAACTTAATGTAATCTCATTTGTTTATTTTTGCTTTTGTTTCCCTTGCCTGCGGAGATGTATCCAGAAGGATATTGCTAAAACCAAGAAAGACAAGTGATTTTTGTTATTGACCTTGTATGTTGTGACTTTGCTTGATTTACTTATTAGTTCTGGTAGGTTATTCTTTTAGATTCCTTAAGGTTTTCTATGGTCATGATCATATTTTCTGTAGCTAAAAACAATTTCACTTATTTATTTCCTATCTGTGTTCATTTGATTTCTTTTCCTTTGCTTATTGCACTGGCTAAGAAATCCAGGACAATATTGAATAGAAATGGTGAGAGCAGACATATTTGCCTTAGGTAGAAAACAGGGAGACTTTCACCATTGATGACAATGTTAGCTGTAGGTTTTTCAAATATACCTTTAATCAGATTAAAGAAGTTCCCTTTGATTCAAATTTGCTGAAAGTATTTATCATGAATGAGTAGTAATTTTTTGCAAATGCTTTTTCTGCATCTGTTGAAATGATCATGTTTTTCCTACTTTGTTCTCTTATAATGATGAATTATAATGATTGATTTTGAAATGTTAAACCAACTTTGCATTCCCAAAATAAACTTTACTTGGTCATGATTTATTATCCTTTTTATATACTGTTGCATTCTACTTAGTCAATCTACTTTTATGCTTTTTAAAACTAATACCCTGACCTTCGGAAAAATAACTCAATTTATATTTTGCAAACAGATAACTTAATTTATATTTTGCTAAAAGCTGTCTTTGTGTTCTGCATATTTTGAGGAATATGAGAGAAGAAGTTATGATTCTCTTCTGAGAGGAGTTTATGGTTTCACTACCTTAAGAAAAAAAAGAATAATACATGATTGATTTTAATGTATGTCACAGGTATACAAACTTGAAAGTTGTACAGTGGGGGAAAAGAGGAAGAGAGACAATTATCAGAGTTACTGTGCCAGAATGTCTTTGTAGAAGATTGAGATTTGCTTTCATCCTCTGTCACATGATGTAAATTTATGTTTAAGAAAAAATATTTAGACCAAAGTTGAGAACAGAAAGGGTATATTTATATTTAGGTTTTACCTTAAAGGAGACAGAAAGAAAATGAGAAAAGAAAAATGAAAATTCCTGAACTGGGAATTAGATCTAGTTCCAAATCTTAGCTGATTTTAACTAGTTATGTTGCCATGCGGAAGTTACATTACCCTTTCGTGCCTCAGTTTTCTCCTCTATAAAATGTGGTAGTTAGGCCTGATCAGTAGTACTTGTCAAGGAAGGAGAAGGCATATGTATTTCTGAAAAAGCTCACCAGAACTCCTTGTCCAGGTGAGAATCACTGGATTACATATTTTCTAAATCTATTTCCATTCCTAAAAATCTCTGATTTTGGGCTTCCCTGGTGGCGCAGTGGTTGAGAGTCTGCCTGCCAATGCAGGGGACACGGGTTCGAGCCCTGGTCTGGGAGGATCCCACATGCCACGGAGCAACTAGGCCCGTGAGCCACAATTACTGAGCCTGCGCGTCTGGAGCCTGTGCTCCGCAACAAGAGAGGCCACGATAGTGAGAAGCCCGCGCACCGTGATGAAGAGTGGCCCCCACTTGCCGCAACTAGAGAAAGCCCTCGCACAGAAACAAAGACCCAACACAGCCATAAAATAAAAACAAATAAATAAATAAACAAACAAATATGGTTAAGAAAAACAAACAAAAAAAAACATTAAAAAAAAGAAAATACCTTGCTTTAAAAAAAAAAAATCTCTGATTTTATAATTTTGTGAAATCAGCACACTTGGAGTAAAGACCTTGTTTTTAACTTTGGCTTAGCCATTCTCAAATTTTGTGACCTTGACAAATCACTTCTCCTTCCTGGGCCTCATTATATTTATGTTTAAAATAAAAGTATTGGAAAAATGGGTTTCTAAAACCATTCTGTTTCTAAAGTCTGATCCTAAAGTGAAGTAAAGCTATTTGTATTATACATGTGTGTATATATCAAATATGGCAAAGAACTTATTGTAATGAAATAAATAACTCTGGTTACATCTTTTATCTGAAGGCATTCAACATTCTTCAGAATCATGGAAAATAAAAAACTAAGGCCCACATTGTTCAACTCATTTCTAATTTTTAATGGGAATTTAAAAATTAGTTGAAATGTTAGCTTTGTGTAGTATCTGCTCCCAACTTGTAATGCAAAAATCTAAAACTTCTATATGTTTTTCTAGATGTAGTTTTCCTTTATTATTTACAGTCTTTTGTAAGAAAGCTTCAAGGGATATAGGGCTTTAGAGCACCACATCTTTAACTAGCTGGGGCATAATACATGATTTGAGTCTCCAATATTTTCTAACAGTAAGGTTTGTTTATTAAAGAAACCCCATGCTGTGACTGAATCAGTCTAATAGAAGCCAAGTTTGAACTTGAACATTCAAATGTATACCCATATATCTTGGGCATATATCATACATAATGATGTGGGGTCTAGACATCTTTCTGGGTTTGTTTATGTCTGTTATGGATTCCCCTCATTATCCATGCTGTTTGAGGGAGACCCCGTGGATTCAGCTAGTTTATTGCATACTTTCTGTATTTTAAGACTAACTGAGTTCCAAGTGGCCCATATGTTCCAACTTGGAAGATTATTTTCTCACTTGCCTGTTTTATGATGATGATTAAGGAAAAATAAAATAAGATTTTAGGAAATGGTGACATGTTTGAGAGTGGCTAACCATAATCCTTTTGGCTATATTTCAAATATAGTTTTATAATCTTTATTATGCTACTCTTCCTAAAAATTTTTGACAAGTTTGAGTTATAGCATCTGTTTTCTTATTTTTAAACCATATTGTGTACCATCTGTTGTTTCATTATCATTGATTATAACTATTAGGATTTAGTGAAGGTAGGTATAGACTTTAATCTTTAGTTATACTAATTTTACAGTTTATGTATATACAGTATACTCAGAATGCTAGCTAGAGTTGAATGAGTATACCTAAAGAATAAATTTTATATATAAAATAAAAAAAATTTATTTCTACTTATTATTATTAACCTGGAGCAAATAATTTATGGCCACGTACCTAGCAGATTTTATTGTTGCTGTTGTTGTTAAAACCTCCCCCCTTGACATTTATTTTATAAAATTAGGTATCTCTGTGCATGACTCCTTAATTTTAAAGAAACTGCTATTCATATTCTTTATAAGTTGCAAAGCTATTTTTACATCAAGTGAAATAAAGAAGTCAAATAACATTATCAGAATTTGCAATAAATATTGAAAGAGGGTCAATTGTCATTAGAATTTATCATTATGGGTATTTTTTTGAGGGGATGATATAGCACTTGCTATAAATATTCATCATGTTCTTAAATCTAGAGACATTTAGTGATTAGGTGATTTTATGCCTGTTTATGCTGGAAACAACAAAAGAAACTTCAAAAACTGAAAACATAAACATAATTGAACCATCCACTTAAAATAAAAATGGAATAGATGTTTTCCAGGGGAGAACATGCTTTCTGTATAAAAAGGGCTAGTGTAACAAGAAGTCATCTATTCTTGATTTCTTTAGACAGCTAGACCTTTGTGCCTTGTCTAGTTTCTGTGTTTTAAGAGCTTGTTCTGTGTAGCAGAAATAATACAATAAATGGGTTTAACCACATTTGTCTCAGCTAGACAGTCTGCTTTGTCAGAGATTGCTGGTACAACATAAACAAATTATGTGTTTGTAGTGCTTTTCAATGAAAGCCTATCTAACAGAGCTGAGATTGTGTTTCAGCAGCTGTAGATTTAATCTCCTACCTGTCAGTTAAAACAGGCATTTCCTGGGCCAGATAAGAACTGGTTGTAGAGGAGGGAAGTAGTCACAGCTGGACAAAGACCTATTGTTATTGGCTGATAATGTCTATGTAGATTCAACACCTTGTTCTACCATGGAAAATACAATCATAGTGCAGTTTTAAAGGAGCTAAACTGACCTTTTATATTGTTAAATTGGGAAGAGTGGAAGAGACTCAAAGCTGGGCTTTGTGTCATTCATATTTGGGAATTGTCATTTGGAACTAAAAATAAATATCTATAGCTTTGATCACCATTATTCTAGATCCTTGTGGATGCGATAGTAGGGTTAAGGAAAATGCCTGCTCACAAATTTGTAACTACATTTTTAGGAATTCAAGTTTTAACCCAAACTAAAGTCAAAAATTAAATCTATGGATAGATACTTTACCATGTGACTCACATGTCATGGGACAGGGACATATATTTTTCTTTTTTGCGGGGGCGGGGGATGCAAAGGCGGTTCTGTTTCTCTCCTTGTTTCACTTTCTTACCCACAGAAATTTATAAAGTTAAGTTGAACTGTCTTAAAATTGGTCAAGTTGGTTTGGAGTAAATGTCTATCTACATTCAGTCAAATTATTATAATATTATTCTGAGTCCTATGTCTCCCAAGTCATGAATGGCTGGCTACTAATAGGGCACACTCATGGATTGGTTGGTCCTTGCATTTATATTAACTTGGTCAGCACCCTAAATCTACAGCTTTTCAATTTTCAGTTTAAATTTCAATATAAAGTAGTTCATAAGTTCTCAAATTTAAAAATGAATATGTGTCTTAATTTAATTAACAATTATAATTAAATTTTAATTAAAAATTTTATAACATTTTTCATTTTGCAAGAGCTTTTTACTTATATCATTTGATCTTCACAAAATTTTTGTAGGGTTAACTGTAACACGGGGGTTGGAAGTTGACATTTGCGAAGTGTAAGGAACAGAGTAGGCAGTAATTAGGTCAAAATTGTGGATTTAAAAGACAGAACTAATTTTTAAAAAAGCCTACAGTATCCTTGCTTGCTTGTTGCGCTTGATTCATCCCTTCTTCTCTTCCTTCTTTGCTTTCTATCTTTCCTTTCATATTCTTCTTTTCTTCCCTTCCCTTCCCTTCCCTTCTCTTCCCTTCCCTTCCCTTTTCTCTTTCCTTTTTTCCTTTCTTAACATCTTGTGATTAGGACAAACCTGTCTTAATACTACTTCTGTGTTTTTCATGGTACAGAAGATTGGCTAAGATTTTATATTGTATCTACCTTTAAATCTAAGACATATAATGCCCCTGTATCTTTTTTATTTGTCTAACATTAAGAATTGTCATCAAGGGCTATGTAATACTCTGTTTTAGATGGAGTAAAGTAAAAATTTAATATATTAGAATCTAGGACAAAGGAATATTAGAATTTCTTAGTAGGGTTTCTTTATTTTAAGAATGTGTAGAAAATTCAATATGATCATTTTGAGTTCTGTTTTTTTTGGTTTTTTTTTAATTGACCTGAGTGGACCATTTTGTTTCGTTTTGGGCTTGAGTTTCTATTCCCTTTCAGCTGTGATTACATGAGTTATTACTAATCATTCAAATTATGCTATTGGCCTATTATTCTTTGTAACCGCAAAGAATATTATTTGAGGTGAATTGCTGCAGCATCTGACTCTGTATTGTAAATTCCATTTCATTTGGCAAATACAACATTAGTCTCAACTACCAAAAAAAAAAAAAAAAAGCAAGAGAAGTTTAATTTAACCAGTGTTTTGAGCCAGTTTGCATATATTAAATTTTCTACTCTTCTGATCTTTACTAACAGTTGATTTTTTTTTCTCATAGGTAGCTTGAATCTCGTTTAAAATATTCCTATTTTTCCCACACAGAGACTGAATTAAGGATTTACATTTTTAGTTTTTGTCAATAAGCTTCTTGGCTGCTTAAAATTTTATTCAGACATACTATTTGGGGAAGAGAATTATAGTGATTCAGCAGTAGCCACTTAGGTTTTAATTTCTTATACTCTTCTCCCCTATGGGCATAAAACGGTGCAAGTGCTTGAAAGTGCTATGCTTCTTGTCTCATGAAATCACTGGACAGGTCTGTTTTAGTCAGTCAGTTAATCAGTCACTTAATCAATCAGTCAGATAATGACTTTTTGCCTTTCATATTTGGAGGCACTGTCCTAGTAGCATGCTAAGAATCTGTCTGCAATGTGTCTTCCTTCTGCTTGAGCAGAGAGATATATAAAATGGAAAAAGTTCACTGTTATCCCCACATTTGGACTGTTGAGGTAGTTTCTAAACTGGTCTCTCTGCTTTCATTCTGGCCCTAATAAAGTCAAATTTTCTCACAGCAACCAGAGTGATCTTTATGAACCTAAATCAGATCTCATGTAACTTTAGGTCATTTAACCCTGAGCTATATTGTCTCCTCAGAGAAGCCTTTTTTGACCACCCCTGTCCAAAATAGTCCTTTCTACTCCCTACTGACTACCTCCTGCTTCCCACCCTCTACCCCTCATACTCTATCTCATTATCTTACTTTATTTTTCTTCATAGCATCTATTATCAACTGGCATTTATTATATTTAATATATATTTGCTCATGGGTGTATGTATACACACACATAAATACATATTACATTCATTTGTATGTTGTCTGTCTTCCCCAGGAGATAATGGTAGGAAATTTCCTCTACTTCTGTGTCCCCAGTGCCTAGAATGGTGTCAAAGATTGAACTGAAAACCATTAAATAATTCAACACAGTGTATGCAGTATAAATTTTGACAGAGGGAAAGAAATTTGTACTTGGGGAAGTTTCATAGAGGAGTTTTGAGCTGCACTTTGAAGGGTAGGTCAGGTTTGGGACGGCAAAGGGGAAAGGAAAGATCATTCTACATGGTAAGTGAGAAAAGTGTCATGCACAGAAACTTAGAAGCTATTGAAAGCAAGAGGAGAAAGAGGGTAAAGGGTAGTAGGAAAGAGGTTTGAGAGGTTTGTTAAGAATATGTTATAGAGTGATTTCACTGCCAGCCCAGGCTAGGGAGTTTGGACCTTACCTTCTTTAATAGGAACATTGCTTTATTGTATCTAAGTTATTTAATATGAACATAGTACTAAATTAAAATATAAAAATAAAATTGCTCTTTTTGAATCAACATGTTAGCTTATCCTTATACCAGCTTCAGTGTTGACATACTTGTGCATTTAGTTGGCGTAGCAAATGTAGAAGTATGTATGAGTGTGTGTATGTGTGTAAGTGTGCATGCTGAGGGCGGGGCAAGAGTTGTAGATTACATTCCAAAATGAATTAAAGTTCCATGTTATTAACTTTTTGCTCTAAAAAGGCTAGAGTATAATAAAGAGTAAACACCTGAAGGCTATTTGATTTGTGGCTATAGTCACTATTTATGCCTTTACTCAGTGTTTATTTCCTATAAAGATCACCTTACTTTACCTCTCTGCATCCTGCCCCCCTTAACATATACGGGCAAGGTCTCTCATTGATATTTCCAGGGAGGGTTATCTTGCCATGGCTGGGACCCAGCTGTCAATAGTTTAGACATCTTATTTATGTTCTGTTCAGAGTTTATGTTTCTTAGCCCTTCTAGCTTAAGAAAGAAACTGTTTCTGCTCTCCACTATAGGTGATGCTTAAATGTTTTTCTGTCATTCATTCTATATTGCATAACCAGCCCACTGTGATAAAACAAACATTTTAAAAATTATTTTGGAAAACTGTATTTCTGGCTCTTCTGATGAGAACAGCTTATTTCCGTCAGTTAAGGATTATAACTGATGATGCTGAAATTATTAAAGAAGCTTAGAGGCAACTCTAAATTATACTATAGAAGAATTTTAACAGATATACTAGGAGAGCTCAGTCATTAAAAATATCTTCAAATAAATGAACAAAATCAATTTTTATATTTTCTTACCAACTAGTGGACTTCAAAGTCAGACTGTGGCGTGCCAAAAGAAAAGATCACTGTAATGAAGTATGTTTGAAGCAGAGGTATATTTCTATTGCCTCGATTTGAGGATTTCAAATGATAAAAGGACTTCAAATTGATTCAGAAGATCTAAAAATTATCAAAATTATTGTAGCTTAGTTTTAAAATAACAGACAATGAAAGTTCTGTAATGCATTTATGTTACAAATATTTGTTGAGTCCCTACTCTGTGCAAGAGAGGGATTTTTACTAAGATACAAAGTCCCTGCCTTTAAGTTGCTTGTGCATAATTTTAACAAAACCTGTAGTTTAAGAGGTAAACCTGCATTTCTGGAGGAGGAATTTAGTAATTGAACTCTGGTCATTACTAACAGAACAAGGCTGTGTAAAATACTTCAGGGGTAAAAGCCAGATTGCCTTCGTTACAGGTCAAAAGTTTGTGAAAGCTTTATATCTGAATTTGGTTGTTAGAAACAAAGGAATGCCACATTCTTCACAAATGTTGCTATATTTATGTGGCATTTATACAGAATTTAAAAAAAATTAATTTCCATCTTGGCAAAACACTTTGATCATTGTGTATTTAATGGGGTTTCCATCTGAGAACAACAATCATTAGTCTCTAATATGTTTCATACTTCTGTGGAAATAAGACAGGGTGGAATAAGAAACATTCATCTTCACTAGTCTTTGGAAATATCTAAAATAATTGACTAGCTCAGTCTTCTGTGGTAGCCTGGTGACCACTAACTGAGACTATTTGCATAATAGTCAACTCTTCACTTCTGTAGTGATAACTGTTTGTATCTGATTAAAATTAAGACTGTTTTAGTTCTCTTGACTTTTTCAGAAGTTGCAAAAATTGAGATTTGCTGTTCTGCTTTAACCAAACAAATGCACACATGGGGATAACAATATGCTGAGTTTATGCAGATTTTACAGCACGAATCTGAATAAAATACCCACTAATAGATCCTTAAGGAGTAATAAACACACATGAATTTTCCTTAGTTGCACTTTAAAGTGATTTTAACATACTACTAGACCTTAACAATAATATTTAATTGACAAGATTATGCATTTGTATGGATTGAAAAGGTGGTACATATCTAATTCCAAATGAATCATAAATTTTACTTTTGCATAACATGTTTTATTAATCTCTTTATGGCCAGGACATACTACTTCCCTCCTGGTGAGAGTTCCTTAAAGCATAGTAAGATAATTTAAACACATTTAATTAACATTTGTCATCCATTTTATGAAGTAATCTGACTTTTGTCCTCATAAATACTCTCAAAATTTTTCTTGGTTTTAGACTATAGGAAGACTATGGAAAGATACGTAATGGAATTTTTGTTGTAATTTATTTTCCTTTTTAAGCAAATCTTTCCTTTCTCTGTTGACCCTATTCCAAAGTAAGCTGACAAACTGGATGATTTCTACTACTATGTAAGTGAAAACAAACTTAACACTGCTACCTGACAAAATAAAGCTATGGACTTCTCTAAGGCATCTTTTTATTCCTAGCGCTCAGCATAGCACCGGGCAGATTGTGCTAGGTGCTCAGTGAAAGGCTGTTGAGTAGTTGAATGAAGACAGGCACTACTGACTTCCCTTACAGAGTAACATGCCTCTTAGAGGCCTAAGAGGTCATTTTGTATGTGTGGAACTCTTTATTTCAGGGAGGAAGGAGACAAATAATTAAGAGATGCTAGGAATCATGATTACATTAGTACTCAATCCATGTTCTTTTCTTTGAAAATTAAATATTTAAACAGAACATGTACAAATGAATGAGAGATAAAGTAGTGACGTTTGACTACTGATGATCCTGGTGGATTAATGAGATATTTATCCATTTTAGAAAATACAAATAGAACAGAGTGTATACAGTATGCTGAGAATATAAAAAGGTGTTAACACAAAGGACAGGATTGGCCCTTTCAGGGCCATTAACATTTCTCTCTGAATATATACCTAAAGGAGATTTTTAAAATGTGCTATTGACCTGATAAATGGAGCCATTGTACTCCTACTCTCAGTGATCATTTCTCTCCTGCGTAACCAAGGAAGGGAGCTGGAAAGTACTAGACTGTGAAGTGGATTTGAAATAGCTATCTGAAAGACCAACCTAAAAAAAGAGTTGCTTTGCTTCCATGTCTTACTCTTGGTAGTGAGGGTGGGGACATAGTGAAGCTGGTGACAATATGTATCGTCTCCATTTTTCCTATGAATATTTTAGATATTTTATTAGATATATTTAATAGTGCAAATTAGTAAAGACAAGTAAACTACTGAAGCTATTTTCCATTTTTCTTAAAATTAACTTTTCATTTAAGTATAATATACATACAGAAAAATACATATTACAGACGTAAAGTTAGTCCTTCATTAATGTTCAAACTAAAACATATGACTTTGAAAGACTAAAGCCTGAGTTTTTAAAAAGGATGCCTTTAAACTGCAATATCTTGAGTTTGTTCTACCTTTTCAGGGTTTTTCCTGGCCCTTTAGTGAAGATTTTGAAAAGAGTGGTGGCAGCAATATACAAAATTCTAGGAAGAAATTGAATTATATTAAAGATGAACGTTAACAATGATAACAAAGTGTTTTGTGTATTATCCTTGGAGTATGAGAGAGAGAAAACATCTTGCCTTCAACAAACAAACAAATAAAAACAAACAAAACAGCATCTTTTTTTTTAAACATCTTTATTGGAGTATAATTGCTTTATAATGGTGTGTTAGTTTCTGCTGTATCACAAAGTGAATCAGCTATACGTATACATATATCCCCATATCCCCTCCCTCTTGCATCTCCCTCCCACCCTCCCTATCCCACCCCTCTAGGTGGACACAAAGCACAGAACTGATCTCCCTGTGCTGTGCGGCTGCTTCCCACTAGCTACAGGATCTTTTTCTTACATTATTTGTACAATGATTATCCATTGGATGTTGGTGGAAAATATCTGGGAAGATTGGACTCTGTGTTCTTAAATACTCAGAAAATTTGTGTCCCAGAATTGCTCCTGATAAAATTTCAGTGTGATTATTCTCCTGCTAGAGCTAGCTGGATTCTCTACAAGCAAGGATTTGCAATCCTCCATTAGCTATAGCATATAGCAGCCAGAGATTTGCTAAATAAGACAAATGAAAAGCAAACAAAGTGATATCAAGATTTATTTAAAAGTCATTCTTGAATTCTCTTCTTTAATGAGAACAACTACAGCTCTATACTTTTTGCAGTTGTATTAACAATAATACTACCCTATGGAAATTAGTGCTCAGAAAACCAGTTCTTAAATCCTTGATGGTTCTCACGTTGATTAGTTGACACAAAATGCCTACTATATTCTTAGCCCTGTGATAAGAACAATGGGGTGTATAGAAATATAAATGTCACAGGCCATTCAGGACACTCAGTTTACTTGGTGAGAGATGATTAATGAATTGAAACAATTAGAGAATAGTCAGGTAGGCTGTATACAAAGTTCCTTAGTATACGTCAAACTATGGTCAACCAAGAGAAGTTCAAAATGTTGACCTTTGCATTATTTTGCTTTTTAAGTCAGGGCAAAGCGGAGTCTTAACATTTTTGACAAAAAAAAAAAGTTTTGAAACTAAAAGGTTTGTGTTAAAGCACTAATTTATCCTATCAAATGAGACCTTTTCCCTCCTAACTCTCCAGAATTAACTGAGATCTGGCATGCATTTTTTGGCAGTAAGAAGATACCTCCATGACCTTGAAGGCTTTTCATGTAAGGTTCTGGGGACTTTATTTCTTTCACTCTAGACACTGCAGCTTTTATAATGGTAACACTTTATGCAAATGACTCAGCTATTCTTTGCAATAAAGAATAGGGCCTTTAAGGAAATTCCACCCCCACCCCTAGCCCCGCCCCTTTCTGTTTGTATGCCCTGCCTCTCCCTCTCTGATGGCTCTTTCTCTCTCTCTGTATTTTCTGTCTCTGTCTTTCCCTCCCTCTGTCATGATTTACAAATGTTGGAAACATTCCTTCCAACAGATTAAAGAAGCTTTATCCAATTAAATCACATGAGGAATGATTTTCTAGAAATAAGGCATTAAAAAGATCTTCACTTGCTCACTGTCTTTAACTTAGTAATAGACATTAATATGTTCATGGTTTTCAATAAATACTTATTTCCTATCACTGAGAAAAGTTAAATAATCCTCATGAAAGAAAATGAGCCCCCGAGTGTCACTCTGCATATTAGCACGTAGCCAGGTCTCTGCCAAGTTGCTCTCTGACTGACTGCTGCAGATGCTCTTTCTCAAGTATTCTGAGTCATATCTTTAGTGCAAGTCTTCAGGGACAAACAATAGCACCTGTTCCTCACAAGATATCAGGCCAGTTAGCCCATTCATGTATCTTTAATGAAGCTCTGGGGCAGATGGCAAAAAATGGCATCATCAACAACTTAGCACAGAGAAAACAAAGGGCATAAGTGTTGATGCAACAATGCTGTTTTATGAATAGGAAGAGTCAGAACCTAAGTGTTTCACATGCATCTGCTGCTGTCTTGATTGTCTGAAAGATGTGAGGAACACCGTAGCAATTAAAATTTCTGGGCATGTAGCCTATTTGATCAAGAATGTGTTCCCTACCCTCTGCAGAAGGGAAATGCTTTGGTCCGGGATTGTGGAAGTTTAGAATTAATGGACAGTTGTGCTTTGGGGGATACAGTTTGTTTCTTTCCTGATGCACTGACTAGGCTTCACCTATGATGGGGTTCCTGGTTTCTCATTAGTCATTCAACTTACACACCCTGTCAGTTAGTGCTGACTTCCAAAGCAATAAAAATAATGCAGTTTCATGCTCAGAGATTATTTTTGGTCAGGTTGTTTTACTCTTTATATTAACAAAATCAGTTTTACTTTTACCTATGGGATAATTAAAGAATCTCTGAATTTGGGCTAAGGGAAAACTACACTTTCAAGAAAAAAAGTTGCTATTTGAAATTTTGATAACTTCCTGGAAAAGACATGTGGAGACTGGTCACTCTTTGATGGAGTGAGGGGAATTCTATTATTTCATATTCTTTAGTAAAATATTTTTGAAGGTTGCTGTTTACAATGTGATTGCCTTTCCTGGCACGTCACCAAATGGGAAAATAGGATGATGGGAAGGAAGAGGAAAGGCAGGCTTACATTCTTCAGAGCAGGGTGGGGCTTTTCTGTATTTCAAAATTCTTTATCTGCCTTAGGCACTGACATGCAGTGCAGTAAACTTAATTCACAACTTCCATAGAAGAAAAATATTTTGGATATTTATGTGATTCTTGTGTGGCCACCAAGCCCTCTTTCCTTACCTCTCCCCAACACCTTGCCCTTGCTTTCCATTTTTGTCCCACCTTCAACCAATAATCTAGTAAGTAAAATAAATGGAAAGCTATGAAAGGAGAAATTGTTGATTTAATTCATGATTTCCACTCACATTATTTGCACTGGGTCATACTGGTGAGCTTTGTATGAAAGATAGCAGTCGTAAGTATTCATAGACCTTCATTACCCTTGCTAGTTTTTAAGACATAATTTCTTTTAAATGGTATCCCACTGTTGAAATCTGAATAAGATTTTTGGATTGTATCAATGTCAGTGCCCTGGTTGTAATATTGTTCTATAATTTTTCAAGGTGTTACCATTGGGGGAAACTGAGTTAAGTGAACATGGGATCTTTCCGTATTATTTGTTACAGCCACATGTAAATTTACAATTATATTTATAAAACTTTCAATCAAATAATTGTTATCACAAAGAATTATATTCCTTATCTCATTTAGGTCTATTTAGCAAAAGATGACTTTATGATTAATGTAATATGGTACTTAAAAGTATAGACTTTGAGCCTGACATACCTGGCCTTGAATCTTGGCTCTACCACTTTTTAATTGACTAAGTTACCTAACCTCTCATGGTTTTGTCTTTGTCATTAAATAAATGAGGATAATAACAGTAGGTACCTCACAGAGTTTTGAGAATTAAATGAGATAGAGCATGTAAATCACTTCCCAGGGCTTGACATATAGGAAATACTAGAAAATATTAGTTGCTGTGATGATGATGATGATGATGATAATTTCTGTAATTAGAGATAAAAGAGGAACTTTTCATCATCTCTCAGCCTATATTCTAACTGGCTACTGGATATTTTGGCTTGTATTTAATAAAGGGCATTTTGAGTTTTCATATTATTATTTTACTTAAAATGAGTTAAGGGCAATTTTATCATTTGGAGCTAAATGATTATTGCTAATGAATTAACTGGAATTAATGACAATAGATTCGAGATCAAATATTCTGGGTATAAAATAAGAGAGAAGGAACAGACTAAAACTGAACAACATAATATCTATACTCCCAGTCACCTCCAGAGACACACCTCTGAAATATAAAATTATTTTCAGTTGCAGCCCCCCAGATTTTCTCTATACAAAGAGTGTACACACATGATTTCTCTCTTTCCTATCAATGAAGTCCATGTGATATAATGGAAAAAGCACTGGACAGGGTGATTAGCAGTTCTGGATTCTAGATCCAGGTCTGTCATAGGCAGTGTGACCTCCACACTGCCTATGACAGTGAGAGCCTTACCTTCTCTAAGCCACCTGGTTCCCTATGTGTAAATTGTGAGGTTTGAATTGGATTAGTGATTCTCAGAGAATGGTCCCTGGACCAACAGCACTAACTAGCTTCACCTGGGAACTTGTTAGAACAGTACACTATCAGGTTCCCACCTCAGATCTACTGATTCAGGGACTCTGAGTGTGGGGTCGAACAATTTTTATTTTAATAAGCCTTCTGGTTGATTCTGAAGTCCATAGAAGTTTGAGAATCACTTCTCTGGATTAAATTTTAGTCTAAATTTTAGATTGTTGGACCCAACCTCCAGAGTTTCTGATTCATAGGTCTGGGGTGGAGTCTGATAATTTGCTTTTTGAAGTTAGATGCTGCCGATGCTGCTGGTCAGGTACCACACTTTGAGAACTACTAGGTTAGATAAACTCTAAGCTCCATTTCAGCTCTGTGATTCCATCATTATCATTGCTTTCACAATGCCTTCTGTCCCCCTCCTTATTTACTTTGTCCCTCAGTTTATTGAAACTGCCTCTTACCTAATAGTTAACATTGAAACTTTCTAAAATATCCTACCTTGTAGAGGGTGATGGACAGAAAAGACCTTCCCTAAATTCTTACAGCTTTTGTTAATATGAAACACCTACAGCTCTTTGGCATTGAAAATGACCTTAGGACCTACTATATAGCACAGGGAACTCTGTGCAATGTTATGTGGCGGCCTGGATGGGAGGGGAGTCTGGGGGAGAATGGATACATGTATCCGTATGGCTGACTTGCTTTGCTGTGCACCTGAAACTATCACAACATTGTTCATCAGCTATACTCCAACATAAAATTAAAAATTTAAAAAAAAACGACCTTAGGTGGCCTACTTAGTTATCTCACGTGCGTAGCTAGTTACAAAGGAAATATCTTCAGACACTAAGTTTCAATAATTAAGGTCTGATGCCTAATTGCCATTGATCCCTTTATGTTGTCTTAAGATCTGAAGAGCTTGGGCACCAATGTAAAAATAAAATTATGTTTTCATTTGAATATGCTGTTTAATGAATAACACTAAAGATCCCAAATTACATCTTCAAATGAGCTTTTTAATCCCACCTTCTTTTTCTTGGTTTTCTGGATATTTGGGATGGGATAATGCTCTGTGTGGCATAGGTCTGCTAAGAACAAACAAGCCTCTGCCTGCCAAACTGAATTATTTATTTTGCTCATGTTTCCTTTTTTTGAAGTAGAGTTATGGGTTACGATCCACTGTTTCTGGTTTTATCAGTAATTTGATAATTTTCTAGTACTGAATTGCAAACTATATAAGAGAAAAGCAAGGATCTAACATTTACTTAGTGCCTATTATATGCCAGTCACTGTGCCACAAGCATTACTTTTCTTGTTTATTTAATCCTCACAACAACCATGTAAGGTAGTATCATTAGCTTTGGTTTTTACATGAGGAAATAGACTCAGGAAGGCTAAGTAACTGCTCAAGATCACACAGCCAAAGAAATGGCAGTGTATAGATTTAAGCTCAGATACGTTTGACAACAAAGCCTTTGTAGGCATAGTAGATTCTGAATAAAAATATGTGTTGAATGAATGAGTAAAGGAATGACTATATGCCATTATCTTCCTAATGTTGAGTTTTAAACAATCATAGAATTATAAAGTTGAAAAGGCACTATAGGTCATTATCTAATCAGGGTTTTAGTTATGCATATCCTTTAAAGTATCTCTAACAGATGAGTATACAGCCTTTACTTGACCACCTCTTGGAAAATGGCACACACGACCTCTTTAATCACAGTGATTATTGAATAGCTCAGAAAATTCGTTGCATTCAACTTCCCTAAAATCTCTTTCTTTTGAGCCTAGATCTGCCCTTTGTAACTGCTCAGACTTAATCTGGTTCTTCTTCCATACATAATTCTTTCAAATATTTGAACATAAGCATATATCTTCTCTCTCCCAAGCAAAATAGCCCCCATTTTTCCAGCTACTCTTCAAGATCCACACATAATAATAACTTAATAAATGTTTGTTAAATGAAAGAAGGAAAGAATAAATAAATTTGATACCTAGACTCCTCAGTTTCTTATTTCCTTTCTTTAGAATGTGAAGCATCTGTGCTGTGTTCTGGGTACATGCTAGGACCATATTTCTAGAAGTAAATGAAGTAATTTCCTTTGATATACCCTTGCACTGCACAATAGTCACCCACAAAAATATCCTTTTTTAATTTTCTGACATAGAACAGTGCTGTCATCTTTGACATCTCAGGTTTGCATCAGGTCACAACAAGCTGGAGTTGAACAGCAAACCTAGTGCTTTTCTTCAGGGTTAAAGGCAAGACCTGGGCACTAGGGGATCAGCTCCAGTTTAAGCAGGCTAAGTTGGTACCGTAATGTACAAAACTTGGGCTTACCTCAGCTAAAATGGAAGAAATAGCTGCCCAAAGCTAGTTTCTTTCACGCCCCACTGGCAAGGTAGTAATTGCACAAAGACCTTTTTATTATAAGTTGATTTTCCTGAGAAATGAATTCTGAAAAATACTGTAAAGTGTTTATTTTTTGCTTGCCCTTTATTAACCCACATCTTAGGGCTTTCCCTAGAGAGAAACTGTTGGTAAATGAAACCTCTTAGACCTACACAGGAACATTTTTGCACTATGTCCCTGGCTGTGGAGGGAACAGGGACAGGACAAGGCAAGTTGGTGCTATTTAAACAGGGTCATCAGCCAGTATATGGAATTTTGCCTAAAGAGAAGATTTAGGAATTTAAACGGGGGAAGAGTTTGGGGTTGGTAGAATTACTGGGAGAGGTTTGTATCTTAAACAGGATATAATGCAGCTCTTTTATACTAGTAAGGAGGGCAAAGACCCAGTTTGAACTTAAAGATCATTTCTCTTAGTTCATCCTAGTTTTGATCTTTAAACAACAAAAGTCCTATAGTTTAATTTTTTAAATCATGCCCTAAAAGCCAGCACAGAACCTTCCTGTGATGCTATTGGAATCAGGGCAGCATGCATAGAGTAAGGGAGGGAGCTAGGAAATTAAAATGTGATTTTCACAGACGTGATTCTGTCATAGTTCTTATTTTCTTTATATGGAATACAAATACTGATATAGAGTGAAGATTTTCTGTTTTGCATTTTTGTGCTCTTTGATACATTTATTGAGGTCAAATGAAATTTGATATAGTAGGATTTATTATGAAGTGCTCTCTGAATACAACTCCATAATTACTCAGCTACATGGTAGTGCATAAAGCTGTAAAACTGCTTAGCCAGACAAGCAATTTATATGTTACATCGAGGTGTGGATGGCAAAGAATATTAGTTTAATTGGGAGCCAAGATGTAGTAGCCTTAAATCTGAAGAGCTATATGTTTAACATAATGCAGCGAGGCTTTGAAATAAGATACCTAAACTGGGGAGCTACAGCTTTTGGAATATATAACAATTAGACATTACTTTCTGACCAAAGATACTAAGTACTATTTTTCAAAATAAAGCACAGAATGCAAAGCAGGTGAAAGGGCAAAACCTTTCAACATTGTACGGTGACAGAAGAAAACTTATTTCTTCTAGTTCTTTGTTTTAAAAAAAGAAAGAAAATAAAAGGAAAAAAAGTCAAGATAAAAGATAACCATTAACTATAATTTAGTGGAAGCAGGGAGGAGGCAAATTCACAGTGAGGTTATGTCCTTGGTGTACCAGTGGACTCTGAAAGGGATTTGGTGAATTTAGCCTGAATTTTTCTCAGGGAGCAAATTTGGAATGAGGTTAGAAGTGGGTGGCTGTTTGGGTAACCAGCACACCACCAGGGGTGAAAAACAAATACTCCTTGGCATACATTTGCTTTCTGTCTGATCATAGGCTCTCTTCTGTTTAGCAGGTTCAGGGTCACATGCCTCCGCTCATGATCCCAATTTTTCCACATGACCAGCGGACCCTGGCAGCAGCTGCTGCTGCCCAACAGGGATTCCTCTTTCCCCCTGGAATAACATACAAACCAGGTAAGTAGAAAGGGATTTAACATTCTTTTGGGAATGCTAAGATCCATATGTTTTTGCTTAGTAATCACAACAAACACAGAAGCATATGAAGGAACTATGAATAAAAAGATCATAAAAGCTATTTTAAAGTAAAATTAGAATTGTGAAGGGGGCATGTTAATAAACGAATTGGTTGCTAAAAACTTTTACTTTCTCTTCTTCCACTTGAGTTTGTTCTGAATTCACAGATAAAATGCTACTTTCCCTCAGGACTACAAATTTTTGTCAGCTCTCTCTCATACCTTTACTGTGAATAATTGTCTTTGGTTAAAGATACTTTGCTCCTCCTGAGAGCTTTTATACTCTAGGAGAGTGGTCACATACAGTATAAAATGCTATTATTGTTTGTTGTCTGATTTCTCTTGGAAGAAGAGTTAGAACTGGACTGATTTAACTAGCTTGCTACTAATAGGTAAAATTCTTTTTGATTTTAGTCTAAATAATGAAGCATTCGGTTGTATTTTCTTATTCATCTTTGAACCTCAAAAAACAGGACACATAACCTTGCAATGAAGTATGTTTTGAGATGATTTAGCAAATGTTATGACTTTTCTTTATTCCTCTGAGTTTACTGGACTCCTGGGGAATTCAATTAGGGGCATAATGGTTTGAAGCTTCTTTCAGAGCATTCTTGTAAACAGGGCTTTAAATGTTTAAAGATATGTTGCCAAAGGAATCCAATGTAAGAAGATAGTCAAGTAAATAAAAAGTCAACCTGAATTTCATTTGTGCATTCTTTGTAACTGACCTCAGCTCAGAAGTAGTGACCTTGTTCTACTCATTAATAATTTCTGTGTCAAGTTCTTTTTAACATATTAACCTGATTATATTAACCACCCAATCTGAGTACAACAAATCTGACTGCAGCGGTTTCTTTGTGTGTGGGTTTATAAAGTGAACAAAGGTATTTTAATATGCTTAAAGCAATAATGAAGTATAAATCACTTTACTAAAATTCCCTGTAAGGAATGTTACTAAATAGCATAAAAACAAACCTAGTGGGTTTTAACATCTATTTTTTGCCATCAATTACTCTTATGCTTTTGGTAGAAAACCCCCTTCCTTGTGAGGAAAGGAAAGATGTCTGTGTCAAAACCCAAATTATTCAAAGAATAGAGATCTTAAACGATTGGCTAATTTAAGGACTGACTTTAAAAATTCCTCAGATATAAAGCAGTCAAAACTAGGATTAACAACGGTTTTTGGATACCAGAGTGAAAGAAAATTGTGTTACTCAAAGTTAAAAGTTGATTTTTCTAGAGCAGAATTTTTAGAGCAAGTTATATTCTGTGAAATTAGTATCCATATTAAGGACAGGATAATATTTTGTCGGACAATATCTCTCTGTCAGTGCAGTGGTTCACTTCTTCTCTGATCTCTATAAGTAGTTTTGAACTTTCTTCACCTTGACTTCCTTTGGAATGTTGGTGTAAACTAAGTTTACTGGTTTAACCTGAATCTGAGTTGTTATCCCTACACCAGTTTTAGAAACCTTTTAAATGAACTGTATGTGGAAACTATTTAATTTCCATGTTTTTAAATTTAAAATTCTCCACATTTCAAAATCAGGTTATGGGCCTTACTTTCTTCTAGACATAGATATCAACATAATTGACATGTTATGTAATTTTGTTAAGACAATAATACTGTTTTTTTTGTTTTTTAACATCTTTATTGCAGTATAATTGCTTTACAATGGTATGTTAGTTTCTGATGTATAACAAAGTGAATCAGCTATACATATACATATATCCCCATATCTCCTCCCTCTTGCGTCTCCCTCCCACCTCCCTATCCCACCCCTCTAGGTGGTCACAAAGCCCGGAGCTGATCTCCCTGTGCTATACGGCTGCTTTCCACTAGCTATCTGTTTTACATTTGGTGGTGTATATAATTCCATGCCACTCTCTTACTTCATCCCAGCTTACCCTTCCCCCTCCCTGTGCCCTCAAATCCATTCTCTACGTCTACGTCTTTATTCCTGTCCTGCCCCTAGGTTCTTCAGAACCTTTTTTTTTTTTTTTAGATTCCATATATATGTGTTAGCATACGGTATTTGTTTTTCTCTTTCTGACTTACTTCACTCTGTATGACAGTCTCTAGGTCCAGCCACCTCACTACAAATAACTCAATTTCGTTTCTTTTAAAGGCTGAGTAATATTCCATTGTATATATGTGACACATCTTTTTTCTGCATTCATCTGTCGAGGAACACTTAGGTTGCATCCATGTCCTGGCTATTGTAAATAGAGCTGCAGTGAATATTGTGGTACATGACTCTTTTTGAATTATGGTTTTGTCAGGGTATATGTCCAGTACTGGGATTGCTGGGTCGTATGGTAGTTCTATTTTTAGTTTTTTAAGGAACTTCCATTTTGTTCTGCATAGTGTCTGTATCAATTTACATTCCCACCAACAGTGCAAGAGGGTTCCCTTTTCTCCACACTCTCTCCAGCATTTATTGTTTGTAGATTTTTTGATCATGGCCATTCTGACTGGTGTGAGGTGATACCTTGTTGTAGTTTTGATTTACATTTCTCTAATGATTAGTGATGTTGAGCATCCTTTCATGTGTTTGTTGGCAATGTGTATATCTTCTTTGGAGGAATGTCTGTTTAGGTCTTCTGCCCATTTTTGGATTGGGTTGTTTGTTTTTTTGATATTGAGCTGCGTGAGGTGTTTGTATATTTTGGAGATTAATCCTTTGTCAGTTGCTTCATTTGCAAATACTTTCTCCCATTCTGAGGGTTGTCTTTTTGTCTTGTTTATGGTTTCCTTTGCTGTGCAAAAGCTTTTAAGTTTCATTAGGTCCCATTTGTTTATTTTTGTTTATATTTCCATTACTCTAGGAGGTGGGTCAAAAAGGATCTTGCTGTGATTTATGTCATAGAGTATTCAGCCTATGTTTTCCTCTAGGAGTTTTATAGTGTCTGGTCTTACATTTAGGTCTTTAATCCATTTTGAGTTTATTTTTGTCTATAGTGTTAGGGAGTGTTCTAATTTCATTCTTTTACATGTAGCTGTCCAGTTTTCTCAGCACCACTTATTGAAGAGGCTGTCTTTTCTCCATTGTGTACTCTTGCCTCCTTTATCAAAGGTAAGCTTACCATATGTGCATGGGTTTATCTCTAGGCTTTCTATCCTGTTCCATTGATCTATATTTCTGATTTTGTGCCAGTACCATACTGCCTTGATTATTGTAGCTTTGTAGTATAGTCTGAAGTCAGGGAGCCTGATCCCTCCAGCTCCGTTTTTCTTTCTCAAGATTGCTTTGGCTATTCGGGGTCTTTTGTGTTTCCATTCAAATTGTGAATTTTTTTGTTCTAGTTCTGTGAAAAATGCCATTGGTAGTTTGATAGGGATTGCATAGAATCTGTAGATGGTTTTGGGTGTATAGTCATTTTCACAATGTTGATTCTTCCAATCCAAGAACATGGTATATTTCTCCATCTGTTTGTATCATCTTTAATTTCTTTCACCAGTGTCTTATAGTTTTCTGCATACAGGTCTTTTGTCTCCTTAGGTAGGTTTATTCCTAGGTATTTTATTCTTTTTGTTGCAATGGTAAATGGGAGTGTTTCCTTAATTTCTCTTAAAGGTTTTTTATCCTTAGTGTATAGGACTGCAAGAGATTTCTGAGCATTAATTTTGTATCCTGCTACTTTACCAAATTCATTGCTTAGCTCTAGTAGTTTTCTGGTAGCATCTTTAGGATTCTCTATGTATAGTATCATGCCATCTGCAAACAGTGACAGTTTTACTTCTTCTTTTCTGATTTGGATTCCTTTTATTTCTTTATCTTCTCTTATTGCCTGGGCTAAAACTTCCACGACTATGTTGAATAATAGTGGTGAGAGTAGGCAACCTTGTCTTGTTCCTGATCTTAGTGGAAATGGTTTCAGTTTTTCACCATTGATAATGATGTTGGCTGTGGGTTTGTCATATACGGCCTTTATTATGTTGAGGTAAGTTCCCTCTATGCCTACTTTCTGGAGAGTTTTTATCATAAATGCATGTTGAATTTTGTCAAAAGCTTTTTATGCATCTATTGAGATGATCGTACGGTTTTTCTCCTTCAATTTGTTAATATGGTTTATCACATTGATTGATTTGCGTATATTGAAGAATCCTTGCATTCCTGGGATAAACCCCACTTTGATCATGGTGTATGATCCTTTTAATGTGCTGTTAGATTCTGTTTGCTAATATTTTGTTGAGGATTTTTCCATCCATGTTCATCAGTGATATTGGCCTGTAGTTTCCTTTTTTGTGATATCTTTGTCTGGTTTTGGTATCAGGGTGATGGTGGCCTCGTAGAATGAGTTTGGGAGTGTTCCTCCCTCTGCTATATTATGGAAGAGTTTGAGAAGGATAGGTGTTAGCTCTGCTCTAAATGTTTGGTAGAATTCGCCTGTGAAGCCATCTGGTCCTGGGCTTTTGTTTGTTGGAAGATTTTTAATCACAGTCTCAATTTCAGTGCTTGTGATGGGTCTGTTTATATTTTCTATTTCTTCCTGCTTCACTCACGGAATGTTGTGCTTTTCTAAGAATTTGTCCATTTCTTCCAGGTTGTCCATTTTATTGGCTTATAGTTGCTTGTAGTAATCTCTCATGATCCTTTTTATTTCTGCAGTGTCAGTTGTTACTTCTCCTTTTTCATTTCTAATTCTGTTGTTTTGAGTCTTCTCCCTTTTTTTCTTGATGAGTCTGGGTAATGGTTTATCAATTTTGCTTATCTTCTCAAAGAACCAGCTTTTAGTTTTATTGATCTTTGCTATTGTTTCCTTCATTTCTTTTTCATTTATTTCTGATCTGATCTTTATGATTTTTTTTCCTTCTGCCAACTTCGGGGTTTTCTTGTTCTTCTTTCTCTAATTGCTTTAAGGTATAAGGTTAGGTTGTTTATTTGAGATGTTTCTTGTTTCTTGAGGTAGGATTGTATTGCTATAAACTTCCCTCTTAGAACTGGTTTTGCTGCATCCCATAGGTTTTGGGTCATCGTGGTTTTTTTTTTTAATAGCTACTTTATTTATTTATTTTATTTTTGGCTGTGTTGGGTCTTCGTTTCGTGCGAGGGCTTTCTCTAGTTGCGGCAAGCGGGGGCCACTCTTCATCGTGGTGCAGGGGCCACTCTTCATCACGGTGCGTGGGCCTCTCACTATCGCGGCCCCTCCCATTGCGGGGCACAGGCTCCAGACGCGCAGGCTCAGCAGTTGTGGCTCACGGGCCCAGTTGCTCTGTGGCATGTGGGATCTTCCCAGACCAGGGCTCAAACCCATGTCCCCTGCATTAGCAGGCAGATTCTCAACCACGGCGCCACAAGGGAAGCCCTGGGTCATCGTGTTTTCATTGTCATTTGTTTCTAGGTATTTTTTGATTTCCTCTTTGATTTCTTCAGTGATCTCTTGGTTATTAAGCAGTGTATTGTTTAGCCTCCATGTGTTTGTATTTTTTACAGTTTTTCTTCCTGTAATTGGTATCTAGTCTTATAGTACTGTGGTTGGAAAAGATACTTAATATGATTTCAGTTTTCTTAAATTTACTGAGGCTTGATTTGTGACCCAAGATATGATCTATCCTGGAGAATGTTCCATGAGCACTTGAGAAGAAAGTGTATTCTGTTGTTTTTGGATGGAATGTCCTGTAAATATCAATTAAGTCCATCTTGTTTAATGTGTCATTTAAAGCTTGTGTTTCCTTATTTATTTTCATTTTGGATGATCTGTCCATTGGTGAAAGTGGGGTGTTAAAGTCCCCTACTATGATTGTGTTACTGTCGATTTCCCCTTTTATGGCTTTTAGCATTTTCCTTATGTACTGAGGTGCTCCTATGTTGGGTGCATAAATATTTACAACTGTTATATCTTGTTCTTGGATCGATCCCTTGATCATTATGTAGTGTCCTTCTTTGTCTCTTGTAATAGTCTTTATTTTAAAGTCTATTTTGTCTGATATGAGAATTGCTACTCCAGCTCTCTTTTGATTTCTATTTTCATGGAATATCTTTTTCCACCCCCTCACTTTCAGTCTGTATGCGTTTCTAGGTCTGAAGTGGGTCTCTTGTAGACAGCATATATACAGGTCTTGTTTTTGTATCTATTCAGCCAGTCTGTGTCCTTTGGTTGGAGCATTTAATCCATTTACATTTAAGGTAGTTATTGATGTGTATGTATGTTCCTATTACCATTTTCTTAATTGTTTTGGGTTTGTTATTGTAGGTCTTTTCCTTCTCTTGTGTTTCCTGCCTAGGGAAGTTCCTTTAGCATGTGTTGTGAAGCTGGTTTCATGGTGCTGAATTCTCTTAGGTTTTGCTTGTCTGTAAAGGTTTTAATTTCTCTGTTGAGTTGAATGTGAGTGAGATCCTTGCTGGGTAGAGTAATCTTGGTTGTAGGTTTTTCCCTTTCATCACTTTAAATATGTCCTGCCACTCCCTTCTGGTTTGCAGAGTTTCTGCTGAAAGATCAGCTGGTAACCTTATGGGGATTCCCTTGTATGTTATTTGTTGCTTTTCCCTTGCTGCTTTTAATATTTTTTCTTTGTATTTAATTTTTGATAGTTTGATTAATATGTGTCTTGGTGTGTTTCTCCTTGGATTTATCCTGTATGGGACTCTCTGCGCTTCGCTGGACTTGATTGACTATTTCGTTTCCCATATTAGGGACATTTTCAACTATGTCTTGAAATATTTTCTCAGTCCCTTTTTTTTTCTCTTCTTCAGGGACCCCTATAATTCGAATGTTGGTGCACTTAATGTTGTCCCAGAGGTCTCTGAGACTGTCCTCAATTCTTTTCATTTTTTTTCTTTATTCTGCTCTGTGGTAGTTATTTCCACTATTTTATCTTCCAGGTCACTTATCCGTTCTTCTGCCTGTTATTCTGTTATTGACTCCTTCTAGAGAATTTTTAATTTCGTTTATTGTGCTGTTCATCATTGTTTGTTTTCTCTTTAGTTCTTCTAGTTCTTTGTTAAACGTTTCTTGTATTTTCTCCATTCTATTTCCAAGATTTTGGATCATCTTTACTTTCATTACTTTGAATTCTTTTTCAGGTCGACTGCCTATTTCCTCTTCATTTGTTTGGTCTGGTGGAATAATACTGTTTTTTATGGGGAAAGATATTGTTATATAGTCAATGAATTTGGACCATTTTATAAAAAGTCTTCTCACACAATATCAGTGAGATTGCAGTATGTAAGTAAGGAGAATCTAGACATTGAGGCAATATTGTGCAGTAGTGAGTTACCCCTGCTGAACAGCGTCTGTGCAGCATAGAGTAGTGTCTTGGGGTAGCAAAGCTGGATTTGATTATGTTGGCTAAAACCTGTTGTTTAGGGCAGGACAGTGGATTTGGACATGTACAATGATTTTTAATCACAAGCAAGCCTGGTAAAAAAGTTATTATCCGGTGACCCCTAAGTTATGTCAGAGAACTGAATTAACCAGAACTCTAAATTCTTAAATACTTTGGCTAATTCAGGTTTTATTGTATATAAAAATTATACTTTAAAAGGATTAAAATTATATGTTCATATGCTACTGGGAGAGTCATTACATACTTAGGAGACTTAGTCTATGCAGTGTTCTTGTCATTCACACAAACTGGGAAAGGAGAATACTGTTTGACTGGAGTCTGGACAAGGAAAACTTTTTTGCCCCAAACTGAGCTATAGCTATAATTTCACTTGTGAGACAATGACTAAATTTTTAGGGGAGTAGCATTGTCACATATAAAAGCCTTGAAATGGTGGTGTAACTTTATAGTTTGATCCCCTAAGCAAGAAGGAGAATAAGTGCTACATTGGTTTTTAATGAATTACAAAATAAATGGCTCTCTTTTTTCACCTTCCCATAACCTGAAACAATTCCATAGTGTTTGTGCCTTCAACTGATTGAATAATTGTCTTGATTTACAGAAAGCAAGGACCACCTTGGGCTGATGTTTACTGTTAAAGTTGACTGTTTCTGAAGCCATATTAGTATATTCTAAACAAATATATTTAGGGCTATCAACCTTCTCCTCTTCAGATAATTTGACCCATTATTCTGGACATTTCAGGGCCCCCATGGGTAGTGAACACCAAGCAAGCTCTCCCACCCTGGTGAGTTGCTGAGGAGGCATGTTGCCGACGGAGATTGTACAGTTTCAGGGGAACATCTATCAAAATAATCTCTGCTGAAATTCTTTTATTGAGTTGTAATCCCTAATTAAACCCCACCTTTTTTTAAAAAAAACTGGTTCTCTAATTAGAGACATCTCTCTAAAAAGGAACTTATCAGGGCCCAGAACATAAACCACAGAAGTTTGGTTGCTTTGCTCTTTCACATCATGATGCTGAGAGATATAGCAATCCAGGGTGAGATGAATACAATTGAGTACCTATGACTGAGAAAACTAAAAGATTAAGCCTCTTTCATAGCTGCCAATGTGTATATCAGAGTGATTGAATTGACTGTAAAATAAAAACACTGGATAGCATCCTTTGTGTGCCAAGGATGATGCAGCTGACCCCATGGACTTCGTGTAGTTGGGATTTTTAAAACGATTGCTGCTGGAGCAGCACCCTTAAAGTTTCCCAGGAGATCTAGGAGTAGGATGTCTGCCTGCTTATGACTCCTACACTTACTTACTAGTTATAATATGATAACAGCTAAAGTTTATTGAATAATTACTTTGTGCCAAACACTGTGTTAAATATTTTACATTATTTTATTTAATTCTTACTTGAACATATCACTTAATCTTGCTGAGCCTCACATTTTTGTCATCTAAAAAAATATGTCATGAGTTGTCCACTGCTCAGCATGGATGTGAAGATTAAATTTGCTAAAATGTATGAAAGTTCTTTGAAAATTCTAAAACACTATGTTTGGGGATAAAGTTTGACCATGAATCTAAGTAAATTTAACTACATTAAACTGCATTCTTATCCATTAGAAATGTGGTCCAAAAACTGAGCTTTTGACTGAGATATATTGTCTCTCTGCCTGATGACCAAAAGCAATTTTACTAGTATACCTGCTGTTTCTTTAAGAAAAAAATTGTGGTAAAATATACATAAAATAATATTTATTATTTTAACCATTTTTCAATGTACAACTCAGTGATATTAATACATTTGCAGTTTTTTGTAACCATTACCATTATGTATACCCCAAACTTTCGGTCATCTCCAACAAAAACTCTGTGGCCATTAAACAATATCTCTCCCATCCTCCTACCCCGAATCCCTAGTAACCTCTATTTTAGTATCTTTCTATATGAATTTGCCTACTCTAGGTACTTCATATAAATGGAGTCATACAATATTTGTCCCTCTGCATCTGGCTTATTTCATTAAGCATAATGTTTTCAAGGTCCATCCATATTGTAGTATATATCAAAAGTCCATTCTTTTTTATGGCTGAATAATATCCCATTGTATATATATGTCTACGTCTATATATTTGTTTGTTTATCCATTCATCTGTTGATGGATATTTCTGTTGTTTCCACATTTTGGCTATTGTGAATAATGCTGCTGTGAACATTGGTGTACAAATACCTGTTTGTGTCCCTGCTTGCAGTTCTTTTGGATATACACGTAAGAATGGAATTGTTGTGTCATATGGTAGTTCTATGTTTAGCCCTTTGAGATACCATCAAACTGATTTCCATAGGGGCTGCACCTTTTACATTCCCACCAGTAATGCAAAAGTGTTCCAATTTCTTTATATCCTAACTAATACTTTTTCTTTTCCATTAAAAAAAAATTATAGCCATCCTAGTAGATGCGAAGTGGTATCTCATTGTGGTTTTGTTTTTCATTTCCCTGATGATTAATGATTTTGAGCATCTTTTCATGTGCCTATTGGAAATTTGTATATCTTTGGAAATATCGAAGTACATTGCATATTTTTGAATTGGGTTGTTCGTTTTATCTTTACTGAGTTTCAGGAGTTCTTATATATTCTACATTTTAATCCTGTATCAAATTTATGATTTGCAAGGTTTTTTTCTCATTTTGTAGGTCGTCTTTTCACTTACTCGATAGTATCCTTTGATGCACAAAATTGTTTAATTTTGATGAAGTCTGATTTATCTATTTTTTCTTTTGTTGCCTGTGCTTTTGCTGTCATATCCATGAAATCATTGCCAAATCCAAAGATTTACTCCTATGTTTTCTTCTAAGAGTTTTATAGTTTTAGTACTTAAGTTTAGGTCTTTGATCCATTCCAGTTAATTTTTATATATGGTATAAATTAAGGGTCCAACTTCATTCTTTTGCATGTGGATATCAGTTTTTCCAGCACCATTTGTTGAAAAGATGTCTTTTCCCCAATGAATGGTCTTGGTACCCTTGTAAAAAATCAATTAACTATATGTAAGGGTTTATTTCTGGGCTCTCTATTCTGTTTCATTAGTCTATATATCTGTTCTTATGCCAGTATCATACTGTTTTAATTACTCTAGCTTTGTAGTAAATTTTGAAATCAGAAAGTATGAGTCTTCCAACTTTATTTGTCTTTTTCAAAATTGTTTGGGCTACTGGGGCCCCATGCAATTCCATATAAATTTGAGGATTGGCTTTTCCATTTCTGTAAAAAAAGATTGTTGGAATTTTGGTAGAGATTTCACTGAGTCTGTAGATTGCTTTGTTGATCTTAACAATGTTAAGTCTTCCTGTCTATGAACATGGATGCCTTTCTATTTATTTAGATCTTTAAAAATTTCTTTCAGAAATGTTTTATAGTTTTTCAGTGTACAAGTCTTTGCCTCTTAAGTTTATTGCTGAGTATTTGATTCTTTTAGATGCTACTGTAAATAGAATTGCTTTCTTAATTTCCTTTTGGATTGTTCATTGCTGGTATATAGAAATACAGTTGATTTTTGTGTGTTAATCTTATACCCTGAAACTGCTGAATTTATTTATTAGCTCTTGTAGCTTTCTTATGAATTCTTTGGAATTTTCTACATATAGGACCACTTCATATGCAAATAGACATAGTTTTACCTATTTTTACCAATTTTGTTTGCTCTTTCTTTCTCCCTTCCTCCCTTCCTTCCTTACCCCCTCCCTCCCTCCTTCCCTCCCTTCCTCCCTCTCTCTCTCTTCTTTCTTTCTTTCTTTTTTTTCTTTCTTTCTTTCTTTCTTTCTTTCTTTCTTTCTTTCTTTCTTTCTTTCTTTCTAGTACTAACTAGAACTTCTAGGACAGTGTTGTATAGCAACAGTGAAAGTGGGTATAATTGTCCCCGATCTTAGTAGAAAAGCTTTCAGTCTTTTACCGCTGAGTGTGATGTTAGCTGTGGGTTTTTCATAAATACCCTTTATCATTTTGATGAACTTTCCCTCTATTCCTAGTTTTTTCTGAGAATTTTTATCATGAAAAGATGTTGGATTTTGGCAAATGCCTTTTCTGCATCAATTGAGATGATCATGTGGGTTTTTCCCCCATTGTTCTATTAATGTTATGTATTGCATTGATTTTTTATTTTTAATGTTGAACCACCCTTGCATTCCTGGGATAAATCCTACTTTGTCATGGTGAATAATCCTTTTGATATGCTGTTGGATTCAATATGCTAATATTTTGTTGAGGATTTTAATATTCATACAGAATATTGGTCTATAATTTTCTTTTCCTGTGATGTTTTTATCTGGCTTTGTTATCAAGGTTACATTGGCCTCATTACCTCAGAGTTAGGAAGTGTTTCCTCTCAATATTTTTGAAGATTTTGTAAGGATTAGTGGTAATTTTTATTAAATGTTCAGTAGACTTTATTGGTGAAGCCAAAAATTCAGTCCAGGAATTTTCTTTATTGGGAGGTTTTTGATTACTGATTCAATCTCTTTACTTGTTATGGGTTGGTTTATATAATCTATTTCTCCTTGAGACAGTTTAGGTAATTTGTATGTTTCAAGGAATTTGTCCATTTCTTCTAGATTGTCTAATTTGCTGATGTACAGTTGCTGCCTAATACTTCTTTTTAATTCCTTTGTTTCAGTTAGCATTTATTGAGCACCATTTATTTGCTGATATCTATATATATAAATATATATGTATACATGTATATGAATATACATATATATTTTCATTTAATTTTTATAACAACTCTAAGATATAAGTGGCATTATCTATATTTTGTTAAAAGAAAAAAAGAAACTAAAAGTCAAAGAAGTAAATTAACTTTCTAAACTTTCACATCTAGAAATTAGTGGAGGTAGAATTCAGACTGAAATTCTGAATATTTGACATTTTATACTCTTGCAGGCATGATCTAACTGTGTAAGATATGAAGAAAAATCTAGCTTTTGTGAGTGTGTGTGTATAAAAAAGTGTGATTTATATGTATGGGATTATCCAGATGACATCTTGTGAAGCTAGCCATTTCTAGCTCTTCTTGACTATTTAAAACAGAGGCATGTACCACTATTGCTGGAATACTTTATTAATTAAATCCATCTACTTGAAATCAAAGCATTTCTGAGGTTCTTCAGGTTAGTACTCTCCTTTTTAAATAAGAGTGGTGAGGTCCAAGAAGGAACTATATATGTTCATCTGTATAAACTAACCTAGTTTTATGGTGATTGAGATTATTTTAACTGTGCCCTTCTTCATACATGGAGGCTATATCATTGGTGAGTTATTTTGTCATGAACTTTAAGTTGTTATTTTAAGTTAATTTCTTGTAATGGGGATACATTTATATAATTTTGTCCATACTCACTTATTTAATTGCTATTGTGACAAATCCCATGATTTTCATATGATTAGCCGAAGAGTTTGGATGCATCTATGAAATAAGTAAAGAAATTAAGATTGATCCTTGATTCTTAGCTTCTTTAAAGGTATGAAAAACAATGCAGATGCTCTTAGAAAAAGTCTTGAGATCAAGACTCTTCTCATCATTGGTCTATTCTTTGATGAATAGAGGAAAAATTTAGCAGGAGAAATAAAAGCATGGTGATCTCAGCAATATATACTATGATCCGTGGGAATTTTTTTCTCCAATTGTTCTCAGAATAAATTAAAGATTTTGTTTTCTTTTTAAGATTCTAAATGTGTCACTCATCGCCTACTAACTTTTGCTGCAGTGTGCTGTCTCACAAAGATAAATTCAGATTGATTATGGCATTCCCTCAGAATACAGAGAAGTTATAATATTTTGCTATTCTGAATACATGCATCCAGGCAAGATGCAATGTGGCATGTCCAAGTCTATATTGGTGGCTGTGATTGAAATATTTCCATATTGTAGCAAAAATGACAATAGCTCATAAAAGTGGGGTCTATCTATGTGTTATTTGGCAACTCAAATAACTTACCATCATCCTGTGATACCACCACACAATAATCTGTGAGATGAGGGGTGTGTAGTATATCTTTCTTCTGTTTTGGAGGGTGGAAAATAAGGTATGAGACTTTGAGCCAGTAACTGAAGAATCTTTGAGTCCTGTCTCCTAGTTTAACATATTTTTCTTCTCTACTCCTCCCAAACTCTCTAAATAGGTTAATATCTGAAGTTAGTATCTCAGAAGATTGCAACCATCCCAGTCCCTTGTCTTTCTGAGGAATCAAAGTAAATGGACAGAATTTTACCCATGGGATTTTTGACTTTTTAATAAAAGTGAAGTTTATATCTGAATTATACAAACTAGGAGTCTTCTTGCAGGAGGTAGCCTGAGTCTAATGGGTCCTAGGTTCATGCTACAAGCTCCTCCTTTTCCTGTGTTTAAGTCTTAATAAGTTTCGGCTTCCTTTCGGTTTCCCTGAAAATTAGAAACTATACTTCCTGTCATTCAGGGACTCTTGCTGTGGAGCTGCTTTGATCCCAAAGCAATGTTGGTTATTGTGGCAAGTGAAACTAATGTCAGGCAAATGTCCTATAGGCTGTAACTCCTGTTTCATATTTGCTCTGTAAGCTTCAGATAAAAATAATCAGTTGGAAAACCTAGAAGCCTGGAAAGATGGATTTATGTAATGGGCATTATTTCCCAAATTGGCATTAGGAGGTTGTCTACTTATACTAGAGGTAGCAAGGGCCAGATTACGGTAGTGCCTAAAACCAACCTGTTTCAACAGGCTTCATCTTCTTTTGTACAGATTTAAAGAGAATGGGTCCTCACGCAAGCATTTCAAATCCAGAGACAAATTTGAAAAAAATTGCTACAACATGTTGACTGATTCCTTGCCAAGTCAGCCACTGAGAACTTTTTCTTGATCGACTCTTACACAGAGACAATTAAAGGCAAGGGGGGGTGGGAAGCTTGTAACTTTTTAAAAGAATTAAACTTCACAGTACTCTAAATCCCTCTCCTTCTTAAATCTTCTCTTCTACTTTTAACCCCCCTCTTCTTCACCCTTACCTTCTCCCTCTCTGGCCTTTTCCTTTTTCTCTCTCTTCTGATCATTCCCTGTGATATACTCAGTTGCTCTAATGTATTCATTTTTACTTTTGGTATTGATACAATATGTTCTGGAGACATAGCTTTCCAAAGATTATATTCAGATATACAGATTCAAACCAGCAGAAAGGTTAAAAACATTTAAAAAATATGCTTGTCAGCAGTGGAAAGAAAGCTGTTTGTAGCCAGCAGGTGAGCTGGAGAGTACTACAGGGTGTGGTAGAGATGGTAATAAATTAACTGGCAAGCCAAAAACTATATAAAAAAAAATCAGCTATTTCATAGCATAGAAGCATGACAGCTATGAAAAAAGGAGTGCCCCAGGGAATTCTTTTAGAGTTTGATTTTTTTAAATATGTTTGACATGAAAAATGTTTTAGTACAAATAAAGCAACTGGTATTAAACTTACAGGGAGGGGGGTTATGGTTTAGAGTTAGTATGAATAATGCATGATATTTAAAGAAAGAACAGCTCTAAAATGTTCTGAGAGGCAGCCCATGTTGATGGTTGGAATGGTGATTTTTTTTCCTCTATTTTTGAAGCATCATTAATTCAGCATCGTTTTGTGATTTTTTTAACCTGATAAGATGTCAACCAAAGAAATACTATTTGACTTAGATTAGGATATTCTTTCTTCAGATAATTTAGTTTAAATAGCAAGAGGATCAGTAGAATTATTTAAGCATAAAGCGGCAGTCATTTACCATAAAAAATAATTTGGCCTAGTTATCTTTTTTTTTTTGCAGTGCTCATGTAGCACGGCAAACCAAAATCAACCTCATGGAAGGGAAAAAACAAGATCAGATATTTTGAACATTACTCCATAGGAGACTAGCACAATATAGTGTTAGTGAATGCATTGTAGCAGCGCTCCATATGCAATCAGAAGCCAATTGTTACTGGACTGTGTACAAGCGCACACTGTGCTCAATGGTCTGATGAGGTATTATGGATATGATGCAAAGAGACTGTGTAGATTAGAGGCTAACAATTTGTTAAAAGTGAAAGCAACTTAACATTTACATTGGGCCAGCTGAGTGGAACTTCATGTGGCAAACAGGATGAGTTCCAAGGAACCAGGGGCACCAGGAAGGCTCCAGGTATTAGTGTCCATGCAGAAAAAAAGAGGTTTTATTGCTTTCTAGTTGACTACCTTTATTACTGTGATTCTTTCTATACTTTTCATTATTATATTCAGCTTTTAGTGTGGAAAAGTTCATGCAAAACAGCATGATTATTGTAAATGTCAAAAATGTGTGGAGGAACAGCCTATTAAAATATAGCCTAGAGATAGTACATAACACTGACTTTAAGTAAGTAGCTGAAGTCAAAGTGATACTCCATTAAATCACTGATATTGTGTAATTTATCCATAAGTATTAATTTTGATTTCAGTTACCACTATCACAATACATTCCTCATCACTTTCCCTTGGTTCTTCAGGTTGTTCGCTTCATACAGCCTATGTTCTTAGGTCACAGAAGGTACTTCAGCCCCCCTGTTTAGGCATGGTCTGGAGCCAGAAACACATTAAGATGTAGCATTGATCTCTGCTAAACCATGCTCAATCTCAACCAGACTTTTAATGCAGATATCACATGTAAAATGTGTGTTTATTTAATCAAATCATCATCAAAGAATAAGTGATGAGTGCCTGGTGTGTGTGCATGATTCTGTACTAGGTTCCACCGGAAGTTAGGGCAGAAAAACATAGTTTCCACTCTATTTGGGATACCAGGCATTTCATAGAATGTTGGCAGATAAGATTAGCTTCTCTCTTAACCCTATCAAATTAAAGAGGTTACATTAATTTTTTTCCTCTATTTTTTATAAAATAAACGTTAGGGTTATGGACAGTCAATAATTCCTAATCTTTTTTGGACTGTAATACTCTGCCTTGCCTACCAAGGCAAAACGTTTTGTTGTTTTAATGTAAAAGCCTTAATGCTTTCTCAGTGAACTGAATGTCAGCCTGGCTTTAAGATATTTTTTTTACTCTTAAAAAAATGATGTATTACAAGATTTGTAATGGAGTGAACATGCTTGAATTGCACATTTAATTTTTTTAACATCACATTCATGTTTTGCCAGTTTGCCTACCAGCTATCTGTTAACAAAAAGTTCCAAGGCAGCACTGCAAGTCTGTGCCCAACTAAGCCTTTTGTTTCTGCAGATGTTTGGGCTTAGAGCAATGCTGTAAAGCTCCGGCAATCCAAGGACCATGTTTGTACTTGTCTGCTGTGATTCCCTGTGCATTGTCTAAACCTGTATGCATTGTTCTTTCCGACAGGTGATAACTACCCCGTACAGTTCATTCCATCAACAATGGCAGCTGCTGCTGCTTCTGGACTCAGCCCTTTACAGCTCCAGGTAAGTGCCAGAAGAAAAAAATGTGGGATACGAGCCAGTACTTTAGTGGAAAACTGCTAACCAGCTGTATGCTAAATAATGGCCTGGATGTTAAATAATTTTTTAAGCATAACCTAGAAGGATTAACACCTTATGTACTTACCATATTGCAAATAGAAGAGAAAACTGTCAGTGTCAATATTTTTAAAGGAAAAAATGACATTATGACTTAGTACTGTATGTCCTCTATCAGGTAAGTTAATGGTTTTACAATTTTTTATGGCTGGTTGTTATGGTTGTTATTGGGTGTGTAAGCTTTTTCCTTATCAATTCTTCATTCACGTCTCCATTCATGTCCAATTAGCTTTTACACATAAGCATCAAAACAGAAAACAACGTTGGATATTTTCCTTCTTGCAGCTCATAGAATAGGGGGTTGTTATTACCAAATTACTTTAACTATTTGGAAAATGTAAACACTTTGTTCCTGAATATATGTATCCTCATCCTCATCCTCATGCCAGGTCAGAAGTCTGGGCATGGTGTCTGACCAAATTCTGGGTTCATGTTCTTTACCTATGAAACTAAAATTGGAGAGAAAGTGTTTTGGGAGCTAAATTAAAATATCACTTGCACCTTCTCTTCTTCATAGTAAAATGGTGCGGGGGGTTAACAATAGGACTAAGTAATCTTTATACCCTTCTAGCACTGCCATCTTAATGGGAAATTGACTTTAAATATGAGTGTATATTTTAACAAAAACAAAAAGATAATATCATTAAAATAATGGTTAAACCTTCAGTATTTGAGCATTTAGAAAATGTATGGTAACTTGAATTTCAATACAGTGGATAAAGATAGTTTTTTATTCTTATAATTTACTGTGATTTTTTTTTGAATTTTCTTAAATAGTCTAGGGAATAGCATCTAACTAGGCATTTTTGTTTCTTCTTTGCTATTACTCATATGACTTGAACATAAAAAATGTACAGATATTTTACCGTGAAAAAGTATCATTTTGAGCATCTTCAACTGTGTCTACAAATAAAGAATTTTTGCAGTACTTTGAGAAGTTTTTGTCATAAGCCTCATCTAGAAAGTCTTGAAGATGTTATCCATTATGGACTGCCTAGCAGAGCTAGATATTTTGCCTAATGAAAGCAGCAACCCTACCTCTCTTCTAAGCCCTCACCTTCTCCACTACTGACAGGGGAACTTACTGCAGTTGGTAAAAATATAAAAAGAAACCTCACTCATAATCAATCTAATCTATTTCTCCTTTTTCCATAGCTATGCTACTGAGTGTCTTCTTGAGTCAGAGGCAAAAATAAGAAACCAGTACCTTGTTTGATCCTATAATCAAGTTTCTGTGAAAGAGAGTATCTGGGTCCTAAACCTACTTTCTATTCTTTGGTGTGGTCAATACCCTGGGTTTAGAAATATGTGTTCTGTTTCATGAGTTCTGACAGTATGTTTTATCTTTTTTTTTTTTTTTTTCTGAATATGCTACTAAACAGAAAGGTCATGTCTCCCACCCACAAATTAACCCAAGGCTAAAGGGCCTAAGTGACCGTTTTGGCAGGAGTTTGGACACCTTTGAACATGGTGGTGGCCACTCTTACAACCACAAACAGATTGAGGTATGAATACTTCCATTGGTGCTTCATTGGGTGGGGGACTGGATTGTTCAGTCATATTCTAGGCTTTTTTAAAAAAGTGGCAAACACTCAACCTAAACACTAAAACATAATCTTTCCCTTTTTCTCATTCCTAAGGAGGCTCATTTTTGCTCTTTTTTCCTTCAGAGAAAAAGGCAAACCCCAAACGAATGCCTCTGAAATAGATTGTTTATTGCTATATATTTAGGCAAATTCTTTACATTATGAGTGCTTTCAAAACCATCTTTATTTCCCTTCCTTTTTTTTTTTTTTTTGTATAATGCTGCATAGTAGTTAAAAAACACTTAAACATTAAGAGAAAAAAAACTCATTTGACCATGTAACAA
Organism: Balaenoptera borealis; assembly: GCF_965194805.1. Taxonomy (NCBI): domain Eukaryota; kingdom Metazoa; phylum Chordata; class Mammalia; order Artiodactyla; family Balaenopteridae; genus Balaenoptera; species Balaenoptera borealis. Next base: position 40,748,074 of record NC_138868.1, read on the forward strand.
CCCTATAGAGTTGATAAAACATAATTCTGCTTTCACAGACAAAACAATGGAGGTTCAGAGAGGTCAAGTTATTTAACCAAGGCTACGAAATACTCTTGGAGTCAGAGTTATTATCCAGGATTTCTAACTCTACCAAATCCAGGTTTTCAAATTCAGTTTTCTCTGGCTGAAGTGAGGTTGGGTGCCTGGGCCTGACTGGTTGCTTTTTGCCCCATAAACTACTATAGTAGCCCCTTCATATTTAACTTTCAATAAAGCTCTTTGTTGTTTTTGTGGGATATTCTTATTACATGGGAGAAGATGGCTCATATGGCTCTTTTGAAAACCAAACCCCTTTCTCCTATAGGGACCCAGTCCTCCTTTCTCCATTATCATGCTTAATTCCTCTCTTGTATCGTTGGAGTACCTCTTGGGGACTATCAGATGCTGGAGGGTTGCTAGCTATCTGTTGAATCACAAAAAAAGGAGACAGGTTATCTCACACTGAAATACACTTTAACTTTCTGGGTTAGATCTAATACTACATTTACATTCTAACCTAGGATGGTAAACCCAGTTTAAAAAGAAGAAAACAATTACGTCTAGCAAAGTTGTATATTCAGCTCCTATTGGCTCTGCCAGTCTATACATATCAACTACTATGTGATCAATAAAGTGTCCCTTTGACATTATCTTCTCTGTTGCTTTTGAATCTGCATTTTTGGAAAATGATAGAGAAAGCTCACTTCTAAGAAGAAAGAAGAGGACAAGATCAAGGGACACCTTGGAAGTAGCCTAAGGAAGAGTTCAGACCTTGTTGCTTGCCTTCTTCCTTTCCCTTTCCCTTTGATTATAAGAAGTATATAGGGGGTTTCCACCCAGACATGACAAGGCATATACTGTTAGAATATCTGCTGTCTTCTATATAGCCAGAGGGATTTCTTTTCTAAGGCTTTCTTTTGGCTGTAGAGAAGGTGCCATATTTCTGGACGTTCTGAAAATCTACTGTGCTTAGGATTGCCAAGCAGCGAGACAACTGGACGTTAAGAACAAGCCTTTCTGTGTGATGACAGCAAGCTTACCTACTCAGGACAGATAGTTTGTTAAACTTTTAAGTGCTTGAAAGAATGTAAAAGCAAGTGGCCTTGGCTCAAATTCCAAACTTCCTCTCCTCTTCACTTTTATTTTCTCTTGAGATGTTGAGTTCTATCCCATCAACCTTCCCTTAGCCAGTTTTCTACCCAGTGTCTTCTTTTACTAATTTTCACTTAGGTTGACTTCTCTTCCCCCCACCATCACAGACCCCTGATGCCGTCAAATCTGGCTTCTGTTGGGTTTCTGGAAACCATGATGTCATATATGTGAGTACCAGACCTGTGTAGTGCTGTAGCAATGCTGATCTAGGAGCACAACATATGCCACATGCCTGCCACTTTAATGAGACTAAATACAGAATCTGGTAAGGCAGGGGGCCCTCATAGCTTTGCAGTTTAAGTTTGGGGTGGTTTGAGAGTTTCCTGTTTTTTTTCGTTTTTTTATTCTTGCTCTATTCTCTTGCTTCCACTTTTTGTACCTTTCCTTGCATGTCAGGAAACCTTTGCTTAGAAAAGATTGACCTGGTTTGAAAGGCAGGTTTCTCAAACTATCCTGGTATGAGTATAGCATGTTTATTGGGACTTCCATGAACTGCACAGTGGACACCCGTATCTAACCTGCTATAGACACTAACATTTTAAATCTTGAGCAAAAGTAGAGAGAAAATTTAATAATATCTTGCTTTATTGATTTTAAAGTCTACTTTCTTTTCTAGCTAGGGTTTTCTCCATTCCTTTGACAAGCTAAATGTCACAAGCTCTGTCAACACTCAGGATCATGATAAATTGTGGATACTAAGCATTACAATTATGTTAATGGGTTTTATTTCTAATCAGAGATTCTTAGGAAGAAAGACCACAACACGTATATACCACCACCACCTCCACACACACCCTGCTGCATTGCTCAGAAGTGGTCCTCTCTACCTGATGTACAGTTAATTTGTCCTTCAAAGGTTGTCACTTTTAACATTAATGAGCCTGGGTAATCTTAACAGTATGGTTATACTCTGGAAGCCTGAAATTTTGTTATCAGGTAGAGAAAAGGTATTTAAAATGGAAAGATCCCCCTTACGTTAGTATATTCCAGTTCTTTCTTTCTTTAAAATAAGAAAGACACAGAAAAGTTTTTTCGTTTTTCGTTTTTTTTTGGTACTCCGTGCTGATCTAAGGCATGGTTTTCTCTGCCTCAGGAGCACAGTATTAGGAGAGAGAAGGCCAAAGAATGCTATTTTTAGTTGAACAGTTCAGCAGATGGAGGCATGAATACTCATATATCTGAAGGTTGAGGGGCTTGAACCATTAATTTTGATAATGTATTTAACCCTGGGAACAATCAGAAACTGTAACTCTAAGGTTACAGTGCTTTTGACCTTTAGAGAACAGAGGGCACTTGCTACAGTAAACAATATATTATATTGCTACTTATTCCAGTTCTCTACCCGTATAAATTTCAGGACCAGTTGCCATTTGCTTTCCTCAGGTATGTTAGCATTGGTCCTTCAAGTAAGTCAAAAGGGGAGGGGGGGACCAGTATAATGAGGCAGTCATGTAAATATGGCCTTTAAATAGCTAAGGTGTTAGATTGTTTCTGAAGAAATATTGTCTCAGAAACTAAGCTCAGAATGACACATTTTTTTTAACGAAAGAGTGATTTTAATGTATAGATTCATATTTTGTTGTTACTTTCAATGTGATAGATACCTAAAGTAATTTGGTTTTGTTTTTTAATTGGAAGTAATGTTGCCTCATAGTTTATATTAAACGCAATCTGGTACCATATCGTGCAAAGTAATGCACCTGTCTCATACTTTCTTATTAAATGATGCATGCTTCTCTTTAGCAAATACAACAGCTAAATATCACACAGTTTAAGAATTTCTAATTAAAATATCTCCACATGTCAGCATATTGGTAATGTATTATTTTAATCCATTTATTTTGTTTATGAAACAGTGACATATGTTTAGATTGTGAAATACATGAGCCTTAAAAATCACTTTATTGAAGAAAATTAATTCCTACAATACTGTCTCGGTAATGTGTTCACTCACCCAGTCAGTCATTGGTGGCACTGCCAGTCTTAATGTAGAGTAGACACACTTACTAGTTTTATCTGTGTAACAGTCTTGGAATGAAGCAATAACAGTTCTTTTTCTTAGTTCCAAACGATAGGGTTTTCTTCCTTTACTTTTTTTTTAACTCATTAATTCAAACCTGTCCTCCCAAAACACTTTTTGTTGCTTTTTTTTTTAATACAATGAAGGATGGGACTGAGTGTATGTATAAGGGATTCTGAGAGACCAATCAAAATTAAAAACAAGCTAGTTACCTTTTCAAAGTTAGACATAGTAATTTGTTTGTCAGCAGGGAGATGTTTGGGTCAGCCCTGAAATAAAGTGACTGTCAGCAGTTATTCCTACAAGACAAGTAATTTCACTCAATGTATTACTGACAGATTGCTCACTTCTCTGAATCACCAGAGAAAACAAACTTAATATTGTTACAGGCAGAGTTTCTGTCTTCATTAGCTGCAGAGAATGATTTTTATCTAGCATTCAAAGCCTACCAAGCTTTAGTTGGAACATATTTTAACCAAGTTCTTATAATGACAGTATGGGTGGTAGCCTAAATGAAAGGAAGTAAATATGAAAATTTTAAAAATCAATATAAATATATTTTCACTTTTATTTGATGGGTATTATGTGTAGTTTTGGGAAGATTTGAGGAAAGGAGTATAATCAGAGCCTTAAAACACTAGAAAAACCTATCAACCATAAGTTATTCTTAAATGAAACTATTAAAGTCTTGCGAAGTTTGCAAAGATGGAGAACAATTGAATTTTTGCAAAAGTGAATACAAACACATATTTTATTTAAATGATATTGTCAGTTTTCATGCTACAACTGGAAAGTGAAGAAGTGCCCATCAACATTGAGAATGCTCTATTTCTATTTTAGTTCCAGCCTGAATCTTTATGATATTATATATAGATGCTCTTCTCTGGCTCAAACCCTGTCTTCTTGTTTGAAATCGTAAACATGCCTCAGTTCTGTGGAGGAATGAGAGGGTGAGTTAGCTGGGCTGAGTGGGCTTTGGAGGTTGTGATTTCTAATAGAGAGGTGAATAAAGAGTTGATTAGAGTGACCTACTACTAGCTACCTGATAGAGAAAAAGGAATGCACCGATTCAAAGCTTGTTCTGAGGATGCCAACCAGGGGGTTGTGCTTTGAGGGGAAATGCTTGCTTTTCTCATAATCAGCCTTTTCTCACCCACTTTGACTTTAAGAGTGTGATGGAATTTGGGAGGACCATTACAGCTGGGATTAGACGAGCTGTGGACTAATGGAATGAGCTCCATTTTGGAATCAGAATCTTGGATTAGAGTTTCCGCTATTACTTGCTATGTTGTCCTATACTGTTCTCAAATTACCTTCTTTTTTCAGTTTGTTCATTGTAAAAAGGGGATAATATTTATTCCCAGGGTTGTTGTGAATAGTAAATGGGTTAACGAGGCATGTATTAGATTTCCACAAAAATTCATTATCAGAATAGGAAAAAACTTACCAACATCCCAATAAGCAGTCATTTCTACTCTAGCTTTGCTGCCTAAGTGCTTCTGAGGGGCAGCTCTGATCTACTCTGACCTAGCTCTTATTCAGAATGTGTCACTGAATTCAGGGATTTTTGTCTCTTTTGTTTACTGTTGAATCCTCAATGTTGCCTGGGACAGTAGTTGGTAAAATGAATGAATTAATGAATTCCCTCTTTGGTGGCAATCTGGGACTCAAGCTTCTTTGGAAATTTTTTTTTTTTTTTTTTGGATATGTTCAGCCAAGTGCTCTGTCTTTAGGAGGCATTATTTCATGTAAAGAACTTTTCATTTCTAGGTAGTCTTCTTAAGAAAAATGGCAGGTGTCAAGTGAATCTTGATGGAGATCAACAAAATATAGGCAGATCAGAGAAGGATGCAAAATATTAAGACATTTCCTAGTGTTTGGAAATCTGACCTATTTTATTCAAAGAAGCAGAATAAGTTTATACTACCACTTCCAACATTACTAACACTTAAAACATTGGGTAAACTCGATTTTCTCTTAGAAATTTTATCTTCAGTTGATTTTCAGGTAGTATCTAAAAGTTGAGAGAGTATGGCTCTTCTCACCAAGCTCTGTTAATCACTGTGTTTAAGTTATTTGATTGATGGAATGGTTAGCTGTACTCACAGAGATGGTTTAGTAGGAGCGCAAGACCTTGGAATTACAAAGTCAGTGCCGTCCTCTATCTTTCCTAGTGTAACATCTCCACCAACATTCATTTAGCTCCAGCCTTACTAATTAATACACACAACAGGGAACTCCTAGTATGTGAATACTTGTATTTAAACAGACTGCTTGTAACATGCAGTGGTTTCTAAAATAATGACAGGTATTTCTATTCCTGTTTTTACCAAACTGGAGTTTTGAAGTATTGTTTGGTTGGTATCATGTATCATATATCTGTATGCTTATGTGTTATAATGAGCTACCTTGAAATTAAGAGAGATGATGTGATTAAGAACATAGGGGAAGGTTTGAAGGCAAAACATTCTAGTGTTTTAGAAAATGCTTCACTCCAGTTTCCAACCACAGAATAAGTCAGGATATGCAACATTCACGAAACTTAAATCAGAAAAAGATGTGGTGAAATATTTTGACATGTTGGGTAACAGAAGAGACTGAGCAGAACAAAAACATTTTTAAACCACTTTATTGAAGTATGAGTGACATACAAAAGCTGCACATACTTAATATATACAACTGGATGAGTTTGGAGATAAGTATTGGAGATAAGTACCTATGTAACCATACCACAATCTATGCCATAAACATCCATCACCTACAAAAGTTTCCTCTCACCATTATTATTATAATAATTATTATTATTATTACTATTTTGTGTGATAAGAACATTTAACATAAGAGCTACCCTCTTAGCAAGTTTTTAAGTATACAGTACAGTATTATTAACTATAGGCTTTATGTTATACAGTAGATGTCTAGGATTTACTTACTTTGCATAACTGAAACTTTGTGCCCTTTGACTAATACTTCCCGTTTCCCCTCTCCCACCCCCTGGCAACCACCATTCTACTCTCTGATTCTATGAGTTTGACTATTTTAGATTCCTCATATAAGTGGTATCACATAGTATTTGTCTTCTGTGTCTGGTTTAACTTAGCATAATGTCTTCCAATTTCATCCATGTTGTTGCAAGTGGCAGCATTTCCTCCTTCTTTAAGGCTGAATAATAGTCCATTTTATGTACATATTACATTTTCTTGATCCATTCATCCATCAATGGACATTTAGGTTGCTTTCATGCCTTAGCTATTGTGAATAATGCTGCAGTGAACATGGGAGTGAAGATACCTCTTTGAAATCTTGATATCAATTCCTTTGGAGATATATCCAAAAGTTTCAGGCCTTACATTTAAGTCTTTTACATTTAAGTCTTCCATTTCAAGGTAATTTTTTTTTTGTATGGTTTAAGATAAAGGTCCAATATCATTATTTTGCTTGTGAATATTCAGTTTTCCCAATGCCATTTATTGAAGAGACTATCCTTTCCCCACTGGGTATTCTTGTTACCATTGTCAAAGATCATTTGACTGTATTTGTGTAGGCTTATTTCTGGGCTCTCTATTCTGTTCCGTTGGTCTATATAGTCATTGTATGTCAGTATCATTTTTTTTATTACTATAGCTTTGTGATACATTTTGAAATCAAGAGGTGTGAGGCCTCTAGTTCTTGTTCAAGTTTGCTTTGGATATTTGGGGTCTTTTGTGGTTGCATGTGAATTTTAGGATTGTTTTTTTTATTTCTGTAAAAAATTCCATTGGCACTTTGATAGGGATTGCATTGAATCTGTAGATCACTTTGAGTAGTATGGACATTTTAACAATTTTAATTCTTATAATCCAAAAGTATTTTTACGTGATATTTTAATTAAAAAGGATTGAGAAGCTACACACAGCTGGAGAGATTCCCCTCATAGATGTGCCCTAGTAGAGGGATAAAACTTCTGACCAGTAATGCTAGCGGATACTTACTACTATTCTGCCAATTCTTCCTTTCTGTTTTACTTGTAGAAAAGTTCATATCCTACAGGTATGCATGTTTATGCAAATCCATATAAAATGGAAATTCAGGGACTACTTATAACAATTTAAGCTCTCCGTACTGATTTGAAACCATCTTGCTTTATTTTGACTGTTCTAGATTATTAGGATTAAGATAATAACCAGATTCCCTTATATATCTTCCAAGCCTAAATGGCACTAATAATGGATTATTTTCTCAATTAAATGTAGATAAGCACTAAACACCTACTGTGTACTAAACATCTACTGTATTGGTTGCTGTATGGATAAAAAAGTCATATGTTTCCTTCTTTCATTCCTTTCATAACTGGTGACATCAGTACAGCCATCTTGAGTCACATTGAGAGGAATTAATTTAACATTCTTTTTTTTTCCAGCTGTATAAGTACCGATTCCAAATCTTACAGTCATTTAATGCTAGTTTAGCTAAATATTTACATTTCCTTTTAATAGACAAAAATGGAGGAAACAGAGCTAAATTTATTTCCCAAGGCTTCCACCCTCTTGGTCATTTGGTGAAGTAAAGACTCAGTGAAAATTCTTAATTTCCAGTATACTGCACTGAGTTCATTTCTTACTGTGTGTTTCTCTTATAGTACCAGCTATAATACCTGTAAACAACCTTTGATGTCATAATATATATTAACCTAGACCATGATCCTTGGTATCAGTAATTTCCCTAATGCTATTAACTCTGGAGCAGAATGAACTAGAAAAAAAAAAAAAAAGATAGATATGGATACAAATTTTATTGCTTAAAATGTATATGTGTTGGCTATCTCAAACCTTCCAAAGTGCAAACATACAGTGCTCGTTTGAAGCCAGATTGGAATAGAGTTGCTTTTAATCTAGAAAATCCATTTTGGGGATATTTATCAGGTTTTCACTCTAATTCACTTAGTCATTTAAATTAAACAAATAATGAAGTATTACATCTTTTCTTTTAAAATTCCTATTACTTGAAATTATACCTGTTAGCTTTGAATGACTGTGACAATGTCATGAAATTTATTGTCTCTTGGAGTTGCATCAAAATCTTTTTTTAAAAAGGAAGCTTATAAATGATCATGCTCAGGAAATTTGAAAAAGTTTGTGTGAAAATCAAAACAACAAATTTACTTATTCAGTTATTTAACAAGTATTTATTTAGTGGCTATAACGTGCAGTCCTCAACCGGAGGCAATGTTGCCCCCTAGAGTTCAGTTGACAGCGTCTGGAGACAGTTTTGATTGTTATGACTTGGGGTGGGGGTGGAGGTGCTACTGGCATCTAGTGGGTAGAGGTCAGGGATGCTGTTGAATACCCTACAACGCACAGCTTAGCCCCCCACAACCAAAAAGTATCCAGTCCCAACTATCAGTAGTGCTGAGGTTCAGAAAACCTGTGTAAAACAAAGTCCTCGTCCTAGGGAGTTTACATGCTAGCTGGGGAAAGAGAAAATAGGGAAAGAAATATTTACTAAAGAGTTGGGATTGCAAATCTTACTCGTCTTAACAGAAATATCCCACCTCCCTATCTACCTGTCCACCTGAACCTGTATGTGCAGGTTTAAAAAGACTGAGACCTATATGATTGTTTCTCCTGAGTGCTTTGCTTCGCTTTGATCTTCAAAACTAAGACTTTTATTCTAGTCAGTCACTTCTGGCTACAACAGTCACGGTTCTCCTCAGGCTCATTTTCTCAGTTGTATTAAGCACACCGTGTACTCTGGCTTTTGGTAAAGTAATATTATTTCTGACTATAATAGTGTATAAATCTATCTTTCCAAGTAAAGTAAATATGAAATTTGGTGAGGACATGGGAGATGTTTGTTAGTTTTTATAGGAGGCTGTTTGTTGAGATCCCATAGGATGAGTGGAATCACTCTTGGCAGAGAACCTGTATTTGATGTGTGACTTGAATATTACAAAGGAAGCCTGACTTTCTTTCTAAAAACAAAACTAAACAAAACAGATTTAAGAATAGTATGAATATTATATGTATGTATATGTATATACGTATACCTACATATATACGTATACATACATGTATATAATACGTATTGCATAGTATTTTAAAGTTTAATAAGCAATTTATATTTAGGTTTTATAATAAATATGCTTTAATATTATCCCCATATTTTAGAAGAAGAAAAGGAGGCTCAGAGGGAAGTGACTTGGACCAGATTACTTATCTATTAAACAAAACAGGGCCATAATGCGTGGTTTAAGTGCATTTTAAAATTTACTTCTTGATCAGAATTCTTTGCTTTAAACTGTGCTGTATGTAGGTATGCAGGAAGCACAGTCATTTAGAAGCTTTCTGCACGACTTATTCTCCTCTTATTATAATATTCAAGTGAATTAAAAATAATCTAATTGAACTATAAAGGGGAAAAATTCAAAGCCAACATCACATTCTTGGGATCTCAAAGAGTTCATGTATTTTTCCAAATTTCTAGTTAACTGTCCAGAAGAAGCTTCAAGCCTAATAGAATTAACCAATATAAGAATGATCATGAAATATGTCTTATTCTGTAGCTTCCTTTTGAGGAAGATGCTTAGAATGTTTTTGCTGAATGCTGAGCTCTATTCTTTTGAGAGTTTCTGGGCCTGTCTTAACATTTCAGTTTTGATGAGTCTCCTGGAGTAGCTGGGGAGTGTGTCCTTGCCCGTGCCTAGCCTGTGCTGCCGTCTGAGCGCGTCCGGCCGGTTGCATGCCAGCAGATGAAGCAGATGCTCGACCACACTGGAATGGAGCGCCTGCTGCATCAGGAGCTGGGGATTTCTCCTGACATCTGGACGTTGCTGGGTCGGGAAGCCTGCCTCGGGCCAGGAGGCTGCGGGAGCTGTGGGGCAGAGAGCGTAGAGTCTTTGCTGCTCTTTAAGCGATTAGGGCACCGAAGCGGCAATAATATTGAATTATCGCTTGGCTGCTTTCTTCTCCGCAATCTTGGGACAATAGAAGAGTCAGGAAGGAGCATTTACAGTAAAGCCATGTTCAGAGAGACAAGACTAATTATAGAGTATTAAAGAGCTTTATTTTAAATGATTTAATTTACAGACAGCTCTGGACAGTATATGAAACTTTTTAGAACCATAAACCTGGTAGCTTAAAGAGACTTTTCTAATTTAAAACGGCTAGTATAGAACCATTATTTCAGCAGTTTTCTAATTTTTGAAAGTTTGGTCAAGGTGTGCCACTGAAGATACAGCACCTGCTAAAAAAAGAGAAAATGTACAGATGCTTGTAGTTGCTGGGGAAAAGTTCTCTAGCTTGAGGGGAAGGAAGACTTTAAGAGATTGACTGAATTATGCACTGGCTTTTACAGTTTCACTTTATCACACTGAAAACTGGTCTGCATTTGCTACCCAGAGCTGAAACCATTTATTACACCAATTTCCTTTATGATATGTGTTATTTAAGCACAATAGATGTGGAAATGGGTAGTTTAAAATGTATTTTGCGATGAACAGTTGTCACATTATGTTGCTTTTCCTCTTATAATTTTTCATTAGTGAGACCTCTGTGTTCAAAGAAGCCTTCTTATAAACAGATTACGGCCATTTGTGTTCATAGTAATATATTGGAGAAGAACGCTATGTTGCTCTCACTTAACCTTTAGTATTCTAAGGGGGTTATATTTAATTAACACTGGTGAGAGGCTGACCTGAGAGGCTGTGGAAAGCGACTGAGCTGCATTTTCCAAGCTCTGCTCTAGTCAGCTGGGAGAGAAATTAAAAAAAAAAAATTAGAAAGTACTATTTTCTGAAATTTCCTCTAACTAAGCTGTATTTCAACGGGCCATTTAATGCTCAAATGGACAAAGGTATTACTTCAGTCATTGAATTGTATCAAACTCCTTCTCAGAGGCCCAGTTTAAAAACTCTATAGGAAAAGTGGTTTAGCATCACATTCTCAATGGATTATTGCTCGATCTGCTTAAAAATAAAAAAGCAAATAATTGTTTTTTTAAAAAAAAAAAAAGGAAGGAGAAACACTCACTGTCACTAAATGGAGTGGAGCATGTGCCCCAACCAGTCCTCAGTGCACTGGGATTGCCCGCCAGAATTTAGGAGCTCCTTAGACCACATGGAGAAAGATACTCCTCTCTGAAGTGCTAACCTGCTCGGAACATCTTCCTTACCTCCCAGGAATTGTTTGCTCCAGGGCCCAAGGGGCAGTCCCTGACTAATGAATGCATAGTTATATCACTGGCTTAGACATAGCAAAACAGAGAGAGTGAGAGCAAGAATGAGAAGCTTTGTTGAGAAAGTAGAGGCCTAGATGTGACTGATTTGGGTGAAAGTCCTCCACTTTTCCATCCATTTATCAATGGTTTTAATAAAGAGGCACTGCTTAGTTGCAGAACAAAATAGTCATATATAACTCATTTATATCCAACCATACTATTCCTGATTTTAGATCCACCTCTGCCACGTTTACTGATTATGAACACTTAACACCAAATACAGATATACCTCACTGTGAAACAGGAAAATGACGTATATCATCAGGTGATGATTTGCCACTGTGTATTCGAAAACCATGCTCACTCTTTATTTAGTACCTAGTTTGTTCTCTGACATGCTTTCTGTCTATACAATAGCGAATGGCTTGAGGTTTCGAGAAGTCGGTTCCACAAGACCTCTTCAATTAAAAGAACTATGTGACCATGAGCTAATGTTCTCTGAGCCTCAGTCTCCTCAGCTATGAAATGGGGATAATGAAACCTCCCATGTTGTGAGGATTAAATGAAGTAACATAAACACCATTTCTCTCCACATCCTTATACTTGTATCCCTCGTATTACTTCATTAATTCAACATATTTTTAGAACACATACAGTGTACTTAAGGTACTCTGTTAGGCAAGCAAGCTAAACAAGTTCCTGCCTTCTTATCGTAATAGCCTAGGGACGAAAGCAATTAAATGAGCAATACTTCAAAGTGATAAGAACAGATAAGGTATGGCTGACCATTTGGTACGTGTGTATACAAGTATACTCATTTATTGGTTGGCCAAGCTGGTTGTGTAAAGGTTCTTTGAAATCTTTTTGTCTTAATGCCTATGCCCGATGACCTCACCTAAGTTAAAAAAGCATGAGGCCTAGTGCAGGGCTCTTTAGCAAGAAGTGATAATCAGGCAGCAATTAAGGTACTTTAAACTGGACTTGCCACCAATCAAGAAATAGTGCCACAGGACTTCCCTGGTGGTGCAGTGGTTGAGAATCCACATGCAGGGGACACGGGTTCCAGCCCTGGTCCGGGAAGATCCCACATGCTGCGGAGCAACTAAGCCCGTGTGCCACAACTACTGAACCTGCGCTCTAGAGCCCGTGAGCCACAACTACTGAGCCCGCGCACCACAGCTGCTGAAGCCCGTGCACCTAGAGCCCATGCTCTGCTACAAGAGAAGCCACTGCAATGAGAAGCCCACACACCGCGACGAAGAGTAGCCCCCTGCTCGCTGCAAGTAGAGAAAGCCCACGCACAGCAACGAAGACCCAATGCAGCCAAAATAAATAAATAAATAAATAAAATTAATTAATTAATTAAAAAAAAGAAAGAGTGACACAATATTGAAAGAAAAGCCTTCACAAATAGACAATGAGATTGTCAAACTGCATAGATTTTCAGAGTTAGAAAGGCGTTTAGAGGCCTAGAGTTAGGTCAAATCCTAACTCTACCACTAGTTCCATGAGCTTGAGCAAATTAATCTTTCTATACCCAGATTCTATTAAATGGATATGGGGACACCTATCCCCATAGAGCAGTTGTGAGAAATAAATAAGAAAATGCTTGTGAAAGATGCTTCACATACTGTCAAGTATCATATGAATCTTTTGGTTTTATAGTTGAAGAGACTGAGGCCTAGAGAGATAGATTAACTTGACCAAAGCTACACAGCTTGTAAGTGGCCTGAGTTAGGGTGTGTAGAATTGTGAGGGAACAGTGTGAAGAACTAAATTTTATGACTTCTTGTAAATAAATTTTGGATGAAAAACTGAATTTAAACGTATGGCCAAGAGGATAATATATCTCATGCTTCTGCTGATTCTAAGTGGGGGTGGGCGGGGATGAGGTTCTGTAGAGATATATGTTTTACAATTGAATGTCCCAACTTAATGAAGATTCTCCTTTAAAAATACAAAATAAGGGCTTCCCTGGTGGCGCAGTGGTTGAGAATCTGCCTGCCAATGCAGGGGACACGGGTTCGAGCCCTGGTCTGGGAAGATCCCACATGCCACGGAGCAGCTGGGCCCGTGAGCCACAATTACTGAGCCTGTGCGTCTGGAGCCTGTGCTCCGCAACAAGAGAGGCTGCAATAGTGAGAGGCCCGCGCACCGCGATGAAGAGTGGCCCCCGCTTGCTGCAACTAGAGAAAGCCCTTGCACAGAAACGAAGACCCAACACAGCCATAAATAAATAAATAAATAAATAAATAAAAATTTTAAAAAATGACTAATACTGTAAAAAAAAAATAAAAATAAAAATACAAAATAAGGCATATTAAAGTATAAGACCCTGTAACAGTACTGGTAGTAGTGACAAGGCCAGAATGTAAATTTATATAAACATGAAAAATCATTAATTGTTTAACTAGTTCACTCATACATTAATTCCCCACATGTTTATTAAGTGCCTACTGTGTAGTAAGTACTCTTCTGTATTTGGGGGATACTAAACTGGATAGAACTTGATCCCTGCCCTCAGAGGCCCCATGGTCTGGTAAACAATGTGATAATTATTAAAGTATATATGTTTCCAAAATAAAAATGCTATGGGAGGAGAAAGTGTTAAGCTCTGCCTGGGGAAGTATTGGCAATCTTCATGGATGAGGTGATGTTAAAATGAATCTCGAAAGGAGAGTAGAAGTTCACTGGGTCTATGGGAGAAGGAATCAGAATGGCAGAGATACAGAGGAGATAAAAAGCACTCCAGACAAAGAGCACAGTCTGCCCATCGGTGTAGAAGCACTAGACAGCATGGCACACTCAGGAAACAACAAATGGTCTGGCACAGGCTGAGTGTACAGGAGCAATAGGAGGTGAGATTGGAAACGTAAGCAAGGGGTCAGATCACAAAGTGCCTTTTACACCACACTTCGGAATTTGCAATGCATGTGGTAGACATAATTTATTCACACCATAAGTGGTAAAGTGGTATAAGGTATAGAGAACAACTTTATGATGTGATATTCCTCTATTAATTTGATCTCTAGTTTACATCTCCCATTACACTAGATTCAATAGTTAGGAAACTACGTTTGTTAAGATTCATAGTCCCTTTAGTGCAATGGTACCCTGTGGCAAGTGAAACTGTGCAAATAGTGTAATGATACATGCAGAATAAACAAAACTGTTTAAGATTGAAGCAAAGCCAAGGTCCAACCATTTCCCTGGGATGTGGGGAAATCTTGTAATCTGCAGTTTGTACTAAACCCCATCATATTTAGCACATTGCTTCACAGTGAATGGGCCTTGATACTATATTTCAACCAAATGATGAAGCAAGGAGTAAAATATATAAAGAAAAGCTACGGTTCTTCTAATTGTTAATGCCTTGCAATTATGCCCCTTTCTGGAATAATAAAATGTTCCTTGGCAGAGGTCAGGATCTCTGCCACTGACTTATTTAACAGATCTTCTTAACATCTGTCCTGCAGACTGTGCACTTTATTTGTAGACAAGAGACCCAACAGACTTAGCCTGCTGTGTCCCTTTTTCACATTCACACAGCTGTGGATTAACTCAGACTTTCCAGAAGAGGACCAACCAGAAGGGATAGTAATGTTATTGGCTGATTCTAAAAAGATGGGAAAAAAGAGCAGAAACAAATGTTGCCCTAGTACAATTCAGTGTTTTTAGGGTGACAATTACCAGTCTGTTGTAAAAAGGAATAAAAGCAGCTATTTCACTAAAAAAGGAAAGTCTATTCATATCTGTGTGGGAACCTAATCAGGCTCTTGTTTCCAATGACGATGACTCCACAGCCGCACCAGGTCTGCGACAAGAATGCTCCTTTTGTATGCCGATAATGTGGAAACGATAAAATTTCCTTTAAGAGACATATGTGTTTACATCATGAGATGTGTTATTTGACAAAATGCTTTGTTCTCCTCGTATTTTCCATGCGGAGTTTCATGCTGTGTTGTTTGGCTGGAAATCTTTGATTAACTAGAATTAGTTGCTGAAATAAAATAGACACTTTTGTTTTATGAGTCCTCTTGCTGAGCTGTAAATTATAGTAAAACATATAAGAAGTGACAGAAAGAAGTGCTGATTTGAACCTCTGACCCACGACAGGCACAAAAACATAAGATTATTCCTTCAAAGAGCTGCAGAGAGACATAAATATTCCATGGTCCGCTTGGAATTATGCCCTCTTAACAAACTAAGGTTGTGATTTTACATCGTGTAACGAGCGTTTTCTAGAGGTGTTACGGTAGGCTTAGAGGAGATACTGAGATTTCGAAAATCCCCCCCTAAATTAGAACTTTGAATGCTTAAGGGGTTTTCTCTGTCCAACAATGGACAATGAAAACAAGAACAAAGCAAAGTTCCTGTTCCCTAAATGAATAGCCAAGGGTGGTTTCCCTTTTTCCAGAGAAGTGGTACATTTTATAAACCTTAAGCCTTTCTCAAAGCTACGTTTGGCCCTTAGTGTGAACATTTTAGTTCTATGGAGCAGTCTTTGGGTACTAGCCCAAAGGAATGGGCTGGGAGGCGAGACACTACTAAAAGCAGAACAGAAATTCTAATAGCCTAAACACTCCCTGTGTTGCAGGGCTTGGTGTCCATTCTGCTCAGGATTTTTGTAGTTGTTGTTGTTAAACAATTTTACAGGATTATTTTTAAACTTTTAGCTAACATAAGATCTCTGTTTTGGGCTTTACTGTAAGTAAAACCTACCTAACTGTCCTCTGTCAAAACTCTATTTGTTATGGATGTGTTAACTAACCTTATTGTGGTAATCATTTCACAATAGATACATATATTAAATTGTCACGTGTCCGCGTTAAAGTTACACAACTCTATTTACCAATTATATCTCAATAAATCTGGGAGAAAAAAAAAAAACTAATTGTTCCCAGTGATGGTGTTTCAGTAGTAATTTGTAAATGTATCATATTGTGTCTTTCTTCCTCTCTCCTTCCTATTCTTGCTTTGAGCACCTGAAAGACAGCCTATCTTCTTCATCTTTGTATTCCTAATACATTTTTGCTAAATTGAATAAAAATGCCAAGTATTTTCTGAATAAGATCTTTGGAGTGACATCTGTTAAACAGAATATACCGATAAGGATTTAAGAGCCTACAGGTTTTGAGTCTTTATGGTGAGCCCCTGTTTTAAGTATTTTATGTGCATTAACTTATTTATTTATTCCATACAGCAGATCTTTTGGAGTAGGTGCTATCATTTTCCCATTTCAAAGATGTGGAAATTTAAGGCACTGAGAGATTAAATAACTTGCCCGAGGTCACATAATTAGTAGGTTGTGACTGAAGAGTGTGCACGCTTAGTCACCGTGTTGTCCTCCCTCTCACAACAGCATATAAACCTTAGTTTTCTAAGTTTCTTCTTCAGTCCTTTATATTAACCATTACCCACTTCATCTGCTAGAATGATTTTCCAAGGTGGATTATTGAGATAGGTGTCAGTATCATATCTAGTGACATTAAAGCACATTATATGTTTATTACAAACTATTTGAATGATTTTTACTACGGCTGCTGTGTACAAGGTTATTATTCCTTTCTGCTAATTAGGGAGTTAGCCATAGGTATTACTGTAGGATACAGATGGCATATTTACATACTGCAAAATACACTGAAGTTCTCCAATTGGAAATACTAATAATTTGCAGTCTGAAAATGATAGTTCGTGGAGGTGGCTCTGAAACAGGGTAAAACATTTATTTGAATTTTAAAAATACAGAAGAAAATATAAGAGTAAGGGACGAATAGGATAGTTTGCATTATTTCTTACGGAGTTTACTGGATCACTGAAAAGTGAATTCAAAATACATCCTTATCTCTCAATATTTATTACAAATGCACATTTCATGTTATTATTATTATATATATTTTTAAAAAGATTTATTTATTTATTTTATTTATTATTTTTGGCTGCGTCAGGACTTAGTTGCGGCACATGGACACTTCGTTTTGGTGCGCGGGCTTCTCTTTAGTTGTGGCGTGTGGGTTTTCTCTTCCCTAGTTGTGGCACGCAGGCTCCAGGGCGTGTGGGCTCTGTAGTTTGCGGCCCGCAGGCTCTCTAGTTGAGGCGCACAAGCTCAGTAGTCGTGGCATGCGGGCTTAGCTGCCCCGCGGCATGTGGGATCTTAGTTCCCTGACCAGGGATCGAAGCTGCGTCCCCTGCATTGTAAGGCAGATTCTCTACCGCTGGACCACCAGGGACATCCCTCATGTTATTATTAATATGAGATTTAAAAAATAAATCTGTACATTTCATTGTAGGTATAAAATTTTGTTCATTAGCATAATTCTAGTGTTCAACCTTCCAAAGTCTCCTGAGAAATTAAAGGCCAGTTTAAAACAGTTTACAGTTTGAAAACAGTAAAAACATTTTCATATAATAAACACATTTATTTCCAACCAGCAACATTTGTTCTGTCCATTCATTAAAGGGAAAAATTAGCATTTAGAAAATATACTTTCATGCATTTTTTCCCAAATATGTATTTATAACAATTTTAAAACTTTTTTCATTGCATACTTACCCGTATTTGTCTTCATTCTGTGTTGTTTTGGAGGCTTCCTTATGGATGGAAATCGAAAGGCATAGAAGCTGGGCAGTTGTAGAATATTTTTCAAGCAATAGCATCTGGTTTCTTGGCAATCATCATGGGCCAAGGCAAGGCAGCCCTGGCATATCTCCAGATTTTCCTGTGGGTATTGCTGAGGGATTTCCAGGTCTGCCATGTTGCTGTAATGGTGTTTCCTAGAAACCCAGAAACTCAGAATGGAATCCAAAGTCTGTCTGATAGTACACAAAGTCTGCATGATCTGGCCCCCTTGCTATCTTTTTGACACCTGACCTATTACCCTTTGCCCAGCTCACTCAGCTGTAGCCACACTGGCCTCCTTGCTGTTTCTCAAACATTCTAAGCACAAGCACACCCTTGGCCTTAGGACTTTTCACCTGTCCTTTGCTTCTGCCTGTGATGCTATCCCCAGATAATGACCTGGTTTGCTCCCTCACTTCTTTTGGGTCTGTATTCAAATGTCGTCTTCTTTTAGTTTTTCTGACCTCCTCTATATTTCTTGCATAGTACCTGGCCAGTAGTAGCCACTCAATAAATAGTTTTTGAATGAGCTTGAACTGAAATTCACCTTTCAGTTACAAAGAAACAATGCTTTTAAGTATTGGGAACCTAACATATATTCATTTACTGAAAGTATTTTATTAAACTCAGCACATGCACTCAAATATATATACCCACTGAAAAATTCCTTGTGACTTAGTTTATGGGAAATAATGCTTGGATTTCAAATCCAACTTCTGGACTCATTGATGAGTATTTATATCCTATTGGTACAGTCAAGATGCATTTGTTTAAGACTTCTCTGATGAGCTATGGCTTTGCGACTAGAGAGTTAAAGGAGCATTACAAATGCAAGCTGTACCACTTGGAGCACATTCAGAGAGCTGGATCTCTTCAGCATTGCCTGCCCAGCTCTTGGAAACAGAGGAAAACAGTAAGATTCATTCCCATAATGCCGATTTCCAACTGCCCTCATTATCACCTCTTCGAATATCTTGCTTCAAGAACCAAATTACCAATTGTTTCAATGACTGCACTTTTATTTCTGTAAATAAAGCATTATGTATTTACATATTTTATTTAGCACCCTGAAAGAAAAGATACTTGGAAGAAGCAGCGAGAGATTGAGTTTTCTTGCTAAAACTATTGGGGGTGGATTTGTTTATTTTTAGTTATTTGCACTGTGCAACTATGTTCCATAAGGAAATGCTCTTCTGCGTGCATTCCAATATAATTGGTGCAATCAGAGAATGAATTCTGATTATTTTTTTTTTTCATGGCAGACGACAGGGTGCTCTGTTATTTGATGGATTCCCAATTTTTAAAAATACTCTCTTTGTTCAAGGGTAGGACCTTTGACCTGAGCCTCTTTCCTATTCTTTTTTCTGTTTTTCACAGCTTCTCCTCTCCTCCACACCCAACGTATTCCCCCTATTCCCCGTCCCATTAGCACAATGAGTTATGTCAGAGGAGCAAGCTACTCAGTGCTTGGGAAAATAGGCAAGATGATCTCTAGCCAGGAAAACTCTTTTTTCAATTCATTTTTCTTTACTTGACATTCTTGAGCCGGCTGCAGGGGATAATGAAATGAATTAAACAGGTCTTGGCTCTCCAGTGGCTTACAGTCAATGCTTGTCCCATTTTTCCCTTGGTTTTTTGTGGGAAGACAAATGGCAGAAGTCTCAAAGGGGGTGAAATAGGTCTGCTCTCACCTGAGACAAATTTGTCCCTTTATTTATTTTTGCATAAACTTTAATTTTAAACACCTGTAGAAACCTTAATGTAATTATAATTAACCTAATTACTATGGTTGCATTTTAAAATGTGTACATTTTAAGACAAATATTAAAATAAAATTCTACAACATAAATCATTCTTGGGTGCCCAATGATGACTTTTTAAGTACATGTAGGATGAATTTCTCTTTAAATCTTAGGGGAATGGTGGAAAAACATCCCTTTTATGTAGTCCAAACTAAAAGCTCTGATAGAAAGTACAAACTCTATTTGCAGTTAGTTCCCCAAGAGAACAGAACACAAAGAGAAATGAGTCCTTGTGAACACCAAATGGGGAAAATAGGGAAGCTTGGGTTCTAGATTTCTTTCTACCCACTGCTCACAAGTTGGTATGCTTATGCGAATCACTTCCTTTTCTAGGCTTTAGTTTTCTTCATCTGTAAAGCAAAAGGATTGGATTAGATCATGTGTACAATTCTTCCTTCTGCTAACATTGTGTTATCTGGTGTTTCTTTGCAAGAAAATCAATGCATTACATGGTGAATTCACATGCTTATTGGTCCAAAAAGACAGAAATGAGGAGAACTGACCTCCATCTCTGGGGTTCTTTGTGGAGAGGGTGTGAGGAAAAGTATACTAAGAAAATGGTGTGGGCAGAAATTATAGTAATTTTAAGAAGACAGAGACAAGGTAAATGAAGGGGTTTTAATGGTTCATGTTAACAGAGCATCTATTAATTGTCAGGCATTAAGTTAGGTGCTAGGGACATAAAAGCAAATAAGACAGTTACTCCCTTAAGGAGCTCATAATTTGGTGAAAGGACACAGAGATAGAGAATGACTATAGTGGGAACACAAAGGAGGCAGTGGTCACATAAGTCTTTAAGGAGAAGGTGATTTTTGAGTTGAGACTCAAAAGATGAGTAGAATTATGATAAACAAGAGGGGTTAATAGGAAAGGAAAATATGGCAATAGAAAAATATGCAGGAGGGGCAAGGAGATTAACTTGGAAATTAACCCAATATGTGACAAGTGGGAGTAGTAGTTCTTCCCCTATTCCTCCTCTCACCTCCTATCCTCACAGCCAATTTTCTTTGGTATCAAATATTAGGGGTATAGCTAAACAAGTACCTTCTATGCTGAAAACAAGGACTTCAGTTCTTTCCTTCCATAAAACCACAGCTATATTTCCTGGATCATTTTGTTGACATTGGAGGTTTATGAGAAGTAAAAGTATTTGTGATCGCCTTCAAATTATTTTTAAGCTCACTCCCCCACCCCTCTTTCAGTCTGTAGTGACTTGTTACTGACACAGTTTCTTCCCTGTGCTGAACAAGCACTAAATCAAGCTGCTTAATTACCCCTGTCTCCGTTTCACCTTCTCACAGCCTCACAGCTGAACTTATCCAGCTTTATAGCATGCCTTGCTTGGTAGGCAGAGGAATGGTCATCAGTATTGTTTTAAGAGGGTAACAAAATCCAGGATATCCCTGGAGAACTGAGCCAGGCTTGGGGCCCCGTGTTAGGCAGCATCAATCAAGTAAATAATGACATTTTCTTAAGGTTGCCCCCTTACCCACCCTGCTTGTTTCTCCAACATTTCCTTACTGTGCCCCTGAGTGGTGCCAGGCAAACACAGCAACAGCATCTGAGTTAACCTGGGCTAGAGGCCTGGGGTTCTCAGATATTACTTGGAACCACAGCAAATCAGGTAAATACAAAGGTGAGAGTTGAAATCTTCAAGTTAGTGCCTATTGAATCTGTTTTTATAGAATAGCATTTTTCTCTTTTCTTCCTTTCTTCATTATCTACCAATAGGCAAGTTGTATTTGAGGGAGAATTTGTTTTTCTTTCTCTCTGGGTCAGATTCCGACAGGCCACTTTAAAATGCCCTTTCTAATTGGAATGACAAAACACAGGAGAATTTACTCCAAAGAGAATACAGCAAGTGAAGTTGTGCCTGCTTTTTTACTTTGGTTTCCATGTACTAGAGCACACTGGTGCCAATTTAAAGCCCCTGTCAATTTCTCTTTTTATCAAGTTCTCCTATTTCTACCCATAGTCTGCATTGTTCTTTTTACTTTATCAGTCTGGTAAACATATGTCACTAGGGTATTTCAGGTGTCTTCTATTATGGCTCAAAGATTGGTTGGAGAAAGGAGTTTAGCTAAAAATTGTGCCCCTTGCTCCTTCAAGGTGGCTGGTAGTACCCTTAACTCTTCTTTCTCCATTTGAGGATTGTGAAATGCCATTTTAGAAAAAGTAGCTGTAAGACATCTGGAAGATGTCAAAAGAGCTCAGAAGAGCAGCAATATCAGAATCTCTCTTCTTGGACAATGATTCTTGTCTGGTGGTTAGGAATAGGAAATGCGTTTCATTGTGATTCACTGTATAGCTTATTTTAACATATAAAAGCAGAAAGCACATGGGCTTTAAAGTGAGACTGACTCTAAAATAGATAATAATTCCTATCATATATAACTATTTTGAAGATGAAATAAAATAATAAAGGTAAAATACCTAGCACAGTACCTGACTGAGCTGGTGCTCAATATATGTTTGTTGAATTAACACACGAATGAATGGGGGTGATGACTGGATGAGTGATTATGTGAAAATCACGTGATTATGAGAATAAAAGGCCTTTCACCTTTTTTTTATGGTGCTCTCCTCTGGAGATCTGATGTGATTTTATCACAGAAAGCAGGTATAAAAGAATATGTATTTCACATTATGGGAAATATTAGATACACTGTGACACCATCCATTATAATTTGATGTAAATTTGACTCCTTGGGGGGAAAAAGCATGCCTTTCTTCCCAAACACAATAGTGTTGTAAAATGACCCTGACACAAAACATTTCTTAGGTCTTGGCCATAGGCCAGCGTGTGTACTCAAAGACATTCAAGAATTTTACCATAAGGCTGAGTTTGGTTGGTAGAACCAACTGTTTTGTGCTGAATCTAAGCAGACTTAGTTATTAAAGTGTCACTAGAATCCAAGGCTAGTCTCAGGACACAGAACTCCAGAAACACTACTAGAGGTAATATGTATTTGTGGGCTTGTGAGGTCTTCATAGGACTTTCTTAATCCTATGCTTAAAAGATTGGTCAATGAATTAGTGATAAAGCATAGAAGAGAGTCTTTGTGTCTTGGTTCTAGTTCATTGCTCTTTCTAGGTACTTCTCTTTTGGGGATAAAGTCTGAAATTATTAATGTGGCCTAATAAGACCCTACCCCTCTTTCGCCTCTTCTCATGCCGCTCTATGCTCACTCAACAGTCGCGCCATGTTGGCCCTTTCTAAGTTCATCGAAAAACGTTACCTTCTTTCCTGCCTCAGAGCCATAATAATTGATGTGTCTTCTTTTTGGAGTGTTCTTTACCAACCTTTCCACATGGATAGTTGGTAAAGCATTACTTCCTTAGAGAAGCTACTCTGATTCTTGTAGTTCTTCAGACTACATTAAATACCTTTGTTAGACAGCCACTTGACATTCTATATTTTTCTTTCTCAGCACTTACTCTAACTGTAATTCCTAGTTACTACCTAAGCATTTATTTAATACCTCCATTAAGGCAGGGACTATTTCTGAGTTGCTTGTTGTTGCACTTCCATTGTTTTGCATAGTGTTTAGTTAATAGTACACATTTAATAAAGATTTGCCATTGAAAATTTCGTCTGTACTGGAAATGTGCTTGAAAAGTACCAAGGTTGGTTCATATATCCATTTCTACTTTAAATGATAATGCTGGAATGAGAGCTAGAGAATTCTTATTCTAGCTCCAGTACTAACTATACGATCTTGGGCACGCTACTTCTGTTCTCTAGACCTCAGCTCATCAGTGTAATGAAGAGGTCAGACGAGACTAAATGATCTGTTAAGCCCCTTTCAATTCCAGGTACTAAGTATGTTATTGTTCAGCTTACCAAAATTTTAATGCTGGCTACTTTATTAAAACTGAACTAATAATAAAGGTAGGATATTTTTTAGCCATAAAATAGTAAAAGCATTTCTTAAAGTGCTCCTATAAAATATGAGTGATTTTATAATTTTGAAAAATATTTAACAAGGCTCATTTTTACATGTATACACTGTATGTCTTTATATATTTTGGATAAAGAGACAGTTCAATATCCCAAACAACCACTGAACATTTTTCAAAATTGAAATGGAAAAACCTATACTTACAAAAACAGTCTTCACCAAACTTTAAATGTTTTTAGAACTTTGGCTAAGCCTGTTATAAGCTTTACTACATTGTTGATTTTTTAAACCTCAGTGTTGTTTGGAAATTAATATTCATTATTATCGTCATTATGACTATGAACTGTGTTCTGAGAATCTTACATGGAATGACATTTTTGTAAACGCTTATGTAATAGTTGATCAGAGTTTAACCTTTTTCCTTCCTAAACCATTAGTTTGCAAAGGAGTTTTCTAACTTAAAGCTATTTATTTGAATAGTATTTTATGTTCTTTCAGAAAAGGATGCAGTAGCATTTAGGGAAACTTTAGATTTATAAGTAACTAGGCTGAGAAGAAAAATTAGTACTACAGTTTGTGTTAGAAAAGTGTAAGATGGGTTAGTGAAGCTAGCAGTTATTGAGGAGCTATCTAGTCAACATTCTAAAAATGACTTCAAGAGAGTAATTTCTTGTGAAACAGTATAATTTAACTTGCACTGAATTTATTTTCCTTTTATTTCTTAAAACTCAACACCATAAAATTATTCATTACATTTACAATAAATATAATCGTATACCACTGCTGTTGCCTCATTTATAGAGAGAATATCTCTCCTCCCTAACATCCAGGGATTTTATATATAGCACATTAATTCAGAAAATATTGATTGGTTATCTCTTATTTGCAAATCACTATTGTTGATGCTAAGCATTCAAAAATAATTAGGTTGATCATGACTTCAGTAAGCTTACAGTCTATCAAGCATGATAAGACGTGTGCATAACTAAACACAAAGTTAAAAAAAGTGATAAGCATTGCAGGAAAGGTGCAAATCAAGTGTTAAGGATCTTTATCTTACATCTCCTCCAGAGCTATATGCTTGTTTCAAGACTTTGAATCCTCCTCAACTCCTAATACAGAGCCTGGCATATGGAACATATTCAATTAATGTTCACTTAGAAGATGAGCTATTTGTGAAATTGTTCTGTAAACCTATGCCTATTCAATGAATGGCATTCTTTTCTCCAAGTCAGATCTAAAGTCTTCAATCTGAAAAGCTCTATACTTCTATCTAAACTAATATATTTTGTTAGAATGTGAAAATTTTTATTTTCATGAGCACTTTCTATCTTTACATTGGACTCTAATTTCTGATTTCTATTTCAAGGCTCATTCTACTAAATCTTATCTGATATTCTACTGTCCAGTTTACCCAGGTCTGTGAGTTTTACAGGCTGTGGCTATGCTTCTTCCTGCCTCTAACATATCAGTAACCAGAAGGCACAAGGAATTCCAAGGAATCAACAATTCTAAGGCACCTTGCCTTTCTTAGGTACAAGCCTTTAGAACGGGATGTAAAATAGATGATTGTCGAAACTTTAGCGGAAGCAATGAACGCTACTCTGTTTCTCCAAGGCAACTGTACTGTTCAATTATTTTGAAGGATTTCTGAATTTAGTCAGCCTTTTAAAAAATAGATTTGTGTCCAAAGATTTGTTTTTCTGCTTTTCTTCACTAGTTGAAGTTCCTTGAAGGACTCAAGATTGAGTAAAATTGACTTTCTTCTGATCTTGTGAATCATGAGGTAAAATGAAGGCATAAATGATGTCTAAGGACTCTTGCCTCTCGAAGATTTCCTGACTCTTTAATACTCAATAGTAAGGCATATTGGTCATGATACCAGCCACCATATAGCCAGTACTTTTCCCCTCCATTCAGTGTAGAACTTTTCTTCACCGGCTCAGCATCCACCCCCCACCCCCGCGCCCCGCCCCCTTTGAAGACACCTGGCTGAATTTTAAAGGGAAAAGATATAAAAGGAAACAAGGAAAAAGGAAACACGATAGTCCTTTCTTTCTCCCGAAGTTCTAGCAGTTTGACTGACTCTTACTTGTGAATTTTTCTTGCCACTGAGTCATTGCACATACAGAATTATGAAACTTTAATTTCTTTAGAGGCTTGTTATATTAGAAAAATTGTTCCAAAGAAAGCAACAATCATGACATAGGCACATCTGGCTCTTGCAAATTATTCTTTATTAAGCTTTCATTTAATTATATGTGCTGAAAGGTCTGTTTTTGATTACTGTAATTTTTTTTATTTGTCCATCTGAATGATAGTAATGCTGGAAATTACATACAAACCACCTGTTTTTTCTCCCCTACTAATATGGCAAAGTTTGAGCTATTTTCTCTGTGGTTAATGAACTAGGAAGCTTTCTATTTATTATGATAGAAATATGACTATCAAGGTAGTCATAATCTTGATGGCTTAATTCTTGATGATAAGAAGAAAAGAAGATATTTGAATGGCATTTTCAAGCATGAAACTGTGTTAAAATTGAGGTATCTGAATTCTGGTTAGCCATAGCAGATTAACACATTCATTTATCACCAATTTCACCCCAAAGCTAATAAATCTACAGTTAAGGATTTCACATCCTGTGCTAGGAAAAAGAAGCTTGATTTTTTTTCCCCCACAAATCTGGCTATATTCTCTTTCGGATTATGTTATATGCTGCATAGAAATAAGACCCCGAGGAAGGAGGGACTGCCTTTGGGCCTCAGGGGTCTTGAGGGCAGCACTCTTCTCATCCAGAAGGGTCAGCATCCCCAGAGAAGTTTAGTCAGTATTGGATTAGAATGATGTTCTTCCAGAAATCCCTAGGAAAGTTTAGATCAGTTGCTTAGTTTATGAATATTAAAATTACATGAATGGACATACCGACTTTTAAAGCACTTTTATGAAGATTTTAGGTACTAGGAAGAATATTTGAGACCATTTAGTCAAATTCCTTTTTGTGTGATTGAAGACATTGAGTTCTAGAGCAATTCAATCCTTTGTTTAGGGTCATAAACATATTTCTAGAAGGACCAGGAACAGAATAAGGACTCCCATATCATTGCTCTTTCTTTCTGTTATACTGTTTATTCTCTTTTATTTTCCTCTTTAAAAATAGTGAAAGAGAAATTGCAAGGCTGTCAGAGAAACAATTATCTAACAATACGGTAAGTTTTTTTTGAAACTCCATTTCTGCTGCATTTAAAGAGATGATGTTTGTCTTCCCTCTTTTGCAGCAGCTCTATGCCGCTCAGCTGGCCAGCATGCAGGTGTCACCTGGAGCAAAGATGCCATCAACTCCACAGCCACCAAACACAGCAGGGGCAGTCTCACCTACTGGGATAAAAAATGAAAAGAGAGGGACCAGCCCTGTAACTCAAGTTAAGGTATTTGCTTTGCAGGATTATGGAAACAGTTTGGAAAATAGCTTCTCAAGAAAGGTAGTGAACCAGGCTGTGTTGGGAATAAACGGCAGGAAGCAAAACAGCCTAAAGGAACCCCAAAATGCTCCTCTTTATTGTAAATTTCATGATTGAGCACTGAGAAACAGGTGTTTCCCTTTTGATAACAATAGTGCCATATTGTGAGATCTTCACCTATATCTGCACACTTACTTCTCAAGAGTTTTTCCCCTTTGGATTCTGGTGTTTATTTTTTAATGTTCATTGGCATGAATGGCCATGGTTTTATTACCAGTCTTTGTCATAGTCTTGTGACACTTCTCTCTAACTTCCTTAAACAGGTGGGGAGCCAACTTACAGTGCTAGAGGAGGAGGATCTCAAAACTTTAGATTGACAAAATAGAACCCAGTGCTGAACTTTATATGGTTTGTTGATAAAGGTCTCTCTCCTTCAAAAATAGTTATAAATGTGGGCTCTGAGGAATGAGTTGTGTCATAACCTAATCATGCTTTGATGCCATATATAGTTGTGATAGGATAAACAAGATTGCCCAAGTTATGACTGAAACATTAACAGATCCTTTCCTCATTGATTTTCAGTGTCTTAAAATGGGGTAGCCAGGAGGTGCTTGGTGACAGAGGGGAATTGATGATCCAGTCTAACTTTGTGCTGCAGCTGGTACTTATAGGTTTTTGTGATTGCCTTTGCTTGCTGTATTGAATTCACAAATTCAGACAGCTCAAAGAAACAATTGTTTTGTATCACTGACTTACCTACTTTGCGGGATATGTTAAGCACAGATGTATTATTGTCATGTGCCCAAAGTACTGCACTTGGAGAAATTTTGCAATTATTTTTAACTCATTACATGAGAAACATCTAAGGCCAACAAAACAGCATTTAAGGCCACAAAATTACTGAAATTGTTTTATTTTCTAAAACTTGCAGATAGGGACTTTGAGATTTCAGAAAAGCCCTTAAAATATATGGATCCCAAATACCAAAGATAAAAAAAGCAAACATAATTAGGACGGATAGTTCTGCCAGTGCCCACCCAAAGGAATTAATTTAATGCCCCCATGCCTTTAGATTCTCCAAAGAAGTAGATGAGCATTTATGCTTTGTTGTTAGAAATATTGAGATATGACAATAGGCGGTTTACATTTAATAAGATAGTATTAACTTATGGAAACAGACTATTTATTTTGTGTTCCAAGAGTTTCTTTTTGTGAATAAGAGAACACTACCACTCAAACCAAGGCACTTTGTTTAATTATAGTTGTTGGAGTATAAGCATATCAAACATCAGTGACTTGAGGTATTGAGTATTAGATATTTTAACATGAAAAAGTCATTTTATAAGTGGGTTGGCCAAATGGAACTACACCAAACCAAGCCTTTACTGGATGAGTAAAATGTTCCCTGGTTAGATTCAAGTTTATATTTGCTTTTACCATTCCAGCTTTGTGGGCCAACTGAATTTTATTACTCACTTGACCACATGCAAATTCTTAGGGAGTTCTCTATATAATTTGACTTGACTGTACTTTATGTTAATAACAAAGGAGGCATTTATTATACTTATTAGATTGTTTATTGTATGTGTGAGTAAAAATATATAGACCAAGACATAAAGCAAATGTTTTAAATTTTTAAAATAGCTCCTACCTATTATTACAGAAGTTCTGAAAATAATCTTATATTTTGCAATTGAAAAAATTATGGTCACTAAAATATTTCATGTTTCTCTCTGTAGTCATTCTTTCCCTCTGTATATAACACGACTACGTGACATAGGACATTGTTAGCTGAAGGTAACAAAAATAAAAATAGACGGTCTTCCTTTCCTTTTTTCCCCCAGAATTTTTATTTGCTATAGTTGTCAACATCAGCAGTCAGGATGTTTCTGTTCAAATGTCAGTTCTGTTGCTTTTACTAGATGTGTCACCTTGGGCAAGTTACTTCTTTCAGCCTTAGTTTTTGCCTCTGTAAAATGGAAGTTAATATTTTTACGGGTCTTAAATGAGATAATACATCTTCTAGAATATAGTGACTATTCCATAAATGTTAGTATAGCGATGACGTTGATGATAATCTGATGCTAATAAAGAAGATGGTGGTGGGTGGTAGTAGTGGTTGTAACTGAAATATCTGGTTGTATACCGAGAGAGATCCTAAAAGAAACCTAGAAGATTTCCATTTTAAACCATTATGGAGGAACAGGGATTTACTTACTCTCCAAACTTAAACAAGTAAAACTCAAGACACAATATATAAAACAGTAGTTTCAGACATTTCCAATAGGAGTACAGGACAGTGACCCCTGATAGAAGAGAAACAAGTGAGGCAAGCACTACAGTTGTTCCAGCTTACTGTCTAGAGAGAACTTCCAGGCAATAGTGCGGGGGCGGGGGGGTTGTGGGGGGGGGACGTGTAGCCACATGCAGCTTGAAAGGCTTCCCGAGTAGAAAGACAAGAGTTCAGAGTTTAAGGATGCCAAGTAGATGGAACTTGTGAGGTAGAGTACCAGCGGAGGGAGGTGTATAGAGAGAGAGAGCACTGGAAATCTGCAGAAAGTTCCCCTGTATTTAGCTGAGTACTGATCAGCATATGCATGTGAGGAAACTCTCTGAGGCCAGGGAAAAAGACCAGATGTAGCAGACAAAACCATTGCAAGGTTCATAAAGAACTGAGAATGATTTGTGTTCCCACTGGCCAGATTGGAAAGATCACTTGACACATGGGCACCAGGTAGAGTCCCCAGCAGGGTATTACCTCACTAGTGGGGCCAGATTATCCCTAGATTAATGACTGCTCTGGACCTGCCTAACAAAGCTTAAAAGTAAGCCTAGTAAGGCTTTCTGTGTCTCAGAACAAAGTCCACAAATATTTAAAGGAATATACAAACTATGAAACCCAACACTGTAAAATTCACAATGTGGAGCATGTATTCAATAATTACCAGGCTTCCATAGAAGCAAAAAAATATGAACAATGATGAAAAGAATAATCAATCATTAGAAACAAACCCCAAAATAACACAGATGATAGAATTAGTAGATAAGACAGTAAAAACAGCTCTTACAAGGGACTTCCAACTATAGCCACGTGAAGAGGTAAGCATATCTGCTCCTGTTCACCCACAAAGTTTCTCTTGGGCCAGGACAGGCTGTGAGGACCAACAACAGGCCTGCCATTGTGGAAAGGGACTGATTTGACTGGGAGTTAATAGGTGCTTCCCATGCTCAGTGGCATTGTTGGTGGAAATGGCAATTATTGAATTATAAGAATAAATAATAAATTAGAATATACAGTCATACCTTTTTTATTTATTTATTTTTTATAAATTTATTTATTTTTATTTTTGGCTGTGTTGGGTCTTTGTTGCTGTGCGCGGGCTTTCTCTAGTTGTGGAGAGTGGGGGCTACTCTTCATTGCGGTGTGCGGGCTTCTCATTGCGGTGGCTTCTCTTGTTGCAGAGCACAGGCTCTAGGCACGTGGGCTTCAGTAGTTGTGGCGCATGGGCTCAGTAGTCATGGCTCGCGGGCTCTAGAGCACAGACTCAGTAGTTGTGGCACACAGGCTTAGTTGCTCCGCGGCATGTGGGATCTTCCTGGACCAGGGCTCGAACCCATGTCCCCTGCATTGGCAGGCAGATTCTTAACCACTGTGCCACCAGGGAAGTCCCATAACCTTTTTTATTGAGCTTCATTTTATTGTGCTTCACAGCTATTGCACTTTTTACAAATTGAAGGTTTGTGGCAACCCTGCATAGTCAGATGATGGTTAGCATTTTTTTAGCAATAAAGTATTTTTTAATTAAGGTATATACGTTGTTTTTTTAGACATAATGCTATTGCACACTTAATAGACTACAGTAGTGTGTAAACATAACTTTTATATGCACTGGGAAAATTCATGTGACTAGCTTTATTGTGATATTTGATTTACTGCAGTGGTCTGGAACCAAACCCATAATATATCTGAAGTTTGCCTATATTCAAAACTGAGTAAAACCAGGTGTTATAAACTCCATATATTCAAGAATGTAGAGGAAAACATGAACATTATAGGACAAGACATGGAAAACTTATATTGAATGTCTGGAGATGAAAAATACAGTGTTTGAGATGAAAAGTACTCTGGATTAGTACTGATTTGGAATAGCAACAGATTAGATATTATAGAAGAAAAGACTAGTGAACTTGATGACATAACAATGAAACTGTCCAAAATGAAATACATAGAAAAAAGACTATCAGTGCTGTGGAACATCAAATGGCCTCATATATGCAAGTGGAGCCCCAGGAGGAGAAGGAAGGGACAGAAAAATATATTTGAAGAAGTAATGGCTGAAAATTTTCCAGATTTGAGGAAAACTCTGAACTCAGGTATCTTATGAAGCTTGGTAAACCCCAAGTAAAAGAAATGTGGAGAAAACTAACTAAATACCTAGCTTATAAATCACTATTATTTAGTTAGGAGTAAAGGAACTAACTAGTCTTAATATCCTTTGAGTTCAGAGCAAAGGCAAGTAAATTGTAATTAAGCACATCAGATAATTTCGACATTTGTAATGGATACAACTATGTTTCCTGAGAACCTATCCTATATCTGGATAGAGATAAAAGTGCATTGCACCATAGATGTGCCAGATTACTTATTTCCTACCAAGACAAACAAACAAACAAAACAGCAGAATAAAGCTAGGGTATCCCTACATTATCAAATGACTTATTTTAGCTGATAGTCCAGTAGAAAAAGAGCCTGGGATTTGGAGCCCAATAAACTATAATTCAAATTTTGTCCCTCCATGTATGACTTTGGACAGTCATTTTATCACTCTGACTGCTTCTTTCTTTGTAAATTTAGAATACTACTGCCCAGCCTCATAGTTATTGGTAGTTAAATGAGCTAATACTTGTGAAAATGTCTAGCACGGTGTTAGTACATAAAGGCTCCTCTGTGCATGTTATTTTCATTTTCTCTTTCTAATCCTCCTTCCTGAGTATTGTTTTCTGGCATCCCTTTTTGTTCCCTCTTAAACAGTGACCATTAGTACTGGAAGAGACCTTAGAGATCAGCTAGAATCAGACCCTTTTTTCTATAGATGAAGAAATTGAGCCCAGAGAGGTCACATGTTTGCCACAGGGGAGAAAGTTCAGTTTCCAAGCTCTACTGTGTGTTTTAAACAATAACTAAAAGCAAGTTCTCTGTGTCTTCTCAGAAGCAAAACAGGAGTTAACATTTGCTGACAATTTTATTTTAAACACAATAATGAAGATCTTAAAACTGAACATTTAAATGAATATGCTCATATTACAATTAAATTTCTAGAATGATGGAAGTGTTGTTAAGGGTGTTCTATGGCAGGATAAATGAAACAAAATAAAGTTGAGGAGCTTAGCTTTCAAGCTCCTGCTAAAACCAGAGTTACAAGCCAGGTATTTGAATACTGTGCTCAGTATAGAAAAACAGGCATCTTAAAATAGACATTCTGTAAATATATGTAGCAAAGAATATAAAGAGACATCACTTTGGACATGAAAAATAAATTGTATATAGCATGGTATGTAAAACATAATTATAATGTGTGCTTGCTCTTTGCAAAAATTAATTTTAAACATAAATAGAGACCAGAATATAGACCATGAAGAGTGCCCACACCCAGAAAGCCACATAGAAGCCATGCTGCGGCATGCGGCTCCCTGGGCAAAGGCCCAGAAGAGCAGAGGAAGGCTTTGTGTTTCCATTTTTAAAGTACTTGCTATTGTTTGATTTAAAATATATATTAAAAAATTAGTGGCAGAGCCTATTTATAGTTACAGGAACTTTTCAGAGAGAATAACACAAAAGCACTACAGAGCTGCTGAAATTTTAAATAATTCTTTGTAAATGCCCTAGGTTAATTTAGATCCCTGAAAACACATTAGGAAATTAAGCTGTAATGTGAGCTAATTCAGATTTTAATTTGGCAAAAAGAATGATCCAACTACACAGTTAATGTAAATAGAAACATAACACAGGGAAATTAATGAGGTTTCCTTCTGATGAATCTTCAAGGAGGTAGATCATTAGCTTCTTTTGTTATTATTGTAGGAGAATGTGGCATTGTCTCTGAGGTATAAAATAACTGTGGCTAACTACGTGATAATGTGCTTCATTTTTTAAAACATAATTATTTATGGTAAACTCTTGTAGGACGAAGCAGCAGCACAGCCGCTGAATCTCTCATCCCGACCCAAGACAGCTGAGCCTGTAAAGTCCCCAACATCTCCCACCCAAAGCCTCTTTCCAGCCAGCAAAACCAGCCCTGTCAACCTGCCTAACAAAAGCAGCATCCCCAGCCCCATTGGAGGAAGCTTGGGAAGAGGATCCTCTTTAGGTAAATGGAAAGGTCAACACCAGGAAGAGACTTACGAATTAGGTAAAAGAAAGCAAAACATGTTCACTGATGACTGATTCTTGTTTCCAAAGTGTTCCTTAGTCCAAGAAACAAAAAAGTGAAAGTAAATAAAGTAAAAGTAAAATCTTTTCTACTGAAACATAACCCAGTTATGGTGTCTTGGGTGACTAGAACTTTTAGAAAAGGTTATAATATAAATCCTGCTGGGATGGGTTCTTCAGATGATGATGAGTTAGATCCAACACTCAGAGACTTAGAAATTTCTGTGTTTGGTCAGTGCTTTGCTGCTGAAGCAACTCTAGGCAGATTAAGAGTGAACGTGAACCCTCCAAGGGCCTAAAGGAACCTGGCCTAAAAGCTGCCTGCCAAAAGTCCAAAATTTATTTGACATTTTATATTTTCTTCGTAAAATGTTTGTGAATTTTACATCTTATCCCATATCAGTTTTGCATTGAAACAAATATGAATGACACACTTTATTGACATCATATGAAATAAAGTTGATGTCTAGTAAGATATGTCATAGTGATCCTCTGCCTCCTTACATTCTCTGATGTATTGCCAGGTATCTCTAGGGATATTCGTACCCAGGTATGAGAAGTATAGAGAAAAAAATGGGATTTGGCATCAGGCAGACTTGGACTGAGAGAGAGCCTTTACTTACTAGCTATGTGACCCTGTAAAAATTATTTAATATTTTTGAACTCAGTTTCCTAATCTCTGGAAGGGAAATATTATTACCTAGCTCATAGGTTGTTATGAGAATTAAAAGAGAAAAATATATATAAAGTGCCTAACATGGTATCTGGCACCCAGAAGGCATGCAAATTAAAAAGGCTGGACAACCGAATAGCAGCACATTTACATATACATGTGGAATGAAACAGTAATCACGAAAGCACGTAGTAGCAGAGAGCCAAATAAATATGAACATTATTGTTACTATGCTCTATAAGTCTCTTAATTTTCAAATAAAGACACAAAATTTCAAAGGGATTAGGGACTAGAACTAGCATTTCTCCACCATATTACCTTCCTTGTGTTGTTGAATCCTATGGCCTGAATTGCTTCCTGTAATAAATAAGATAATGTGTAAGTGTAGCCATTTATAATTTAAAAAAACATTTTGCCTATCTTATCTCATTTGATTTTTCACAATAATCCAATGAGTTAGGTAGTATATTGTTATTACTCTCATTGCATAATAAATTGTGGTCTTACAGTTAAAATGACTTGCCCACAGCCATGTAGGTATTAATTAGCAGAGTCAAAGCTAGAATCCAGGTCCTCTGACATATAGCTCAGTGCTCTTTTTATAAACTCACAGTTGGAATATATGCTGAGCTATGCTCAATCTAAGTGAATCTTCTGATGATGAGATGTAAATCTTCCTCATTGAAATTGGGGACATTAGGATCCATACAGCAGCCTATTCTCTTTTTGAGTTAGGATGCCTCTTTCAGGGGCCCAGAGGTCTTCACTCCAAGTCAGTGGGATTGCTGTGGGAAAGAGAAATGAATCATTTCCAGCATGTGAATATGATTGCTGAATTGTTGGAAGTCGTGAGATGAGGGGGAAAAAAAGCCAACATGAGGATAAATAATAGGCTTGATCTTGAAATGGCCCTCCTATAATCCACTTCTGAATTTTGTTTGGAAAGCATTTGGTTTCTGTACTGAGCATTGTGAGGGACAAAGACGACTGTTTCACAGGCCCTGCTCTTATGGAGTTTATACCTCAGCAGAGCGTATTCTTTAGATCGTGAGCTAGAAATGAGCTGAAGTAATAGCACTCTTATCCAGACAATACTGGATAGAATTTTTTTTTTAATCAGAAAAGCTTCAGAGCAAAAGATATGGGTTTTCTATATCCTAAAAAGTGGCTGTTTAACTTTCTAAAACTTTTCCATAGATAGTGTTGGTGATATTTTCTAAACTCAAGTACATGCACACATGCACTGCACACACATAGATGTGTGATGTGAGCTTGATTGTAGTCTGATTTCCTCTGTCCTTTCTGTCTCTGTGAGGTGTGTGCACACACACACAGATATACACACATACACACACACACATGCATGTGCTATGAAATGCTCATACCAGGATACATGCAAGCTGATCACATTAAACTTTATCACAGCAGCTGAAATCTATCAGCAAGCAATTGCCTTCTTTTTGCCTAAAATTAGAAAGCCTCATCTAAAGTATTAATTTTAACCTACAGTAAAATGCAAGATATGGAGGAAAATTAGTTTAATTTTGAATTTTGTCCTTCTGTGTTGCATGGAATATAATGAAAGTAAATGTTTTCACTTTATTTGAAGCTGTATACTTATGTGAAATCCATTCCCACACATACAGCCTCACTATCACGAAGACAGGGAACTGAGAGCAGTGGGTGTTCGGGTTGGGGGTAGGAAATGGGTTGTCATTCTCTTGGTAAGTAACTGAGGCAGCATGATGAGTAGAATGCTTCATTAACCAGCCAGCGATTGGGGAACAGAGAGTGCGGTATGTTCCTTCCCACCCCTTCTCTCCTGCAGTGGACATCTGAACACACAGATACAGATATCTGCTAAAGGACACATGTAGCCGCACAGATTTTTTTTGGCTGGGCCAGAAACAAGTTTGCTGCATTAGCACACCAGATATAATGGTCAGCTTGCACAGATGTCTCTGCACCTGTCCCCAGCCCTTTCTTCACCACCACTGTCCCACTAATTGTTAGATATAGCCAGAATAGACATATATATATGTATATATGTATGTATGTATATGAATCTAGGAACCTTCATCTGTGAGGAGTTGTGTTGACAGAACCCAGATAAACTGAAACGCTGGTCCTCCGAGGGCTAATAAAACCCCAGCACAGCTCGGTTACCCTGGATTTCTGTGCTGTATTGCAGTTTTCTTAACGGCAAATGTGTCTCTTCCTTCTTCGGAGAATGTGGTATTATACAGGGGAGTGGGTAGTAGCAGTATTTTTTAAGAGTCTAACCTTACAAGCCTCTAATAATGCATCCTGTATATGCAGATATCCTGTCCAGTCTCAACTCCCCTGCCCTGTTTGGGGATCAGGATACAGTGATGAAAGCTATTCAGGAGGCTCGGAAGATGCGAGAACAGATCCAGCGGGAGCAACAGCAGCAACAGCCGCATGGTGTTGATGGGAAACTGTCCGCCATGAATAACATGGGGCTGAACAACTGCAGGAATGAAAAGGTAAAGCTTGCTTCCCTCCTTCTCTGGCTCTGCTAGACCCATTGACTCATTTTTATCTGGCTCTTTCCAGGCTCCCAAGCACCAACCTGCAGCCAAAGATTTGGGGTCCTAGCCTGAGGGCTTTCTTGCATCACATTTAATCATTAGTGCTGATTAACAAATACACACTTTCCCACTTAGTGTGGGTTGCCTCCCAGGTACCCAGCCAGGCACCCAACCTACCTGCCTATTGGTGTTTATCTGTCCCATTCCAAAAGATTTAGAAATATCTTATAATAAAGGGGATGTATGAGGTTACAAGACTATCAGAATATTAAAAAAGGAAGAAGCATATATGCTCACAATGAAGGCTAATACATTACCATGACTCATCATTGAATTTATTACTAAGCTTCCTATCTGCCTGAGCAAAATAGAAAACAAAGCAACTTACAAAATGTATTCATTTATTTTTTGATTCAACAAATTATTTATCGAGTGCTTATTCTGTAATAGACACTGTTCTAGGCACCGGAGATACAACAGTGAACAAATCAGACAAAAATCTATGTTCTCATAGAGCTTACATTCTAATAGGGGAACACAGATGAGGAAAAAATAAACAATTAAATACATAATGAGTAATGTCAGTAACATCAGGAGGTGACTCAATGCCATGAGAAAAATGGAAGCAAGTTAAGGGAATAGGGAGTTATAGGATTGTTCTTTTAGATAGGCTGGTAGGGACTCTGCGGAAGTGTTACGGAGTAGAGAGATCTGAAGGAACCCCTGTGCAGGCCACATGAAGAGTGTCCAGGCAGTGGGAACAATAAGCTTAGAAGCTCTTAGAGTGTAGGACCAGCAACAAGGAGGCCAGCGTGGCAAGAGCAGCTTGAGGGAAGGGAGAGCAGTGGGACGTGAAGTAAAGTGATAGCCTGGGGTAGAGTGTGTTAGACCTGTAGGCCTTGGAAAGGCTTTGTGTTTCACTCTGAGTCTGATGGGAATTCCTAGACTGGTTTTGTCCAAGGCATTGACATGATCTGATTTACATATAAAAGGATCATTCTGCCTAGTGTGCAAGAACAGACTGCAGGAGGTTAAGAATGGAAATAGGCAGACCAGTTGAGAGGCTATTGTCATACACTGGGTGAAAAATTCTGATTATTTGATGAATGAATGATCCTTGCCATTCCTTGGCTTGTCTCTGCATCACTCCAGTTTCTGCCTCCCTCTTCACATGGCTATCTTCCCTCTGTGTATGTCCCCCTTTCTCCAAATCTCCCTCTTCTTATAAGGACATAAGTCATTGGATTTAGGGTCCACCCTAATCCAGTGTGACCTTATTTTAACTTGATTATATCTGCAAAGCCCCCATTTCCTATAGATAAATAGATAGATTATATAAATATATAATATGTTAAATTAATCATTATTTGCCTCCTCCCTCCCCCACCTTGATTGACCTCTTGGCGGGAGGTTCACATCAGGTAAGAGAGAAACTGTCTGGGGGAATGGTGGGTCTTTTGGTGTTGGTTAAGCCATAAACTTTTATATTTTGGGGACCTGCTATGCACATGCCAGTCACCGGATCTGCTCAGTTAGGTGCCCCACTCCCCATTAAGTGCTCCATCCTTGGCAGTGGGCTCACAAAG
This sequence comes from Balaenoptera borealis, assembly GCF_965194805.1. Classification (NCBI taxonomy): domain Eukaryota; kingdom Metazoa; phylum Chordata; class Mammalia; order Artiodactyla; family Balaenopteridae; genus Balaenoptera; species Balaenoptera borealis. The sequence goes on from NC_138868.1 coordinate 40,786,485, forward strand.
CAGAGCCCCTCTTTAAGAACTGCCTTAGTAGATGGTTACATATACAGTAAGATTTCAGGACCACAAGAAAAGAAAAGCCTTGCCCCCAAACCTTTTCTACCACTCTGAAACTAGAGATAAACACAGTCAATCTTTTGACCTAAGACACTATACTATGCTCAGTGAGCACCATGAAATAGTAACAGATTTAATCTTAATGTGAATAACTGTAAGATATTTTTGGGGGACTTAGATAGGTAAACACATTTTGGCATAGGGACACTGGGTGGGAAATTGGGTAAAAAACAAGCGAATGGGTACATGCACCAGAGACCATCTCCTCCTACCTTACAGTTTTGTCAATGGTTAATCCTAAAATTAATATGAGAAGGATGTCAGTGATTTGTTTAACTGAGTCTTTTAAAATGTATTAGTTTTCAAATGAGAGTAGTATATGCTTACTGAAAATTCTAATAATACAGACAGATACATGGTCAAAAGCTAATTACCCTCCTCACCCCATTAACTATCATTAATGATTCAGAAGTTTTCTTTGCATATGCAAGAAAGTATTAATGAGTTTAAAACTATATATTCTCACTTGGAATGGTGGGCACCGAGTTGTCACTTACCAGCTGTGTGATATTTGGTAAGTTGAATAACTTCTCTGAATCTCAAGTTCTTCATCTGTAATGTGAGGTTAGTAATCTGGGCTACAATGAAGTAAGATATATATGAATATACCTAGCAAAGCTCCTGGTACAGAGTAGGCACTTTCTTATGTTTCCCATAACTTGTAGACTAAACTATGGGTGATCTTTGAAGATATAGAACAAATGTACTATTTTGTCACAGATCTGAGCTCCTCACATAATAATGGAAGGGTCAGCAGAAGGAAACAGAGTTAGATTTTTCAGAAGTTGGCATATTGACCAACTCACATAGTTAAACTCCTTTCTAACTGAGTTGATGCACAAAACTATGGAAACTTCAGATTTATTAGGTTAGATCACGGTTTCTCAGCCTCAGCATTATTGGCATTTTTGGCTGGAGAATTCTTTGTCATGGGTGGCTAATCTGGCCTCTACTCATTAGATGCCAGTAGTAGCACCACTCCTTTTGTGACAACCGAAAATGTCTCCAGACATTGCTAAATGTCCCCTATTGGGGGAGGGAGGACAAAATTACCCCTAGTTGAAAAATCACTGGGCTAAATAAATATATTTAGAATTAATACATTTCAGAAACTTTATTCCACAAAAAAACAAGTTATTTTATTTAAATAATCATACTTGTTTTTAAATTATGAAGAACCATTTGCCTTTGATTGATGTTATGAATGAGATATTTCTTTGAAAAATGCATCTAGAAATTTTCGTTTGGAATATTAACATAGAGAATATTTAAAACAGAATGTTATATGCCATTTAGCTTGGGGGGAAAATAAGAAATAAATTCCATATTGTTGCAGCAACTGTGCCTTTCAGTGAAGACCCTCCCCCCCCCCCCCCCCCGCCCCCGTCACATTAAGCAGGCTTAGACTAGCGGCATCCTGATACGTTTGCACTAAACCTAGGAGTAAATTGACACTGGACATCCCTTGCTTCCTGCAGTGACTCTCTCTGTTTGTCTGACACAGTGACCCTATATGGTTGAATTTATATCACTGGTTGAAGTTCAAGCTTAAGACTATTAACTTCAAATACTACAGGTTAATTTTAAGTATTTCTCGTTGACTTTTTGAAATTCACATGGAGGGAAGAAGTCTGAGGCTCCAGAATAATAACACCTGATTTTGTGTTGGAAGCCATGAGAGGGAGATGAGAGATTAGGTTGAGGCTGAAAAATAATAATAATGAATCTTAACTTGTCCTAAAACACATCACACTGAAAGTAATTGAGCTCCTGAAGATAAGTGGCAAAGTGGCTTCTACAGAATCAGAAAACCCTGGTTTCCCAGTTGAAGGGAGTTGTTGTCTCAGTAAATGACTTTATTGGGGTTGAATTTGGGGCACCGGAAAAGTCCATTATATTCAGGGATGTTGTGCTCACAAGCTCTCCTTTACATGATCTCCCTCCCAAATAATGTCGCTCTTTTGAATGTATATTTGTGGTTGTGTAGGCTTTGTTTAGATTCTAGACCCAGTATGTATCTATCCTTGTTTGTTAGGTTTGTTGCAGCCAGAAGAGTAAATTAAGAACAATGTTAAAGGGCTCCTGTGATAGTCGATTTGGCTCTCTTATAATCAAAATATCCATCTTAATTTTATGAGGTTTCAGAAGACACTACTTTTTCTTCTGAGAATCATATTTTCTTCTGAGATCAAAGAGGGTAAATATATAATGCGCAGTAAGATTGGTAAAATGGATTGTGGCAAATTCAGTTTAACTGTCTTCAAAATTGTCTTCTTTGGAATTACCTCAGTTTCCTTAAATGTAAAGATCCATAAATTAGATTTCTGAATTTGTTCTTGTAAACCATAATACAGTTTTAGAGAATTTTTCTCAGTGTTTCTGTCATAACACCTTGTAATTTATAAAGCATATCTCATCACGCTCATATTTGGACATATTTTTACAAATGAGCATGTCACAGATTTGAGTTCCCTGAGAAGCAGACTGTGAGATGGAGATTAGTGAGCAGGTTTATTGGGGGGTGCTCTTTCTGATCGCCACCTGTAGAAGGGAAAGGATAAAAGCAGAATAGGACTGTGATGCAGTCTTAACCAAAGCCTTAGCCAACCTCATGTGAAGCTTTGAGATGGCCATGGCCATGCAGAATTGTCCCAAGTTGGATGGAGGGGGTGAGCTTTTATACACTTGTATCAACCAGTCATTGGATGAGGGTTACCCTGGGAAGGGGACATAACCTTAGGTGATGTGACTCTCTTTAGTGCCGAAGAGGGCCTCGAGCTGAGGGTGAGCAGCAACGTTCCCTGCAGCTGAGGAAATAAATCGGTCCTGAAGGGGGATCTGGGCAATGCATCACAATGTCCACTGTAGAGTTGTTTTTGTGACATTTACCAACATTAGATGTGTATAAAACATGCTTTGTATGTTTCATAACTGAGGGGAAACATTTACCACACAGGCATAGGGGTGCTTGTGTCTTTATGACACATACGGAATCACATATATGTCCATATGAATACATGTTTACCCGTGGCGTATTTCACTTTATTGGGTAAACCCCTATTTTGACACTTTAAAATGAAACATTGTTGACTTGATCAGCCAGAACGGCACCAGTGGAGTTGTTCTGGTTGGCTGTGTCACAGGATATTTAGGGTCTGTTAAATACATAGATTGTAGGGACAATAGACTGTAACGGCGCCTTAGGAGCTGTTATGCGCCATCATTTCAGCATAGCTGCTGTGAATGGATCATGAGTGTCTTGCCCGCCGAAGTCTAAGTTACTTCCCTGGGTTTTAGCTTTCCACAGCAAGAACACCAGCCACCTCCCGTAGTACCAGGGCAATTAGATCATATTATAGGCTAACTGCTTACCAAATTTTGTTGTTTGACATCTCTAAGACAGAATTTCAGTCAGAACAATACACTGCAGAATTTTAGATAGGCAGCTTCTAAATGTCCTTAGAGCTAAGCTAAGCGCATCTGGCTAGAAGAGAGGCAAGGCAGGGTGGGCCTTCTTAGTGTTAAAGTGCGTTTTGTAACTTTTTTGACTTCCTTGATGTTTGAATGCTGACTCGGTGATTGGTTAGAGCACTTTCCTGCACAGGTATTTTGTAACTTAGGTATCTGGTTATTTTGGTCATCTTAATAACCTTGAGGAGCCAGAAGACTGATTACCTACTGATCAGAGTTGCTCATAAATAGGCCAATTACACATTATACATGTGGCCTGAACTGCTGTCCCCTTCATCTTCTGCGAATCTCTTAAGAAAAATTCTTGACCTTATCAGATGTCAAAATGAGCTACCATGAACACTATTATTACACTCTCTCTGCCTCTGAAGTATATTTGTGGGATTAAAACTGTAGAGTGAAAGAACTGGAGGGGACATAACATCTGATCTGGTCCAATAGCTTCAATTCACAGACAGGAAAACTGAGACCTAAAGAAAGAAAATGACTTACCCATGGTCACATAGTGGATTCGTGTCAGAGCAGGAATTAAATCTCAGCTTTCCTAATTCTTAATCAATGATATTTCTATTTATAGAACAGTATTAAATTCATTTACTAATTTTCTGTGAGCTCTTTTAAGCTTATTACATACAAAAGTACTTTTTACATTTGCAATCCAAAACCTTTGATGGAATAAGACAGGGTAAAAATAAACAGAAACAGTGAAGCAGAAAAGCACTGAGACCCCCGCTTCCTGTAGACTTTTCACCTTCTGTCTGGGTAGGGCATTCTTCCCTACCATGATGTCCATTGGTTCTGGCTCTGGAAAGATATCAGTCAGAAAACAGAAGATCAAATGATGCTAGTACAGACAAAGAGACAGAAGAGGTGGCTAGACCAGGAGCAGTAATAGAATTAGAGGCCACACGGTGTATTGGAAAGAGCATGGGTTTTGGAGTTGGTTAATCCTGTGTCTCAGTTTCTAGGATTAATCTTGGAAGCAGCCTGTACTGTTTTCTAACAATGTTATTTAAGTAAGTTACTTAACCTCTGTGAGTCTCAATGAACATACCTATAAAATGGAGATAATTATCCTTTCCTTGAAGGATTGTTTTGAGGGAAAACATATGTAGAGCACATATCTGGCACAGGAGGTGCTCCGTTAATATTAGATCCTTTTCCACTTTAGAACCTCAGACAGGTGGTCAAACCTGTTGTTAACTTTATTAAATTTTCACTCTTTGACACTCTCCAAAGGTGAATGGATTAACCTACTGCTCCTTGGAGCCAAAATGTCTTAAGATAGAGTAGAAGGTTAGTTAGAAGCTAGCAGGCACCTTCTTACAAACTCAAGATATGCATTTTTCTTTTTCACTCTTAAAGTAATTTGTATACCCTAGTTACTTGCTAGGATCTGCTCATAGCCAACATGATAATGTTCAGATTTTATAATATTAGTGTGCTAGGGAGCTTTTGTTCCTACTAATTTAATATATACTTTAATATATTTCCAGAAAAATCAGAATTTCAATCTATGATTTTTGAGAATACTTAACCTGATTCTTGATAACTATATGCATTTCTCATGCCAAAATTATATTTTTTCAATCAAGTAAATAGGAAAATAATAATCCAGTCACTAAGGCACATTGTAAACTTGTTCCTGTATGTTCAAGAAAGCAGTTGTTCATTTTTTACAAGTGTAGATTCTTGCTTCTCACCCATACTTTGCAAAAACATCAGAATAGTACATCAGTATTACACTGATGTAATACTGCCCCCTTTTATTGGAATTGAAAAACATACTAGACATCTTCTGCTTCACATTGTCAGTTGCCACAGCTCCTTGTTACTTATACAATTGATTCAGATATTCATTGTTGCATGACAGGATAAGTTCAGACAGAAGATCAATATAGTTGTACAACAATAAGTGAAAGGGGATTGCGAGCAAATTATTTAGCAAAGTGTGTTTGGAATAAATGAGTTTCTTATATAGCACAAAAACTAGTGAGGTTACTCCAAAGGAGTACATAGTATTGATTAATCAGGATGGTAATTTTTGTGAGCAGTTGACTAACATGTTCAGTTGTGCTTTTGTGTATGTCAACTTATTCCCAAGATATTGACAACTTGTACTATGAGCGGTTTGGGCATATTAGAGATTTTACAGTAAGGGGACAAATTCTAATTATAGCATCCTCTTTTGCAAAGCAGAGCAATAGTTGGGTTTAAAAAAAAAATTATTCAGTTAATTTATTTATTTTTGGCTGCATAGGGTCTTTGTTGCTGCGCGTGGGCTTTCTCTAGTTGTGGTGAGCGGGGGCCGCTCTTTTTTGTGGTGCGCGGGCTTCTCACTGCGGTGGCTTCTCTTGTTGTGGAGCGTGGGCTCTAGGCACGCGGGCTTCAGTAGTTGTGGTGCATGGGCTCTAGAGCGGAGGCTCAGTAATTGTGGCTCACGGGCCCAGTTGCTCCGCGGCATGTGGGATCTTCCCGGACCAGGGCTCGAACCCGTGTCCCCTGCATTGGCAGGCAGACTCTCAACCACTGCGCCACCAGGGAAGCCCCAATGGTTGGTTTTTTAAAAAAAGTTTATGTAGTACTTTTCACATCCTGACAAGAAACATTTTTATAGTGCTTCTATGTTTCAAAAATATTATCACATATGTTATCTCTCTTGAACCTTTCCAAATTCAGGGATATAGATAATACTGTCCTTGTTTTGCAGATTAGGGACCTAACACCAGCTCTAGATCACTTTGCTCCATCATTACCTCTCTATCGTCTCAGTTGTTCCCTACATCTCTGTGAGATTGACAGGGCAATTTTAGCTAAAATCTAAAACAAGACATACATCTGAGTTTCAAACATCAATTTTAACGAAGTGAATGCTAAAATCATGAGATAAAGCAGTCTACCTAGATATATATGCTTCATGCATATTTCTTGTAAAGGAGTAACTAACTATATGTATACTTGTGATAGTGTTTTTCTAAAACAGCATACAAAGGTCAAAAATGCCATAAATTATTAAAAAAATGTAAGTTTTATTAGTGTTAGGCTTTACATTTGAACCAATAACATTGAACAACTAAACAGTGCTGCATATAGACTCCTGGCTATCATTAAGTTCAATGTTATTGTTAAGTTCCTTTTATTTTTGTTGTCAGGGTTATTTGATTGGTTGCCTAGCTACTAGTTTAAGACCCAATTCATAAAAAACAACAACAAACTTGTTTGGCTCTTCTCTTCTCCTCAGGTTAAATGGAATGAATGGTGAGAATTTATCTCAGTTTAAAAGGTTCAAGATACTTCCTAGGGTTGGGGTAGCGGGGAGGAGTAAATATAAGACTTTTAGTTTTGTTTACAACATATTTTTTAAATCAAAAGGCCATGTCCAATAAAGATGCAGACATAGAGAATGGACTTGAGGACACGGGGAGGGGGAAGGGTAAGCTGGGACGAAGTGAGAGAGTGTCATGGACATATATACACTACCAAATGTAAAACAGATAGCTGGTGGGAAGCAGCCACATCGCACAGGGAGATCAGCTCCGTGCTTTGTGACCACCTAGAGGGGTGGGATAGGGAGGGTGGGAGGGAGACGCAAGAGGGAGGGGATTTGGGGATATATGTATACATACAGCTGATTCACTTTGTGATACAGCAGAAACTAACACACCATTGTAAAGCAAGATTTAAAAAAAAAAAGGCCATGTCCAGTTAAAGGACCTCCCAGTGAAAGGGTTAAAATTTGACACATCACAGTTAATAATTTTGGATAAAGAGTTGTTGGTTTGGGCATGTATGGAGCAAATTTATTAATAATAAGAATGTTATAGCCCTAACCTCCCACTATGGCAAGTACTTTCTAATCCTTAATCCTTCTAGATCTAATCTCTTAGTCCTTCTAGATCAGCTATTCTCAACTTTTTTGGTCCCAGAGCCCTTTTACACACACACACACACACACACACACACATATATATTTATATATATATAAATGTTTATAATATGTAATATTAAAACTTAAAAATTATTTATTCATTTAAAAATCATAATAAAACCATTAGATGTTAATGTAAATAACATTTTTTAGTATTAAATATATTTTTCAAAATAAAAAATAGTAAAAAGAATGGCTTTGTTTTAGCTTTTTGCAAATCTCTCTAATGTCTGGCTTAGTAGTAGACAAGCTTGATTCTTATTTCTGCTTCTGCATTCAGTCTGTTGCTTTATCTCAAAGCCATGTAACTTTCTTTCTTTCTTCCTTCCTTCCTTTCTTTCTTTCTTTCTTTCAACATCTTTATTGGAGTATAATTGCTTTACAATGGTGTGTTAGTTTCTGCTTTACAACAAAGTGAATCAGCTATACCTATACAGACATCCCCATATCTCCTCCCTCTTGTGTCTCCCTCCCACCCTCCCTATCCCACCCCTCTAGGTGGTCACAAACCACCGAGCTGATCTCCCTGGGCTATGCAGCTGCTTCCCACTAGCTATCTATTTTACATTTGGTAGTATATATAAGTCCATGCCACTCTCTCACTTCGTCCCAGCTTACCCTTCCCCCTCCCCGTGTCCTCAAGTCTCTTCTCTACATCTGTGTCTTTATTCCTGTCCTGCCCCTAGGTTCTTCAGAACCATTTTTTTTTTAGATTCCATATGTATGTATTAGCATACAGTATTTGTTTTTCTCTTTCTGACTTACTACACTCTGTATGACAGTCTCTAGGTCCATCCACCTCACTACAAATAACTCAATTTCATTTCTTTTAAAGGCTGAGTAATATTCCATTGTATATATGTGACACATCTTTTTTCTGCATTCATCTGTCGAGGGACACTTAGGTTGCATCCATGTCCTGGCTATTGTAAATAGAGCTGCAGTGAATATTGTGGTACATGACTCTTTTTGAATTATGGTTTTGTCAGGGTATATGTCCAGTACTGGGATTGCTGGGTCGTATGGTAGTTCTATTTTTAGTTTTTTAAGGAACTTCCATTTTGTTCTGCATAGTGTCTGTATCAATTTACATTCCCACCAACAGTGCAAGAGGGTTCCCTTTTCTCCACACCCTCTCCAGCATCTATTGTTTGTAGATTTTTTGATCATGGCCATTCTTACTGGTGTGAGGTGATACCTCATTGTAGTTTTGATTTACATTTCTCTAATGATTAGTGATGTTGAGCATCCTTTCATGTGTTTGTTGACAATGTGTATATCTTCTTTGGAGGAATGTCTGTTTAGGTCTTCCGCCCATTTTTGGATTGGGTTATTTGTTTTTTGATATTGAGCTGCGTGAGGTGTTTGTATATTTTGGAGGTTAATCCTTTGTCAGTTGCTTCATTTGAAAATACTTTCTCCCATTCTGAGGGTTGTCTTTTTGTCTTGTTTATGGTTTCCTTTGCTGTGCAAAAGCTTTTAAGTTTCATTAGGTCCCATTTGTTTATTTTTGTTTTTATTTCCATTACTCTAGGAGGTGGGTCAAAAAGGATCTTGCTGTGATTTATGTCATAGAGTATTCAGCCTATGTTTTCCTCTAGGAGTTTTATAGTGTCTGGTCTTACATTTAGGTCTTTAATCCATTTTGAGTTTATTTTTGTGTATAGTGTTAGAGAGTGTTCTAATTTCATTCTTTTACATGTAGCTGTCCAGTTTTCTCAGCACCACTTATTGAAGAGGCTGTCTTTTCTCCATTGTGTACTCTTGCCTCCTTTATCAAAGGTAAGCTTACCATATGTACATGGGTTTATCTCTAGGCTTTCTATCCTGTTTCGTTGATCTATATTTCTGATTTTGTGCCAGTACCATACTGCCTTGATTATTGTAGCTTTGTAGTATAGTCTGAAGTCAGGGAGCCTGATCCCTCCAGCTCCGTTTTTCTTTCTCAAGATTGCTTTGGCTATTCGGGGTCTTTTGTGTTTCCATTCAAATTGTGAATTTTTTTGTTCTAGTTCTGTGAAAAATGCCATTGGTAGTTTGATAGGGACTGCATAGAATCTGTAGATGGTTTTGGGTAGTATAGTCATTTTCACAATGTTGATTCTTCCAATCCAGAAACATGGTATATCTCTCCATCTGTTTGTATCATCTTTAATTTCTTTCATCAGTGTCTTATAGTTTTCTGCATACAGGTCTTTTGTCTCCTTAGGTAGGTTTATTCCTAGGTATTTTATTCTTCTTGTTGCAATGGTAAATGGGAGTGTTTCCTTAATTTCTTTTTCAGATTTTCATCATTAGTGTATAGGAGTGCAAGAGATTTCTGAGCATTAGTTTTGTGTCGTGCTACTTTACCAAATTCATTGATTAGCTCTAGTAGTTTTCTGGTAGTCTTTAGGATTCTCTATGTATAGTATCATGTCATCTGCAAACAGTGACAGCTTTACTTCTTCTTTTCCGATTTGGATTCCTTTTATTTCTTTTTCTTCTCTGATTTCTGTGGCTAAAACTTCCAAAACTATGTTGAATAATAGTGGTGAGAGTTGACAACCTTGTCTTGTTCCTGATCTTAGAGGAAATGGTTTCTGTTTTTCACCATTGAGAACGATGCTGACTGTGGGTTTGTCATATATGGCCTTTATTATGTTGAGGTAAGTTCCCTCTATGCCTACTTTCTGGAGGGCTTTTATCATAAATAGGTGTTGAATTTTGTCAAAAGCTTTTTCTGCGTCTATTGAGATGATCATATGGTTTTTCTCCTTCAGTTTGTTAATATGGTGTATCACATTGATTGATTTGCGTATATTGAAGAATCCTTGCATTCCTGGGATAAACCCCACTTTGATCATGGTGTATGATCCTTTTAATGTGCTGTTGGATTCTGTTTGCTAGTATTTTGTTGAGGATTTTTGCGTCTGTGTTCATCAGTGATATTGGCCTGTAGTTTTGTTTCTTTGTGACATCTTTGTCTGGTTTTGGTCTCAGGGTGATGGTGGCCTCATAGAATGAGTTTGGGAGTGTTCCTCCCTCTGCTATATTTTGGAAGAGTTTGAGAAGGATAGATGTTAGCTCTTCTCTAAATGTTTGATAGAATTCGCCTGTGAAGCCATCTGGTCCTGGGCTTTTGTTTGTTGGAAGATTTTTAATCACAGTCTCAATTTCAGTGCTTGTGATGGGTCTGTTTATATTTTCTATTTCTTCCTGCTTCACTCTCGGAATGTTGTGCTTTTCTAAGAATTTGTCCATTTCTTCCAGGTTGTCCATTTTATTGGCTTATAGTTGCTTGTAGTAATCTCTCATGATCCTTTTTATTTCTGCAGTGTCAGTTGTTACTTCTCCTTTTTCATTTCTAATTCTGTTGTTTTGAGTCTTCTCCCTTTTTCTCTTGATGAGTCTGGCTAATGGTTTATCAATTTTGCTTATCTTCTCAAAGAACCAGCTTTTAGTTTTATTGATTTTTGCTATTGTTTCCTTCATTTCTTTTTCATTTATTTCTGACCTGATCTTTATGATTTCTTTCCTTCTGCTAGCTTTGGGGTTTTTTTGTTCTTCTTTCTCTAATTGCTTTAGGTGTAAGGTTAGGTTGTTTATTTGAGATGTTTCTTGTTTCTTGAGGTAGGATTGTATTGCTATAAACTTCCCCCTTAGAACTGGTTTTGCTGCAGCCCATAGGTTTTGGTTGTCGTGTTTTCATTGTCATTCGTTTCTAGGTATTTTTTGATTTCCTCTATGATTTCTTCAGCGATCTCTTGGTTATTAAGTAGTGTATTGTTTAGCCCCCATGTGTTTGTATTTTTTACAGATTTTTTCCTGTAATTGATATCTAGTCTCATAACATTGTGGTTGGAAAAGATACTTCATACGATTTCAATTTTCTGAAATTTACCAAGGCTTGATTTGTGACCCAGGATATGATCTATCCTGGAGAATGTTCCATGAGCACTTGAGAAGAAAGTGTATTCTGTTGTTTTTGGATGGAATGTCCTATCAATATCAATTAAGTCCATCCTGTTTAATGTGTCAGTTAAAACTTGTGTTTCCTTATTTATTTTCATTTTGGATGATCTGTCCATTGGTGAAAGTGGGGTGTTAAACTCCCCTACTATTATTGTGTTACTGTCTATTTCCCCTTTTATGGCTTTTAGCATTTGGCTTATGTATTTAGGTGCTCCTATGTTGGGTGCATAAATATTTACAATTCTTATATCTTCTTCTTGGATTGATCTCTTGATCATTATGTAGTGTCCTTCTTTGTCTCTTGTAATAGTCTTTATTTTAATGTCTATTTTGTCTGATAAGAGAATTGCTACTCCAGCTTTCTTTTAATTTCCATTTGCATGGAATATCTTTTCCCATCCCCTCACTTTCAGTCTGTATGTGTCCCTAGGTCTGAAGTGGGTCTCTTGTAGACAGAATATATACGGGTCTTGTTTTTGTAGCCATTCAACCAGTCTATGTCTTTTGGTTGAAGCATTTAATCCATTTACATTTAAGGTAATTATCGATATGTATGTTCCTATTACCATGTTCTTAACTGTTTTGGGTTTGTTATTTTAGGTCTTTCCCTTCTCTTGTGTTTCCTGCCTAGAGAAGTTCCTTTAGCATTTGTTGTAAAGCTGGTTTGGTGATGCTGAATTCTCTGAGTTTTTGCTTGTCTGTAAAGGTTGTAATTTCTCCATTGAATCTGACTGATATCCTTGCTGGGTAGAGTAATCTTGGTTGTATGTTCTTCCCTTTCATCACTTTAAATATGTCTTGCCACTCCCTTCTGGCTTGCAGCGTTTCTGGTGAAAGATAAGCTGGTAACCTTATGGGGATTCCCTTATATGTTGTTTGTTGTTTTTCCCGTGCTGCTTTTAATATTTCTTTGTGTTTAATTTTTGATAGTTCGATTAATATGTGTCTTGGTGTGTTTCTCCTTGGATTTATCCTGTATGGGACTCTCTGTGCTTCCTGGACTTGATTGACTATTTCCTTTCCTATATTAGGGAAGTTTTCAACTATAATCTCTTCAAATATTTTCTCAGTCTGTTTTTTTTTTTTCTCTTTTTCTTCTAGGACCCCTATAATTTGAATGTTGGTGCATTTAATGTTGTCCCAGAAGTCTCTGAGACTCTCCTCAATTCTTTTCATTGTTTTTCCTTTATTCTGCTCTACGGTAGTTATTTCCACTATTTTATCTTGCAGGTCACTTATCCGTTCTTCTGCCTCAGTTATTCTGCTATTGATTCCTTCTAGAGAATTTTTAATTTCATTTATTGTGTTGTTCATCATTGTTTGCTTGCTCTTTAGTTCTTCTAGGTCCTTGTTAAACGTTCCTTGTATTTTGTCCATTCTGTTTACAAGATTTTGGATCATCTTTACTATCATTACTCTGAATTCTTTTTCCAGTAGATTGCCTATTTCCTCTTCATTTGTTTGGTCTGATGGGTTTTTACCTTGCTCCTTCATCTGCTGTGTTTCTCTGTCTTCTCATTTTGCTTAACTTACTGTGTTTGGGGTCTCCTTTTTGCAGGCTGCAGGTTCGTAGTTCCCATTGTTTTTGTGTCTGCCCCCAGTAGCTAAGGTTGGTTCAATGGGTTGTGTAGGCTTCCTGGTGGAGAAAACTGGTGCCTGTGTTCTGGTGGATGAGGCTGGATCTTGTCTTTCTGGTGGGAAGGACCATGTCTGGTGGTGTGTTTTGGGGTGCCTGTGACCTTATTATGATTTTAGGCAGCCTCTCTGCTAATGGGTGGGGTTGTGTTCCTGTCTTGGTAGTTGTTTGGCGTAGGGTGTCCAGTACTGTAGCTTGCTGATTGTTGAGTGGAGCTGGGTCTTAGCATTGAGATGGAGACCTCTGGGAGAGCTTTTGCCATTTGATATTATGTGGAGCTGGGAAGTCTCTGGTGGACCAATGTCCTGAACTCGGGTCTCCCACCTCAGAGACACAGGCCTGACACCCGGCCGGAGCACCAAGACCCTGTCAGCCACATGGTTCTTTATTTCAACCAATCCTCCCTCTTCTGCTACTTGGCAGAGTGGCCATTAGGCACCTCATGCAGGTGGCTCACTGAGGGCATTCTGTCCTTATCACCTGACGATTAACATGTCCTCAATTCAGTTGATTGAGCAGAGTCTATTCACAGTACTGAGCAGTGGCAAGATTCAGTAATGTCAGCCATGTAACTTCTGAGAAATTCCATTGTACACTCATGAAAGAATAGGAATGAAAAAGGCAAATAATGTCTTAGTATTATTATGAGACTAGTTTTGGTCTAGTGGATCCTCTAAAAGGGTCTTTGAGATTTCCAGAGGCATACTTTGAATACATGTTATTCTAGATTATGGAATATATGTACCTACAGTGTGTGTTTTAAGTGTATTCCCGTTAACTTTAAGAACAGCCTTCACTGATCAAACATTGTAAACAGATATGATTATTGGTTTTATTCTATTTGAATTAAGGAGCCAAAAGTTAATAAAATTCTATTACTTATATTTATACCTTACCTTTATGTGAAAACAATTTTGAGTGGTTTGCAGTGATACATGTAATAAAAACAAGATAAAAACTAAATAGAAAAAGAGTCAGTGGTATAGACTGTAGCCTATTCTTAAGTGACTTCCTCCTGAAATGAAAAAAAAAAAAAAACTAAATAGAGAGGAGATAGTAGGAAAGAAAAATTAAGGATAGGAAAATAAGGTAAATAAGATAAAGCTGGGGTAAGGTAAGTGAACAAAAAGTCTTGTCATGCATATTTTTTTTAAATTGGAGTATAGTTGCTTTTGTCATACATATTTACATAATTGCTAGAGATGGGCCACAGACTTGACCGTGAGCTTCTTGGTAACCAAGCAAAAAGAAAATGTGTTACAAGATCCACAGTATTTCTACTATATAGATACAACAGTTTCTCAGAAGAAACATGGGTGTTCTCCTATGGGTCTTCATAAAAGCTTGAGACATACTCAAGAATGTTCCTATAATATTCAGTTTAAGAACTACAATAATTTTGCAGGCTGTTTCTTAACAGACCTTGTCATTTATCTATTAGATCCATTCATTTTTAACTAGCTTCATTTGCCTTAGTTTGAGTATTGTGACTGACACTGCATTCTTCTTTATCTCATGAACACTTTTTTTCAATTCCATTTCATTTTAATTAGGTACTTACTATATACAAAGCACAGTATTTGACTTGTGTAGTGGAAAGGTAACCAAGGTTCAATCCAGGCTTACTAAATTAATATATCTCAGAACCTCACTTTCCTCAACAGTGAAAACGTTAGGATTTGAGAATTAAGTCACAATATTCAACCTCCTAGTAAATATCTTATATACGTATTAGGCATTTAATAAATATTTCCTCCCTTCCTCCCTCTTTCCCTGTTTCCCTCCCTTCTCTCTCTCTCTCTCTCTCCTTCCCCTCATCTCTTCCAACCATCCTCCCTTCCTTCCTAGCTTCCCCATCCACTTGAATAAGGTTGTGGACAAGAGCAAAGGATTTGAAGTTAGACTGCCCCAGTTTCTCCATGTAAGAGATGGGAATATTCATAGTTTCTAAGCACAAGGGGTTGTTGTGAAGATTCAATAAAATAATCCATGTACCAGCCCTCTTCGAGTGCCTGACATATAATTGACAGAAAGGCAGGCTGCAACAGATCATTGCCGTGGCTAGTTTAGGTTTATCCTTATAGATGATTGTGAGCCATTAAAAGTGTTTGTGAATGGGGCATATTTAATCTGAGTTACATTTTAAGAAGAATAACATGGTAGTTTAAAGAAAGGATAGGAGAGACCTTTAGAGAAATGTGGAAAAGTGAAAAGAACATGTGCTTTGGAGTCAGACTGAGCTGGACTTCAGGTTCTGATTCTACTGCTCACTAGCTCTGTAGCCTCTCTGAGCCTCAGTGTCTTCAAACCTGATTAATAGTAGTTTCATTGGTTGGAGAATTAACCAAAAGCCTACAAGGCGAGTGCCTTGGACCATGCCTTTAAAAAATCCATTCCCTTCTCTTTTGTAGGATTTTTGAGAACATTTCTGTAGGTGGAGCTCCATTTGAAATTTATTTAAATCTGCCTTAGATTCTTTTGTATTCCTATCCTTCCTGAGCTTAGAGCCTGTCCTAGTGTCATGGAAGCAGGACTTTTCCAGTGGAAAGACAACCAATATTCAGAAGAAGGATGTGTTACAAATTTAGCATCAAGTGTATCACCCCACATCAGAAAATTCATAAAATATTCCTGAAGAACTCTCAGACTCCAAAGTAGATCAGTTCCACCTAGATAGCCTTTAGGATCCATTCAATGTACTAAACAATTTAAAAGTATCTGAGTTGCAGAAAATTCAAAACACATGTTGTCAGAAATTTTTCAGTTATTTTTAAAAATGCACATTAAAGAAAAATATATATAGCTATGATTCTCAATTGGAACAAAATATTGGGTTTCAAGTCAGTTGATTGCAGAGAAATTTTTAAAGGTAAGACTCAGACCATTTAAATGACAAATTATATTTTTAAAAACCTAGTAAAACTTGAACATTTGAAGTTGGGTTCAGTTTTAAAACACAGACTTAGGAAGGCTGAGCAGGTTCTAAACTATTTTCCTAAGTTTTCACAAAGCTCCTTGAGACAATACGAACTGCCTCCTAAGTCTAACAAAGAATCTGTCTAGATTCTCATTTTTAGACTCCTCAGAGAGACATAAGCTACCACTTGAAAACACACTGTATTATTTTATTATCTGCTTGCCTTTGGGGAACTGGATCCACCTGCATTTCCCTGAGCTGGGAGGCGGTTGCTTTGCTTAAACCATGTGAACTTTCTCCAGACTTGGGCTTCCCACTTCATAGATGTTGGCTTTGTACATCCTGAAGGTTTTCCTCAGGGACCTTTGCCTTGGGAATTAGGGATCTAATGTCTGCTCTGTCCTTGGATTTCTGGGGACCTTAGAAAGATCTCTTAGTCTATTTCCACTCTTATGTAATACTTATCATCACAATAAGTTGATCATATTTTCTTTCTCTGGTCCAACAATGATAAATCTTTTCCCCTCAGAGATATGAAGTTATGAATTTTTTCACTTTTATAGAAGTGTAGTAAAAACTAGTATATTCAGCATTCTCTCAACAGAAACACTATTAGCCAGCAGTTCTTCAGTCTATCACACTATTAGATAATTGAATCGGAGCCAAAAGAGCCCTTAGAGATCATTTAGTATAGCCCTGCATTTTATAGATGAGGAAACTGCAGTGCAAAGACGTGAAGTGATTTGCCCAATCCAATAACAAGGCATGAGTGAGACCGTGACCAGACCTCATGTCCCTGGCACTCAGTCCTTTGTGCTTTCCAGTTTCTGGGGTGAGGTTTAGGTGCTCCTAAGTTGTTTATGGCGGTGACCCTGAAGCATCATAAAAAGTGCTAAATTCAGTCTTAGTGCTGCTTATATTGTTACATTATAATTCTTGCCAATAGTGGTGTCAAGTGTGACATTAAGTTATGTGTGATAACTTGATTAATCAGAATATTTGGTTAAATGGGACATTTCATTTTTCAGCCATGTGTGGCATACAGTAGGCACTCAAAATATTAGCTGATTTAGGTTGATGCCAGTAACAGAATTTTCTGTGCTTATATTTGATGTGGAAGTTTAGTTCCTTACAGCTCAAAATTTTTTAAAGACTCACTTAAGCCTTTGTAGCAGTAGATACAGTGGATGAGGTGGATGACACTTTTTCTTTTCCTAAGAGCTTTCTTTGCTGGTTGCAGTTTTAGGAACGTGATAATAATAACAACCACTAAAATGTCGGTCTTTTTAATCGTTTGAAAAACATTTTTTCCACACTCATGATCACACTTAATCCCAACATCCATCCTCAGAGGTAGAATTTTTATCATTCCTCTCACAGATGAAGATGAGGTTCAGCGCTCAAATCATCTGCTTACGTTAATGCAGGTAGTATCAAAGTTGAGGCTTTTCAAAGTCCCTGATTTCAAATTTCACATTCTTCCACAACAGCAGACAAACTTCACCTTCCTCTCCAATACCAATCTCTGCCCATGTGTTGTGGTGAGTCTTGAATACAAGCTCAGAGACCACATTTAGCTGTGGTTGTACGTGAGTGTGTGTGTGTATGTGTGTGAGTGTGCTGCATCTCTGTGAGTGCCTGTGTGTGTCTTTTTCATTGTGAGTATAAATCTGTGTGTGGGTCTGCTTATCTATCTGTGTGAGTCTCTGATCCCTGTGCATAACTTTCTATCTCTGAGTCTGACTGTGTGTGTGCCTGCTACCTGTGTGTGTGCACGTGTGTGTGTACATGTGTGTCTGTCCTTGAGTCTGTCTCTATCTGTGGAAGTAGCTGTCTGCTGTGTGTCTGTCTGTCTGACTGTGTGCGTCTCTGAGTGCCTGTGTATTTGTCAGTATCTCTGTGTTTGTGGGTCTGTCTGAATGTGTGTCTGTCTGTCTGGGTTTGTGTGTCTGCAAGTATATCTGTGTGTCTATGTCTGTGTCTTTCTCTGAATCTATGTTTGTATGTCTGTGTCTGTTGACCTTGGCGTGTACATGTCTGTATATCAGTGTATGTGTGTCTGCTTGTGTAAGTATCTGCATATGTGTTCTAGTCTTTTTTCTTTATGGAGTTGGGTATTGATAGACTTGATTATTCTCATTGTCAGCTTGTAGGTATAGGGCTGGGTATGGAGAATATATATGAAAACTCTGCACATAGATGTACTTTATGCATTCTTTCCATCACTGTTTCCCTCTCAGCATTGTCTTAAATCTGGTTGTCAAAATGTGCCATTGGGAGCACTCTGGCAGAAGTTCACTTTTAGCTCAGATCCAGTTTGCCATCTTTGACATTTGCAACTAAGATTAGAATTTCCCAAAGTGCTGTCTTCCCACTATGGATGGAAATGCTTGCTTTATTTTTGGTGCAACCCTGATTTACACTTTATATCTTTTTAGAAATAACGTCAACAGTATTGGTTCTGAAATAACATGAAGGGTGTCTTGTACAATGCATTGCCCAGTAGCTTTAGTTCCCTATACTCTCTAGGCTGCAGGAGTCCCCTGTAGTTTTCAATGAAGAAGATCACTCTACCATTGTCTTCTTCCAATGCTGAGGATCAATGTAAATTTTATGAAAAGAGAAACCATAAATTTGGGATCTTTTTGTTTATGTTGATATTAAAATACTAATATTAAAATTAATGTCAATTTTTCCATCTGTAAAATGGGGACAAGAAGGCAAGCATCTTCTCTAAAGAATTATTTTAGTGAACTCATATGAAAAATCACATCAGCTTATCAAGAACTTTCTATTCCTTTAAGAAGATGAATTCTCCAATTTTAACAACATTCATAAAAGGGAGGTTGGCAACAAGTTTAATTTTTCTTATTCTAGTCCATTAGTTTGATTGTTGTAAAATGATTTCCCCAGGTCTAGGCAGAACACTGGTAATGGAAGAAGGAACAGGGCTCTTTGAAATCAGTCATATCCAGGTCCAAAACCCAGCTTCACAGACTAATTGGTGATCTTCTCACTTCAAAACCACGTGTATAACTAGCTGGGTCATCTGGGGCCTGTTACTTTTCTGTGCCTTTGTGTACTCCCTTGGAAGATGGAAATGATGAATATACCATATAAGACTGTGGAAAAAATTAAATAGGAGACTGTACCTGAAGTAAGGTCGATGCAGACAGATATTATTGTGGCTCCCCTATTGTCGTTTGCAACCATGTGGGAGAACAGGACATTAGGTCGAAGTGCTCAGCATCAGATGTGTGTGGCTTATGGTAGATGCTTGGGATTCAGAGAAATATTGACTAGTCCCTTTCTGTCGTGAAAGAAAAATACAATCTGATTTGGGATATAGGACAGATACATAAAAGGAAACCTGACAAAGTGGGGTCCAAAGTGACAAATGAGTGAAAGGAGCTGCAAGGGTAATTAAGCTCATGAAAATCAAAGAGACCCTGCCAGTCAATGACTGAGGTGGAAGAGAGGTTCTGTGGAACAGGAGAGACTTGAAATGCCTAAAGAAAGGACAGGAAGGGTAGAATGTGCGGAGAGGAGTGAGCAGCACATGGGGTCCTAGCATGAGTCTGGATGGGGCATGGGCCTCCTCATAAGGAGAACAGTGGCTGGTGGACAGTTCATTCAGGAGAGGAGTGGGCTCTGGGTTAGAGAGGGGGCAGGGTTCAGATGCTAGAAGCCTTGAATGCCTGGCTAAGAAATGTAGCCCAGTGTGTGTGTGTGTGTGTGTGTGTGTGTGTGTGTGTGTGTGAGTGTGTGTGTGTCTGCGTATGAGAGACAGGGTGGATAGAGAATGAATACTAATGATGGTAGTGGTGGCTGAGGTAAATTGAGTGTATTTCTCTGTATAAATAAGCTTTCAGATAGTTGACCTGTTTGTTACATATGAACCGTAGAAGCAAATGCTACATAGTTCTCTTCTCAGTGGGAGAAACTTCAGGGTGGTATAGGATTGTAAATCCAAATTAAAACTTGAAATAATTATCATTAACTTATAGGCATTTATAGATGATAAATATTTTTATATAAAAAATTCTCATCTATGAGATAGAGATTATTGTCATCCTCCATTGCAGATTAAAAAACAAAAATCAAAACTACTGAGAATCATGAAGGTAACTTCAGGTTCAAATTCCAGCTCTTCTCTATATAAATTCTATACTTCCCACCATACCTCACTGTGAGGTCACTATAATCGGTAACTTGAAGGAAGAGTCCATGCCTTACTCTTCGTTGTCCCCCTAACACTGAGCCTAAAATGCTCAATCATTATTCATTGATTGATTGCTTGTGGCTAGAGACCAGACTTTGGAAGAAATAGTTACTCTTATGGGGATAAAAATTTGTTTTCATCTGAGTCTGTCTACGCTTTTGTGTATCTGGTCTTCCTCAGACAGAGGAAGTTCACGCTGTAGGAGAGTTGCTTCTTACTAGACTGTAGTTAGAAAAATTTTGAAGTCTTTTTTTTCTGTTCCAATTACTCTACCTCATTGCTGCTTCTCTTCTGTCTTTTGTTTTGGAGGTTGTTGATCAGTTTCCCACAATCTGTACTTCTCTGTCTCTGCCTCCTTATATGTATGAGAGTGTATTTCTGTCCTTTCCTTTCTCTTTCCCTAACCCCCTTCTTTCCCTGTCTCCCCGTCTCTCTCCACTGCTGATTCCCTCCCTCTTCTTCCTCCTTTTCCTTCCCTCCTTCCCTTCCTTCTTCCCTCTTTCACATCTCATCTTCCACTCTTACCGCAATCTTGCGGCCTACTGCAGTTAAGGTGCAGTCTCTGATGACCGATGAAGATTTTTTCCAAGCTCTTATAGTTACAGGGCAGCTGCTATCTCTGCATTCTTCTGTGGCAGGGCTCTGGTGTGTAATACTTGTATCTCCCTAGGCTACTCTTGTGTAACAAGAGTTCCTGAGTGTGCATCTTCAATGATAGGGCCTCTAAGACTCTGCCTAAGATACATGAAGAAGGTATCATAGCCTAGGGGGACTGAGAGATAACCAGTACAAATTTATTCAGAATCTAATGCTGATTTTATGTATTAAAATGGCAATGCAGTAAAGTCTTAGACCTAAATAGCTCCAGAAAGTTAAATTCATAAAATAATTACTGACTTCCAAGGCTTTAGAAGGCAGCGTGGATCCTGATCTTCTTGATTTCGTGACCTGTACCTAAAACTGGGTCAGCTCATAAGTTAAGCTGTTCAAAAGAGTAGAAGATATTCAGGTTGGGTTTTAAATCTGAAGACCTGTCTTTTAGGCCTACCTCTGACTCTCATTATCTGTGCGATCTCCAGAAGGTCTCTAATGTTACTGAGCCTCAGTATATTCTGTAAAATTAGGATGATCATGCCTTACAAATGAGATAAGTGTGTAAAAAGACTCTACAATTTATAAGATCCTGGTGGTCACCAAGGCTGAATATGGGCCATATTTATTGCGTGAAGAGCAGGGTAACTGAGTCAGTGATTTCCACTTTGAACGGAAGTTTTAAGCTGTTTGCCTTCTGCCTCCTGTTTTGTTGGAATGGCTTGGACTCAAAGCTGCCTTAGGCTGATAGCATAAATAAGTAGCGTGTCATCACTGTTATTCCATAAATAAAACAATTTTTTGTTTATCATCTTTGTGGGTGGTGGTGGGAAGGAGAGGATGTAGAAAGGAAATGAAGTCTATTTGAAGTAAATCAGGTCTGTTGTACCAAAGATCTCTGGAGTTTATAGGAAGCATTTATTTTTTCTGAAAGAATTAGCTGAGAAATAAGAAGTAGCTAAATGTAGACGAGTTTACTGACCAGCACAATACAGCAAGATCACGATGCTGTAGCACAGGGAGATCAGCTTGGTGCTTTGTGACCACCTAGAGGGGTGGGATAGGGAGGGTGGGAGGGAGGGAGATGCAAGAGGGAAGAGATACGGGAGCATATGTATATGTATAACTGATTCACTTTGTTATAAAGCAGAAACTAACACACCATTGTAAAGCAATTATACTCCAATAAAGATGTTAAAAAAAAAATCACGATGCTGCATTAATCCATGAATTTCACCTATCTTTGTACAAACTGGTTTTCCAGAATCATTTCTATAAACATATAATTTTAAAAGGTAACTTAATGAGATAAAAATTATCTAGAGGTGATGTTTGAGGGAATATTTAATATTTATTTATCTTCATATGGAAACTATACTAAAGAATGAAGTTTGCAGTCAAATCGATTTATCAAAAGGAAAAGTATATGCTTGTTTAAAACAATGGATAATGAATTTTAAAACAACTTAAAGTACAGAGGATGAGTGCTGGAAACATATTAGCTGATCTTCAAGGGAAAACTAATATTTCAAACCAAACAGTACCTAAATAGATAATATTTATGTTAAGACTTGTTTGTTTTGTCTGAGAAATCTAATAATCTGGCTCTTCATGTCATATTACCAAAAAGAGAATACAATCCACAACTTGAGCCCTTATATAAATTATAAATTTTAATATGTGAGTCCTGATGTAGGCAAGAAGGCTGGCCAGCCCTATCAGCAATTTTTTCTTTTTTTCTTTTTCCTATTCTTTTGGTCACTTTAGCTATGGAAAACTAAAATTTTAATCATAAATGTGAATATATTTTACTTAATCAGTTAAAAGAAGATTTAGTCTTTTTTTAGGTTGTGCTCTCCTTTGTGTCAATATATGCAGTAGAGTTTTAAATAAGAGCTATAATCTTAGAACTTTGTACCTTGTATACTTGTTAAACTCATGATCTTCTTTTCTTATTATTAATTGGTCTGAAAGTGCCATTTAAAATTCTACAGAGATTTAAAAACTCTGCTAAATATAATGTTCACATGGGAAGTTATTTGTTCTACGAATAACTGTTTTTTTTTTTTCCTTGAGACTGTGCAAATCCATTGTAGTTAACTCTCATTAGACAATCTTTGGGATTGAGTGAACAATCTCTCTGCCTTGTATCCTGCTCTGGTTGATTTTCTAGGTTTGTCCTTGTCTAAGCAGGTGATGGAAAGGAACAGGGAGAGCAGCTACCGTAGCATTAGGAATAAATGTGTGCTTGTTTATTGATGGTTCAGTAAGAGAGCCCTGGGAGGTATCACTTTCATTTCATTTAAAAAAAATTTAACTGTGGTCTAAGCACCATCCCTCGTTCTACCAGAAAGACTGTTTACTTATATTGAAGCTCTTGCTTTTAGACCAGGAAATCAGTAAATATCTTACTATTAAATCCCCAAACTTGAATTATAAGACTGAATTCTAATTTATTCACTAAATCATAAATTCAGCTCCAATGCTATTATTATCTTGATATTTAATTGTTGAAACAAAAAGCCAAAGATCGATTTCTGAGTTTTTGAGAAATGAAGTTGGTGCAGTCTTTACCCTCACTATTATGATCTATAATACATTGTATTTCAATATCTAATTTCTGAATGTGGAGATGGCAGTCCTTTTTTTTCTTTCTAACATAATAACAACAAATGAAAAGTGCTACCCAAAATATACTTTAAATGTAAAATAGTTTAAGTTTGTGACAATTAAGGTCAGCTGTGAAGAGCAGCTTTTTTTTTTTTTTTCTTTTTTGCTGTCTGTGGACATAGTGGAAGGAATAATAAGCCCCTGCCCCCGTCCTCCCTGTTTGCCGGCTTTCTGATGACAAAGGGCAGATATGTGGCGAGCAGATACCTCATTTACATCACATGCATAATGTACTTTATCTGGGATATTAGCTTCTCGGACTTGGCAGTGTTACCTAACACACACCGCGATCAGCACAATTTTTGAGGCTGCAATAATCAGAGGAATGCAGCAGTGATGTGGGAACAAGAGGAAATAACATGGCATTATGATGTACCCATCATTGTTCTGTTGTCATCCTTCCTAACCAGTTTGCTGTCCTTCGGAGCCTCACAAAAGGGTCATGAATTTAATAGAGTAAAACATGGAACTGGGTGCAAGAGTAATACATCTATTTCCAAGCTCCACATTCAGAGAAAAAGGGAAAATATTGACTACACAGAGGACAAACTGCCCTGAAAGCTTTGTGGGTCTATGCATATGCTTATGTAATCTTCAAACAAGATGTGCAGTTTTTTACAAATGTGTCTGGCCTCACTTCATCTCAAGTAAGCATTTAGATACAAAAAAGTCAGATATAGGAAATTAACTAAATTTTCAAAAATCTGCAAAACATGTTTCTAATAAAATATTGTCTGTTATATTAATAGCATGCTGTTTACAGAATTTATTCTTAGCATATTAACCTCTTCATGGTTTTCACACATTTAATAAAGAATAATAATCTCCTAGCAGTTTTCACTCATTTGTTCAAGACTTTAGCAGGAGTTCCATCCTGCAAGTATTTTACAAAGCAGTTTGCATGTTCCTGTTCTATAACCGTTTGCAGTATTCCCAAATAACTCTTACACATGAGTTCAATAAATAATTGGAAGCCCAGATGTTTGAAACGGATATAGCAGATACACTGTAGCTGTATTGAAAATACAACTACTTTCCCTTTGTCCTCTCATCAACTTCACAGCATTGCACCCTGCCATTTTCAGTTCTCTTCTAGTTAAACCTAGAGGAGCATTTGGCATGTACGCGTTCTCACACGTGCCCTTCTCAAACGCAGCGTGTGGAGGCATCCTGTGTTTTTGTTTCTGACTTGAGACATTCCAAGGAAGAATTTTACTTCTTCAGACTGAACTGTAGCATTCTTTGTCCCTTCAGTCCTCCTCCTGATAAGAGACTTGAATTACCCCTTCCCATAGCAAATAACTAGAAATCTGTGTACGCTCCCTTCTTAGACTGAGCCTCACTCATTTCTGTGTCCCTCTCTAGCAGAGCTAAGCTAAAGCAGGCTCCTGTCCTGTGTTTGATAGATAACTAGAAAATATTAGGTATCAGTAAAAACTAAGTGTGTTCTTGAACTTGGTTTTAAAATATAGCTCTCTAATTTTCAGGAACTGAAAAAAACATGAGGAAAATTCTAATTTCATTTACAACAGCTTTAGGTTATTAAATTTTTGCTGCTACCTCTCTCTCCGTATGCAGCTTTTCATTGTATAGTTAAAAATGATTCTTTCTAACTTACATGTCTTGGTTTCTTCCTCTTTGAAATATTTACACCAATTCCTGAAAAATGCTGTGACATTATCAGAGAAAAGTTGTTTTATTTCTTTTTAAGCGATAGAAGAGTATTATGGCTACATTTGGGAATTTTTAATTTGTATCTTATTTAGTCTGGTGTGCAGTGTGACACCAGTTAATTGTATGTTATTTTGTGGTAACTACATGTTAACTCTGTTGGAAGTAATGGTAATTATACTGTAATTGATATCAGTTCTCCCACATCTTTGGAAAACCATACAATTAACACATATCGCCACAGTTGGACACTATCTTTTGTCCTTTGTAATGTTGCCATGTTGGAGTACTATTTTGAATAGGGTCCTAAATATTTTCTTCTTCTTTTAAACTCATTTGAAAAATTCCAATTTTAAGATATTTTAATTTTCATGAAATGAAACCTAGTTTCTAAATTTTAATTTTACGTAATCATGAAGAAAACTTCTTTCCCAAATAATCAGACATAGTCTTGGGTTATTTTTATTTTTATTCTTTATTTGAAACGTCATTTGTGACTTAACATGACTTTATTAGTACTTTCTATTTCCTAGAGGAGGGTAACAATAGAATATGCAAAATCCTGACATCAAGGAGTTAGTTTTTTCTGAAGAGAGGCCCTCTTC
Source organism: Balaenoptera borealis (assembly GCF_965194805.1). Classification (NCBI taxonomy): domain Eukaryota; kingdom Metazoa; phylum Chordata; class Mammalia; order Artiodactyla; family Balaenopteridae; genus Balaenoptera; species Balaenoptera borealis. The sequence continues at coordinate 40,812,264 of NC_138868.1, forward strand.
TTACTAGCAATCTTTATGTTACTTTGCATTCAGACAAAAATGGGTGTATTCTGTGCTAGTGCCACCGTAATGAATATCAAACTAGGAACATATTTGCACCAAATTTAGATAAAACGTTTTCCCTTGATTTTACTTGCCTCTTTCCTTTGCCTTTCCCTTGCTTTGGGTCCCTTTCCTTCTATCACTTTTGCCTAAGTTGGAGATGGAATTTCAGAAGTAGCAAATAAAGGCTTTCTGGCTAAGTGTGAGCGTGGTTTGGTAGGCTTGTTTGACAAATGGATTATCTTTGAGTGATTTTGTTGAGAATATGAATAATTGCTCACAATTTTTTATGACATGGCAAAGTGACTTTACTAATGTGTGCTGCAGTGTGGGTCTCAGGAGTAAAAAAGTTGAGTATCGTAGAATTGCAAGATTTCAGAGCTGGAAGAAACCATAGAGATAAGTTGGTTCAGCTCCCTCGTTTTACAGGTGGAGTAATCAGGAACTAGCATTGTTTGTAAAGAGCACATGTGTGCAGAATAGTTCAGCGGAAGGAGGAGGAGACTGGGAGTCTGCAGGCTAAGTGCTGTGAGGCTAAGTGATGTGTCCTGGATCTGTTACCAGTCAGCTGAGGGATTTGGGGTAGGCATCCTAACCTCCTTGGTCTCTGTACTCTCTGAGTGAAGAGGCCTTTACGTTTCCTTCCAGCACTAAAACCTTCTCATGCCCCCTATTTTTCTTTTTAAGATATGTGTTATTTTTGTAGAACACATATTTAATTATAGGAAAATCTCTTAGGAGATGTGATCTATTTATATATCTCACAAGTTAAAACAAATACATGGTGGTAATACCTTACATTTTTTCCATTTTTTGTGTTTATGTTTCTGAGGAAAAACTCTTCAGATTTATCAGTTTGCCAGCTAAAATTGAAATAGAAGGTATATTTTTGAAGAAAATATTCATTCTTGGTTTAGATAGCTTTGAATAACTTGAATAAACTGCACCTGTGTCTCCACAAACAATATTAAAAGTATAGATTGTAAATTAAGTAGGTATCTGAAATCAAGTACCTAGATTTGAACAAACAGAATTCCCAAGAATTTTTTGGACAAACACATTTGCTTAGCTGGTCATTAATTTTATTGTGATACTCTTTGTTCATGTGATAAATGTTAGAATAATAAAGTCTTGCTGGTGGTTTAAGTGGAGATAAAATTCTCCAGTTTTTAAATCATGTATTCAATTTTAATAGGAGTTTGTATAATTTTACAATGGAGCTTTTTGTGACCTTGTTACTGAAACAAATAGTTAATCAGAGAATATTCAGGAACAAATATGTATCATGCCTCTGTATAGGAATAAAAAGTTGGAAACCACATATAAGTAGGAGTTGGGCTGCCACACAACTGGATTTGCTTAAATCTGAACATTTTATAACTCTACTTGGGAGTTGCAAACTTATAAATAACCTTGCAATTGGTTAAAACTGTATTAGAACCATATGAATGAGACAGAAAGCATTTGCACTATAATCCTGATGAAACTAATTTAACTCAGTGGCTCCCAAGCCTAAAAGGGTCTCATATCTTCAGAGTTAATGCTACTTTATCATTTATCATCTGATGATCAGTGACAAGAGTCTAAGTGTATGTTACAGGAGATATACAGGATACTGTCCTTGCCAGGGGTGCAGAGAGAGAACTTGCTTAGCTTGGTGTACTCTTCAAATCCTGAGGGGCACTTGTCATACATCATTTGTGAATGTTTTTGAAAGCTCCATAAAACATATCCACAAGAAGTTCTGCAGACACTAGTCCATTTCAGCAGACATGTGCTGCATGCTTCTTCTGTGCTTATAGGATACAGTCCTAGCTGGAGGTAGAGAGGATCAAGAGCCACTTTCCCTCCCCCAAGGAACTTGTGGTCCAGTGGCATGTATCAGCCTCCTGAGAGGTGATCTGAACAGCTGTGTCAGTCTTTATTGATTCTATATCTTGCCTCAAGTATGAGTTTCTGGAATTTTGAAAACTTGCCTAGCCCTTACAAGTCTTTCCTCCCTTTAAGGGAGAACTTTCTCTTTTGAAGAATCCTAGCTTGCTAGCTAGCTGGCTATAGTTGTTAATAGATAGAATCACTACTAGATACTAATGGCAAAAGCTTCTAGAGTATTGTTTCTGAGGCTAGTAGGACCTCATGTCTAAAATTTGTTTCCTTATTACTTGATATTTTTTGGCCAGTGACAAGAGCCTTTTATAACACAAGAGGCAGAAGTTGCCACTGTATGAGTTTGCTAGGGCTGCCATAACAAAATACCACAGACTGTGTGGCTTAAACCACAGATATTTTTTTTCTCACAATTCTGGAGTTTAAGAGTCCAAGATCAAGGTGTTGGAAGAATTGGTTTCTCCTGAGGTCTCTCTCCTTTGCTTGCAGATGGTCACCTTCTCACTGTGTCCTCACATGGTCTTCCCTCTGTGAGCACACAGCTCTGATGTCTTTCTGTATGTCCTAATCTACACCTTTTATAAAGACACTAGTCAGATTGGATTAGGGCTCACCCTAATGGCCTCATTTTATTTTATTTTTGTTTAATACAGGTTTATTCATTTTTCCTGTGGGTTTGAATTCAGAATTGAAAATGTTGAACTATATTGTAGACAATTTTTAAAGGTCACTTTCAAAAGTACCACTGTGAGGGTTATAATGGAAAGATCACAAATATATACCTATGGGATGAGTTAAAAAAAAAAAAAAGCTGTCCTAATCCAAAGTTTTTCAGCCTTAGCTCTATTGACAGTTTATTTTTTTTAATTTTTATTGGCTTATAGTTGCTTTACAATGTTGTGTTAGTTTCTGCTGTACAGCAAAGTAAATCAGTTATACGTACACATATATCCACTCTGTTTTAGATTTCCTTCCCATTTAGGTCACCACAGAGCATTGAGTAGAGTTCCCTGTTCTATACAGTAGGTTCTCATTAGTTATCTATTTTATACATAGTAGTGTATATATGTCAATCCCAATCCCCCCATTCATCCCAACCCCCCCTTCCCCCCTTGGTAACCATAAGTTTGTTCTCTACATCTGTGACTCTATTTCTGCTTTGCAAATAAGTTCATCTGTACCATTTTTCTAGATTCCACATATAAGCAATATTATGCGATATTTGTTTTTCTCTTTCTGACTTACTTCACTCTGTATGACAATCTCTAGGTCCACCCACATCTCTGCAAATGGCACTGTTTCATTCCTTTTTATAGCTGAATAATATTCCATTGTATATATGTACCACATCTTCTTTATCCATTCCTCTGTTGATGGACATTTAGGTTGCTATACATAGAAAATCCTAAAGATGCTACCAGAAAACTACTAGAGTTCATCAATGAATTTGGTAAAGTTGCAGGATACAAAATTAATACACAAATCTCTTGCATTCCTATACACTAACAACGAAAGATCAGAGAGATTAAGGAAACAATCCCATTTACCAACGCATCAAAAAGAATAAAATACCTAGGAATAAACCTACGTAAGGAGGCAAAAGACCTGTACTCAGAAAACTATAAGATACTGATGAAAGAAATCAAAGATGATACAAACAGATGGAGAGATATACCATGTTCTTGGATTGGAAGAATCAATATTGTGAAAATGACTATGCTACCCAAAGCAATCTGCAGATTCAGTGCAATCCCTATCAAATAACCAAGGGCATTTTTTCACAGAATTAGAACAAAAAATTTTACATTTCGTGTGGAAACACAAAAGACCCTGAATAGCGAAAGAAATCTTGAGAAAGAAGAACGGAGCTGGAGGAATCAGGCTCCCTGACTTCAGACTATACTACAAAGCTACAGTAACCTCCTTTGAATTTAACTACCTCTTTAAAGACCCTATCTTCAAACACAATCACATTCTGAGGTATGAGGGGTTAGGGCTTCAACACATGAATTTTAAGAGGACACAGTTCAGTGCTTAACAGCTATCTTTGCTTAGCTTGGTTATTCCCAGACTCTTGTGAAATTATTTTCTTTAGGATTACAGTACCTAAAGAACCCCCTTGATCAAATTCTTTATGTCTCTGTTCATGTAGTTTCATCTGGATTATCTTCCCTAGAGATATTCTTGTTTCTCTAGAGGAATTAAACTGAAATTAATATGATTTTGTTTAACAGTTTATTCTATTGTATTCTCATAAAGTATTGACATTATGAATTAATTCCAAGAATAAATTGCTAATGATGGATTGCTCAGCAATGTAAGAGTGTGTAAGAAGAATATTTGGAAATGGTTGTGGTTGACATTTTAGGGAGTAGTTTTGCAGAGCCCTTTTGAATAGTAATAGCTAGGCAGACTTCCTATATTTCAGCACTAAGCCAACCCTGACCAAGAGATCACTCTATGGTTCAGCCAATTTACGTATCTTCCTTTGTATTTATCTACCTTTTAATCATCTGTATCTCAGTGTTTTCAAAAAAGATCTGAAAATTAATTTAATTTAAAAGTAAAATTAAAATGAAAAAAGAGAAGGAAATATTGTTAACAGCATTATCAGGATTTAGCAACCAAAGTGCCTAGTATGTGCCAACATCATGAGAAGCACTGACGATACGGTTGTTAAGACATGGACACCACACCTTAGAGAGTAATTTGGGGAGACATGTAAATAGATACATAAACCAATAATTTTAATGCATTTTTCTATAAACATGGTGTGGTAATGGAACAAAACAGGGGAGCTGGTGGAGGGCAGTCAACAAAGGATTTTGTCCAGAAGAAATGCTTTAATTAGGCCTAGAACGGGCTAATTATAATGTCATCAGTAAAGGAAGCGCATTCTAGAAGAGGGAATGGTGTATGCAAATATACAAGGGCATAAAATATCGTAGCTTGTTCAGGAAACTCCAAGAAACTCTTATCTTCTTGGAATAGAGATAATAAACCAGAATGAGCAAGACGTAAAGCTGATGAGGAGAGGAGGAGCCAGATCCTATAAGGTTATACAAGCTGCACAGAGAAGTTTGGTTCTCCTCATGTGGATGATGGGGAGCATTTGAAGGCTTATAAGTAGAGGAAAACAAGATCCAGGTACTACATAATTACTAAGGCTAAGATTTAAATTTAGTTCTAAGATGCTTTGAAGCCAAGACAAAAAGGAAAGCATATTTGGTTATATAGTTGTGTTGTTGACACAGGAGAATGGATATTGGCCTTTAGATCAGGACACCATCTTCATTAGTGTTTAACTTTGAAATATTTAGCAAGTGCTAAATAATATCTTTAACAGAAGTGGATATTTTATGAGCTGCTTTATTTTTGCACAGCACTCACATATATAATCTCTTATTTAATCTTCTCAACCCTGCGGCATGAGCATTTTCTATGCCATTTTACAAATGAGGAAACAGGCTCAGAGAGATCACATAGTAATTAAGTTGTAGAGTTATTATTCTAAATTCACCTCAGCCAAAATATCTATCTAAATTTTGGTTAAGTGACTTAAAATATAAAAAATCCTTTTTGAGCCTCACCTATTCTCTTGTAAAACTGACAGCAATAGTAATATTTTTTCCTTGTAGTATTGGTGTGAAAATTAAAGGGAAATACTCATTGGAAAGAGCCTTGCACCTAGTATATGATCAGTAAATGACACCCTTTCCTACTTCTACTCCAATACATGTATTTGTGCTACAGAAGCAAACACAGTTGGAAAACTTAGGACTTAGGAATGATTCATGAGTCCTAGCACAGTTTTGGTGTTAAGTGCATATTAAAAGGTAGACAAATTAATAGCTTTAGCTGACAAAATGGTATTTAACAATGAGGTTCATTACCTCATTTCTCACAGCCAGAGTCTTTTTTATCGTGATGACTGACTCTGGGACCATCAAAATATCGTTATGAAAGTAAATCCCAGTGCCTCCAAAGTAACTCCTTCCATAAAAAGAATCACCTTTTTAAAAGTATTTGTGGTTACTTTCCAGTGTAAAGCTTACATTTTCGATCCTTCATTAAATTACTAAATTTATAATAAAGGATGTAAAATAAAGACTAATAAAGTGATAGCTTGTTAAGTCAATAGAAAGTAAATAACGTGTGCTTAAGTACTATTTCTTGAGAATCACATCATGGCAAGATATGTCCAGAGCCAGGAATTAGAGCAAGTCTTTCAGAGTAAGGTACAGACTCTCTCTCAACATTATACTTAGCATTGTCCTGTTTAAAAATAAACAAACAGGGGGCTTCCCTGGTGGTGCGGTGGTTGAGAATCTGCCTGCCAATTCAGGGGACACGGGTTCGAGCCCTGGTCTGGGAAGATCCCACATGCCGCGGAGTAACTAGGCCCGTGAGCCACAATTACTGAGCCTGCGCGTCTCGAGCCCGTGCTCCGCAACAAGAGAGCCCACGATGGTGAGAGGCCCGCGCACCACAATGAAGAGTGGCCCCCGCTTGCCACAACTAGAGAAAGCCCTCGCACAGAAACGAAGACCCAACACAGCCAAAAATAAATAAATAAATAAATAAATAAAAAATTAAAAAAAAAAAACCAAAAAACATCTCTGTAAGTCTGATTATAAAAAAAACAAACAAAAAACTTTTTATTTTTAAATGTGTACTGCTTTTTAAGCCAAGCATTTGTGGTGGGTATTGTCTTCTTTTGCCTGTGTTTTGCAAAGACTTTGCAAAGATGCAGGTGTTAAGCTGCAGAAATTCCAAGTCAGACTCAAAAACCTCTTTTTCATATTGTTATATAATTAAATTGTATTATTCTATTGTGTTCTTCTAAAATGGCTCACTTCCTTCTTTTGCAAAATATTTATGGTATTTTTCCAGATTTCCTTGTTTTGATGATTATTGCCCAAAGAGACATCATCAATACAGTGTGGAGTGTTGAATCTAAAATCTTTTTCACAAACTTGAAATATTATAAAATTGGTAGTTCTTGTTCCTTTTGGACACACTTGTACAGAGTGTTTTGATTTATGTAGATTAATCAATTATGTGGGCTTGTAAAAACCTGAAAGTATTTATGGACACTAACAGTAAATGCTACGTAAGATACATAGAAAAGGTGCAAGACACAATCCCTGGCTTGAAAAATCTTTTGATGTTGTTAGGGGAGAGTTGGAGGTGCACGTGAAGCAAAGCTCAATTCTTTAATAATAGTATGTAACTAGGGACTAATTATATACGGAAGGTTAGGAATTTTTGCATATCAGAAAGTAGATCAGAGAGGTTATAGAGGTAATGGACAACTTGGACTTTTCAATATGAATAGAACTTGGCAAGGAAGGAGAGAGAAGGAAGCATCATTCTAGTGGGCATGGGGAAGAGGAAGCAGGCCTTATCATGGTATTATTATACCTGAGCAGAAGATGTATGATGGGAGAGTTGTAGGAAATTGAGTTTCAAAAGACGTGTGGGGAATAGTGTATAAAGGACCTTGAAACTCCTCCAAGTAGAGGAGTTTGGATAAAATGCAATAGAAAATAGGAAACCATGGAAGGTTTTAAATCAGAGCCATGAAGTGGAACCCTGTGAGGAGTGAGAGCAGGTGGGGGGGTCAGTGTCAAGGTTCAGACAGACCAGAGAGGAGGTGCGGCAGTAATGTAGGAGTGCAGGTGTGAGGGCCTGCGCTGGGGTCGGTGATGAGGGAGGGCATGGAGGGGAAGGACCAGTGCAAGAGGCTCTGCAGAAGAAAAATCAGCAAGCCTGGAAGTTTAAGTGGGCACAGAGGGGCAAGGAAAGCACTGAGACAAATAGTACCGACCAGTTGGTATTGATGTAAACAGAGGATGGGAAGGGGAGTTGTGTAAGGCGAAAGCTGCTTTTGCACGGAAGTCTTTACTTTTGAGAAAGAGTTTTCCAGGATTGGAAAGACACTAAAGCTTGGAGCCGGGATGAAAGGGCAAACCTTCTTTTGGGTAGTATTCAACAACTCAGACATAGCGGAAGCTTTAAGGGTAGGTAGTATCTCAGAATATTGTGGTGGCCTTAGAGAATTTCTATTCATAATGCATATATTTGTTATTTCTCTTAGAAAACTGCTTCAGGAATACACAGAAACATGATTGGTAGCACTGTAGTATTAATTTTCCCTGCAGAATTCCTTATTATTACAAATTTGAATGGTTTTAAAGATTCTTTAGTATTTAAATAAGTATTTTAGGACATAACAGCAAAATTCTTATTTACTCAAAAAATATTCATACCAAAATCCCCATGTAGGAGATAGGTGGTTCTAAATTTGTGATTAAATGAGCATAGAATTTTCTATTTTCTATCTTCTGTATAGCAAATAGAAGTGTGATATATATAATATGTATGTATTTGTAGAAAATATTATAAAATATTTGTATAAAATATATATACTAATATTCTATGAACAGAATATCTGAGAGCTAGTGTAGAGTATACTAATTATAATGGAACTTACATGTAAAAGTAACATGAGATTTTTTTTTACCCATTTTAACTGAAATATAAGTAATGGCCTCTTAGGTGTGTGTTCTGTGGTTGCTATGGATGACCTCATATTCAGACATTCTTTGGAAAAGACCTTTGAATACAGATTGGTAAAGTACCTCTCATTTAGACCACTGGAATAAAATGCATCACATCATTGTCCAGCCATGTCTGCCTGTCAAATGAAATATATTTGTTTGTAAGGCAACAAACAAAAAGCCTCTCTCAGCATGTACAATTTTCCACTTCAGTTTGTGGAAAAGAGGACCATGTTGAAATCATTTGAGGTGTGGTATAGGTTGGTCAGTCTTGGAAATCCAGAGGGAGCGTGCCCAGTGCATCGTTACCTTTCACGTGTTGTTTTTCAGGAGATGGCTGTAATCAGTCATCTCACATGTGGTTTGAAAAAAGGCTTGTCTCACTGGCAAGCAAACTGTTATTTAAGTACACAATCCACTCTACTACTGAAACAGTTTTGCCAAACTTATCCAAGTATTCTCACATGCTTAAAGATGGTATAAATATCATTTATTGCTAGCAGTTTTCTTCAGACTATATGGAATGTCTTCCTGCTGCCTGCTCTAAGTGTCCCAGTTTACATTATGGCCTTTACTGCCTCTGTTTGATGGAGTGATCAGTAAAAATTTAATGACACTATAAAATAATAAAAATGTCATTAATTTACCACGGATCTTGGATGCAGTGGTTGTAAAGTTACATTAATAAACAGAATATTTTTTTACAACAAAAAGCATTGTTACGTGGGAACATATAAATAACACACATAAATTTAAGGGCAATTTTACTGTTAGCACACACGTTATTATGGAATAGCCAGTAAGTGTATAAAACAGTATATAAAATTTTATTAAAATATACTGTGCACATCAAAAATTCAGCTTTTATCTAAGTGCAAAGAAAAGCCATTATTATGTGCTTACTGTTTCATTGCTGTTCTTTCCCCATATCACAATTTTACATTTGTTGCCAGTAAGAGGGAGTTGACTTTTTTTCCTAGATGAAAATAAACCTCTGTTTTTTTTAGTTATCCCAAATTCATTCTCTCTCTCCACCGATGCAAATACAGAAATGATCAATCTTGCCATGGTAGGGAGGGAAAAGTTGCTAATTTAATGCAAAGTTAAAAATAATGCCTGAGGAGTTGAATGGTTTGTTCAGTGACACTGGAAATAAGGGATAATAATGCAGCAGTCTATCTGTCACCAGTGAGGCTGCCCCGTCATTGACTCTGATAATATGAGAAGATGATGAATGCTACCGTCTTGTGGCTTGTAACATTTAACATTCATCAGCTCTCACTAAAGGGGGCTTTGTCATTTAAATATCTTTATTTAATATGCAACATCTACCTCATACATCATAATTTCAAAGCACTTAGAGAGCCAACAGTCCTACAACATAGCAGAGCTGACTTTAATTTTTTTCAATAACTTTTATGTTGCCTGCATGTTTGTGACTGACAGTGCATAAGTAAGTGTCTGATCACATCACTGCATGTAAAACGCACATTTCACTGTCATCATGAAGACTGGGAAGTTTTCCTGCCTGGAGGGGTTGAGATTAAAATTAGCATTGAGGTGTTTTGTTTATATCTCCAAAATATCTACTTGCGAGCTATGTAATTTGCGAGAGCTAATTCAAGTGCATGGAAAACTTGTAGTTAAGAGCTTGCCACCCACTGTCTATGTTTTCCATATCGGGGCATACCCATTGGCACTTAATGGCCAGAAGTTGAAGGCCTCTTGGAACTAAAGTATCTTTGAACTTCTCTCTGTGCCTCTGTCCACATTCTGTATTTACTAGGCTTATATTCAACCTCACTGGTAAAATCTTTGCTTAGCTCAGCTGCCCAGAGCTAACTTGTAGACATCAGACCCTCTTATCGTATGGTTATGTGGCTGGCAAATAAATATTCTGAGCTATTCTTTGAAGAAAAGAAGGAAATCTTCTGGGAGACTAGGTAGAAATTTATATGAAAGGGCATGGCTTTGCAGGGTCCTTCTTTAATCTCAAACACAAGTGCTTAATATTACCAAATATAAAATGCAGCCCACTGCCCAAAACAATTTTTATCATTGATTTATTTTCTGCCTATTTAACTAGTGTTTCGTGGGATATGCTTCCTCGACTTCTACTCTGTCAAAATATTGATATTTTATAAGGAAAGTATCTCTGCAGAATAATTTTTTTTCAATGAAGTCAGAAAAATGTATGACTTCAAAGACACTGTGAATGTGTTGTTGAATGTTCTGAATGTTTTTTGTTATGATTAAAAACAAGCTGATACTACTGAATTGTGAGTGCACTTCACTTTTTATAAAAGAAAAGATATTATCATCATGTAAGCTTTGTTGTCTTAGGATTTTACAAACCATGGCATGTAATTTTCCCTCTTCTCCTTCCTTGTCAAAATATTGATATTCTTTCAGGAACTTTATTTATTTTTTTTACTGAGAATATTTTCCGGTAAAATCAAAGAGAATGAATGACTAGAAAGATACTTGAAATATGCATATTGATAGGTAGCACAGTCTGTTGATTTTCAGAGAAAGTTGTTTTTCCCCCCATGAAAATACAGATAAAGGTTGTTCTTCCAAGAAGATTGCAGGTGTCACATCAAAACTCCTTCTGCATTTAACATAGGGAAAGCATTCACATGCAAATATTTGAAATGCGAAACAATGTGATAAAACAAAGGTTGAATATTTTGCTTTCCCTGGTACTGCTTATTTTCACTTTAATTCTTTTTCTTTACATCATGACAACCAAAAGTGCTACTCAAAAATAGAAATTGGCTGATTAAAAACAGCTGTCCTCCCCCCTACAATGTGTGAAACTCTCGTCTGGCTTGTGGTTGCTCTTTGTTGTGGCCTGCATCTGGGTTAATTTGTTCTTGTGCAGCGGCAGTGTCACATAAGAAGATATTGGGGAACCATACCTAATTTGCTTTTTATTTTCACTCTGTTTTTTATAAGTGTGGTGTTTCAGAGGTTTCCCCACATACCGCTATTGTAACTAGTTAGTATTACCCAGTTGGGGAAATTCATGATTATAATTTTGTTGCAGTCTTTCATAGAAATGTTGCTAGATTAAAGCAAGGTTTATACTGTGTTTTCTTCCAACACAGATTTCAACATATTCCATGATGAAGGGGAACTGGAAGACTTCCTGCACAATTTGACTGATGGGAATTAATTATAGAAATATAATGATATTCAAAAATAATCATATTAGAAAGCACGAATGTAGTGAGACTGTACAAATGAGACACAGCCTCTATCAAGTAATTGTATGTTTGCTCTTTAAGAATATTTCCAAGTTTCTAAACATCTTACAGAAGAGAACACTCAGAGTGTTTCCGTCTAATGCCGAACATGCCTAGTACAGAACTAGGTCATTGAACAATAGACTGAACAGCAATCAGCACTCTACTGCTGCATAATGCATTAAGTATAACATGCAGAAACCATTCCCGGAGCTGGAAGCTGCTATTTCATGTCTGTAAATTTGAGCTGACATGACATTTAATATTGTTTCATAGTAATGAACAACAAGGTTTCATTCATTCATAAGCACAACACAAAGCCAAGTTTGAGTCTGGAGAGTAGCAAGGAGGAGAGAAGGGGACACGTGCTGTGTTTCTGCAGACAGGAGCACCATGTTAATTATGATCAATGAGCCCTCTGCTACTGATCCAGAGAGCTACAGGAGGAGAGTTCACTGTGATGTTTCAGACTCCTGATCCTAGAAGAACAGGTTAACAATTAAAACATCTTTGTGTTTCCCTACTATAATGGCAAGAGTGTTTAACTTTCCTGACTCAAGGCCTGGCTAGGAGTAATGTTCTCCTTTTCACTTACCAGGAAGTTACAGTTGGAACTCCTCAGCAAAATAATAGTATCAATGCCATCATCTAGTCTGCCTGCTTTGAAATATTTGTTTTTGAAATCTTCTTGTCTAAAATTCTGATTCGTATTTTTCCAGGAGTACCAATGCAAACTATGATCTCTAAAAAAGAAAATTCCTCTCCCATTGAATAACAGTATATTTTAATGGAAACTGATCTTTCAAATTTTGCAGTTTTGACTCAAACACCTTTCATTTGCATTCCTTTTAGAATACTGGAGCAAATCCAACAGAGAGATGTGCAGTACAGCCCTGGCAGGTTACCTGCCACAGATTTCCTTTCCTTATAGGTACTATGGTTTAGGTGCTGTCAACACTGTCAGTGCCATAAAAAGGCTTTAGTGGAATCTTCCTGAAAAGTTTTCTGAGCTCAAGTTGGTCAGAAATGATGTTTGTAAATCCAAGTTTTGTCCATTAAGAAAGATAGAAACTGGAAGGAAAAAGTGGCTGCTTTGGAAGCTAGTATAAGTCTCTGATTATTCTTTCCTCTAGGAAAGAACACGCTTTGAAAATTTGGGGCCCCAGTTAACAGGAAAGTCAAGTGAAGATGGAAAGCTGGGCCCAGGTGTCATCGATCTTACTCGGCCAGAAGATGCAGAGGGTGAGTGGCTTTTCTGTTCTGCTGCTCTGTGTGTTTCTAGAGGTATGCCTGAGGTAGATGTAGGATCTTCATGGTCTTTCTTGGGAGTCACCAGATCAATTTTCTTGGCAAATCAGAAGAAATGTTAGGCTTCAATATATGTTAGAGTTGAGGAATTTGAAATTCAGCTAGATTGTATGTTACTGAACACATAGCAATCCAGATACTTCAAGGTGCCATTTTAAAGTTTTAAAATAAAAGAACCCTCTACATTTCAATGAACAACAGAATTCTGTGTTTCATCCACCTCACGACATTCTTATAAAAAAAAAAAAAAAAAAGGACAAACATACAAAGGAGGATTTTTTACCCCCAAATCAAGTGATTCCCAGGTGTAATCAAACCATTTTGGAAACTAAATTATAGTTTGAAGCAGATCTAGCATAAAATTAATAATTGCTTGGGCAAGGCCCAGCCTGTGTCTGGGTACTAACCGTTATAAAGTCTTTTGAAAGTCTGGATGGAAAAGACTAGCTTTACTCTCAACGTATTTACCCACAGCACTATCAATGCCTGTCCGCTCCTCTTCCTTTTCTGTTTGTTTTAAATGCACAAGCAGCAAAACAGCAGAGATTGCTCCCCAGAGGCTGGGTACAATCTATGAGTTAGATCAGCACTTTAGTAGTAGCGTCGCCTGGTTATTTACTGTGTCATCCCAGAGTAGGGACTGGTTTTCCCGTTAGCTGTTGCTGTGTCAGAATCCCTCCCACCAGTCAGGGAAGATTAATTTGTTCTCTTTAGAGTAACACAATACTTCATCCATCTCGGGTCCCAGCTAAAGTCCTTTAGCTTGAGGGGAAAAATCTTACTATTATCCCTTTTACTGGCAGGATTCCTTCCAGGACCCTAATCCCTTGAAAACACATGAAGACATTTAATAGCAGCATCTGAACTGAGCATGGCTTCTAGTGATAGCTTGGGGCCATCCGAAGCAGTTCAGAAATCCCTGGCATGAGCACTAAGGGATGGGTAGCATCAGCCATTAGGAAGTACTTCAGAGAGTTTTCAGAAGGCAGGTTTTTCATGCCAGTGGGAGAGACTAATGCTTAATGATAGTCCTGGGGGCAAGGTGTTAAAATAAACTCTGATTGCTATGTGCATGTGTGAGGGGAGTGGGGAAGGAAGGGAAGCGAAGGGAAGAGGAAAAGGAAGAGGAAGAGGAACAGGAGCAGGAAAGGAGGAATAAAGAGGACTCTGAACCAGAAATATACTCACTGTCTTCCATGAAGAAGGTGTACTGAGAGCACGGTGACACTGACATTTTTATAGGCACTTAGAAGTACATGATTTTCCCCTGGTGAGGATTGAGGTTCTGTGGTCTAGGGAGCTAGTTATTCAGGTGTGGCACATCTCAATTTTGTTGGAAGATGGTACTACAGAGTACCTAAACCTTTGACCAGACACAGTGAAATAATACTTTTCATCACTTTGGAGTATTCAGTCTGTTAATTTTTCCGTAGACTAGGAGTTACAGAGTTCCATTGCCTTATCCTTGTTCTAAAAGAGTTTTCTTAATCTGTCATTCAGCTTTCTTCACTTACTTCTTAACTGTACAGTAGGTATAAAGTCATTTGCCTCTCAGTAATACTAATAATCTAGTTGATATCATGTGCTTGGTAAGTTAAAAATCATGGTCAGAGTTATTAAGCATTATGAAAAGAAAAAGTGAAAAGCTTAACTGTAGAGAAACATACTGTATAGAAAAATCTGCGGAACTTCCATTCAGTATCCAGATTGTCTGGATTCAAACCAATTTCCTAGTTACTTTGCTTTTTTTAGGCAAACATTTATCAAGCATTTATATGCCAGAGAATATGCTAAGCTTTTAACACATGTTTTCTCATTTAAATCATATACAACTCTGTAAAGAAGGTATTTTCTTTTTCCATTTTACGGATGAGAAAATTAAGGCTGAGAATAGTTAAGTAACTTGCCTCAGGTCACATAGCTAGTAAGGGTAGAGCTGAGAGTTGATCCCAGTCAGCCTGGCTCCGGAACCCAAGCCATTAAGTACTGTGCTATCCTGCAGCCCCTGTATGTACAGATACAGAAGTGGTGCCTTCATTTTTCTGAACAAACTCCTTGCGACCTTCCTCAGTATGGCCCATTTCCTCTCCCCTAAATATAGCCAGTCATGCCATGCCCCAGCTCTCGTGTTACTCTGTCACACATAGCAGCAATGCCTGATGAGTGTAATAGTAGAAGGGCTGTAGTGGCCCAGGAGCTTAAGGAGCGTGTGAAAACCTCCCTTCAGAAGCTTGCCCAGAGTTGCCATTGAGACCTCGTGTGCTTTTGGGGGACTGTGAGTTCATGAATGGAGTCAAGTTACCTGCTCTAAAACCGACAGAAGTGCAGTGGCTTTGTGAGGGCTGCTGGGATGTGTAGCAGCCTCTGCTGACTTCAGGACATTTCCTGGCATCTGTTCAAGCGTAAGCTGATCGCAAAGCCTGCTGGAGTTGCAGTTCATATTGAAGTCAGCGTAGATAACAGGTACACATAATACTTTCTCCACTTTGCTCCTCCATATTTCCCTTAAGAGGAAGAGTAAGAAGGAAATGAAGTGAAAGAATACCTAAAAAATTTATTCACTCCTTCAGTCAGTCTTGGTCTAAAAACAAACAAACAAACAAACAGACAAACATTTCTTGAGTGCCTGTTCTGTGTGCCAGTCCCTGAACTAGACACTGGATAAACCAAAGGAAGCAAAACAAATATGTTCCTGACCTCTTGGAACTTAAAGTCTAGTGAAGAAAGACAGAAGATTAAAAGGGTAATGCATACATAGATACATGAGAGATATAATTATCACTGAGAAAAGTACTAAGAAGATCAAGACTTCTTTGTTCCCCACAGAGGTTCAGAGCAAAAGCTACTTAGGTAAGCTCCATTGGCAGGTAAGTTTTGTAGCTCTCACCCAGGATGTCATCCCTTCTTAGTCCACACATGATCATCTCCATGTTTCCTCTGGCTTTGGACCAGTTAAAATATTTTTCCAGCTTTATTGACATATCATTGACATATAACATTGGTGCATATTTAAGGTGTACAATGTGATGATTTGATACACGTATATATTGGGAAATGATTACCACAATAAGGTTAGTTAACACCTCTGCACCTCACAGATTACCTTTTTCTGGTGAGAAAATTTAAAAACTACTCTGTTAACAACTTTCAAGTATATAAGACAATATTTTTAACTATAGTCACCCTGCTGTATATTAGATCCCCAGAGCTTATTCATCTTTATAACTGGAAGTTTGTTCTCTTTGACGGACATGTCTCCATTTCCCCCACCGTCTGGTCCCTGGAAACCACCATTGTACTCTCTGTTTCTATGACTTCAGGCTTTTTAGATTCCGCATATGTGTGAGATCATATAGTATTTGTCTTTCTCTGTCTGACTTCACTTAGCGTAATGCCTTCAAGGTCATCCATGTTGTTGCAAATGGCAGGGTTTCCTTCTTCCTTTTTATGGATGAATAATATTTTTATCACATTCAAAATATGTATATATAGCTATATAACATATTATGTAATATATGTAATAAATAATATCATTTATCACATGAATGTATATATATGTATATATAAAACAGTCTCTTTATCCATTCATCTGCTGATGTATACTTAGGTTGTTTTCTGTGTCTTGGCTATTGTGAATAATGCATAATGGCAGCTTTAAGGGGCTATGCCCTTCTTCTCCTTGCACCCCATTCTCCTGTGTGGCTTCTGAAGTGACTAAAGTAAGCCTGGCTTTCCAGGAAAATGTCTGCTGCCAGTTGCGAAAATGCCAATATCACTTAGTAAGCAACTTGTAGACCTGCTTCGTAGCTTTGAACATGGAAGCAGCAAGGGAAAGGTCACCAAAAGAGGCAGCTGTGCGTGTGTATTAACCACTCATCAAAATCAAATGACAAAACCGTAAGCCAGGAAAACAGAAATTAAAAATATAAAAGGCAAATGTCTTCAAAATTTTATTTTTAAAGTCCAGCTGTTATTTGGTTTGAATATGACAAGACAGCATTTCTTGTTCACCATGATATTTATAAAACTACAAATTCATCGGTGCTGGGGGCTTAGGAAACATGTTTAAGGTCTTGTTATACTTTGGAGCATTTGTTGGCTTTATACGTATTGAGCGCACAAAAGTTGTTAGCTCCTATGTAGGGCATGTAAGGAAGAGAGGACTCAATTAATTGAGTCTGTCACCATGTATTAAGAATGACGAACAGATGTTTAACTTTTTATGGACTTTTCGTACGGCATTTCCCCTCTCCTTGTTCTGCTTAGGCAAGAGTGCAATTCTTATCCCAACCCTCCTAATTTCAGGGTTGCAAAGTATAGTAGAAAGGGCTCTGGTCTGGTTATTGGGAAATTTGGATTAAAGTTCCTTTGCTAAATGAAGGCAAATAAGTGACGAGTGCCCCTGGGCTTAACTTTATCTTTTAAAAGAGGTATGTTGGATTCCATTATCTCTAGGGTCCCCTCCAAATGCAAGATTGTTATTAGGGTCTTCATGAAACATAGAGTGTGTTTCTTACAAGAAAGGTGATCTGTCCACAATAGCTTTCACTTGGTTTTTTCTTCAGAGAAATAAAAGAGGAGACCAATACCATTGAGAGTATATTTGTACCATTTGCTGAATCGAATTTTCAAGTCTTTGATCTTTTCTTTTTATTAATGAGAATGATCTTTTCTTTTTATTAATGAGAAGATCTCTCCAGTAGCATTTCCCAATTACCTTTCACAGATGGACCCCCCCCCCCTTCTTCTTCTCTTCCCCCTAGCAACGATAGTTGTAGCCTGCCTTATTTTTTATATTCTCTCCATCCTGTTTCTTCTCTCTCACACACCTGGGGCCTCTAAAGGGACACTTTCTTTTTTTCTGTTTTTCAGAATAGTTTGGGTAAGAAGACATTCTTCTAACACCTCTTTTAATTCTCAAATTCAATTATTGTGTCCCAGCGTCAGAGGGAGGCAACACCTCATTTTTTTTTGTTTTGTTTTTTCACACCTCATTTTGACGTGGAGCATAGTGGAATATGAGCTCTAAAAGGGATGAGCTCTGAAAGTGATTACCATTAGGCAGGCTTTTGGACCCTGGGTTGGAACTGTAATGATGTGCTGTCCTCCATGTATTAAAAACTTGCATTGCTTTGAATGGAAATGGATATGTGCACCAAGAATAACCCCTTTTAGAACTGTTGCTCTCAGGTTCTCAGATTTGCTTAGAAAGGTTTTATAGATTTGTACTGAATTTGTGAATTGGATCCCAGCCAGGATGGCCTTAACCCTTCTGAAAGCTTCATTTTTTTTGTGAACTTCTGATTGCTTCTAAGTTTTAAATCTTAGGATAGCTTTATTATTGTCAACTTAAGCTCTCTGTTTATAGACAAATAACAGGGACTGCAACTTTTCCTCTTTTTCCTTAAAAAATGCACCACTTAATGTGAATGTCTTCTCCTAAAAATCCTGCTTACCCTTTGATCCATACTCTGGGAAATCTTTGAAGCTTTTCGCATTTCCTTTCCCCTCCCTGGATCCTTACTCCTGGTAGAAAAGGAAGATTGACTTGATGATACACGGCTCATTCAAGGCAGCAGAGGCAAGCTGTAGTATAATCTGGGGAGGGATTTAAAGGCTACATCTGCTTACACTTTGGAATGTAAAGGTCATTATTTGTTCAAGCCCACCAGAATACAGTGCTTCACATCACAACATTTAGATTCGCAGAATTGGAATAAAGGAGAGACATGTAATCAAATTTACAATTCCATCCAAGAAGTCCCTTTTTACATCCCTGACAAGTAGTCATCTCATTTCTGTTCGAATGCCTCTAATAGTCTCATGACAGAAAACTGACTACTTCCTGAGAAGCTCATTCTGGTTCTAATTTTTAATTCTTTGTTATTTGTCTTTGCTTCCTTATAACTTCTACTCATTGGTTCTAGTCTGACTTTTGGATTCCAACAAGATAAAGCTTACCATTTCTCCACGTGACACCCCTTCAGATATTTCCTCAAGGGTTAGGAAACTTAAATTCTAGTTGTTCTACCCTAAGCAAGTCAATTTCTTTCCCTGAATTTTCTCAGCTGTAGGTGAGGAAGTTGGTGTAGATGATTTCTGGTTTTTAAACTCTTATCTTACTGCTGTACAATTGAAATCATTCACCTTTCAGTCAACTAGAAAGTAACAAGTGTAAATTAGGGACCATACCATCTTTAAAATAAGTGAAATTATTATTGAAATATATCAGAGATGAGATGTCTTTGTCCAAGAAGGTATCCAAGTACTAGATTGTATACCAAGAATAAAAGATGGGGAATTACACATGTTAAAATAAAAGACCCAGGGAAATCCAGAGGGAGCACCAACCAGAGCTTTGCTGTGGGCTTATGGGTCTGGCCTTCCATAGCTGCCTAAAATAGCATTTCCAGGCATCTCAGAAAAATGAATAGGCAAAGTAGTCTGTATGGAACCAGCAGGCTGAGGTCTGAGGCCAGGATGGGTGGCCAGGGAGACCCCAGACATGGTGAAAACTGAGTAACAGCTACACAGGCTGGGAGATAAGCAGAGTTCAAAAAGCCCTTCGCTCTAGACTAACTCTGTGGTATCACAAAAATGTATTTTACTGTGGATATAAACAGTTTTAGAGGATCCTGTGCACCAGTTTATATCAGCACTATATATAAAGTGCAGCTCTCTTAAACAAGCAAATAAACTTCTCTTAAAGAAATATATTTGCTGTGTCTTAAAAGCTCCCAAATAACTTTTAATGTTGGTAGAAAACAATTTCCATTGAACTTTCCAAGTGATGGATAGTCCTGATGGGATAAGAGAGTGAAATGTCAAGATTCTTGTATAACTCCATCCCCTAATACTCCATAAAGGGAATTCAACCTGCTTCTTAGAGTTGCTTAAGCTAGAAAGCCCAATCAAAGCCCCAGCCTCCCTTTAGTGAGGAGCCTAGCCCTGTCCAAGAGCTGGTTTCTCATTGGGCTGCCTTCTCTAAAGAGGTATCATTGACAGTGTCACCACACACACAAAATTATCTGGTTTTCTGACTGAATACCCTCTGTTCTGGGGAAGAAATGCTTGTCTATGCCATTACTGAATCACACAGAAGTGCTCCCCCATCTTGCTGCAGCAACTGGGTGACAAAAGATTTAACGCTATCTACCATGAAAATTAGACCCAAGACAAGAACAGCCAGCACATGTTCCCAATGGGACTGCAAAATCAGTCTATGGTTCCTCAGCAGTATATATGTCTGCTTCACATAAACCAACATATTAGAATAAACGCTGGCTGATAGAGGTCTATCTGCCATGTCTGGACTAACTGCGTAGTGACTGTTGAGGTGTGGACCTTGTCTAGTTCCCTGTCCCTAGAATCCTCTTCTCTTGGCAGCAAGAGCCACTTGACTTCCCATCTGCAGGCTGTAGAATTCAGCCCATCCTTAGGCTGGTGGAATTTAAAGAGTCTCAGGCCAATTTGGTGGGCTCTTTAAATTCTCTCTGCTTAAGGTCAAGACCAAACTTGAGAACAATCTTTTTTTTCCTTCTTTTCCTTTCCTTCTTTTCAAGTTCTGATAACTGTGCTTCTAACTTATTCACAAAATTCAATAACCGACCAGCTCTCCCCTATTTTCTGTTACTGACTTCCCTATCTTTTTTTTCTTTAACTAAGAAATTCTTATCTTTGAATATCTCCTTCTTTTAGATACACTGTCTCATTTTACTCTATCACTGTTTGTTCACACACACTATCTGTCATTTCATCTTCTTTAGAGGTGGTTGTCTGTAGACTGAGCCACCAGTTCTGATAGCCAGGTCTTTCCAAACAGGATCTATCCCTACTCAGAGTCCCCCAGTCTTTAGTTTTACCCACATGTTCAAGTTATAATTTACCAATTATCTCTTATGTACATAGCACTGTTACGAGCACAGAGAGAAGGATTTTTTAAAAGATGGACTATACTGTATTCTTCAAGAGCTAGTAATGTAGTTGGGATAATAATATTAGCATACACAGAAAGCAGAACAACCTAAGGTGTTATATGTTATAGTACATCATTAGAGAAACAGAAAAGAGTGCTATTTAGAAGAGGAACCTACAGTGCTTTGTTGACAGCCATGATTCTGGAAGGTCTGATAGAAATATAGCTGGAGATAAGCCTAGGTTTGGAAAAACAAAGAGAAGGAGAAGAACTTTCAGTTGAGGGAATAATCCAAGCAGACACAGAAATGGTAAAGTACACGGACATTCACAAGGAGGTTCCAGAAAGGAAGAGTCGCTTCTCATCTCTGTGTTCTCCACCAAGCCCAATACAAAGCTTTCCACATATTTATACTCAGTTATTATTTGTTGAATTGAATATGTTATAAAAATAGCTGGGTTCCATATTGTGGAGGGCCTTGAGAGTCAGGCTGAGGAATTTGGACTTCGCTACCAACTAAAAAGGCATTAAACTTTAGTTGTTCAAGATTGACTTAGATTATGTATAGAGGTTAAAAATAATGGAAAAGCAGAAATTAGGTTGGTCTTGGTGGTCTGTTAGTCTCTTTATTCCTCTGTTCTCTTTAATGTCCTTTCAGAGGGGCTATTCAATGGCTGTCTTTTCATATTACATCATGGGAGAGCTGAGTAGGTGTTAGGAGGGTTTTTATTCAAGTCATTTTAAAAATACCTCTTTTCCTCCTGGGTATAATACTCATTTACATATGATTTCACTTTGTCTGCTGTGACTGTTCGATGCCTTACAGATCAGTCTTGTACTTTTGCCTCTCACTAGAGGAGAGTGATCTTTTTTAAATTATTTTGTTCAGTGGATATTTACCCTTAGACATGATGTCCCAAATTAGGTCATGGTACCAGAGGGAAGAGATTGTGTAAGAACCCATCGATATTTGCATTATACTGTAAACTGTTACATTTAGGAGTAGGCTGTAAAAAGTAACTCTGAACTAAAACTTAATATCCCAAGTCACAGCCCTGGAGAGAAGAATTTCATAAGCAGTGTATTCAACCATTTAAAATTTTTACTAAAAATGAAAATTGCACCTTACTGGCTTATGTATATTTACTTTCATGGCAGAGAAATCACTTCATGCTTCTTCAATATACGCTGACTTTTCACTGGGAAGGTTGATCCTGCATGAGGACAGAATGAGAAATGATAACAGCAGCTATTCCATGCTGCAGAGTCACAGAACTGCTGGTAGAGGAGAAAGGAAAAACAATTGTCAAATGTCCCTGAAACTTCCCTGCCCTTTATTTATTATACAGTCAGTAATCCTAATTCTTTGTTATTCCAGTGAGTCCTTTATAAAAACCTGATCTATAAGTTCTCAAGATAATGGTTTCTTCTTTTTTTTTCTTTTTTTCTGGCTTGGACTGAGCAGCATAGTCTGGTTACAGGCCCCACAGGTGGGAACTGGGGAGGTGTGAGATGGTCTTTTTGATTGTGTCTTAATGCATATTCGATACATTTTAGTTCTATATCATAGGGACACTCTTGAAATATATTTTTAGCTTTGGGTCAGAAAAGAGGCTCCATTAAGTAGTAAATTGCACTCTCCAGCTAAGGGCTCATTTTATAACTACACTGAAGGACAGGACTGTGCAGTATAGGAAGTATCACCCAGGTATGGGGAAAGACTAGAAAGGGAACAAATATGAGTTAAGCACCTGCTATGTTCCTGGTACTAGAATAGACATTCTACTACCTCTACTGCCATTACTACTGCTATTTCTAAAGGCAGCTACTGTTTAATGAGTGGGTACTGGGTTCCAGTCACTGCTAGGAAATTTATGTTCCCACTTAATCCTCACAAGGATCCAGACAAGCAGAAATTATTAGCTCTCTTTTATAAGGAGATGAAACTGTAGTTTAGTGAAGGGAAATAATTTACCCAAGGTTACCTAGGAAAGATCAAATCAAAATTCAAACCCACATCTGTCTAACTACATAGCATCTGAGCCACACTGACTCCCATTTTTCTCCAAGATGAGCTGATTCAGTTGGTTGCCTTTGTTGAAGTAGTTTTTTCCTGTTGGTTTTCATTAAAAAGCAGAAAAATTTAATGAGAAATAGAAACCTGTGAAAGTTTTTTTTTTTTTTTCAATCTTTCAAACCACACAAATATTAAGTACCTTTCAAATACTTTCACCAGATTCTCAGGGCAACGAAGTTTTGATAGACTACAAAACTGAGTTGACTACCCCAAATCCTTGTGCCCTCTCCTTCTAATACTGTCTATTTCCATATCCCTAACCTTAAAAAAATTAGTTTCTACTGCACCTGTGATCTGCATCTCTCATTCTAGTAAAAGGCAGATTCCCTGGGACAAATTAATTTTAAATTTAATTAATTAAATAATAATTAAATTAATTTTGTTAATTAATTTTGTTAAAAGTTTTTAATCTAAGTCTGGATACCATTGAAACAATTCAGCTGACCATTTTAGAAATTTACTTTGATGGCAAGTGTGAAACTTTGGGAATAGTTACATTTGAGTTCATTGTGATTTTGCCACTTACTAACTATGAGATTTGGGCAATTTAACCTCTCTAACCTCAGACGTGGATTAGATGATCTTTAATATCCCTCTCATGTTAAAATTCTCTAATTCTATGAGCATGTTTTATCCATTTCATGTTGACTCTATCTAGGGAAGGTCCCATCATATGCCTATTTGAATATATACTTCAGTTGTATATATTTACACAAACCCGAGAGCATTAGAATAGCTTTCAGATTTAATATTTCCAAAAAGCTCCGACTTGCCTTATCATCCTTTCAGGATTTCCCCGGAAGTGGGAGGCCAGGATTTCAGATTTGTACAGTGTGGAAAGTCAATAAAAGAAGTAAGATTAGAACCAATGATCTCTGACTTCCAAACAACTGTGGGTACATTTTCCCATTAAAGCCATTTTTATTTTATAGAGGGTTCAAGTAAGGCAAAGTACTTAACAGAATGTAAGAAATAAATGGGATTTATACAAAATCTGATTTCAGAAATTCCCAGGTTCTAATGCAACATGTAGACATCTGAATCTCACTCTAAAATTTTCACTGTCGAAGATGTCAAATGCTCTCTGCTATGACATTTGAGTACTTACCTTATGCCAGCTTATGCACCAGACCCTAGCGAAGCAGTTATGAATAAGACACAGTGTTGTTCCTGCCCTTTTAAGGTGCATAGTCTAGTGAAGAAGGTGGGCAGATACAACTGGCAATTTGGATAAAATATAGTAAATGTAAGATAGAGGCAGGCACAGGGTGCTGTGGGAGCCTAAAATACTTAGCCCAGCCTGACAAACCGGGTAAGACTGTCTGGGCAAGATGATCCCTGACATGAGTCAAAGAATGAGTTGATTGCAAGATGGAGAGGAAATTCCAGGAAAAGGGAAAGCATGGACTCCTAGTATAAAACAACATGGTATATAGAGAACCGGAAGTAGTTCAGTATTATAAAGTAAAAGATTTTCAAGTAGAGTAGCTAGAGATGAAACTGGAGACATAGTAGAGAGCCAGGTCATGGAGAGCCTTGAATACCATACTAAGGAGTTTGGACTTCATCTTTTGGGCATTAGGGAGCCATTGAAGACTTTAGTGTAGGAGTGCTCTGGTCAGAATTGCATTTGTGATGGATTACCCTGGCTGAAATTAGGAAGAGGTATTTAAGTAGAGACTGGGGACTCAAAATTGGAAATAAAATTCAGCTAGAAGGCTGGTATTTAAAACAGTCCACCAGAGAGAATGAGGCCAAGGCAATTGATGAGTGATAAGGGTGGAAATGAGAGGATGGATTTAGTAGTATCTTTGTTAACTAACTCTGAGATTTGCTTCATCTTGGTTTGTGCTTCTTAATTTCATGTAGAGTCTATGGTAGTATATTGAGTTGGATGAAGCCAGAAGTTGCTGAGCAACATGAATTATTTAGTCTACCAGCTTTTCACCAGCCTCTGTATTCTCCAAGGGAATCTGCTTGAATCTGAGACTGGTTCTCCTGAAAACTTAGGGAGCCAGAACCTATTTTTGTCTTATTTCCTCCACAGTGGTCTCTGGTTCAAACTTAAATAATGCCTTTCTGCCTGGACTCAACAGCTTGTAAACCCTCTCCTGTGCATACAAATAGCAAATAGATAATAAGTAGAGTATTTTGATGTTCTGTGCTACTTTCAGGTCATTAAAATAAAGAATCACATAAGTTATCTCAGTTGCCCTAGGATCCTGTAGTTGAAATAAGATAAAGGGCTCTGTTGAGCTGTCTGTGTAAAGCAAATATAACTTGAGAATTTAAAAAAAAAAAAAAAAGAAAGTAAACATGGGCAGCAAAACTGCAAGCAGGAGACCCTTGAAAACACAGCCTGGTGTATCACTGGTTAGAATTTCCTTCATTTTGCAAAGCCACGAGCCACATGCATCAGCTCACCACAAAGTCATTAAGCCTTTTTAAGCTCAGATGAAAAACATTAACAAATACCACAAAAGGCTTTAGTATAGGCCCTTTGTTCACTCACATATGGCACTTTATAACTCCTGCGCCACTCTGGTCGTGGTGTTTGTTTAAGCTGCCTCCATCAGGCTGGTCCTGAAAGAACAAAAGACATCTTGAGCAATCCTAAGCAGGAAATGGGCTAATCTAAACATGGTTTGTGACACTTTAAGTAGAATAGAAAGGGGAGGGATTGATTAGTCATTAATGTCCAATTGGCTCCATATGGATGTTGCAATAATAAAGCCTTTTTTCAGAGCAGTAGCAGAGTTATTGAATTAGAGGTTTATGTTTCCTCAGAGCTGACCTTAGGGAATTCCCTTTTGGTTCTTCTTGTTGATCTTTTAAAGAGAATGGAGTTTCCAATAGGAAAAAATAGAAGCCTTATCTACAATAGCACTTGCTCATAATCCTGCAACCAAGGAATGCATTAATTTAGCATTGTTTTAATCCCTGCTGTAATTTCACTCCTTAGTGCTTTCTTTGCATGCTCTTGCATCTTTGGACCAATTAGATAGTGGCATGAACATCATAACTGGTAATAGACTCCTTTAATGTGCTTAACAGTGCAGGGAAATGGCATCCTTACAGGGGGAAAGCAATGTTCCAGCCAAGGAATGGTGGGCTTTGAGATTCAGAGTTATTTCATGTCACTGAATAGTGCCTGGGGTAGCTTTGGTGTAGGAGAAATGCACTAGACTTAAAGTCAGAAGACCTAGGTTCTAGATCTGGCTCTGTTCCTTGTTAGCAATATACTAGCAGCCGGTTATTTCAGAGGCAGGTAACTTACCTCTCTGAGCCTTGGTTTCCTCATCTATAAAGTGAAGTGAATATATTTACCGTCTTACCCATTTCAAAGGATTGTAAGGAGGATTGAGATAATGTATTTACTGAAAGCACTTTGTAAATGTTATTGTAGGTAAAATTCCTTAGTACACGTGGTGTTTCTATTCTGGAAACTGATCTCTGGTCTAGACTAGTGAAAAACATAAACTGTTCTTTAAAAGAATTACTTTGGTACTCTAATTAGTGAAATGTCTGTTTCCAAATTGTCCAGCGGAATTTTTTCTTTATGTGTACACTATATATGTTTATATCTCTATCTATCATCTATCTATCTAATTTATTCAGTAAATTTCATGGTATAGATAAGTTCAATACTTGAGGTAAGTAGGGCATTTGAGGTAGGTAGGGATTAAAGAGCCTTAAAATGAAAATAAGGAAATGAAAATTTTC
This sequence comes from Balaenoptera borealis, assembly GCF_965194805.1. Classification (NCBI taxonomy): domain Eukaryota; kingdom Metazoa; phylum Chordata; class Mammalia; order Artiodactyla; family Balaenopteridae; genus Balaenoptera; species Balaenoptera borealis. The sequence continues at coordinate 40,839,027 of NC_138868.1, forward strand.
CTATGGCTTTCCCCTGCATTGAAGAATGCAAATGAAGAATTAACACTTTAATCAAAGTACCACAGGTTATTCATCTTTTGTTGCTGTACCTCTGATTCCTTTTTTTTCTTTAACCAACCTCTAGTTCAGAAGAACTATGCATCCATATTTTGCATTTGCCGTCTTTAAATCATGACACCCATCAGTAAGTCATTCTTTGCTAACCTATCTAGCTAATCCTCTATAAAAGACAGAGCTCAAACTGTACCCTTCCACTGCTGGTATCCCTCCTTCTCTGAAGATGAACACATCAGTTCTCTAATGATTAAGGTTCTCGCTCAGCCATGGAATGTATTTTCCTGCCAAGTAAACCACTAGGATAGCCAAATCATCCATCTCTTTTATTTTCCAAGAAGAAATCAAATTTGAATTTCAAGTAGCCTTCTTATAATGAAAGTAAGTTCACATTCTGGCAGTAAGTTGGAGTGCAAAGTTAGCAGAACTTCCATAATCATAGACAGACAGCTGTCAGCCATCCCTACAACATAGTGAATTAGACCTCTACATATATTAAGATACATTTGGTGGAATAAACTTGGTGAAAAAAATCCAACCTATGTCATATTAATAACTTCCTCCTTTCCTAATTTTTCATGTCTGCTTCTAATATTCCTTCATCTTCTACATTTTTGTTTCTGATGCACTCATGATCATTTTCTCTGTTAACTCAAATGTGTCATGTAACTCTTTCAAAATCCCACAGGAGAAAATTAACTCTTCTGTTGATAGACTAAAGTAGTCTAAAATAGTGTGATTGTCAAGGACCCAATGGTGTATATTATATTTGTCTCTTTTTATTAGTAAGCAACCAATTGTAGCATTTTTGTCCCTTTTAATAATTCTTTTTGCTAAATGAGACTCTTTTTTTATTTTTTTGAGTTCACAATGGCCTGAATATGCCACACACTCAGGTTTACAGAGAAAATAATCTTTCAGAAAAATATCACTTACGTTCGTTTGTTTGGTTTCCTGTTTTACTTTGGTACTTTTGTTTTTACCTTTTTTGAACTAAGCACTGAAATAGTTTTATTTTGGATAGTATCCCATTGTATGTATATACCACAGTTTGTCCATTTTCCAGTTATTCTCAGCCTTTGGTTATTCTGAATAAAAGTGCTATTATATTCTGAAAAGTTCTCATTTGTTTTGGGTAAGTATTTAGGAATGGAATTGCAGGTCATCGATGAATGTATATTTTACTTTAAAAGAAACTGCCAAGCTGTTTTCCAAAATGGTTATGCCACTTTACACTTCTACTACCAATATGTTTGAGTTCCAGTTGCTGCATATCCTTGCCAACATTTAGTGTTGTAATCCATTCTAGTGGGTGCAAAATGGTATGTGGCTTTAATTGCCTTTTCCTGATGACTAATGACATGGAATACCTTTTCATGTGCTCAATGGCCATAACTGTATCTTCTTCTGTAAGGTTTTTTTATGAGTCTTTTTGCCTATTTTTAAATTAGATTGTTTACTTTTTGTTTTTGGTAGAAGTTCTTTATATATTCTTGATACAAGTCTTGTCAGACGTGTATTTTTCCCCAGTCTGGGCCTTAACATTTCATTTTCTTAACAATCACTTTTGATAAGCAGAGTCTTAATTTTGATAAAGTTCAATTTATTATTTTTCTTGTATATTTAGTGCTTTATCTGCCATATCTAAGAATCTTTGCTTACTACAAGGTCACTAAAATATTCTCCAAGATATTCCTTGAGGAGTGTTATAGTTTTTCCTTTTGTTTTAAATTATGATTCACCTCAATTAATTGTTGGGTGTAATGTGTGTTAAGAGGTCAAAGTTTACTTTTTTCCCCATATTTGTCTACTTGTTCTAGCACTGTGTGTTGAAAAAAATGATCATTTTTAATAGCCTAAGTCTTTATTGAAAATTGACCATATATGTGAGGAGGATTTAATTCTAGACTGTCTATTCTGTTCCACTGATCTATTTGTCTATTCTTTTTAAAAAATTTTTATTGTAGTATAGTTGCTTTACAATGTTGTGTTAGTTTCTACTGTACAGCAAAGTGAATCAACTATACGCATACATATATCCCTTCTTTTTTGGATTTCCTTCCCATTTAGGTCACCACAGAGCATTGAGTAGAGTTCCCTGTGCTATACAGTAGGTTCTCATTAGTTATGTGTTTTATACATAGTGTATATGTGTGTGTGTGTGTATATATATATATATATATATATATATATATATATATGATATATATGTATCGATAGTGTATATATGTCAATCCCAATCTCCCAATTCATCCCACCCCCACCTTTACCCCTTGGTATCTATACATTTGTTCTCTATGTCCGTGTCTCTATTTCTGCTTTGTAAATAAGATCGTGCATTCCAATTTTTTCAGATTCCACATATATGCGTTAATATAATACATTTGTTTATTCTTTTAACAATCCCACACTGTCTTTATTACTCTAGTTTTTACAATGTCACAAAGTATTTTTTACTGTAAGTCTTGAAATCAGGTAGTTTGAATCCTCCAAATTTCTTCAAGTTTGTTTTGGATGTTTTTACTGCTTTATTTTTCATATAGTTTTAAAAATCATCTTGTCAATTTCTAAAAACAGTCTTTTGCAATTTTAATAGGATTGGGTTGAATCTATAAATAAATTTGGAAAGAATTGACATCTTAACAATATTGAGTCTTCAGATCCATGAACATGTTGTATTCCTCCATTTATTTAGGTTTACTTTATTGAACTCACAAATGTTATATTGTTTTCAGTGTAGAGGTCTTGCACACTTTTTTGATTAAATTTATTCCTAAGAATTTTATTTTCTGATGCTATTGTGAATGTAAACTTAAGAAATTATTTTTTAAATTGCTGCTAGTATATAGAAGTACAGTTGATTTTTATACTTTTATATTGTATATTGCAATAATGGTAAATTTACTTTTTAGTTCTAGTAATTATTTTGCAGATTTCTTAGGATTTCTATGTAAACAATTATATTATCTATGAATACACATAACATTACTTATTATTTTCCATTTTGCATGCTTTTTATTTCTTTACCTGCAGAAGAATGTTGATTAACAGTGGTAAGAGTGGACATCCCTTGCCTTGCTCTTCACCTTGGAGGAAAGCATTCAGTAGTTCACTATTAAGTATGATGTCCTACAGGTTTTTCTTAAAAGTTCTTTATCAGACTGAGGAAATTCCTATCTATTATTAGTTTCCTGAGAGTTTTTGTCATGAATGGGTATTGCATTTTGTCAAAACCATCTTCTGAATCTATTGTGATTTTTTTTTTTTAAACATCTTTATTGAAGTATAATTGCCTTACAATGGTGTGTTAGCTTCTGCTTTATAACAAAGTGATGATTGTGATGATGATTGTGATGATCATGTTTTTTCCCCTTTGTTTTGTTAAATTACATTGCCTGATTTCAAATATTAAATTACTATTACATTTTAACTTCATTTATCCTGAGATAAATCGTACTTGGTCATGTTTTATTATCAATTTTACATATTACTGGGTTTAATTTGCTAATATTAAGAATTTTTGCACTTATGTTCAAATCTCTGTCAGGGTATGCTGTTACTTCATAAAATGAATTTGGGAAGTATTCTTTCTTCCTCTACTTTCTTAGTTTGTGTAAGACTACTATTAGTTTTTCCTTAAATGTTTGGAAGAATTTACCAGTGAAACCATTTGAGATTGGAGTTTCCTTTGTGGGAAGGTTGTTGGCTATAAATTGAATTTCTTTATTAGCTATAGGAGTATTCAGACTTCTTATGTATTCTTGAGTGAATTTTAGCAGTTTGTGTCCTTCAAGGAATTTGTTCTTTTCATCTAAGTTGTCAAATTTATTGGAATTAAGTTACTCACAATATTTGCTTTCTATCCTTTTAAAGTGAATAGTATCTATAGTGATATCCCCTCTTTCAATCCAAATATTGATATTTTTGTTTTCCCTTTTTGTAGATCAGTCTCACTAGCGGTTTATCAATTTTATTGATCTTTTCAGATTACCAATGTTTGGCTTTGTAAATTGTTTCCTATTCATTGATTTCTACTCTTTATCCATTCTGAAAATCTCCAATTTTAACTGGATTATTTGATTCATTTATATTTAATGTAATTATTAATTTTGATGGGATTAAGTCTTGCAATTTGCTGTTTTTCTATTTGTTCCCTCAGTTTTTGGTTTTCTGTTATTACTTTTTTTCCTTTTGCTTAATTGAATCCTTTTTCTAAGCTACTATTATGAAAACTTTTTTTTTTTAGGGCAGTTTAAGTTTCACAATAAAACTGAGGGAAAGATAGAGATTTCCCATATGCTCCCTGCCTTCACACATGCATAGCCTCTCCCATCATCAACATCCCACCAGAGTGGTACACTTGTTATAATTGATGAACCTATGTTGACACATCATAACCACTCCAAATCCATCGTTTATATTAGGGTTCATTCTTGATGTTGTACATTCCTTGGGGTTGGACAAATGTAGAACATGTATCTATCATTATGGTATACGGAGTGTTTTCATTGCCCCCAAAATCCTCTGTGTTCACCTATTTATCCCTCACTCCCCTTTACAACCACTGATCTTTTTACTGTTTCCTTCTGAATCCTCTTTTTAGTCTTCCATTTGAATTACTGTACTGGTGTTTTAGCTATACCTCTTTGTATTTTTTAAAAAATTGTTTTTTCTAGATTCACTGTTCATTCTTAATTTGAATATCCTTACAGTTAAAATTATACTACTACTCATAAAATAAAGCAACATTTAACATTTACTACCTTTGTCCTTTGTGCCAGTGTGCTATTTTTCTCATGTGTTTTACCTCTTCATATATTATAAACCCCATGATGCAATGTTGTATTAAATAGTCCCTTGTCTTTTAAAAACATTAAACAATCAGCTGTTTATTATGAAATCCAGAGAAGAAAAAAAGTTTCTTAATTTAGTCACATATTTATCATTTTCAATGCTCTTCTTTTCTTCCTATATACCTAAGTTTCCATCAGATGTTATTTCTCTTCATCTTGAATAATTTCCTTGAATGTCTCTTTTGGTATGGGTCTGCAGGTAATGCATTCTCTCAGCTTTTGTCTGAAAATGTATTTTACATTCATTTTTGAAGCATATGTTCATTGGGTAAGACTACATTGATTTTTTTTCCTTTAGCAGTCTAATGATATTCCATAGGCTTCCAGTCTTCATTGTTTCTAATGAATAATCAGCCATAATTTGCATTATTGTTTCATTGTATATATTATGTGTCCTTTTTCTCTGGCATTTTCCGTTTGTCTTTGGTTTTCAGCAGTTTGACTAGTGTTTAGGTATGGTTTTCTTTGTATTTATTCTGCCTGCATTTGTCTGAATGTCTTGAACCTGTAAGGTGATGTTTCTCACCAGATTCAGGTAATTTTCAGCCCGTGTTAATTCAAATATTTTTCAGTCATGATTCTCTCTCCTCTCTTTCTAGAACTCCAGTTACACTTAGGACGATATATTGTTTTACATATTGCAAAGTCTCTGCTTACTTTTTCAGCTTTTTTTCTTTCTGTTTTTGAGACTAGCTAATTTCTTTTGATGTATTTTTAAGGTCATTGACCCTTTATTCTGCACTTGAAAATGCTATGAACTCCATTCCGTGTATTTTCATCTCAAATACATCTTTCAGTTCTAGAATTTCCATTTTTCATTTTATAGTTTCATTTCTCTGCTGAGTTCCCCCATTTATGCATTAATTATGATATTCTTTTCCTTTATATCCTTGAACATATTTTTAATGGCTACTTTAAAGTCCTTGTTTGCTAATTACACTGTTTGAGCCATTGCAGTTTCTTTCTGTTGATTTTTTTTTGGGGGGGGTGTCTCTGGGTCACATTTTCCTGGGTGTTTGCACAACTAGTGTTTTTTTTTTTTTTATTATACATTGTACAGTGTGGATTATAAATTGTAGAGACTCTGGCTTCTATTATCTTCCTCTGTTAAGAATGTTTATTTTTGTGCTAGGAGGCAGTTAAAATACTTGCTGGTCACATTGAACTTGTGGAGGCTTAGTTTTGCACTGTTAGGTAGTGACTGTTTGAGTTTTGTCTTCAGTCCTAAGATGAATCCTTAGTCTTGGCATACAGTCTTTATTCCTAAAGAGTGGCGCTCTGGGGTTTCAGTGGAAAGCCTGAATTTTTCATGAATACTTTCTAACTTGGTAGGATTCAACTCCAAATTCTGTTTCCCTTGCAGTGGGCATCAGCTGAAATTTCTGCTCAGATTTTTCAGATATACAGCCCTGGTTTCCACCAGAATCATTGAAGTCATCCCTATACATGTGAAGTTCAGGTGTCAGGCACTCAGAAGCCTCAAACTGTCTCTTCTGATACATTAGGCCAAGTAAGACTGACTTTCTGTTTGCATTCTAGCCACTCCATGCTACTCAGACTGGGGAGTGTCTTCATGGAAAAACTATGAAAACAGGGGGTTTACTCAGTGACATTTCTTTCTTTCTAAGATTGAATCCTCTGCAGTTTCTTCTTAATTTTGGTAGATCTCAAGTACCTTCAACTGGTTGTTTTTTTCATATTTTCTCCAGCATTTATAATTATTATCTGCTTGAAAGTTAGTCTGATATACGTTATTCTGCCATTACCAGAACTGGATCCCAGAAGAGAATCTTTTGTGCTATATATTACTTATATTACATTCATTCTGTCTGACAAAATGTAAGTTTTAATGGGCCTGTGAGGAGGTATTTATTCACCTTATTTTTCGGTATTCTTTATTGCCAATTCACTGGTAATCATTGAGACTATTCAGTCGTAATTTCTCATTTAGCTTCCATTTTGATCTCTTGTAGAACACATTTGTTCATGTCACTACCCTGCTTTTTTATAATAAAAACCTTAAAGACTTCTTGGCTTTGAAGTCAAGGTAGTTAGCAATCTTGCCCCTACTTACTTTCCAAATTTAATCTCTTGGTATTCCCCTATTTTTTAAAAAAAAACTCAAGCCATAGCCAGATTCTTTTTATTCCCTAAAACCCTCTGTGCTTTTGTTATAACTCTGTGCCTTTATATTCACACATTCTCCAACCTAGAATACTTTCACACTCATACCTGCCGGTAAATTCTTACTCTTCCTTTAAGATACTGCTCAAGCAGTACTTCCTCTCTGAAGCTTCCGCGTTATTCATCTCTGTCCACTCCAACAACGTAAATAGCTTCCCTTCTCTGCTTTCATAGTACCTTGAAATTACCCATGTTAGCACTTACACTGTTTTGTAATTTTCTATTTATGCATCTGTTTCCCACCCTGGACCAAATTCCTTAAAAACAAGGCACATGTGTTATTTATCTTTGTATACTCCATCACAATGCTGGGTACATCTGAAATTTGTCAGAAGTGTTTGCTGAATTGATGCATAAATAAATGATTCCTAAGCACATTATAGAATTTGCTAGAGTTCCTCCTTAGGGAGAACTTTATATATGCACAAATCCACACAAAACGCTTACTCATTCACTCACATAACCCTTGGCATTTACCCAGGAAGGGGGCCTCTCTAGGATTAGTTCAGGACTATTGCCATAGGCTATGATGGTTAAACTGGCCTTCTTTCCAGCCCACCTGGAACAACTCAACTTTCTGTATTCTCTTTCAATCATTTAAATCACAGATCCCTAAGAAAGTTTTTGCCTTGGCAGTTTCTGTTTTTTCCTCATAGACTTCTTTTTTCATCTAACTGAAAGTTTGCCTTTACACAGACTGTGATATGGGAGATGAAGGATGAATTAAACTCAGGGAAATAGAGAGACCAGGAATTCCTGGAGTAAAGGGGACCAGTGCTTTCTTCCCTTGTTGCCTAGTGTGGTACTGTTGACCTTCCGTTATTTAGGAATGGTGTTGCTGGTAATTAAAGACTCTTAGGTCAGGTGGAAAGCAGTAGTCTCCAAGTACATAGCTGTAGGTCTAGGCTTCTTCCAACTGCTTTCCATGAGAAGACATATTATGAACATTGAACTCACAAATGACTCCTCTGCTATTAAAAGTAAAAGAATCTGCCTCTTAGAATTATGAGCAATTCCGTAGGATAACTCTGGATTCTGACACAGAGCATTGGTTACTTTAGAACGAATTGCCTCCCCCCCACCCCTTTTTAACTTGATGTTATTTCTGAAAATAAATGAGCAGCATGAAGTCACATTTGATATGTAGATTCTAAAGTTAAGTATAGCAGAGAGTCAATTTTAGGCTTCAAATATTCAGACTAATAGCATACCTTTTAAAAATAATTCTATATTATTATATAGAATTTTCCTTATCTGTTTAAAAGGGATTTCCTAAAATACAATCTCTTTTTAAATTTCTGAGTTTATACACATATATACAGTCATATGTATTTTTATTGCTACAACAATAATTCCCTCACCAGTTTGTTTCATGAAGCAGTTTTGGGAAGTTAAGGAACACTTTCTAAATATTCTTTTGATGTTATGGCCCCTTTATATTTTCTTAAAATTCTGACTCTGATCATATATCAGATCCAATTTAAAAGTAGTTTCAAAACTTTTGGTCTCTCTGGATAAGTCTCTTCTTCTTCCCAAATCTTGGTTCATTAATACAACATTTCTAGTTTCAACTTGGAATGTCCCATTCATTTTGCAGTTGACTCTGCTTGGGAGAGAGAAAAGGAGACAAGAAAAAAAACATGTGCATACACCCTGGTGTTTTCTGTTTTCCCTTTCTTAATTCACATTTTTATACTATGTACTGTACTTGAATTTCTCAATTTCTGGGAGTATTTCTTGTGAGACTAGAGATCTGCTGTGTAATTAATTCAGTGTCAGTGTCATGTAAATAATATGTACTATGGGAGGACAGACAAGGTCAGTGTAGGACAGTTGGTAGGGTGGGACCTGAACTCTATTCCTTGGAGAGGGTGGAATTTAGTCAGGTAGAAGTGAGTAGGAAGGATATGTTAAGACTACAGTATGGAATGAGAGGGAGAGAGATTGGGTTAGGTATGGACATGTCTGGGAGAATCAATTGGTATGGAGTAGAAGATCTACTAAAACCAGAGTCTAAAAATCTACGATGATCAGTCTGTAGGAGATTAAAACTGCCGTTAACAATGAAATACATCTTGTAAGTGAATAAATAAATGGAAGCTGGCTATTTGGTGTTGCTAGAGGTGAAGAAAAGCTATGACAGTAAAAGCAGATCTCAAATGTTAATCACCTGTAGCATAGTCGTTAACTTAGAATAATATTGAAATGTTTTTGCATCTGACATTCTCCACAAGCCTGTCTCCTTTTATATGTATGCATGCAAGTATATAAATTGCTGAATTCATGTCAGTTGTAAAGTAATGGCACTGAGGGCATCATAAATTATCATGGTGATCCTTAGGAGAAGACACTATCGTATCTGAATGAGTGTTTCACTTCCAGAGTAATGTATGCCTTCATCTGGCCCAGCAGTCAGCATTTTGCCCTGTGTTGATGGATATTGTCAGCTGGAAGCTACACTACATTTCACTGCACAATAAACATGGCTGTCAAACCCATATAAAGTGAAATCAATTTATCCTGTATGGTCAGTGCATTTTAAATGAAATTAATGTACTGTGGGTATGGTGGCAAAAAGGTAGCATATTAGTTATGCATCTTGGGATCTGAGACTTTTCACGTAAGGGATCAGTCTGTCTAGTCGGCCTAAAAGAAAGGCTGTTTATAAAATATTTTATTTTGCACGGTCTTCAGAAATGGGCCCCTCTGCCCTTCATGTTCAGAAAAGAATTGACAATATTAGCCAGTTCAGCCCTTTTATTCTGTCTTTTGTTTGCAATAAACGATGACCATATATGTCAAATAATAGTGCACTTTAATGTTCTAATTTATTTCTAGCTTTGACACAAACAAATTTCTAGTTAATCAAGGTAGCTAGAAATAGAGTAGAAGGGCAGAGATGGATTGGGTCATGTTGTTCCTGTATAATCACTCCACTGAGCTGAGAGGATTTACTTTTTCCAAAATGTAGGTGTAGATGTAGGTTTTAATGTATATTTTGCTTCTAAACTTTTGGGAGTAGACTTTCCTGTTTGTGCAGTAGAAGCCCTGGCTGAGGCCATCAGTCCAACTTTACATTTAACTATAGGGGTTCTCAATCTATAGGGAGATATATAGTAGTTGCCACCTGTAAAGCACACATCAGTGTATCATGCTGGTAGGGGGTATGAAAGCAAGCAAGAGCTATGTTCATTCATTGATTCATTTATTCAACCATTCATTAATTGAATGTATTTTACTAACTGAAACTCTGTATGCCATGTGCTTTATTGGAACCTAGGGATACAGCAGTGAAGGAGAGCCAGTTCCTGCCATATCCTCAAGAAGGTTTCAATCTAGTAGGTTACTATGGTCACTTCTTTGGAAACTATAAAATGTCAGGAATTTAGACATAGTTTCATAGGGGATGTTAAAGAACTACCCTCACACAGCAGAAAAATATATCAGGACCCTTGAAATGCCTGCCTTTTAGTCTACTACTTTTGCATATGAGTTGAAAACTGAACAATCCTTTACTTAATAAGTATTTGAGTATCTATTACATGGAAAACCCTGGGGATACAAAAATGAGTGCAACATAAACACTAACTTTAGGGGCCTCATATTCCTGGGGATGGAATGGAAATGTTAGAGAGAGATAGCCACATAAGCAAGTAACTTCTTTGGAGCACGTAACATTAAAAGAAAGAGGAATGAATGCATCCTGGGAGGCATCATTGCAAATGCCCTTCCTTTGGCTTGAATTACCCTTCCCATCCGGTCTTTACTGTCCCCCCCCCCCAATTCACGTGCTAATTCCTATTCATCCTCTAAGACTCAGCTTAGATGTCACCTCTCCTAGGAGGCATTAGCTCACTCTCCCGTCTGCTGGCACCCTCTTGATGCCCTGTTTACTTCAGTATTAGAGCACTTACCATACACTCTGTTACAATTGTCTGTTTGGGGTCTGTCTCCTCCCTGAACTGTGAGCTCCTTTAAAAGCAGGTGCTGTTTTATTCACTTTTGTATACCTAGCACCTGGCATAAAGCCTAATGCATAGTAATTGCTCAGTTAATAGTTATCATTGGATTACTAATTAATTCATGAAACACACCACATTTGAATAGGCCTTAAAGAATGAGTGGGATTTAGCATGAAGAAGTAGAAGGGGCTTCCAGGCAGTGAGGGGAGCACTGGCCAAGGCACAGTACTGTGGAAGAGAGTTCTATTTGGGGTAAGAGATAGTTTGAAGTGGCTGCAATGTTTGTCAAATGAGGCTAAAATGATAGGTAAGAGCCTGCTTTTGAAGGGAGAAATCACGCAGGAAAGGCTACCTGGAATTGATTGTAGTAAAAATGTACTAGGTATATAAAAACATGCAAAATTAATTCTGCCCAGTGTGTCTTTGAGGCCTACCTCAGAAGAGCCTGTAGAACTGTCATCTAAAACTGTCTTCTGCTTCCAAGAGTTCATTTAAAAAGAAGAGAAGGGCCTAGGGAAAACAGCTGAACCAGGTGGCAAGCTATGTTAACAGTCTCCAGATAATAATGCTTTGCACCCATCTTGTTCTTCCTGCCCTGACATTACAGGAAGTAAAGCAATGAATGGCTCTGCAGCTAAACTACAGCAGTATTATTGTTGGCCAACAGGAGGTGCCACTGTGGCTGAAGCACGAGTCTACAGGGATGCCCGTGGCCGGGCCAGCAGTGAGCCACACATCAAGCGACCAATGAATGCATTCATGGTTTGGGCGAAGGATGAGAGGAGGAAAATCCTTCAGGCCTTTCCTGACATGCATAACTCCAACATTAGCAAAATCTTAGGTGAGTGCAGCCGCCGATGCTGATCTTCTAACGAGCGGAAAGAAGGGGCCTAATGTGACACCTAAGGGAGACTGTGGTTTGCGGAAGTTAGGTGGAGCTCAGCAAGCTGCCCCAGGAGACTGTCATCATCTCTGCATTCCCCACCCTGCACCGTAGCATTTAGGTTTAGGAGTTAGTACATCCACCAGGTGCCAGGTCAGGACTGACTAAAAACTTATTTTAGAGACAAAACTATTTATTGTATGTGTTAATAGGGCAACTCTGAAAGGTCACTGCAAAATAAGAATCATGGAGACAAGCTTTACCTCCTTTTCTTAATTCAGTCTTTTAAAATCCGTAAGTTGCTGTGAAACCCTGGAAACACTCATAGACCCTACAGTTTTCTGCTTTAGAATTCTTGGGCTCATATGTCCCTCTGAAAGAACTCACCAAGGGCTAGGGGTGAGCCCCCAAATAGTGTGAAATTTATGGAGTGTAGAACAGTGCCTCTAATGATAACTTTAAAACTTGTAAAATAAAACTACATTTACTTTAATAAGATATGACTAGTTCAAATTTCATAGCAGTGAGTTGAACACAGAGACCACAGGGCAGAGGCCCATTTTGTGGTAACTTGCCAGAGTGATTCTCCCGTTTCTCCGGATTAAACTCAAGCCTTGTTCTATTAGTGTAAAGCTTGCCTAGTGCAGATTATACAGTTTGGAACTATTGTGCTTAACATATTGAACGTATTTTATTCAACATGCAGCATTACAGTCAACATGTTTCCTCTTTAAAAAGAAAAAACACAGAAGGCACTGTTCTACTTAAGCTGTCATGATGTGACAAAATCTCAAAGGCAGCCGTTTAAGAAGCCGAAAAACATTAGAGACTTAAACTGTGGTTTTCATTTTTTAAATGTTTTGTTCAAAAGCAATAAATATTTAACCTGAGTAAATATCAATGATCTGGACATACACAAATACACATGTTTTGTCACTGTATAAATAATTTAACTTGATTCTGAGACATTTTGAGGCAGCAACCCCTAAGAAAATTTTAAAGATACGTAAGATCAAATAGTGTTGAAATGTTAAAATACAAGTTTTTCCTTTTTTTCTTTTTGACTTTTGAATTTCAAGATGGATACTAAATGTCATTACAGGTAAGTGGGGTTTTATTTTTAGAGTTTCAGAGATATACATAGGGGCATTATTCTTATAAATTTAAATACCTTTCAAACCAAAATGGTCCTAATATATATATTAAAATTTTTTCTAATTAATAGACATTCAAAAGAAAATCATTATTTCTCTGTCCCTAAATTTTGATATCTAACTTTGAAATTTTCCCTTTTTGGCCATTTTATTAGCAGTATGAGTAAGCTCTCCAATGGGCACAGAACCTCTCTGTTTCCATTTTGGCATCTGTGGGGAATCTATATTATTGGTGGGCATTCATGAAAAAAATTAAGAGTATAGTAAGTATATTCATTAAAATGTAAACTTTTAAGCACAAGAATTTTAAGAGCACCAAAAACCTTAACTGGGGCTTTAAGCTGCTGGGAGCCACCCGAACACAGAGAAGCTTGTCCATGTAGACTCTCTACACAACTTTTGCACAACAATCAGGAAAAACAGGAATGGATGTGCTATTAAAACAGACCAGGATATTGCTGGCTGCAGAGAATATTTGTACAACTTTTCCATTTGTTTATGTATGAAAAATCTCCACTGAAGAATAGCTGACATCCAGTCAGCACAGCTGTTACCGCTTTATTCACCAGCGAGACACAAAAATGCAATTTGATACACGTAAAAAAACACATCCCTTCTTCGTCAAGTGTTTAGATAATTCTTTATAAACAATATTAGAGGAGTGAATACTTTTCCTTCTTCCTGTATAAACCATATTAAAAATTTTTGTACTTTCATTGGTATGGTTTTGAATGAATGTTTATAGTACTTGAAAATGGTATATATATATATATATATATATATATAATTCCACTGTACCTTCCGGTTCTAAAGCTATAACTTCTTAAGTAGAGTGTAGGCTTTTTAATTACCCTAGGCCAGGGGATACAGTGTGCACCTTAGGTTTTTATATTTGGAAGAATATCAACATCTGCTAACATCTTATCAAAGGACAGCTTCACTAAAGGTGGGAGATGTTTGAATTTCTGGAACCAAGAGAGTTTTTCCTGAGAATTCTATCATACTCCAAAGTGTACTTAGGAAGTTTAGGTTTTTAACCCTAGGCAGATGGATGGGGAAACGACCTTGGTGTAGGAGACGATCTTAAGCAGCAAAGACATGTTTTAAAGCAATATACTTATTGTAGCATCAGCTTTAAGTTATTGAGAGAAATAATATAATAAATGTATCACATCCAAATTATTCTTTGCTCTATAGTCTAAAACACTAGTTGTGTGGCTCGATGGTATGTGGTCATAGGCGCTACTCAGAGCACGGGTGAGTGAAGTGGTGGGAAGGTATATCTAGTTATTTGCCAGGAGTACGTTGCCTTGACCACTTGGGTACTTAAGGCTATTTTTATGTCTAGGGTCTCGCTGGAAATCCATGTCCAACCAAGAGAAGCAACCTTATTATGAGGAGCAGGCCCGGCTAAGCAAGATCCACTTAGAGAAGTACCCGAACTATAAATACAAACCTCGACCGAAACGCACCTGCATTGTTGATGGCAAAAAGCTCCGGATTGGGGAGTATAAGCAACTGATGAGATCTCGGAGACAGGAGATGAGGCAGTTCTTTACCGTGGGGTAAGTGTTCCTGCATTGAACCACCTGGGCTGTCCTGCGGTAGGAAACCACAGGACGGCTACTGGCAGTGTTTTGGGGAAGGAGATGAGGGAAGGGAAGAGGTTGTGACACACCGAAGGGGCCTGTCACAAGCGCACAGCCTTGCAGCATGGCTTCTGCTCAAATCAAAACAAACAGGCGACAGATCACTCCCAAATGATAACCCCTTTCATTGTCTCTCAGACTAATCTAGGATGTCCAGTGCCCACACACAGAGTTTCTGGTAGTTTATTTAAGCAGACACACAGGGAGAAAAAAAGAGTAAAAACTAACCTTAAGAAATCCCCAGAAGCTTTCCAGCTTCTCTGGGTGGTGCTTCTGACTCTAATCACAATAGTCTGCTTTTGTTGTGGGATTTACCACAAGATAATTGGCCTTGACATTGGTTAGAGGACCTCATTTTTGGCATAAGATCCAGAACTCCTGTTGCAGTAAATTATTCTGTGGTAGAAGCAGTAACAATGTGGATTTTCTTGCTTAAATCAGAAACTAGACATGTTTTTGATATCTTCAAGTCTGATTTCATGTCATTTTGTTTAAAAATTAGGTAATAGATTTCTGGTATAAATTTCGACTTGGCTGACTGGCTGTCTGCACTCGAAAGAGGCCTCTTGTAACCACAGTGGTCAGCAGAGCGGGGTGCAGATGTCTGTAGGTTCCAGCATACTCAGACCTAGCAGCACAGGGGTGGCAAACCAGAGGGCCGTCTGGAGGCAGTGGCCTGAGGCAGCTGGCATCAAACTGGGGAGACACTTGGGAAAGGGCTTGAGAGAGAGAAGTGGAGGAAGCAAAAAGGAAGCTGTGTTCACTGTTAACTGGAAGGGGAATTGAGGCGCTGTGCTGTGCCAGGGAAACAAGAAAGCTTCGCTTGGAGGTGAAGGAAAGAGATGCCTTAAAGGAGGAGTAAAGAACCATTTATTTTTAAGGACACTCAGAAAATAACCTCATGAAACACAAGGCTGGTTTCAGAAGCATGTGTTTAAAAACATACAACTAATTTGGAAAAGTAAATAGTCAGAATACAAAAAAAAACACACAACAAAAATAGGCCAATGAAAGCAGTCTGGGTCACTATACAATACGCTAGAGTGTTCTGGGGAGGAGCATCGGCTTCGGCGTTTGACCACTGAGTTTCAGACACTGTGCGACCTATTTGGGCAAGTTATTTAACTTTTCTAAGCTTCTGTTTTCTCATGTGTGAAGTGAAACGAATAATAGTACCTATCTCATACGATTGTTGAGAGGATTCAATGAGGCAGTGCTTTTAAAAGTACTCTGTATAATGCTTAGTACAATATCAATAAAAGTGAATTCCTGTCATTATTATTACGATTAAATATGGATTTACTATCAGAGTAAAACTATATTTTGTATCACACTAGATAATCAATGAATTTCTTTACACTGTGGCAGAACCTTTTCGAGGTAAAGTGAGGCTTAAATCACTTTGTTATTTGAGGATCCCAGTGTATCAACAGATGAAGACATGCCAAAATAGGATATCAAATTCTTCTGTGTTACAAATGTTTGCATTTTAAAAAGTAATGCCTTTAACACCAAAAGTACAATACAATATCATCGGGCTACTCACATGCTAATTAGAGAATTGATGAAATATACCAAGTCACAGTGCACTCTAGGAAGTATAGTTGTAGGTAACAAAATATAAATTTAAGACTGTGTAGTGTCTTCTTTTAATCCTGTTAGTCTATCTCTGAAAATGTATATAGTCTCTTTTGAACGGAGAATCAAAAGTTTAAATTTGAGATGTTTTGTCATTCCCACCCTTCTCTCAGTCATGTCCCCTGTGTTGCTTAGTGGGTCTCTTTTGCCATAGTCTGGAAGATTATCAAAGGTACCATTTTAGTTCCCTGATACTTACTTGAAAATATGAGATGCAGTAATTCTATTTAATTTAGTCCCCTTTACCAAAGGGCACATTGATAACAGCTCTGGACCGAAATACCTCAACACATAACAATGCATGTAAAATGAAACTCTAAAACAACTCAATAGCATCTACCACTTATTGAATGCCTACTGTATACGAGGTGTTTTCGGTATACAAAGTACATAATCCTCTAAATAAGATAAAGAAATCGAGGCTTCAAGAGGTCCTATGGCTACTGAAAGGTGAGCAAGAGCAAAGGATTAAGTCAGGTCTCTGCCTCTGTCATTCCAAATGACTGAGGAATTGTCTTTACAACACTGCTCCAAAATATGCCTCATAGTCCTATTCTGCACAGTTGTCAGTAGGACTGTGCCCTTTGAGGAAGAGCTCCTAGAACCTAGAGAAAATAATGTATTTTGTTGCGGTATACAGTAGCATAAAAGGAGCTTTGAAATTTAGAGAGTAAGGATTCTGATGGCGTAGAGGTCCTTTGTGGAAGGCTCATTTTAGACTGTGGAATAGGGCTACGGATGTGCAGGCAATGGCCAGAATATCTTATTCTTTAATCTCCAATGCTGAGTATTATCCTCTGCCCAGTTTTGATAACACTTGCTACATAAAGCCAGGTATTATTTCCACTTAAGGATTCATATTCTCTTTTAAGTAGTTGTATTTGATAGATTATTAACTCCCTGGGATTCATCTTTGCAAACTGATCTTCATTAGATATGAGGTTATTTACAAGAGGGAAAGACAAACAAGAAATTCAAAGCTTGCTATTGACTTCTTGAGGGAATGGGGGTGAGGTCAATTTTTATAGCTGATTTTGAAAAGATGTGCATAACTTTCAAGCCAATAAAATTACATATATTGCTCAACATTGTCATGCATTTTACTGATGATACAACTGGAAATTTAGTGAGTTACGTTTTTTTTTTTTTACTTAGCTATTATGAAATGAATTTATCAATATATGAAATGGAGTAATGTTAGCTCTAACCTTGGATTTAACCCCTTCAATTGATAGATTAAGTATCAGAGTTCTGTAATAATCCTGATAGGAGTACTATTAACGTTAAGATGATACTTATTAGGGTACATATAGCTACAACAATGTCTTTTCCCAAAGAACTATGGCCAAATGTAATGTATTTCCAATTTATTTGAAGCTTATTCAGTAATTTACTTGTGAGCTAATAGAGAATTATGCAGATACTAAAAACTATTAAAATTGGGGGCTACTTTTTGAGTAACAATAATGGTAAATTATTGAATACTTACTTATGCTGAGTGAATTATACAGATTATTGCAGATACAACAAACTTATAAGATAGGCACTATCATCCTCTCTATGAGGTTGAAAAACACAATATTCAGAGATGTTAAATAATTTGTCCAAGTCCACACAGCTAGTAGATAGCAGAGCTGAGATTTAGACCAGGCTTATGTGAAACATATTTCCTTTTCACCATTACACATACCTCTCAATTAGCGCCTACAAATTTCTTAGAGGCTGTATAGTGTAGTGGTTAAGAATGTAAATTCTGGAGCCAGACTGTTCTGGCTCAAATACTAGCTCTGCTTCTTCCTGGCTCTAGGAACTAGTGCATAGCAATTCTTATTCCTCTGAACTCTCCACTTGCCCTTGGGAAACTTATTTAAACTCTGTGTACCTCAGTTTCCTCATATGTAAAATGGGGATGACAATAATACCTACAACATCAGACCTTTCTGAAGATTGAATAACTTAATGTATCTAAAGTGGTTGGTACAATGTCTGGCATATAGTAAGTCCCAAATTAGAGTAAATATTATTATCCTAGAGAAATGATGCTATGTGTCAGGTATGTATTTCATATTATAAAGAATTATGTTCTACTGCATTGTGGTGTAAGTGATTTGAACATTTGCCATTTTGATCTTAATCTCAAAGAGGTTGAGTAAAACCTATAAGATACTTACAAATTTAACTGAGGAGCATAGACTAGACATGCTATTTTTAGCATTGTCCTCCTGTAGAGAAAGCCAGATTAGAATCTCTAGTAGGTAATGTAAAAAGATGTGCAATTTATAGGTTTAATCTCCTAATGAAGCAAACTTCGTTGCCTTCATTTATAGATACTGTAAAAGTCTAAAGGATCAGCAAACAGGAGCTTTGACAACATAAATAAATAGTTCCATTGCAATGGGCAAAGCTAGACTCTACTCCAGGACTCTTCTTGCGATTTGGAAACCATGCCACAATGCTGGGCTCTATCAGGAACAGCTCAAACTCTTTACTTGGGCTGGGAGGGGGGGTTCTTAGCCATCTCTACTCGTATCAGCTGCATGTGTGTACTTTTACAAATATCTACAACTTTTGTTTTGATGTGCACATTCATTATTTGTAAAGCCCAGTACTTGCCAGCTATTCCTGTTTGTGAAATCTGCAGTGTTTGAATTTTGACTTTGCAATTGATCTGTAAAGGAAGGAAAAATGCTTTCTAGGAAAGTAATTTCCGATAGACAAAGCTTGAGCCTGCTGGCCAGATTTTCCATTTTGTTAATTGATTAGTCAGTCAGTTGGTAAGGGCCTATTTGAAACCAGCTGTGTGCCTAGCACTGTACTAAATTAATATAGTACACGAGGCATTAATTCTGTACCCAGTGAGCTTTCAGAGAATGCTATAGTCAGAGAAGCCAGACATATACATGAATAGGTTAGCAAATAATAGTTTGTTGTACACACATGCACACACAGAATACGTTGCATGGTGCGCCACATAATGTATAATGGAATACTAATTTTGATTATATAGACAAGAGCAAGTAAAGCTCTGAGGGAGGGAGATTACTATGCATTAGGGCCACACGTAGGCCATTCTTGAGGAAGGGGACTTGAGGTTTGGGTAGGGTCAGGCTGGTGGAAAGTACAGGTAAAGATTCCTATTTTAGCATGAAGGAGAGCATGAACACATGAGGGAAATGTGAAAATGTTCAGTAATAAATAAGGAGGCCATCCTAGGAATTTCTTCTGGCAGTAAGAAATGTAAAATATGTAGGGTGAAATAATATTTTGGAAACTCTTGAAAGCTGGATTTCTTCAATTATAATTACCTATGCTCACTTAATGTTTTTAGTCTCTTTTTATGCTGATAATGGCGATGAGGAGCAGGACCAACATGACAGTTAGCGTATGATTCTGCATCCACGGGATCAGTGGTCACATAGAAGTGGCCTCAGAAGTCATGTCCTTCAAACAGCCAGCCATTGTAGGAGTGCTTTCTAAGTTTAGCTTGAACTCTTTGAGGGCTAGAGAGCTCACCACTTTCCAAGGGAGCTAGTTTCTTTGTGGAATACCTCCTAATGCTAGAAAGTTCTTTCTTCTTAAGTAGGCCATACTCTGCCTTTCTGCTACTTCGTAGATGGGTTCTGATCCTCTTCTTTGGTCACTTCTGGAACAAATCTCTTCCTTTTTTGTGAAGAAAATCATTCAAGCATTTAAAGATGATTATATTCACATTCCTTCTCCACCACCCTCTCTCTCATATATCTAAGCTCATTATATCTTTTCTTCTGTAGAACAGGTAACCCAGACTTTTCATTTGTTTTCCTTCTCATTCACTAGTTCATTCATTCATTCCATGTATTCAACAGATTTTTGTTGAGTGCTTCCTATGTTCCAGGCACTGCTTAAGCTCTGGGACTACATCAGTGAAAAATCCTATCTTCATGAAGCTTCCATTCTAGTGGGGGATGTCAGACAATGAATGAGTGAATGAATGAATAAATAAATAAGTAAATATCAAACAGTAATAAATGCCTTAGAACAAAGTAAAGGAAGGAAAGGGGTAGGGAGCTTTAGAGGATGGATTGCAATTTTAAACTGAGTGGCTATCGAAAACCTCACTGAGAAGATTCACTTGAGCAAAGACCTGAGGAGGTGAGGGAGCTAGCCATACAGATACCTGGGAGAACTAGGCAGAGAGAACAGCAATTGCAAAGATCTCAGGGAGAGGTTGTGCCTGGCTTGTTCAAGAAATACTGAGGCCAGAGCAATAGGAGCAGAATGAGTAAGTGGGGTGAGTACTAGATGTCAGAGGTGGTGGAGAGCCACATGCTGAAAGGACCTGTTGGCCATTGTGAAGACTCTGAATTTGAATCTGGGTCAGATGGAAAGACATTGAAGAGTTACAAGCAGAAGAGTATTGTGATCTGACTTAGGTTTTAAAAAGATCACTCTATCTACTGTGTTGAAATATTGTCTGAAGCGGATGTGCCCTGAACTAAGGAGGCAGGCTCTTACAGTAAACCAGATTAGCATTGATGGTGGCTTGAACCAGGTTTGTAGAGGTAGAGGTGGCAAAAGTGGAGGGATTTTGGATATAATCCAGTAGGATTTGCTGATGGATTAGATATAGGGATATAGGATTGGCCCCAGCAGTCAGAAAGATGAAGTAATCATTAACCAAGATCTGAAAGGCCATGAGAGGAGCCCAGTACATGGGAGAATGATCAGGAGTTCAGTTTTGCACCTTTATTTATCTCTCAGGCTTATTGTGAGGATTAAAGGAGATAATGTGGAAACATCTAAGCATTGTCCATAGCACATAATAAGAGGTCAATTCAAATTTATTTAATACATATATAGATATTTTGATTTTAAAATACTGCAAAGAAATGACCATCTATTCTTTGCAAAAAGAAAATGTCCTTCATGAAAAGAAAATGTATCATTTGATAGTTTGCATATGGTATGTAGAATTTATATTATAGATTAGCTCACCATATTGGGAAATCTGTAAAATGGGTTAATAGTGCAGTAAAAGTTTTCACTCTACACTCATTACGCGACTAAGGCAAAAATATTTTTATTGCAATTATCCAAATTCAGTAAAAAGTTTAATGAGGTGCTTACTGCCTTGGGTAGGTTAGTATAAAATTTAATTTGTGTTAATTTTCCCAAAACTTAGGAAGCAAGAAGTATACTGTTTTTAGAATTTGATTCTATGAAAGCAAAAACAGTATCTTATCAGATGTTTCTATACATAGATTTAGATTCCTCTATCATCTTCTTTGGGGCAATCAAAAAATCACCACGAGCATCATAGAAAATGCATCAATATCAGGCACTTAGTATCAACTGGATACCTACAGGCTCTACAGAAATCAGGAATTTTTATGGGATATAGTGAGCATAGTGTATCTGTATATTGAATATCTAGAAAGGAAAGAGTGATGGAATTCAAGTCAGGTGACCTAGGTTCAAATCCCAGCAGTGCTGATTATTGAATGCAGGACCTTAAGCAAGGCCTCATTTTCTTCATCTGAAAACTGGGCATAATGATACCTCATGGGGTTGCCATGTTAACTGAATGAAGTTAATATATATGTAAATATTTATATATTATGTTAGTCAAAGGTTAAGGCATCATTATTATGCCTCCTAGTGTTTGAAAGAGGTTGTTAAAGATAGCATTATCAGATATCCCACAGTGTGATTCTAGGCCATTTCCATCATTTCTCCTTCTACCAGGCTGGAAGGCATGCAGACCTTTTTGAGAAGTTATGCTCCTTCGGGATGTGTCAAAGAATAGCTGGTAACTAAGCTAGCTCTTCACAAATTCAGAGTATTTTGCTTTTAGACTGAGGTGGATAAAAGTTTCAGTGTAGGGGGGTCAGTAAGAATGCTTCAAGTGATGGACTGACCTGAGGCCAAGTATTAACAGGTGGAAGGACTTTCCAGGACTTCCCTGACCCCAGCTTTTATAAATAGATGGAAACTGAGGCTCAGAAAAGAGAGTCACAATGACATTTTGAAGTGAATTAATAATACTGTCCATAGAGGTTGAGAAACACTTGGTGAATATTGCATCCATGAGAATACTGTTTCAGTCCTAGTCTTTGAGCTAGGTAGTAGATCTTTCATTCTTTCAACCAGTTACTATGCCTTAAGGGAAACTGAGAGACAGATGGCCATGTCTCCCTGCAGAGGGAGAGACTGCCCTTTGTAAAGGGTCTGGTAAGTTTATTTGAACTAGAGCGTCATGACGACGGACTGAGCTGGTGTGACCATGCCCTGGCACCCGCTGGGATCTAGGATGAGGCAGCGTGTTATTCTGTTAAGTGGTGGAGCTCTCACTGTTCTTCACTCCTGACTCCTCCAACCCCAGCTCCAGCCCAGGGCCACAGGACTCATGACATCCAAGATGATCCTTTCATAATTAGGAAATAGAAGCTTCAAGGAGCTTCCCTACAAGTTCAGCCACGGAAATAAGTAGACATTTACACGGATACCAAATACATGCTTTGCCGAATCTGACTCTGGGATATACTGGATCCTTTCTCATCTTGATCTTTCCTTTGTACAGTTCTCAAACCAAGGTGAAGACACAAACCTGCTTAACAGTATCATTATAGTATGTCTCATATTACCAGCCTATTTTTTTGTCATGTCCTGGGAGATCTTAAAAAATGATCTCACATGTAACTTTGTGGAATTAACTATAGTATTTGTTCCAAATGCCAAGGGGTTATCAAAGCTTTGCTTTCATGTTGATAAATTGCTCCATTGTATTGCTTAACACCAATCACATCATCAGGGAGAATTGCAGGACTCCTCCAGGAAACACCTTTGTCACATTTTGTCATTTGCTTAGAATTTCAAACAGAGCCCCCTTTTAGAATGTGTGAGGGGTGAATTCCGATGCCACACAGAAGAACATATGCATATAGATATTTCCCTCTGTTTTATTTTATTTTTTGAATCTATACAGGCAGCAGCCTCAGATTCCAATCACCACAGGAACAGGTGTTGTGTATCCTGGTGCTATTACTATGGCAACTACCACACCATCACCTCAGATGACATCTGACTGCTCTAGCACCTCCGCCAGTCCAGAGCCCAGCCTCCCGGTCATCCAGAGCACTTATGGTATGAAGACAGACGGCGGAAGCCTAGCTGGAAATGAAATGATTAATGGAGAGGATGAGATGGAAATGTATGACGACTATGAAGATGATCCCAAATCAGACTATAGCAGTGAAAATGAAGCCCCGGAAGCTGTCAGTGCCAACTGAGGAGTGTTTGTTTGCTGAATTAAAATACTCTGACATTTCACCTCCCCTCCCCCAACAGAAAAGTTCTTAAAGAGCCCGCATGCATTTGTGGCTCCACAATTACATCAGCAGAATGGTCTTAATTGTTTCGTAAAGCGTGAGACAGATTAAGTTTTCCCAGATTTTTCATGAACTTGAGTTTTTTGTCGTTATTGTTATTGTTGTTGTTGTTTTTTAATTTAGGTGAAGACATATTAAATATGAGACACCAGGACTTGAAAACTTATCTCAACCCATAGCTGTCTTACAAGTCTTATATTTTGTCTTACTTTTTTTCTTTTGGATGTTGATAAAGGTTTAAGTTACTGTTTTAGATGGGGTTAAACATTCTCACTCAGGTATGCTGTGCCAGCCTACAAGTTGTGAATGTGTTTTTATTCTGAATTATTTTAGAAAACAACTGAGAATTTCATATTGTGAAACAGAACAAGTCCACGGCGTGTGCAGCTGCATGTAGAGCATATTCAAAAGGCCTCAGAATTCCATTTTTCCATGTGTAGAGTTAAACTTTGAATGTGCCAAACTTTTTCATAACTTTTGAATCTTAATATTTTGAAAGTCTTAAAGGAGACACTGCAAAGTCTTAGACAATCTTTGGCATCTTAAAATAAAATAGCAAACCACACATTTTTTTTTTTCAGAAAATGGTGAAGTACTCAGGAATCTGGAGACAAGATATTGTAAGGAATGAACAAGGTTGCCACAGTGCATGTACCCAATTGTGTTTGCCTCTTGACGTGCCATCAGTGTGTGACGTGGTACAACGTCCACACACCAGAGCGATCACCACACCAGATACCGACATGGTGGTCTTCTCTGCCTGAGACCACCTCTCACTACATCCATTATCCCTTTGCCTTTAACCCTGACATTCAGTCTTAACACATTTTCTCTTAAATAATTTATTCATTCCAGAATGTCAAGGGTCCACTTACTATTTATTTAAAAAAATTGTTGGTGGCATTAATTTAATAATTCTTTTTTCTTACCCTCCTTCCCCAAAGAACTTTTCAGCCCTTTTCACCTCCTTCTCCTGCTAGATACAAAGGTGTACATAGTGATTTTTTGTCCCCAGAACATCTGGAAGCATTTCTGAAACAAGATACTACTAAATACCTATATTGTTGTTTTTGAACATCAGTGTATATATGGCTATAGAGCTGTGTATTTGGATACAGGTGTAGAGATTTACACTTCAACAGGTATGCCCCTGAGGTTCCCCGTGACTTTGAATCTTTTGCCAGAATTTTCCCCTAATTCAATTAAGCAACACGTGGTAGGATCTGCATCAGTGGCATTTCCCCTCAATGCCATTCAGCAGCAAGGGTCAACAGTGGTGACTGCCAGGCAGGAGAGTCCCGCAGCCAATCCTAAAGCCCAAAGCTGCGGTCCACATAGGAGTCCACAGGGATGCTGTCACGGGCTGGCACCTTTACACTGAGCTGCCTTGTCCCATCTGGCACATCTAGGGAGTTCTTTGCAAAATCCCCAGGATGCAAGAAGCCACATGACAGCCTCAAAGCAAAGATAGAGGCAAATAGTCGTGATACATCCAGAGAATGAAAGAAAACCATAGGGAAGGAGAAGGAGGGGAAATACATTCCCTAAATGGGATGTTCCTACTGTTAACTCTGGGGAACAGATCACTCCTGGGGCAGCAGACGAGTTCCTCTGGCTCACTCCCTCCATCTGTGGCTGCATGGGGGTCATGCCTACGTGTGAACAAGATTAACTGCCCTTGTCACACAAGGATTCTTCTGGAGATGTGCTGATGGGCTGGGAAGCAGTGAGGCTTCATTCCCCATCTCCTAACTGCAGGGAGCTCGGCCATGCCATTTTGACCTTCCTGAAACCAGGACCGATTGCCTAGGGGGGGAGCCTCACCCAGAGTAGTTTGATGGGAGAATGTCAGCAAATGGGACAGTTCACCTCATGGGACAACCAGAATCTGATCACCAGGACATAGGAACGGCCCCATCAGATTTCTTGAGCCATTTTGTCACTTGGAAGAAAATAGTGTACCTTCATATTTATTTAAGAGTGCTCAAGGCTATACCTAATAGCAATAAATAGGTCTAGCCAAGACATTACTGTCTATGTCATTAGCTAGGAGTGCTCTCTATAAACTGATTAAGGTACTGATAGGAATGTTTGGTTCTTAATATTGATTGGGGATTGGAACTTTGTTTTTGTACATTTATTTCAAATGAGGAGGAGGTCGTTTTCCTAAAAAAAAAAAAAAGAGTATTTATTATTGTCTTACTGGTTTCTTTTGATTATATACCTCTCCTCCTCAGTTCATTCTCACGTTTTTTTCTCTTTCTCTTTGACTCTTGCTCTTGCCCTCTCCCTCTCCTTTTTCATTTTGTTGCATAAGTAGAGTGCCGTATGGCTAGCATTGTATTGTATGTAATTAATTTTGCACAAAGGCAGACATTTAGAATAGTAGGTTAATTTTGTTTGTTTTTATGACCATGCCAAAATAATATTCTGGGCTGGTGGAGAACAAAGGACTGTTCTTTAGGACTGAAACTTGATTTTGCTTGTAGTTAAAAAAAAAAAAAAGAAACAAAAAAAGAAATCAACAAAAAAAACCAACAAAAAACACACACACTCACAGATGTTGTTTCGTAAGTGTTATAAGCACTGGATATAAATGGTATTTTTTATCACTTCTGACTAATGTGAAGCTGTTGTACGAAAACTACATGAACAAAAGTCATCTGTTTCGACTCGTGTGGGCTTGCCTCACAGTTGCCGGATTTGAGTCATTTTTATGTCTTGTTATTTCATTTATTTATGCAAAATACATGTGTGTATGAACACTTTGTTTTAGCTCCAGCTCTGCCTCAGTACTGGGGTTCAGTTACTTCTAGCCATGTTCTTAAAAATGAAAGGCTATTCAGGAATGATCTGATTGTAAACGTCTCTTTCATTGGGTCAAACAGTGATGCTGTATTTGAATCTAAATTCTGCACATAAGCAGTTTATTCTATTTATTAGCCAAGTTTGGCTCTAAATATCCATGGAAATTAAGAATGACAATCATAGGGATCACGTCATTTTATTTTCAGTGGGGCTTAAACAAAGTTTTTATGACTTCACCATCTCATTTTAGATTTTTCTAATTGTGTAAATATAACATAGAAATAGAATTTATTTTTGGTTCATGAATATTTAGTGAAATATAAGTTATGTATTTCCTTTTTGTTCTCTATCCATATATGTTGGTCCAGACTAGAAGTTGACGAGTCACTGTACCTCATGGGGTAGTGAATTATCAGCCACAGTGAGAAAGCAGAGTCCCACCTGTAGCTGGAGCAGTAAAACCCATCACTTGGGTTCTCATATAGTTTAGAACCCACTGTCCACAGACTCAGACTTTCACTTTTTTTTCGTATAGAAAGTTGATGAATTGAACATGGTGAATTTCCAGCACAGCTGGGAGAGAGTCAATTTGCTTTGTGAATCCACATAAATCTTATAAGGTAGTTCTGTGACCATTTAATAGCATGAAGCATGAATGCCATTATAAAGGCAAAAATCTTTCTCTGAGATTGGCCATTAATGAAAGTCCCACCATGCCAATTAAAGAATGTTAATCAACTTTTTTTCCCCATTGCTCCCTATTTCATAGTATCTTCAAATCAAAGGTAAAAATTACCTCCATTTTGTTAAAGAACTTGCAGGATCAGGATTTTCCTTGTCACTTAGAGTAGGGACACTGGCAGACAATCCTGTCCTAAACAATGGACCATATGGAATAGGAAGGAAGGAAGGAAAGGAAGAAGGAGAAGAAGGAAAGGAAGAAAAAGGAAGAAAGAAAGAAACAAAGAAAGAAAAGAAAGGGAAAGAGGAAGAAAGAAAAGAAAATGGAAGGAAAGAAAGAAAGGAAGAAAGAAAGAAAAAAAAAAAGAAAGAAAGAAAGGGAGAGAGAAAGAAAAGGTCAATCTGTGGACAGGAGCAGCCAGGGAGGCAGTTTTTCTGTTTCATTGGCAGATGCGATGCAGTATCTTTTTTCCAGGAAGGTACGAAAGCTTTGTTGTTTTCACCTGTATTCAGCTCACCCTTTTAGGAGCACATCAGTTTGCTTCATTTGGTATTTGATACACCCCAGCCTTGTCCTCAGGCCTGATTTGATTTGCCAGGGTCCTGACACCATCTCTCAGGCCAAGTTCTAAATTCAGGTGCGGGCTCACAGTGCTATTGAGCTTGTCAAATTCTGGCCTCCCCTGAACATTAGCCCCACTGGAGCCTGGGGTGTTTGAAAAGGGTGTGATCACTCTAGGGCTGAAATTAAAGGCTTCTTTCTTTTCCTTATGAAGCCAGGCTGCTTCTCCGGAGCACACCCTCCTGAGCGGGGAGCACGGGCACTAGCTGAAAGCAGGAATTGTTTTGAGGAAGCCCATCTAACCCCAGTAGGAAGGCAGCCCGGTCACTTGAACACCACAGCTGAGGCTGCTTCTCTCAATTTACTCGTTTTGCAAAGAGGTGACCTCTACCTACTCATTAGGGAAAAGAAAAAGAATCAGTTAGTAGTTTTAAACCGTATGAGAAGTCCTGTACCAAGTGCCAACAACTGCAAAGAATGCAGCTAGAGGAATGTATTGACTTTATTACTGGGTCTTCCTTTCTAATGAGAAAATGACAAAAATGGTTGCTGTAGCCTTGCCTGATTTTGTACACGTTTGTTTAAGGACTGAGTTGGCACTTAAACTCACTTCTCAAAGTATAATAATATTGTATGACCTCATTTGTCCTTTTTCAAAAGCACTTGCATCATTTCCTTAAGTCATCTGTCCCCTGACATGTTTTCTTCCTTAATAAACAACTTCTATCTGCTATTCCTGCCGATTATGTTCTGTTTCTGATGCCATGTACTATTGAGTGTAACCCTCTGCTAATATCACTGAAAATATTGATATGCAAACACATTTCCCTCTCATCCCCATGCCATCTTTTCTTCTGGGGACAGATTTCTTCCCAAAAGCTCATGAACAAGTATTTGGAATGCTGGTACCTTTGGGGCAGGGCTAGAGGTGGGAGGGGGAGGGGCAGAAAGGTAACGCTTAGTGCAGATACTCTTCTAATTGGTGTCCGTGGCAATATGAAAGCTTAAAGGCAACACAGTGACATATCTTGCTCAGTAGCTTCTTATTCCTGAAGAACCGCAAGCAGAAAGTGAGGCCTCAGTGCTGGTGCTCTTGGAGTACGGGGAATGTGCAAATATTTAACTGTTTTGTATGCTGCACATTTGCAGACCTGCTCATGTGCATTCTCCGTTTGTCTTCCTTTGTCATATGTGTTTTTGCTTTTTTGAAAAGTGCAGTCTTTATTGTACCCTTTCCAGCTTGTAGCAAATTAGAATGCTTAGCATTTATGTTCATTCATTATTGTATTTGCCATGTAAAATTTTTATTACCTTAGACAAGCTTATAAGCTGTTACTACATAACTTATCTTACTGTAACTCTTTGATTTCCCGACATTGTAATTTGTTTGTGATGTATATTGTGAGATTGTATTCTGTGTTAATTTAATCAGCACAATTCACTGACATGCTGGACTGAATGCTGGCTGCTGTTTCAAAAGTGTAAAGTTTGTGTAGGGCTGTTGGGACAACTGCAACTCTGTTGTCAAGGTGCTGTGCTGGTTCCTCTAGCGACACTGCGGGTGCGGCCCTTGGGACGCTAAGGGCGTTGAATACACCCTTGAGCAAATTTTAACTGCAGATATTCTTTGTAGAAATTCTGTGTATAATGCAGGTACCTACTTGGCCCGTGGCTGGTAACTATTTGGGCAATTAGAAAAACAACAAAAACCATAAAAACTAGTGTCTATTGCTGCTTTGAATATGTTTGAAAGTCTGAAAATGTAAATAGTTTATCAAAAAAAAAATCTTGTACAGTCCAGTGTAAAGTTTTTAAATGACCTTAAGGGTTGCCATCACATCTTTCTCACACTCTCCTCTTGATAATGGAAAAAAAAGTTTGCTAAGGATTAAAGAAATGAGAAAAAAAAAAAAGATTATCTTCAAATTTCAAGGAATGAATCATTGTTCTTAGCTTTGTTGCATACACACACTTCTTGGATTTCGTTGTGCAGTATTGACGTGAGATAAAACTCAACATTGAATAATCTTTCAGTGGTACTTTTCAAAGTCTTCCCCTCCTCTGCCTCATAATTAAGGGAAAAGACAAAATTGAAAGACACTGTCTTTATCTATCCTGGTGTATATTGGCACCTTAGCTACTTTTTTTTTTTTTTCCTTTTTGCACAAGGTGCTTTCCTGATATGTTAAACATGCCATCTTTGGGTGATAATGTATATGCCGTGATGGGGCCGAGGCCCCTCAGGGGAGTGTCTATAAGAACTGCCTATTTATGCTCATTTACCTCAAGACTGTCCTCTCTACCCTTAATCTAGTCGTCATCACTCCATCTTTTGTACTGCTGTTGACACTTACAAATTAAAGATAAATTTTGTTTTATGACCTCCGTGTACGGCCTTGTCTGTGCCCTGCCAGCCATTCCTACCCTGAAGCCCGGTCAGCCCTAGGCTCGCGCAGCCCTGGCGCACACTGCCTGCTGCTGGAGCCTGCAGAGCTTTCCTCCTCCCGCCGCTGCTCCTGCCTTCGCTGGGAGGTAAGTCTTCAAACCCCTTAGCCTGGAAGACTGGCCCGCTTTCTTCACTGCGGAGCACGCACTGCTGCAGCAGGAAATGCTTGTGGATTTAGATGGTAGGAACAGGATCCAAGGTGGATTTCTGTCCAGAGAAGATGAGAAAGAATGTCACTTCCTATTTGCCTGACTTCTTCATGAGAGGGAAACAGTTTATAAAAACTCCCAGCATTCCCGGGTATGAACGAATCTCGAGGGCCAACCTCTCACATGACATCAACTTCTACAAGCCTAGCAGCCAAGAGTGGAAAATGCCGCACTTCTGGAACCGTTGCCTCCGCTGTGGTTGGGAGTGGTTGGCTGAGTTCTCAGCTGCTTCTGCCTCAGAGAAGGAGAGTTCCCGGTCTCCTTGCCCAGCTATGAGTTGGCCCAGGAGCGAATGATACCAGCCTCTAAGGGGCCGAGGCCTGGAGGTGGGGTAGTGGACCAAAGTGAGGCGGGCCCTTAAAGGAGACTGGCCAAACCAGCCAAGCCAGTGCTATGGATCCAGAGGTTAGTGACCAACACCGGGAGAAGGGAGCAAAGGGCTCAAGGGAGACAGACGGGAGGCCTAGCAATTTCTTCTCTGATATTTCCTATGACAAATGCCTCATTAGAGAAAAGCCGAGGATTTGTGGAACTTTTCTTTATCACAGTCAAACTGTAAATTTGATGCAATCTGTTGTAAGTCCTGAAAACCTAGCTTTCCATGCCCCTCCCTCCTGCCCCGTGGGTTTTAAGCATAGGGAATTGCTTTGGAGTCACACGACCTGGCTCTGCCACTTGCCAGCTCTGTGACCTTCCCTAAGTAAGTCCTCTGAGCTTTCTCCTCTGTTAAAAGGGGCGATAGTCCCTACCACTCAAGGTTATTGGGGGAATTCAGTGAGATGGCACGTGTAAAACACCTAGCAGCAGGCCCGTACACAGAGCACGCGAGCGAGC
The DNA here is from genome assembly GCF_965194805.1 of Balaenoptera borealis. Classification (NCBI taxonomy): domain Eukaryota; kingdom Metazoa; phylum Chordata; class Mammalia; order Artiodactyla; family Balaenopteridae; genus Balaenoptera; species Balaenoptera borealis. The sequence goes on from NC_138868.1 coordinate 40,870,311, forward strand.
CTGCCTCCTCTGATCAGAGAATGTCTCAGCTAGGGGGGAGCGTTGGTGCCACTGGCTGAGCTTTAGTTCGGAATCTGGTCCTGTCTGTGATCACCCTTCCTTCCTCCAAGCTGGTCTCCAGGACACAGATTTCTCATTTCTAGTGTATCCTCACCACTGCCTTTGGTTTTCTTTCTAAAACACAGATCTGATCTGTCCTCCCTCTCATAATCTCTCCTAAAATCTTCTGGGTTTCCATAGCTGACCAGATAAAATCCAAACTTCCTACCCTGACACTCAAGTGTCCGCAGAGCTGCCAGCCTCATTTTCCACTGTGGCCGTACATGCCCGCGACTTCATTGCTTCTCTCACACCCTGGGGCCTACCCATGACCCTGGGACTCTCACTTCTCCTTTGGCTTGGAGTAAATCTGTTCTCTTTTCTGTTTGGAAAATTTCCTATCCTCTTTCAAACCCCACCCCAGACATCACCACCTCATCAGGCCTTTCCCAGCTCCCCAGATAGTTTCAGGCTCTCCCTCAGGGCTCCCAAGGTACGTTGAAAGGACCTCTATGATCTTGTGTACCACATTGTAATAATCTGTTTCTGTGTCTTTTCTGCTAGATAACAAGCTACCGAAACCAAGGACTGTACTTTGGTCCTCCCAGCTCCCAGCACAGTGCTTGGCATAGAGTAAGTGCTCAACACTTGTTTGTGGAATGAATGTGTGAATGGTGGCAACTTGGCCTCCATGTGTGGTACAGATGCCTGTGAGTATCAGGGTCTTAGATGGTGGGGATGAGGGAGCCTGTAGGGGTACCTTGGTATTAGCTACTTCGTTTGGAGAACATTTTTATTTGAAGCATCTCTGGTCATTTGAGGAGAACCATTTCAAGTCAGTGTGATGTTTTTTTCCTGATCAGACCTGAGGGCATTGAGTCTCCATGCTATGGGGAGGACTCATCCTGTTGGATGCCCAAGTTTCTGAGCCTAGAGTCACTGCTCTGTCCTTCTTCCTGGGCAGCCTGGCTAGAGTGTGGAAGAGACAGACCAGAAATAGGATGCTTTATGGGTTTGTCCTACCCTTTCCTTGACATCCCAGGGCCCAAGGTTACCCTTCATTCTGCCCAGGGACGAGGGGTACTGGCAGGCCTACGCCCTGGACATCCACCGCAGAAAGGGAGGGATACTTAGCTTCTCTACCTGCTGGGGAGACGAAGGGCAGTGGCCTTGCAACCTGTTCACTTAGTACCCTCTCCTTCTTCAACAAAAGAAACCCATGGTCCAGGTAATAATGACTCTTCCCTTAATAGTGCTCTAGAGCCTTGCTTACTCAAAATATGGTCCACAGATCAGCCTCAGCATCACCTGAGAAGCATTAAAGCACAGTGTGGGCCAGGCTGAGTAGCAAGCTCTGATACACAGGAGACTCTGAGAACGATTATCTACCTCTTCTCAGTCAGTGACGTACCATGGCGTGGAGAGGTTAAGGATTATTGTCCTCATCTGAATTGTGAAGGCCCCAGAGCCAGGAAATGACCCACCTAAAGTCACACGGAGATTAAATGGCAGTGTCAGAATGAACACTTGTATGTTCCAATTTTAAAAATAGTTGACAGTATTGCATATGGCCCCACAAGGGTCTGTGGAGATTACAGCACTGAATCTAGACTCTAGTTACCACCAGGCGTCCTGAGCTGTGTCACTGTGGGAGCATTGAGGCATCTGGGGACAGTGGCCTCTGACAGCTCTGACGCTGTCATCCCCTGCTCTGGCTGGGCCTGGTGCTCGGCCCTGACTGAGGGCCCAAGAGGGGCCCCAGGCCAATAGGGTGACTCTCCTAAGAGCTCATTCTGTGGTCCCTCTGTCAATTGTCCACCTACCCAATTTTTGTATTTTGGCACCAGGCTGAGTGGCCATTGAGTAGATCAATGAGGAGAGGTGTAGACTCTGGGGCTCCATTCCTAACTGTGGGAGTGGGAGACAGACTGAGACACCCAGGAAAGGGAGTGATCAGGGAAGGGGTCTGATTACATGTCACCTCGGCACTGGCACTAGGGCCCCTAGGACCCCATGTGGCTTATTCATCCAGCAGGTTTTATGAACTCGCCCCCTGGCAGGCAACCCTGATCCCGCCCCCTCTCCGTCAGTCACTGTGAGCGCTGTCTCTGCCACCTGCTCTGACGGTCCATCCACTCTCTGCTCCCTCCTCCACTTCCACCCTGTCCCCTCCTCACTGCCCCCCAGAAGGATCTTCCCCTCACAGCCTTAGTCATGACGCAGCACACACAACACAAAGCCTAAACCGCTGGCATTCATGCAGGGGCGTTCCCGCTGCACACAGGCCCTGATCTCCCTTTCCAGTCTCCACACCTTCATGCTCCTGACACAAGCACGCTGCGCGTCATTACCTGTACGTGCCACACCCTGAAGTGTCCCTCTCTCACTTCTCTTGCCACCGTCACCTCCCATACTTCAAAGTCCAGCCTAAATGTCACCTATTGTGGGAAATCTTCTGTCAAAAATTCTTCTTTTACCCAGAAAATGTGAATTGCACTGAAATGATCTGATTGCATTTGTCACATATGTCATATTGTGTCACGGGAATCTGATGGATTCCTTTGTCACATTCACTTTTTTTAATCCAATAGTCCTGGCACACACTAGATGCTCCATACATGTGTATATTATTAAAACAATTTTAAAAATGAAGGCATGAACTCATCATCCTTGAATTCAAAGTCCTCCATACTCTGCTACTGGCTATTTTTTTTTTCAGCCTATCTCCTAACCCCATGGCTTCTAGCTCTCTAGACACATCAGACTATTAATTTGTAATGTGTTCTCCCACCTCTTTGGACTTTTGGTCAGTTCATGTCCCCTGTCTAAATTGCCCTTTCCCCACATCGATCAATCACCATCTTTCCTTTCAGGGCCAACTCAAAGTGCATTTCCTTCAACAACCTCTACAAAATCCTGAGTCTACTATATAGCAGAAACTTTACTAAACATTTCATTTAACGCTTAACAACAGCTCTGAATGCTAGGTATCATTTTCCCTGTTTCACAGAAGAAGATACCGAAACTGGGAGAAATCAAGTTGCTTGGTCAGGGTCTCCCAGTAAGTCAGAATGTCTTCTGCTTGGATGGGCTGCCTCTCAGATTCCTCTAGCTCAGAATGAATCTCTCTCTCCCTCTAGTTCAAAGTTTCTCGATCTTTTTTTATTTTCTTCATTATCACCACTTAAGGAGCCTTTTTAGACATTTTCCTCACCAATAGTCCTCTACCACCCATGAAATGTAAATACTACAAATATACTACCTGCTTATGTACTCTATGTATATCTATGCTTTATTCATTAAAAAAAGATTTTTCACCTCCCAGGAGCCAATTTTTGCCCCATTGGGGGCACAATATTGCCCCTGTTGAGAATGCATGCTCTGTATCAAGTTCACTTTGAGGTTTGGCCCTTACCATGGAGTTTGTAACTGTTTCCCTACTGTATCTGGAGTTCTGCATTCTGATTACTATGGCTTAGTAACAATTTTCCCCAAAACTTAGTCATATAAAACAACCATTTATTATCCTCACAAATTCTGTGAGTTCTCAAATTTGAACAGAGCACAACAGAAGGCTTTTTCCTACTTCACAATGTCTGGGACCTCAGCTAGGAAACTCAAAAGCTGGAGCTGGGATAAAATGAAGGCTCATTTGCTCTCACGTTTGGCAGTTGATGCCAGCTGTTGGCTGGAGCTATTGGCCAGAACACGTATGTGTGGCCTCCTCATGTGCCTTGGGCTGCCTCATAACATGGTGGTGGGTGTCAAGGGTGAGCAGACCAGAACAGAAGGAGTGAGGGCCAGGTTGAGTCCTCTTTTATGGCCTAGCCCCAGAAGTCATGCAACATCACTTCCACTGCGTTCTGTCCACTGATGCAGTCACAAAGTTGTGCTCAATTCAAGGGGAGAGGAAAACAACTCCACCTCTCAATGGGAGAGTGATAAAGCTCTGAAGAGTAAATGGGACTGGATATGTTGCTGTAGCCATCTTTGGAAAACACAGTATGCTGTACTCTGATATCTGTCTATCTGTGACCCTTGTGCCCCACCTCCAACTACCACCTCATCTTCATAGGGCCTTGCACATGGTGCAATGTTGGTATATGTGTTTGAAATTTACTTGGATACTCTAAGTTGAGAGGGTAAAACCCCAAGCTTTGGTCCATTCCTGCCGTTACCAGTATGTGGTTACCATGGTCCAGAGATCCCTGGAGAGGTCAGCTTTGGGCAGGAAGCTCACTGATGCACCAGGGTACTCCAGAACAAATGGTAACTGAGTAGCAAGCATTACAAGCAAGATCCTGGTTAAAGTTTTCTTTTTTTTTTTTTTCCTCTCAGAGGCAGTCTGTTATTCTGGAAATATTCAAACCAGTTAAATTCCAGTATAGATAGATAGATAGATAGATAGATAGATGATAGATATATAGGCAGATAGATAGAACGAGTGAGTGAGTCACCCAAAGTATTTGCAGTAGAATTTGACATATTCATTTCTATAGAAGCCTGTCAAACTTATGTTGTCAATAATTAGCAAAGTACCAGTCTATCCCCTTTTGGTAATATTCTACCTGTATCGATATTTCTGTCAACACTACTCTCATCGATACAACAAAAGATGTTTTAAAATGGTAATAATCAGTACTAGGAGTCATAAAATACCCAAAAAAATCAACACTTTTCAGACTTGGGAAATGATAGTTTGATGTTCTAGCAGTCCCTAAATATGTCCTACATCATCAGTTAAATCCAAAAAGTTAAATTGAGAAAAACAGTGTCAACCTTAAGACAATCTATTAAATTTCTGACCTTGGATTAATATTAATCAGCTAACGGATATTATTATACATACCCAAACCAGATCTAAAGAAGCAAGGATATTTAGTGCATTCTTTTATTTGAATCTTATTTATAATTTTATTTTAAAATATCATTATATGTTAATTTTAATAAAAACTCCATTAGTATTTCCATTACCAGTGTCATTATATGAAAAGAATAAATGAGGCTGGATCCTTATCATTAAATGCAAAATATAGAGTTTAGATACATTTTTGGGAATGAAAGACACACTGATATCATTAATGAACAACACAGGCAGGTAGGAAAGTTAGGACAAAAAAACAATTATTTGACCACAAATAATAATCAGGATCCTGATCCCCAGATAAGCCAATTGTTCGTTCTTCCCTGATATGATATTTACTGCCCTGATTCACCCTTGAGTTAGAATATATTTAACTGCAAAAATTACTCATATAGTCTATATTTGGAGAAAAACCTTTATGAAATCATCTAAATGCACTGTTACACATTAAAAAATCAATTCACTTAGAAAAAGCACTTGTTTATTAATACTGAAAAGAACACCTGCTAAATATATGGGTTAGAACTCTGTTTGGAAGTAAATTCCCAAGGCAGCCTTAGGTCTGGGTATGGGGGCACCTTTACTTCTCCACCTGCAGAGATAATCTGGACCCTTTGTGAGTGCCAGGAAGGCAGGTAGTTGATGTGCTGGCTGATGTCGGCCAAACATGCTTGCCCTGGACAGAGCTGTGGAAAAGACAAGTGGTCTGGACCTTAAATTGTGTCAGATAAGACATACCAGGGGATAAATACTGCAGCTATAAATACAGCTCAAGAAACTGGATCATTTTTCAAGCTGTTGAATTTCAAATGCTTGCCAAGCAGAGTGTAATATCTGGGACTCTCTATTTTTGCAACTCTACTGCAAGAAATGGCTAAACTCCAATTAATTTAACCAAGAAAATCTGGGAAGTGAGGACCAGAAGAGTTAAATTGTCCAATCAAAATTTGGAATTGATATTAATTTCACAAATTTTAAGATGCTGTTTGGAGGAAATTCAATTTAACCCTAAATTTCAGTCAACTCCACAATGATAGACTAAAGAAATACAGGACACACTAAAGAAGGTTGAATATTGATTAATCTCTCTATTGCAATCCTGAGGGTCAGACTGCTCAGATAATGTGAATTGCATCAAGTTTTCTGATTGGTCATCTAGGGGGATAATTCAGAGTTGAAGAGAGCTGGGAAATCTCCTTTTCCAAATAAAATAAAACAAAACAAAAACCCACAAAGCTTTGGTGAGATCAAATACTGCGTTATTTAGATTTTGTTGATTATAAGTGACAGAAACCCAATTTAGATGGCTTCTGCAGGCAAAAGGGATTTAGTGGCTTACATAACTGGAAAAGTGCAAGGGTAGCATAGCTTCAGGCATGGCTGGATACAGGTGTTCAAACAGGGCCATCTAGACTTGATGTCTCCATCTCTCCTCTCTGCTCTGGTTGGCCTTGCTACCAGGTAGTCTCTTTCCATGAGCTATTCCTCTGCAGCTCCAGACATATTCTCTCAGCTTTAAGTTCCACAGAAAAAGAGGGCTTATATAGCTGCTTCCTCATTTTCCAATTTTAAGAATTAACGACAGAATTCCTACTCTGGGCTCATACTTTGTATCCCTACTTTTCAGTCAGAGCTCACAGCTGAGATACGTGGAAAATTATGATTATTTTCTCTTTCCTGCATGAGTTATTTTTCCCATTGTTCAGAATTTTATCTAGTTTCTTTCTTTCATGAAGTTGTCTACGTACTAATCATGAACATAGCGTTTCCATCTGTGTAAATATCCTCACAATGTGTTAAAACACATTAGTTTTTTATCAGTTTTATCTTCCTGAACAACTGTTTTCAGTTCCAAAATAGTTCAGTTGCTTGATAGGCCTACTGCACAACTTTGGTTCCGGGCTCTTCCATCCCCCATCATATCTGCATTGGATACCTTTTCTTTCTCTTTCATTGTTTACTTCCTTGTTTTGGTGGAGCACATCCTGCAGGTGCCTCTTGAGAAAGGGTGTCTGAGAGATACATTTTTCTTCAGACTTTGTCTAAAATATATTTATTCTACACTTAATATTTATTCTACTGTTAATAATTTGGCTGAATAGAATTCTAGGTTGGAAATTGTTTCTCAGTAAAGTTTTGAAGGTATTGCCTCAGTGTCATGTAGCTCTCAGCATAGCTGTTGAGAAATCTGATGCATTCTGATTTTTGTTCCTTGGTTTGCAACATCTCTCTCTCTCTCTCTCTCTCTCTCTCTCTCTCTCTCTCATAACTTGTAGGATCTCCTTGTCCTCAGCATTCTGAAATTTTATGATGATGTGCCTTGGTATGGGTACATATTTATTCACTGCACTATACTAAGTACTCATTGGGCCCTTTCAGACTGGAAATTCATATCCTTCAGTTCTGGAAAGTTATCTTGAACTATTTCTTTGATGACTTTCTCCTCACATTTTCTCTATGTCTTTCTGAGGAACTCATAAATTCAGATGCTGAACCTCCTGATGTGGTGTTATCCTTTTATTTTTCTTTTCCATTTTTTATTTTCTTGTAAGTTTTCTCTATGTTTTGGAGAAATATCTTAAACTTACTCTTCTACATGTGAATTGAGTTTTTCATTTCTGTATCATATATTTAATTTCTAAGTGCTTTTCTTTGTTGCCTGAAAGTTTCCTTTTTTATAGCACCCTGGTTTTGTATTATGAAGGCTATAACTTCTCTTATCCCTCTGAAAATGTTAATTTCTTCTCCTTACATGATCACTGTTTCCTCTTAATTGCTTCATTCATTCATTCAACTAATATTTATTGAGCATTTACTATATGCTAGGCAGCTACAAAACTTGGACTAATTCAGCAAACAAAACAAAGATATAGGTCCTTGTGCAGCTTATGTTTTGGTTGCTTATTTTGTTGTCTTTTTTAAATACTAGAGACTTTGCTAATGTGTTTGGTGAACCTCAGCTCTCTGTTTATGTTTAGGTAGGGTACAAAAAACCCCAGTGGAACGTAATATGTCTGAGGGAGGGCTTGTCACTTCTTATCTTTACTGTAAGTGACATGGCTGCTCTGTTTCCTTGGAGAACTTCTGATGTCAGCATCTTTGGATCTTCTATAAGATTCATCCAGAAAAGAACTTCCAGTCTCCTGCCTTGTAGGTCTAAGCCTGGCTGCCAGCCCCCTGGGGACAGAACTGGGAAATATTCAGATATTAACTTCCATTTAATGCCTCATTTTTGGTCACAGATACCTAGAGATTCTCTGCTTCACCCTCGTAGAGACTAAGTCTCCAGTCTTTGCTAGAGGGGGGAAGGGCAGTCAAGGTGTCTGTTCAGAGTCAGGGAGACGATCCACTTCTTAAACAGACTTTCAACCAATTCTTCTATTTTAGCCTCACCTTTACTTTCATTTACAGGGACATCAGTAGTGATGCCTGAGCCTCTAGACTCTCAGATTTAGAGGGTTCTGCCATGCAAGTCATTTTACTTCTGTGGTTGCCGACTGCTGGCTTGGGCATGTGCTTTCCTGGGCCTGCTAAATCATTTCCATTTCACAGTCTGCTTTCTGCCTTCTGAAAGTTTAGTGGTAAGGTCTTCTTTACTGTTCTCTTTGTCCTCTGGGCTTATGACTTTAAAAACAACCCTTTACAAATGTTTTAGTGATGTTGCAGGAAAAAGCTGACATTTTTAGATGTTTTCTGAATCCTTAGTGATTTTTTTTTTTTTAAAGAGTGAAGAACTTAAAGTTCTTTTGTACCTACCGTGGGCCAGATACAGAGCTAGGCACTTCTACCTACACTCTTGAACTTAATCCTCACAACAGTGAGGTTCTTGGAAATGGAAAGAAAGGCTCAGACAGATTAAATAATTTGATGATGATTGTTTTAACTCATCATAGAAATAATTGGTTAAAAAACCATTATGTGCCTCAAACTGTGCTGGCTGCAGAGGATGAGTGAGTTAACGCTGAAGTCAGTCATCTGAACCTGAAACTTGGGAGCATCCTAGACTCTTCCATTGTCCTTCCCGTATCTTACGGCTTTTATCTCCTCAGTGTTCCTCAGCTGTGCCCTCCCCTTCTTCCTGGATGGCCCTGCCTTGGTTCAGGACTTTGGGATCTCATTTCTGGACCTTCCAGTAATGTAACCCCCGGGCCTCATGCCTCCAAGCTCCCCACCACAACTGCAGCCAAGATGGTCTTTCTAAACTGCAAATCTGATCATATTACTCTTTTGCTGAAAACCTAAATGTGGTGGACATATAACTACTACCTACCAGTGTCCAGCCCAGCTGCCTGGCAGTGATTTCTACTCAGGGAAGCACCTAATTTGTCTCACTGTCCTCAGCACTTAGTGCAGGGAACAGCATGCTCGTCAGCACCCATAAATGTTTATTGAACTGAGCTAAACATAATAGGCCAGCCCTCGTGAACTTACATTCCACCTCTCAAGTGGATTGGATTCCACCCAGATTCCAACCCAGATCTGATTCTAGGCCTCTCGATGGCTTTGCTGTTGCACACCCCTGGCTTGCAGCCTTCCCTTCCTTCACCCTTGGGTGCCCTCCATGAGGTGCCTCTCACTACCCTCCAGGCTGTCATCTGTTCACACCCTTCTTCTTCTTCTTCTTCTTCTTCTCCTCCTCCATCCCTACAGAGAAAACGAAGCACCTAGCCTGATACGCCGAATACCAGGAGGGTGGGATGGGAAGGAGCCATAGGCCCTTTCCCTTGGTCAAGACAGGAAATTCCCCTCTCTGCACCACTTGGGATGGCCTTGGAGGCTCAGCTCAATTTTAGGTCCTGAACCTTCCAGAGTTGTCCATGTATTTAACTTCTCCCTAGGAGCAGCTGATTAGATTGTTGGGGGAGGGAATGGGGGAAAAGGAAGGGTAGAATAAGTTTATTTGCTTTCAGCATTACCCATACAGCATTAGGTGGGAATTTCCAAGAAATTATGTGGCAATGACATTATAACTTTCACACGATGGCTGGCGGCAACGTTATAAAAATATTACCTAACACGACTCCATATGGACATACGAAATTTCATTCCATTTTACACATGTAATTAAGTGGCCCACATAATGAAGTACTGTGTGTGCAAAGAGGGAGATGCCTTTGGTAGGTGAAAGATAGCTGGGCCAGAAACAAAGCTGGCACTTTAAAGGGAGAATAGTCAAGCAAGGGTGGCTGAAAATTATTGCACGTTATTCTATGAACAACTTAAACGTGATGGATTATTTTCCCCTTAGAGCTGGTCTTCTGGTTGTAAGCAAGACAAATACATTCAATATCCTGCTGCTAATATACTCTCTCTCATCCTGTTTACTAAAGGTGGTGAGTTAAAAAGTGCTAAGCTTGGAATCGGACAGAGCCAGGTTCAAATCCCAGGTTGCCACTTCCTAGCAAAGTGACGTTGGGTGAGTGGCTAAGCCAGTGCTCTCAGAATGTGGTCCCTGAACCAGCATCATCCATCATCTGGGTGCTTCCTAGAAGTTCCAATTCCAAGCAACACCTCAGACCTATTGAATCGGAGTCTCTGAGGGCGGGGCCAGGAACCCATGTTTTAACAAGTCCTCCACGTGATTCCAATGCACACTAAGAATAAAAGCTACCTGCCTGAATTATCAAGGTCTCAATTTCCTTCCCTGTAAATGGATCCTTTATGGTAGAAAACCCAAATCAAAGTAGCTTAAATAGAAAAAGAATTAAATGATTCACAAAACCAACATCCAGAAGTAGAACTACATTCTGGTGAGGCATAGTCCAGCATCTCAAACGCTGTCACCCAGGATCCCTTTATTTTGAGTTCCTGACATCCTGGCGTAAAGAGGGCTCAAAAGAGAAATTCAGCTGGGGTCTGAAGTTACAGTTTCTGCATACCTGAGTTTTAGAACCAAAATTCATATTATTTTCATGTTTATTAAGCAGCTAACCCATGCCAAGCATCGAGTCGGGGTTGACACATGATGTTCGGTCACCAACGTCAACTGGCTTGAGGTTCCCTGGTGCACTGTAGCATGCCTTCCCCTTTGCTTTTGAACATGCTGCGCATCTTTTCTGAATTGCCCTTCTTCATCAGGCCATCAGGGTAACTCCCATTTATCATTCAGAAGCTACTTGGACATGGACTATTTTCTAAAGCTTTTCCCAGCTCCCCTGCCAGTGATCATCTCTGCTCATTTGTGCTTCCAAGGCCCCTACCATGCGCTCTCTCCTCTGCCTGGTGTTCATCGGGTCGTTATATGCTTATATGATCTGCCTTCCACCCCAGTCAGTGTTCTCCTTGAGGGCAGAGCCCTTGTCCCATCATTTTAAAACCTCTAGCCCCTGGCATAGGGCCCAGTACAGCACAGATGCTCCACCAATCATATTGAACTGAACTGACCCTTCTTAGAACTGTGAGTATCTTTAGAAAGCCAATCCCAAGTTCAACACTGTGCAGGACACACTGGGGGTTACAGGCTGTTAGTCCCTACACTGCCCTACAGCCTCCATTGAGCTCACAAAAGACTCACAAAAATTAGCTCAATATCATTCTGAAGGGGCTTAGTGATTATCTAGGCTAGAGCAAGGCTGTCAAACACAACTTTCTGCAACGATGGGAACATTCTATGTGTGTAATGACTCAAGTCGTGGCCACTAGCCACGTGTCTATTGAGCACTTGAAATATGATCAGTGAGACTGAGGAGCTGAATTTTAAATTTTATTTTACTTAATTTAAATTTAAAAAGCCACATGAGTCTAGTGGCTACCATATTGAACATTGCAGTCCTGAAGGATGACTTAGAGTAATCTGGTGAAAAGGAGAGTGGCAAGGTTATTCTAGAAGTAGCATATACAAAAGCATGTTAGGGAAACTTCAGACAACCCTCTTACAACTTTAAAAGCAGGCTCAGTGGCCGCCTGTGTCCTAGTTCTACCCTCAAAGCCCTGGAACTGCCAAATTTTCAGTTTCAATGAGTCAGCAGATGCCAGTTACGTGGAAGCTGGATTCCATTAATCAATTCCAAAGATATCCTATAGGGCTGAACTGAAATGTGATGAATTATGCCAGGAGACATTCATATTCCTAACCTTTCCTTTAAAAATCTGTTCCCCCATCCCATGAAAATTTTAGGGAGCCTATGAATTTCAAAACATTTTTCTTGGGTAGGATTCCCCTTTTATAGGCTCTGTGGGAACTTGGGAATCCACAAAGGCAAATACTTCAGAAAGAGGCTGTGTGAGGGTGCTCAGTGAGGTATGAGGGTAATACTAGGTTCCTGGGGGTTGGTGGGTAGGAAAGTATCTGCTCTGGGTCTCTTGTTGGGACTCCCTAAAACAGGTAAATAGAGAAAGCAAGAGGCGTCCATTGGGAAGAACCTTGCCCACCAAGGCCTCTTAGCCATCTGTGCAAGAAGTGGCCAGTGTCTGAATGCCCCATCCTCCATGGGGAGGGCCTGGCTTGTCTGGACTTTGTTCCCCAGATGGAGCTGGAGGGATAGGGCTCACCTGCTGAAAGCCAAGAGATTGAACAAAGTGGGAAGGTGGGTATGCGAGCGGAGACTGAGCAGCCAACTGATGCTTATGAGGGAAACTGATGCTTATAGAGGTCTGGGTAGGGGAGGATGGGAATGAAAGTGGATAAAGCCTAGAGTTAGGGGTCTGGCAGACAAGCATGAGTGAAGCAGGAGCCAATGATGGGCACGTGTGTGTTGTAAGGTTAAGGTGGTGATGGGAGAAGTCCTGAGTGAGCAGAAAGAACAAATATCAATTCCAATAGGCCACTGAATATAACAGTAGCTTTTGAGAAAATAAGCAAAAATAAAAACAAAATAATAATGAACGTACACATTGACTAGAAGTATACAAATAGTGAATTATATTGATTGCTTTCCAAATATTAAACCAACCTTGCACTCGTAGAATAAAGCTCACTTGATAATGATGTCTTTTTCTTTTTATACATCGCTAGATTTGACTTGTTAATATTATGTTAAGGATTCTTGTGTCCATATCCATGAAGAATGCTGGCCTGTGATTTTTCTTTTCTTGTAATGTCTTTGTCTGGTTTTGGTATCAGGATAATGCCATACTCTTAAAAATGAGCTTGAATAAGCTTAGTATTCTTTTTATAAATATTTGAGAAAATTTACCAGTGACACCTCTAGACCTGGAATTTTCTTAGGGGTAAGGCTTTTAATTACAAAATCAATTTATTTGAAAGATATGGAATGATTCATATTTTCTATTTTTTAAGTAAGTTTGGTAATTTGTTTTTTAATGATTTTGTCCTTTTCATCTAAATTTTCAAATTTACATCATTGATCAAAAGTCAAAGAGACTTTGCATAGTATTTCCTTATTCTCCTTCCCTCTTTCATTCTTTTTTTTTAAAATAAATTTTATATTCTTTTTTTTTAATTTTTATTTATTTATTTATGGCTGTGTTGGGTCTTCGTTTCTGTGCGAGGGCTTTCTCTAGTTGCGGCAAGCGGGGGCCACTCTTCATCGCGGTGCGCGGGCCTCTCACTATCGCGGCCTCTCTTGTTGCGGAGCACAGGCTCCAGACTCGCAGGCTCAGTAATTGTGGCTCACGGGCCCAGTTGCTCCGCGGCATGTGGGATCTTCCCAGACCAGGGCTTGAACCCGTGTCCCCTGCATTGGCAGGCAGATTCTCAACCGCTGCGCCACCAGGGAAGCCCTCCCTCTTTCATTTTTAATATGGGTATCTTTTGCTTTCTCTTCTTTTTTCTTGCTCAGTCTTGCTAGAAGTTTATCATTTATCGATCTTTTCAAGGAAACAGCTTTTGGTTTTATTGATTTTTCTCAATTGCTTGTCTGTTTTCTATTTCATTGATGTCCACTCTCATCTTTATTATTTCCTTCCTTCTACTTACTTTGGGTTAAAAGAGCTTTTCAAGTTTTGCATATGTTGTTCCCACTTAATGGAACCCTCTTCCTCAAATCTTTTCTGGTTCACTTTTATCTGTCCTTCAGATAGACTTAATCGTCACTTTCTTTTTTTTAAAATTTATTTAGTTTTATTTTTGGCTGTGTTGGGTTTTTGTTGCTGCGTGTGGGCTTTTTCTAGTTGCAGCGAGCAGGGGCTACTCTTCCTTGTGGTGCATCGCGCTGCCTTCTCTTGTTGCGGAGCACGGGCTCTACGCGCTTCAGTAGTTGCAGCACGTGGGCTTGGTAGTTGTGGCTCACGGGCTCTAGAGAGCAGGTTCAGTAGTTGTGGCACACGGGCTTAGTTGCTCCACGGCATGTGGGGTCTTCCCGGACCAGGGCTCGGACCCTGTGTCCCCTGCACTGGCAGGCAGATTCTTAACCACTGCGCCACCAGGGAAGCCCAATCGTCAATTTCTAAGGGAAGGCTTTGAAAGCCTCTTCAGCAGAAGAGAAAGTTGGGATTGGCTGAATCTATGGCAACTTTGGCTGTCATTTTGCTGACATGAAGGGGAAGAAGGAGTTAAGTTCTTTAGAAGCCCCAGGAGCAGAACACTTTAGGTCAATGATTAACCAACTCTAGCATCCCCAGGAATCACCTGGAAAGTATTTTAAACTTAATTGTTTTTGTTTTTTGTTTTTGAGACATCTTCCCAATATCTCTTTGGACTGAGAAACATTTCCCTGTTCACAAAGGGCCCTTACTAGGGAAAAAGCCAGGCATGTCAAAAAGGCAAACGTTGGCTGGTGTGTGCATGAGCATACTGCATGTTTCAAACAGGTGCTGTTTTTGATTTTTTAAAATAATGCATTCAAACATTATTTACCTTGATTACTGAGTTTCGGGGGCACCCCCTTAAATTTTGCACCCAAAGAGAGTGCTTCATCTGCCTCACGCTAGTGCCGGCCCTTAGGGAATACACAGGTAAAGTATGTATAAAGTACCCAGCTCAGTATGGGTCTCAAGAAGGCCTCTGTGAATCTCAGCTCCTAAGGTCACTGTCAGAATTTCAGTAGGGCTCAGTGAGCAGCGCAGTGGACACTCCAAGGCAGGGGCACCAACTCTGCCATGGGGAGCAAGATGTGCTGATATTTGAGCAGGTCTTGAAAACAGAGTAGGAGTTCATCAGGCAGAAAAGGGGGGAAGGGTCTTCCAGAAGAATTTTTTAAAGAACAGAAAGACATTGTGCGTAGCTAGATCCGGGATGGGTGGAGAGGCCTGGTGATGGATGAGGCAGCTTAGATGTGTCTGATCCAGGTGGCCTGGAAAGCCCAGGTAAGGGCCTAGAGCTTTGTTTAGTAGGTGATGGCCTGGCCAGAGGCATTTGAGCAAATGTTCACTGACCTCTGCAGAGCACACTGCATTAGCCTCAGCTTCCAAGGCCACATGATGGAAATCATAACCTCCTCCGGGAGAATTAAGTGAGATGGTGAATGTGAAATTTGGAATCTTAAGGGTCATGCTAGTGAGTAATTACATAATAAGATTCCCTCACACTCTGTGATTATTCCTCCTGCCTGATTCTGAGAGGACCTCTGCATACAAGCTCATATCAGATGAGGGTGCCATTATAATGAGCCTGAAATGCAACTTCACCCAGCTGGGAGTAGGCGGAGAGGACAGCCGCAGCCTGGCAGAGTACTGAGACGCGGGCTGTCCCCTCTCCCCGTCTTGCCCCCAAGCCTCCTCCTCAGCCCTCTCCCAGTGTTGAAATGGTCCCTAGCATCTACTCCCAGCACCCCACTGCCACGCGCTCCCTCCCCACAATCCCGCTCTTTCTGCCCACACAGTGGGGGAAGGGGAGAGGGACACGGCCTCTTTCTGAGGAGGGAGACAGTGCAAGACGCATCAGTAAGAGTTGAAGCAAATCATCCCAGGCACAGTGAGCAGTCAGAGACGATGTGTCCACCTCCACCAGCTTCACACAGCCGCCAAGGGTTACGCGCACCCTCACTCGCTATGACTCAGGTGTCTCTGGTCGTTCTGCACACCCAGGAGCTGCACACTCAGGGGTTGGACTGCTTACTCCCACGGACACCCCCGAGACCTTCCACACCTGCTCAGTGCCACCTACATTCATTATCACCGACACTCAGGGGCGGCCAAATTCCATGACTGAGGAGCTGGAAGGATGAGGGTGGGGGCAGAGGGAGTAGGTAAGGAGAGGACCCTCCTCGTTTATCTTATGGAGTCGTTCTCCTTTCTCAGGGAAGTTCTGTCAAGTGTTTTGGTTGGAGGCCACCGTCTTGTTTTTCCTTCTTCGTTCGGCTTCTTCCTGTGTAGTCCTGGAATAACCTCCTGGGAATACTTGTTCTTCCAAGGGTTCTTCTGCCCCCTCAGTCTCCTCCCCGACTCCTCTACCCCACAGCCCGTATCACAGTCGATTCTGGAACTAATTTACATGCACAGCACTTTAGAGTTTCTGAACATCACCTGATTCTCACAGAGGGAGAGTCTGTTATGATTCCTACCACACACCACATGGATGAGGAAATGGAGTCTCAGATCCATGTACAAGTTCATGAAGTAGAGAGAACCATCTACTGATTTTGCCTGCCTGTCATACCATCTAGTCCTCTTCCAGTTACAGCCATCCACCTCCCGTAGGGACTCCCTGGGTCTCAGTTTTCTCATCTGTAAAATGGGATTGATTATAATAGTGTCCAGGGCCAGACAACGAGAAACCCAGAAAAGTTGACAATTCTGTGTTTCAGAGATGTATGCTTTAAACATTTGTTCTATGTTCATTTACTGGGGGGTAGTTTAGGAGATGGAGGTAGTTTAAGAGATGATGCTGAGGTTTCAACCAGGCAAGGACACTCTGGGCCCTGGCTGGTGCTCTGAGGGCTCTGGCCTCCAGGCCCCTCTGGTGTTACCCAAGGAGATTTAGGAAGTGGGGAGTGCTTGGGTGGTAGAAGAATCAGTTTCCTCTCCTCTCTGTGTGCGGGGATCTGAATTAGCTTCGCATTTCTGGTTTATTCTAGTGATGTTTCAGTGCCCATTAATGACTGGGGCGCTGTGCGGTGCCCTGGCTGACACTCCCTGAGACTTGCTGGTTGTGAGGATCAGATAAGAAAATGCATGGAAAATGCAGGGCAATGCTGGGCACATAGTAGATGCTTCATTAAAAAGTCGTAGCTGAGCCCGGACTATAATTCCCCAGCCCAGGGCAGATGAGTTCAGCGCTTGCCCAGACTCTATTCTCAGGCCCTGCACAGCCAGGCCGGCCTTGCCCCCCACCGCGAGGAGACCTCTCTAATTTTCCAAACGGGAGACACAGAGCCCCCAGGGCCGACAGCGATCCTTCCCGCCCGAAGGTGGATGGTTTGGCTGCCGAGTTCCCCGAAAATTGGTTCCGCATGTTGCCGACATCAGGCCCGAACGTTTGCTCAGCACACAGCCGTGAGGGCCCTCCGGAGAGGCTGAAATCCCACACCAGCCTCGCCATCCGCCCCCAGCCGCAGGCTGCCAAGCCGCTGCCCGCAGCCAACTCCCAAGGCCAAGTGGTGGGAGAACAGGGCATTGCCAAAGGCTGGGGCGTCCCAGAGCCCCTCCCGGGCCCCCAGGCGGCGGCCTTGGCGCCACCTGGTGGCTGACTGTGGAACTGCACCAGCTAGGCAGCCCCTCTCTTGCCCTGGCCTGGGGACTCAGAGTGTGTTGCTGGAGGGCTAAATCCGCAATAGATGGTCCTTCTCCCGTTCCAGGAACTTCCCAGGGCAGGGAAATGCGGTTCCCAAGGCTGGGCTATTTTTAAACGTCAGCATCCGCCATGCAGATGCTCTGTTTACTGCTGATGTTCCAAGCCTGTGAGAGGATCTGTGCATTTAACCAAAGGCAGATGCCAGGATGAGAGTAATTAGGCTGGGCTGGGCCTGTCTATTCCCAGGCCTGGGCAGCTGGGCAGGGAGAGGGCCGGCGGGCCACCCTGAGGCTGAGGTTTCCACTGGGCAAGGAGACTCAGGGCCCTGGCCGGTTTCTGAGGGGCTCTGGCTCCCAGGTCCCTCTGGATGACTTGGGGAGATTGAGGGGAGGTCTCTTAATATCCCCCTATTTGATTAGTATCATCATTATTGTCAACAACCTTTGCCAAGTAAGAGTGCTTCATAAAGGGCAGGTGTAATTTTCCCCATTTTGCTGATGAGGAAGCTGAAACTCAGAGCCATTAAGATATTCACCCAAGGTCGCCTAGACAGTGAGGGCTTCAAAGTTTTTAGAGATTTTTTTTCCAGGGGGGAACCTGACCAGCTATTTCACCTCCCATGGCTTCCGGTCACTTTCAGGACCAAAGCCCTTTGGGGGCTGTTCAGCTTGTCCAGGGAGGGCCTGGGCCTGCCTTTACAGCCTGCTCTCCCCCTGTCCCTCCCTCTCCCCCTTGGCTCTTTAGACATCCCAGAGTTGTACCAGCCCGTGTTACCACCTTTAAGAACTTTTGCACGAGCTCCTTCTCTGAGTCCTCGTCACTCTTGCCTCCACCCCAATGGACTCCAAACTCAAAAATATCTATAATCTCATTTCAGGTCTGATGACCCCGTGACTAAGGTCATCTTTGTCCTCCTATCTCTGCCACTTAGCATATGGCTTGTCTCAGAAAAGTCTTTGCTGTTGGTGAATGAGTGAGTGAGTGAATACGTGAGAAGATTCAAAAGGAGAAGGCTCTGTGTGAATTCTTGAGGGACTCTAAGGTCTCCTTTGAGAAAACACTGTAAAATTAGACAAGGCAGTGTGAGTGACCTGCCAACCAGGCCTGGGAGATTGGGGCAGGCTTTGTGGGGGTCTTCCTGGAGGAGGAGGAGCAGAAGGGTGGTAATGAGGGAGAAGAGATTGTGTCTTGAGAAATGAGTACCATTTGGTGGCGGGGCAGGAGGAGACACTGCAGCTGAAGGCAGAGAACACAGCAGGAATCCCAGCACGAAGGGCCACCACACCTATGGTGTGTTCCACGGGCTCCTAGGTCCGTCCTGGCTGAGGCAGGCTGCACATGAGAGGTCTCAGCCCCCAGCCCATCCTGGGAGGTGGGAGTTGAGATGGGCAACAAACTGGGACTAGTTGAGGACTAATGGGGGATTCCTAACCCCACTCTTGCTCTTGAGAACGGTTGGCTGCCTCGGTTTCCCTGATTAGCCCTTTGGTTGCCTCAGGAGCCAAGCCCTGGCCTGAACCTCCAGCAGCAGGGGGACAGACTTTGAGAGGCCTCGAACATCAAGCCAAAGAGCGTGGCTATTATGTAGCGGCCAGTTACACAGACCTTGTGGGCTTCTGTGGGTGTGCAGTGGGGTACCTATTGCAGACAGGTAGGCCATTGGAGGCCAGTGCAGCAACCTTGGGGTGGACGGGGAGGCCCGAGTGAAGGCTGTGTAAGAGACAAGGGAGACCTAAGGGAACAACTGATCCATGCTCGTTACTGCACGGACACTGATACTCTAGACCAGAGAGGAGAGGACAGTTGCCCAGTTTTACACAGCACATGCATGGTGCCAGCCCCAAGTCAGCAAGGGTCTTTTGGGCTTCTCAAGAAGCTCTCTTGTGCTACCTCATTTCTCCGCAGGAGGCAGCAGGAGGCAAAAGCAGTCCTTTGAATTGAGGCAGGTCTGGGTTTCTGTCCCAGCATCCCCATTCATAAGCTGTGTGACCCTGGACAGGTAACTTAACCTCTCTGAGCGCAAGTGTTTTTACCTTTCAGATGGAGACAATGCTACCTTCTCACAGGGCTTTTAGGGGAATTTAAGAGCCGTGAAAGTGCTCAGCACCTGACACCTAGCAGGGCCTTCCCAATACCTCTCTTAAACAGTTTTAGCTTTTGAAGGATCCGGAGATCATTAGAAAGAGGCAACAGCTAGTTGAAGGGCCAGAGAGGAGGGGCTCAGAAAGGGGACAGGAGGCAGCCAGACCATCCACCTGGCCCTGGGGTCCCCTCTCCAGTCTCGAGGCTGGTAGAACCCATGCAGTGGGCAGCGAACCAGCCTCCAGGCCCAAGAAGCCACTCTCCACCTCTTCCTGTGGCCTCCAGAATCTCCCCACCTCTGCCAGGAAAAGCTACAAGGCCTTTGAACTGCTCAGGTCCTGGGCTCCTGGATGGACTAGGACCGGGGCGGCAAATATCTGGGCAGCCAGCGGCCACGTTCGGGGCTTTCTGTCCTTCCTGCAGGATCAGCATGTGCCAGGGGTGCCCAGCTGCGAGGACAGCGGGCCCGGCCACGCGTAGGCAGTGGGCGGACGCGAAGCCTGCGGATCCCCGGCGCCTGCAGCGGAAGCCCCCGGCCGAGGACGGAAAATGCCGCACAATGCGTCCTGTTGTAATCCCCAGAGCTGGCGTCACCGGGGCCTGTCCGAAAACTGTGTCGTGCAGGGTCTGAACTCATACTTGTGTGTCTGCCACGGGAGCCGGGGGAGTCGCGGGGGCTGCAGAGAAGCCCATAAAAACAACCCCAAACGTTTCATTTGCTTTCGCACTTTTTTGCTGCAGACCACTTGGCTGCCCGTGCCAGCTGGGAGCTGGGGCCCAGCAAGAGCGCAGAGTTATGGGGCAGCGCTAAGTGCTCTGTTTGTATGAAACTGCCAAAATGTTAGTACAAAGTGGTAGGTGTTTGTGCTGCAGATAATAACTGATGGGCTCCCGGGCCGGGAGGCGGACGCCTGGTTATTACGGCCGCGGCTCTTCTGAGAAACGCTGCAGCCGCCTCCAGAGCAGCGGCAGTATTTTTCTGAGCACACAGGGCCGGCCTGGCAGCTAATGGGCACGCCTGGGCCTCATGAATCAGCCCCGAGAGGGGTGGAGGCCAGGCCACTGGTGTTTATCTGATTCTTGGGGTTTGCCCTCGCTGGCCAAAGAAGACCATTCCTCGGAACGTTCCAGAACCCACTGTGCTGCGGCAGGAGTAGAGTCCTGTTTGGGGGATGCCAAGTGCCTGAGTGTCCCCTTCTCCGGAGGCTGAGGAAGCTGTCATCTAGAGGGGCTCGGGGGCTGTGGGCAGGGAGTGGGAGCCCAGACTCTGAAGGACGGTTCAGACTCTGCTGGGAGAGAAAGTTTTCCTGAGTGTGAGGGGCTCCTGGAAGGGAGGGAGAAGATGTACTTGACTTGTGGTGTCTGGGGGGCACGTTTCCCCTTTCCCTGGAGCTGTGTCCCTCTGACCGTGTTACTTCTCAGTTTTCTCAAGTTGGGAATAAGCCAATCCACAACAGCCAGAAAGTTCTAAGGTACTGAGCAGTCTCAGCCCTCACACCTTTTGAATGTGTCTTTGTGGGCACATATGCACATAAGAGTTTATTCAGCCTGTCCCTAGAGGTGGGAGCCCGGGAATTAACGGCATTTGTACCATCTGCTAGACATTGAGTAATTGATTCATTCAATGAATTTACCGAGTGCCTGTTTGTACAATCTGCTAGATATTGATTGATGGATAGATCCGTTCATTAATTTTCCTGGTGCCTACCCCTTGCCAGGTTCTTATCTGGACATTAAGGGTACAGTAGTAAGTAAAACCAGAAAAATCCTTGTCCTCACTGAGCCTCCATTCTAGTGCACGGTGACAGACAAAACACAAATGAGCACACAGATATATGATACATCAGGTGATGAGAAGAGCTAAGAGGAACAATAAAGCTGGGTTAAAAACAAACAAAACAAAAAACAAAAACAAAGAGAAAACAGTGGAATGGGGCAGCTGGGGAGAGGCTGGGCTAGAGCAGTGAGGTCCTGGGTGAGTGAGGTCCCTGCCGTGTGCGGAGTTCACAGCTGAGATGGGAGAGCATCACGGGGAGTGAACATTGCACTCCTCCAGTGCATGCCATTCCTCGCGGGCTAGAGAAGACCTGGGCTGCTTCACTTAACGTGTCGTGTCCGTACCACGGTCCGAAGCCAAGGCGGGTGGCCACTACTGGGCCCTTGAGACAGAGGAGGCAATGGGGGCTTAGAGAGGCTGCTGGTGTGAGTGGAGGGCTGGGACTTGTACCGAGGCCCAGCTGACTCTAAAGCCCATGGCCTCCCACTGTGTTGGCTTCCGGTATGCTGGCGGTGAAGCTTGCCAGCCTGGGAGCCCGACAGGATCCAGCTTTGGCTCCTGCCACCCACCTCTTACTGGCCATGTGATTTCAGCAACTTATTTTATTTCTTTTAGCTTTGGTTACCTCGTTCCCCACTGGGTTTTTGTGAACGATAAATACGAGATTTCTCTCTATAACACATACATAAAGCCCTTACCTTGATGCCTGGTACAAGCAGCCCGTTATAAATGGCTAAGCTAATATTGGCATTCTGATTGTCTCCTTTGCACGAGGGCCCTAGGAGAGTGGAGTGTCATCCCCCAGCACCTCTGTCACCAGAGGCTGAGTCTGGCCCTTGTTGTTGATCAGTCAGGCCTCGACAGGGCTCTGCAGCTCTCTGTGAGGGACTCCTGAGCCCCGGCTCCGTCCCCCTGGACACACACGTTGCCAGTCCTGGTGTCCTAGAGGCCCTGCACCTGCCAGCGATTCTGATGGCACAGCCTCCCATGGAGGGTGAGGAAGACCTTGAGCCCCAGCTCTAAGCTTTGTGCCCTGTTCCCAGCTGGTTCTCAGTCACTGCCGTTTGCAGGTGGCAAAAACTAGTGAAGTGTCCAGATACTTATTTCTGCTCCTAGTTGGTGAGAGGTGGGGTGACTGAGGGCAGGACCACCAGGGGCCGGGGGAGTCCAGCTTAGCAGACACACCTCTAGCTATTAGGAAGGCCCCCCACTTTGCTGACGCTTGTTGATTCCTGCTCTGTCCTTTAACAGCTGGTTCAGGTTTCTCCTCTGAGAGCAGGGAGGAGGATGTGCTCCAGAGCTGATCTGTGTCAGACTGTGTTTATTCGCTGAATTCTCTTAGTGTCTCCAAATAGAGCCTCTAAGCGTCACTGCAAATTCAACATGCATGCCAATCTAGAACACCACTAGAAAGCTCATTTTCAGTCCAAGAAGTTCCTCATTCCCCTTAAGTGTGGAAAGAGAGGGATGGTATGGAAGAGACTGAAAACTGTCCTCCAGTGTCTGTCCCCCTTTTTCAATATTAGTAGAATTTTCAGCTGGATATATGGCTGCTCATCTAAACACTATAGATCCTGTCTCCATCGTGTGGTCATACAACTAAGTTGTGGGATTGAGTGGAAGTGGTGTGAACAATTTCTGGATTATGCCATTAAGGGGGAAGGTGAGCCTTTGTTCCCCCAGGCTGCTTCCTGGAACACAGTTGTGGTGGCAGCCATTTGAACCAGATGGCGAGGGCAACACCCAAGGGTTGGCAGAGCAACAGATGGAAGAATCCTGGGCCACTGACATGATGCAGCCCTGACACCAAGCCCGGGTTGCTTGTTACGTGAAAGAGAAATACACTCTATCTTACTTAAGCTACTGTTATTTTGAGGTTTTGTTACAACAGCTGAACCTCTATCCTACTTAATACAGATAGGACTTGTGGGTCCCTCGGCCATCCCCAAAAAGCTGATGCTCAAGAGAGGCTGCCGAGCCAGAGAACAGACCTGACTCCTGGATTGAAAAATATTAAAACTGCCAATAGCATCTTCTTACTTTGACACCAATACATCCCTCTACATCTAGCACTTCATGCAAGCCTCAGGGTGGGCATCGTAGATGAGGCTCAGAAGGGTGAAGTGATTTGTCCAAGATGACATGTGAGTGAGTGACAGAGCCAAAATCAGCGTGTCTGATTTCTAGTGCAGGCCTCTTTCCCCTCCAGCAGAGCCTCTTATCCATCCATAAATCTATAAATAATGTGTGAAGAGCGTGTGTGTTTGATGGGGTGGTGTGTAGAGGAAAAGAGAGCTATAATCCTGCTCTAGGCTTTAAATGGGGGCATCAAAGTAGCAGGCCAGGGCTGGGGAGGGGGGATTCCTTCCAGGGACAGCTGGAGGAATCACACTTGCTGAATCCAGCCTGCTGCCCTTCAACCTCTGGCCTGCAGCCTCTGCCCTCTGGGGCTTCTCAGAACAAGGCTGTCCCTTGGCCCCAGAGACACCTTCAGGAACGTGCAGTTTTCCCACAGGGGAGTAGTGGTACAGTTCTGCAGGGAACAGGTCTAGGGACCCAACAGTGGGTGGATCTCTAGGGATGAGTAGATGGCCACAGTAATCCAAGAGGCCAGCTCTGGCTTTTTTATCTTCGAATTGGCAGTAATACCACCGACCTCACCGGGTTTCTGTGAGAACTGAAGGAATAATGCCCGCCAGGTTGCTCCGTAGAGCAGGAGCTGTTCCAGCACTCATGAAGCTAGTTAAAAAGACTAGAAGACCAAGGCCTTGTCTGGTTTGTACTGGACGCAGAGAAATGGAAGTGATTGATGTCCCTACGAAGGGTGTGTCCCCTATGAGCGTCCTGGCTGCTTTACACGTCTGGGCAGCACCCAGCGGGGTAGCGTGGAGGTGGGGACTTGGATGAGTCAGCTTCTCATTGTCTTCATTTTCTCCTCTGCAAGCAGCAACTGGCTGTAGATCCACTCTGAGATGATCATTTTTTAAAAATCCATTAATTCTGTTTATATATTTTCTAAATAGCTGGAATAGGATTTTTTTCCCATTCCTGTTTTGGACTTTTATATCTCTTCTCATGAGTGAGATTGGCCAGCTATTTCTTTTTTTTTTTTCTTTCCCCTACTATTCTTTTGTGGTTTTGGTAACAATATTATACTTCAGAGAATGAATCAGGAGTGTGGCAAACTGCCGGTTGGTCCTCCAGCTCTGATCTCTGCATTTTCCTGGACACGATTGCACAGCCAGAGATGACATTTTCAGCCTCCATTGAGTTAAGTGTGGCCGCTCCATGTGATTAAATGAGCACCAATGCAATGTGAGTTTAAAATAAAATTGCTTGCTCCGGACGCTTTCTCTTTCCACAAGCTGGCAGAGAAATGTGTCCGTGACCAAACTTCACCCATGCACATGACAACAATATCCTAAGGAATGGGCAGGCATCCATGTGGAGGAGATTGCAGTCCCTGAATAGTATGGTAAAGTGGATCTGCCTAGCCAGCATGCTGGTGGTGGTGGTGGTTTTGGTTGTTTGCTTATCTTTTTGTTATTGACTTACACCTTACTTGCATGATAGGAATGTGTTTGCAATTGGTTGAGAACTACTCTATAGCTTAATATTGTTGATGATTTTTTATAAATGATCTTTATGTGCTTGAAGAAGTATGCACCAACCAATTACTAGGAACAGACTTTTAACTAAGCTAGTGGATTAGGTTGTTCAAATGTCTGTATCCTTCCTCAATTTTTATTTGCTTCATCTGTCAATAGAGAGATGTGTTGAACTCTCCCACTATGAAGGTAAGTTTTCATCTTCTCTCTATATTTCTAACAAGTTTAAAGTTATTTCATTAGGTGAATGTAAGTTAATAGCCTGTATAACTTCCTGGAGATTAAACCTGTTAAAATGTAATAACTTCTGGGCTCTTTATCTTAAAGTGTGTTTTTATATCAGTATAGCTATCCCAGATGTATTTAAACTTGATCTAGTATACTTTTTTCCATCCTTTTATTTTCAACCTATTTGTGTCCTTATGTTTTAGACTTATCTCTTTGAAACAGCATATAATTATATTTTCTATTCAGTATGGTAAGCTCTACATTTTAACAGGTGACTTTAGTCCCTTTATATTTGTTGTGTTTATTGATGTATTTGTATTTGTTTCTTACAGGTTACTCTGTACCTCCTCTTTGCCTGGTCTTTTCTGCACTTCTTTTCTCTTGCTTTATTCTTCTTGCTTTTTATGGTTATTGTTTAACTTTAAAACTTTTTTTCCTTCTGCACTTTTGTAAGTTATACATTTAATTTCTATTCTTTTAATTACTACATTTGCTTTTTACCTTGTACACTTAACATTGTTAAACATTTCTTCTCAACAGTACAGGAAATACTAGAAGAATGTTCAAATGCTTTAATACAGCCACCCTTCTCCTGAGTGACATGGCATTGTCATTGAGTATTTTAGGTCTGTGCTTTTTAAACTTCATATTTTTATTTTTTATATTGTTATTGTTGTGGAGGTCATTATTATTATACTTAATAATAGAGATAATGTCTGGTTTGTGTTTACCTTCATGTTTACCAGTTTCTTCATTCTTTCTGGCACTTCGTCTGAGACTGTGTTCCTTCTTCTGAAGTTATTCAGAAGTTGTTTTAGTGAAGGTCACTGATTGTAAAGGTCACTGATTGTAAACTGTTTTTGTTTATCTGAAGAAAATGTATTTTGCCCTCATCCTTGAAAGTTTTTGTTTGTCTTTTTTGTTTTTGACTAGTTATTTTCTCCCAGCACTTTGATGATCTTATTCTACTATATTCTGGCTTCCATTACTGTTGAGAATTTTGCTGTCAATCTAATTGTCATTCCTTTGGGGATGACCTGCTTTGTTCTCTTTCTGCATTTAAGATCTTTTCTTTGTCATTGGTTCTTCTGCATGCTCACTACAATATTATATGGATTTATTTATTTAGCCTTGTTTGATATATTTATGTTTCTGCATCTGCAGATTTATAAATTTTCATCAGTTCTGGAAATTTTCTCAGCTATTACTTCTTTGAATATTGGCTCTCTTTCATTTCCCATTACTCCTTCTCATTTCATCCTTCATATCACTTACCCTCTCATCCATCTCCCTCTCTGAGTTACATTCTCATAAATGTCATCAACTTCCAGATCACTAATTCTCTATTCAATTGTGCCTGATCCACTGTTTAATTTTAAATTTCAAAAATTTTATTTTTCACTTCTACAAGTTCTATGTTACTCATTTTCATGTTTGCCTGACTAGTTTTGATAGTTTCTTGGTCCCTGCACATTTTTAGCTCCATATTTTAGCTCTTTATTAGGGTTATTTAATATAGGGTTATTGTATCTAATTATATTACAATTCCAACATCTAAAGCATTTGAAGGTCTAAATCTGTCGTTCAGCTGATTCTCACCCATTTCGTATATGTTTGATAGTTTCCATTGTGAGCTCATTTTGAATTGAACTTATCTGATAATCCTGTCAGACCTAGATTGGTAGGTTAGTTTTTCAGAGAGGATTGATATGTACTTCTGCTGAGAGCCAAGGAGGCCTAGAGATCTGGATCCACTTTAGTCTCCTTCAGAGGTCCCCTGATTAAAGCTGGAGTCTTGCTCAGATCTCTGACTTTACCTTCTGCACAGGGCTAGTCTCCTTAGCACAGTGTTGACACTTGCCCTGCAGGAAACTCTGCCTTTTACAGGTGAGTTTCAGTTTGCTGATCTTGCTCTCTTTTTTGGTCCATGTCTGGCCATGGAAATTTCCCTTACTTTCCAGGGAGCCCAGAAATACATTAAGAATTCTGTTTGTTGTAATTAGTGCAGGATCCAATGGGAGGGCTTTTCAGAGTTTACTGGGGCTTTACTGCCAGGTGGAGAAGCAGCACACAAATTCTTCACTCTAACTGAGCCCTTTTGGTGGGCACAGGGCAGGTGGGCCAGGGCATTAGAAGCCACGTGGGCTGGGGACAGGGCAGGCTCCTGGGTGCTGGGTTGTTCAGACATGGGTCTTACCTGAGTGGACAGAGGCACTTCCTGGGTGAGGTGCGCATTGAGGGAAGGACCAGATGGCAGGCCTGAAGGGAGATGGAGGGGCTGAAGGCAGGACATGCCACAAGTGGTTGGTATCTCTGGAATTGGGCCAAGACAGAAAGGCTTTGAGGCAATAGGCATCGTTCCTCTTGGGGATCAGCTTGCCACACAGTCCTGGGGTGGGACACTTGGTTTAAAGAGGCAGGGGCCAGCCATGCAAATGTGCCTCTGTGGATACAGAGGAGACGTGCACAGCACCTGCCCACTGGGCATTTGATCAGCCTGTGGGCATCCCCAGTCAGTGCAGTAGGATTCAGAAGAGAATAAGGTCCGTGTGGGCTACAAAAGGCACAGCGGGCTTTCCTCTCTGCTCACCTTGGCACCATCTGTTCCCTTTGTCTATGATGATCTCTCCTCCATCTCTACCCTGATGTCTTCTACACATCCTTCAATGTCCAGCTCGATGGCCACCCTTCAGTAAAGACCTCTGACTGTCCCGGGTTGTTGGTGGCTCCCTCTTGTGTGACCCATGGCTCTTGCAACATTCCTCTCTTTTCTGCTTATCTCAATGGTTACAAAGTATCTCCTGCTCTGCCAGCTCATCACTGGGTTCCTGGGGAAGAAACCAGTCTTAACTGACGTCTATGTCCCAGACCAGCAGCATGGCTGGGGGCTACGAATGTGGACTCTGCAGCCAGAGGCCAACCCCTCTATGTAATGCCAGGTCCCCTTGGCATAATTGCTTAACACCTCTGTGTGTTCCTCGGGTCCCTCATCTGAAAATTGGACCTTAAATTGGACCTTCAGTGCACTGCTGCAAAAGTTTAAAGAATCAACAGGTGCCAGGCACTTCAGAGGCGCAGTTCCTGTTGTCTGTCATCCTCCTGCATCAGCACCGAATGCACAGCGCCAGGCATGGGTGTCTCGAATGAACAACCCGAGCTGGTCCTTTTAGGCAGAGTCGGGTTTAGCCAGGAGGGGAAGCATATTTGTGGCAGGGATTTCCAAGCTGTAGGACACCGAAACCCACTCGCTCTACTTCTGGTGCAAGGAGGGACAGCTGGGCTTGCAGGATGTAGAGGGAGCAATATCCAAGAGCCTCTCCGCAGTCGCTTTCTCTCACTTTTAGCGCCTGCTTGTGCCTCATTCTCCTCTCTGCAGGACCATTTGTTCCCACGTCTGGGGCTTGTGTGAGGCTGTGGTGTGAGCTCCAAGTGCCAACAGACGCTAGAGCCCTGTAGACGGGTCCCGCAGCCAATGGACTCAGTGTCCCAAATCCAGATCCTCAAGGGAAACGTTCTGATGGTCCCAGCTTCCCTAGGAGCTGCGGCTCTGCAGCAGTGAGCTGACGCCAAGGAGAGCAGGATGGTGTTAACCTGGTACTGAAATGGCACGGGAGGTGGGAGGAGGGGGTGGTCAGGGGGGCCGCTGTGGGGGGTCCCTAGTTGACAGAGGGACAGCGTGAGCAGAGCCAGGACCGCGCCCTAGAAGAGGATTCTGGAGCACAAGGCACCATGGAAACTTTATCCCTGGGCCTCCTGCGCAGTCTGTGAAGCTGGGAGCTGGGGAACAGGCCGGGTGGACCTGGGTCGGTTGGGGGGGCCTCCCAGTCCTTTGTGCTGGGGCAGGGCTGCACCTTGGCCTTTCTGGAGACCACCCTCCAGCTTTGGAGCTGAGAAACTCTTCCTGGTTCCATTAGACAGACAACCACACAACCTACGTGAGCAGCTGTAGGGGCAGCTCCATGACTTGTCACAGGAGCGTCAACCCTGACACCGCCACAGCCGGGGGCTGCCCTAATGCCAGATGCGTCATTGGCGGGCCACCGAGCCCCTGGCCTCTGAGCCGCTGAAGCTGATCCCATGACCAGCCCAGTTCTGGGCTCCACGCCTTCAGCAATTCAGCCTCTTCAGATCCAACTCCTGTTTATTGGAGGCCACATGGGGCAGGCCACACACGCCTGAGGTTCAGACATTAACCTGCGGTGTTTATGGCAGTGATGATTATTTCCATCGCTCAGAGGAGCAAACTGAGAACCAGAAAGTGAAGGGGTTGCCTGAGGTCACAGAGCTCCTAAGTGGCAGAACTGCGATTTGGACAGAGTTCCATAAACACAGGTTCTGTACTTTATTCCCACACTGCCTCTGATGGGTGAGGGCTGGAGGCCACCTGCCCTCAGCAATCACCTTTTCAGTTCACTTGGCTCGTTCATAAACAGGACATGTTTTCTGAGGATGTGCTATGTGGTACACATGGGCATTGTGCTAGATGCAGTGGTAAATCAAAAATGAATCTTACCCTCAAATAGCTCACAATCTATTATCTGCCAAGATTGCAAAGGAGATGCATAAAATCCATAAGAAAAGAGCCTCTGAGTAGAGGCGAGTACAGAACAAACTGGTTCCCTCTTCCGTGGCTCTGTGTTGCCTGGAGGATCAAGTCCGACTCTTTTGCAAGGCTCTTCGGTGCTGTCAAAGTCCAGCCCCACGTCCCTCTCCAGCCTCATTTTCTGTCACTCTCCCTCCACGCCCCAGCCACACCACACTATTCACTCCCTGAAGGTGGCTGCTCCTTCTCTTCCCTTTGCCTCAGTCCCTGCTCCTTCCTGCGAAGCCCTTGCTCCCCTTGTTCGCTCATAGACCCCTGTTCTCCTCTTGGAGAGCAACACCGTGCCCTCCTCTGTGAGGACACCGCTGCCCTCACCTTCTAAAGACAGAAACCGCTCCCTTCTCTGATGGCTCTCTGTGCCCTGCACAGTGTTAACTCTGGGTAGAATGGTGGACCCCAAATGTTATGTCCCTCTGGAACCCGTGAATGTGACCTTATTTGGGAAAAGGGTCTCTGCAGATGAAATTAAAGATCACCAGGTGAGATCATCCTGGAGTAGGGTGGGCCCTAAATCCAAGGACAACTGTCCTTATAAGAGAAAAGGCAGAGGGAGATTTGACACAGACACAGAGGGGACGGCCACATGAAATGGAGACAGAGACTGGAGTGAGATATCTACCAGGCTAGAGAGGCCAATAATTGCCAGCTGCCACCAGCAGCCAAGAGGGAGACGTGGAACAGATTCGATCTCAGAGCTTCCAGAAGGAATCAACCCTGCCAACACCTTGATTTCGGATTTCTGGCCTCCAGAACTGTGAGTGAACACAGTTCAGTTGTTTCAAGCCACTCTGTTTGTGGTAATTCCTTATGGCATCCCTGGCAACTAATACAGTATTGTCTGCAGAACACTGAAAACATTGTCACAGGCCTGTCCCATCTGCCGGATCTGGGTGACCTCTGTCTCTGCATTCCCAATGTCCATGACATATAATTGGTGCTTAATAAGTGCTCTTTGACTTGAACTGCCAAATTCCACTGCAACAAGTAATTGAAAGAATCTGTTTTCACGGACTCAAGCTTTGCCGAGTAATAAATGAAATGGCCCGTTAGCATGGGCCGCAGGGAGGCACGAGATTTGGTGGGTCAGTTAATAAATCATCAAATGCTCTGACCCTGAGTCCACATCCAGATAGATGTGTGATGCCCGCTTACTCCTCATTAAAGGATTTCAAGAACAAAGTCCGTTTGGAAAAGGAATAAGCGGTCCTGCAGAAGCCATTCTTCCATGGGCTGCATGCGCTTCAGTGGTGGGTTTCCAGCATTTACACAGAGAAGTGGTTCCAAGAGGCCGAGCCCGAGGCAGAGGACAGGCACTGGGAGCTAGGGGATGCCTGTTATTCTGCCCACAACATCCCTGCACCTTTCTTTTGTTAAAGACGCTTGGCATTTTCTTTGGGATATCTCATCGCCCCAACTTTCAGCGCTTTTCGGGTGGGGAATAGCACCGCCCCCTGGCATTCCTGAGGCCACACTGATTGGGTCACGGATGGGCACGTGACTCACACAGAACCAATGAGATAAAAGACACTTTAGCTGAGACTTCTGGGACAAAGATATCTGATTTTCCCCTTTGAGTAGAACCCCCAGTGCCTGCAGGTCAGGACTGTTTTTCTGCAGGGTGCTACCATGAGAAGTTTAAGAAGAGGACAGCTGAAAGACAAAAAACAAGCCCTGCGGATATGGTTTGAAGTCCAGTCAAGCTGCAGCTGAAACTCCCTTCAGACTTTTCAGTTTTGTGAGCCAGTTAATTCCCCTTTCTTATTCTAGTTTGGGTTGGAGTTTCTTCCATTTGTAACCAGTAGTTAGAGTCTTAACTATTATAAGGGTGATGTGGTGGGTCCAGTTACTCCAAAACTCCAGGCAAATGAGATAGCTTCATATGGTAAAAATAGTACTGCACAGCCTTTGGATTCAAATTCCACCTGTATGGATTAGCTATTTGATAAACAACCTTGAGGAAAATATTGTTTTGAGCCTCAGTTTTCTCATCTGTGACATGGAGGGTCTCTTTCTGAGGGTCTTGAAGGGTTTATCTGGGAGCTGCAGGTAGGTCCAGGAATAGACGTCTGTGTGGCTGTCTCCTTTGGAGAAGCCAAGATGAACCCACAAAGGAGGGACTCCGTTATCAGCCTCATCCTATCTGCCCAGCCCTTTTGGATGGAAAGGCTGGGCGCCCTCACTGTCAGATAGATGCTTGTAGCAGGGATAGTATTACATGTGAACTTAAGACTTGGGTTTGAATTCTATTTCTGTAGCCTACCTGACTTCACTGAGCCTCAGTCTCCTCATCTGTACAATGGGGGTAGTAATAATATCAGCTTCAAAGTTCTGTGATGATGAAATGATTAAATGACAGGAAACTCAGCCTGGCAGACTGTGAGGTGCTGATAAGGTCCTGGTCTTAAGAGAGGCGGCAGGATACCTGGAGCAGGCTGACTTTCTGGGGCTCAGCAATGGCCCCTCCCTCTGCCTGCCCCACCCCCCAGGAGGGACAGCCCATGAGGAACTGGCAGCGCCAGGGCCCTGTCTAGGGCCTGCAGGCTGTGCTGATTGAGCCTCCTCCTTCACTAATCAGGTCTCTGCGGTGGAGTGGAGTAGCCGGGCCTGGGATGCACTTGGCTAATCAGTGTGCATTCTTAGCTGCTGCAGTTGAATATTTTAACTAGGAGATTTCCTCCCCTGGGCTGATTGAGGCATATCCACGCACCAGCCTGGGACCGGGCTTGCCAGGGCAGAGGGCCAGGAAGCAGAAGAGACAGGCTTATTTTTTAGAACTCTAGGCAGTGAAGTGAGTTCCAGATGGGCAACACGTTCACCCGTTTCCTTTATAACTCTGACATCCAAGCGGCCAGTCTCTCTGTTTGGGTCCACATACCTGTAAGCAGAAAAAGTAATAATGGCCACTTATCCATTCATTTTTCCACTCAGTCTCCGTTCCATCCATCTCTTCTTCTACCCATCTCCCCATACAGCCATCCACCCCTCCATCTATCCTTCCGTCCATCCATCTACCCAACCATCCTTTAATAATCTGTGCCTTCCCATACTCTGGGCTCTTGCAGCATTCTTTCCTTTACTGTTCCAGTAGGATAGCTGGGGCCCTCACCCTGCCTGACTGGAGGAAGTCTCAGCCCCTCTTGAATCTCCCGGAGGCTTTCTGGGGAGTGTTTCCTTGTGGCGGGTGCTGCTTGTCACCTCCTTCTGTGAGCTGCGGTTGCGGGCTTCTCCCTTCATTCTCCCCAGCTGTCCTTGCTGCTCTGGCCCCTCTCCTCCCCCCCATAACCGTTTGCTCCAAGCATGGACACAGCAGCCTGCCTTACTCTCCAAGGCCCACCCCCCCGACATACAGTTGTCACGGGTAATGGATTGTATTGAGGAGATTCTAAGGAAATTGTGGCCCACAGAAAGAACTTAGAATTAAAACTTCAGTATCAGAGTTCCCATGGCCGTTATCTACAGCCCATCACAAGCAGCCCTGTCCCTGCCTCTGTCTCCCTGGTCCTGGGAGGAGGGGCCAGGGAGGGGTGTTGCTGCTTTCCCTCAGCTCGGCATCTGCTCTCATCTCTTTTTCCTCTCTGGGCCCAAGGCCATGACACCTTTACCACTCATCAGGAGTAACAAAACAGAACCAAAGGAAAAACTGCCATTCCTTTAACATTAAAAAAAAAAAAGTACAGATATAGGTCCTTGTCATAGGGCAGACGCTTAATAATTATTTTGTAAAGAAGGTTGGCCCTGAATTTCCTTAACCTGCACTTTTAGATTAAGCCTGGGCCTTATCTTTATGAAACCAAGAGACCAGTTAAACTCTTCTTCCTCAAGCAGAAGTGGCCAGGCCTCTCTAGATTATAAAACTAGACTGGACCTTTCCTGCTTTTGTCCTGGTACCCACTCAAACATCCTGTTATCCTCCAATCCAGTATGCGTTCACTTTTTTCATTTCTACAACAGATATTTATTGTGCACCTTCTAAGGTCCAGGCCCTAAACTGGGTACTGAAGATACCCAGTGAATGAAACAGACTCGGCCTGTGTCTTCACAGAGTTCACAAGTGGGGTGGAAGAGGAGATTGAAAATAAATATATAAGACGTACTTCAACAGAAATAAGTGCTAGAGATGGAAAGGGCATCCAAGCAGACTCGCATCTAACTGGCTGTTTATTTCTTCAGTTTGTGTTTTTGCTCATTCATTGCTCCAGGCATCAATAAACATGGACTCAATACTTGTCATTTATTTGGCACTAGGCCAGGTGCTGGAGACCCAATTACCAAAAAAGACTTTGACCTTTACCTCAGAGCAGGCACAGACTGATTGGTGGGGAAAATAGTTAAACCCCTCACAATGATACAGAGGGGCTGGAACTAGAACAGAGTTGCCCGCGGGTCGGTGGAAGCCCGAGGAGGATATAACCACTGTGTGTGGAGGCCGAGGGCAAGCGTCTTCAAGGAGGTGTCATTTAATCAGAACTTGGAGGATGGGAAGGAGTTTGCCCAGGTGGAGAAGAGGGTAAGGGCATTGAGGGCAGGGAGGAGAGCAGGCAGTGAGATCCAGGGCTTTTCTGCAACAGGGTGGAGTTGCTCGTGGCCAGAGAGTGTGCATGGAGGAGAAACAGCCCCAGATGAGGCTGGGCCGTTTCCCAGGCTCTCAGGAAGCTCCCCTAGAGAAGAGCCTGACAGCTGCGCCCGCTGAAGGGGCACGAAAACGGGGCTGGGGCTGCAGAAGACACAGGGCAAGGGAGGCTGGCTCTGTGCAGAGGGAAAAGGAACGTTTTCAGAGGCACTTAGAGGCCCCCAGCCTCTGCACTCGCTACCTGCTGGGGTGTGTTTGGCTTCTCCAGAGAAGCCTGTTGCTGCAGGGTAAATTCTCCCTGGTTGCCTGCACTTACCTCCCAGCGTGCTAATGAGAGCAGAACTTCAGGAGATGCCCTAGCCTGCTATTTCGTGTTTGTTGAGTGGAGCGAGGCTGGGTGGAGGTGCTGCCAGTCAGAGGCAAGGATACAAGGGCCGGCGCTGGCACCTGGCTCTGCAAGACCAGCCACAGGCCCAGGGAGGGAGGGACTGGGGGCAGCAGAGCTGGGAGCTCTGTGTGGGGGGAAGGTGAACGCGCTGGGTGGGCAGGAGAGCAGGGAAGGCCGTGCTCTGAACATGGCAAGTCAGTTTCCAGAATTCTTGGATACACCCGGCAGGGTAGGTCATGTGGCTGGATGGTAACGTGAAGTATTAACTTTTGCATTTTGACCCCGGGACCTTGCCTCTTCTGGCTGCTAAACATGAAAGAATGCTTGGGTAATTTTTTTTCCACCTGAGAAGAGATTAAAGCAAAGCAAAACAAAAACAAATGTTCCCTGTGTCAGAAAATGAAAAGCTGGAGCATATATTAGGGTGAAGTCTAGGTTGTGGAAACAAAGAGGGTTAAAAATGCAGCGTCATAAAGAAGATGGACGTTATTGCATCCTCACTTCACCATACTCAGGTTGAGAGTGGAACAGGTGTGCGGGCAGTTCGGCTCTACAAGGACTCTCAGGGACCCAGGTGCCCTCCGTCCTGTGGCTCCACCATACCTAGAATAATAACCTCAGCTTCATGGTCAGGTGTGGGTCACAGACTCATCTGTGTCCTACCTTGTGGGAGGGGGAAGAGCTCACTGGGAGATTACATTGTCCTGCAAATTTTCACTTCTTTTTGGTCTATCGCCACGAGAGGAATAAACTTCCCTGCCCTAGTTCCAGGTCTAGGCCTTAACAGGCATCATACGTTTCTGTTTGATCCTCTGGGAGCTTCTGACCTCAGCTGTGAGCAGAACCTGCCCAAGGTGACTGCTGTCTCTGGAGCTTGGGCGTGGGAATGAGACATGTGGGGCAGACCTGAACTTGACCCATGGCTGGGAACCGAGCAGCTGCTTTGAGACCTGCAGATCTGTCAGCAGGAAATAAATACTCACGTTTGTTTACCACTGAATTCTGGGGTGGTTTTATGCAGTATTACTGCAGCAAACACAGGTTGATACAAACTATGGAATGAGGGCAAGCAATTTTGTTTTAAGTAAGCAGGAGTGAAGTTTAAAAAATTAATTTCTCTCACATTTTATTAATCATATGATTACACTTAGCTGCAAGGGAGGCTGAAAGACATAGTCTGTAGTTGACCGATCTTATGCCCAGTTAAAAATTTTATTTATTTATTTATTTATTTATTTATTTATTTATGGCTGTGTTGGGTCTTCGTTTCTGTGCGAGGGCTTTCTCTAGTTGCGGCAAGTGGGGGCCACTCTTCATTGCGGTGCGCGGGCCTCTCACTATCGCGGCCTCTCTTGTTGCGGAGCACAGGCTCCAGATGCGCAGGCTCAGCAATTGTGGCTCATGGGCCTAGTCGCTCCGCGGCATGTGGGATCTTCCCAGACCAGGGCTCGAACCCGTGTTCCCTGCATTGGCAGGCAGATTCTCAACTACTGTGCCACCAGGGAAGCCCCCTATGCCCAGTTTAAAAGAGGAGCTGTGGACATAAAAACATGATCGTTAGTCAGTAGAGAAATTCAAATTAAAACCATAGTGAGATGCTACTTAACTCCCACTAGAATGGCTAAAAATAAAAGAGTTGATCATACCATGTGTTGATGAAGATGTAGAGCAACTGGAATTCTCAGACACCACTTGCAGGAATCTAAAATTACAACCACTTAGAAAAATGGCTTGGCAGTTTCGTAGAAGGCTAAACATACATCTACCCTATGACCCAGACAATCCACTTCTATATATTTACCCAAGAGAATGAAAACGTATGTCTGTACAAAGACTTGTGTGGATGTAGCAACTTTATTTGTAATTGC
Organism: Balaenoptera borealis; assembly: GCF_965194805.1. Lineage (NCBI taxonomy): Eukaryota > Metazoa > Chordata > Mammalia > Artiodactyla > Balaenopteridae > Balaenoptera > Balaenoptera borealis. The sequence goes on from NC_138868.1 coordinate 40,906,909, forward strand.
CCCAAACTTGAATTGGAAACAATTCAAGTTTCTCCATCAAGAAGTGAATGGATAAACAGAATGTGGTCCATCCATATGATGGAGGGAATTCCCTGGTGGTCCAGTGGTTAGGACTCTGCACTTTTACTGCTGAGGCCCCTGGTTCAATCCCTGGTCAGGGAACTAAGATCCCACAAGCCTCATGGTGCGACCAAAAAAAAACCAAAAAGCAAAAAAACACATGATGAACTACTACTCAGCAATAAAAAGGAATGAACTGTTGGTACACGCAGCAACCGGGATGAATCTCAAAGTAATTATCATGAGCAAAAGAAGCCAGACAAAAGAGTACCTCCTGTGGGATTCCACTTACGTAAAACTTTAGAAAATGCCATCTAATCTTTAGGAACAGAAAGATCATTGGCTGCCTGGGGATGAGGGACATGGGAAGGAGTGAGCAAGGAGGGGACTGACTGCAAACGGGCATAAAACTACTTTTGGGGTGATGGCTATAATCGTCTTGATAGTAGTGATGGTCTCATGGGTATGTACACGTGTCAAACTCATCAAATCATGCGCTTTAAATGTATGCAACAAATATATGCAAAATATACAATATAACATATTGTATGTCAGTAATATCTCATACTATATAATAGCACAATACATGATATATATTTACGTGTTTATATAAACTATATAATAGCTATAGTTTATAATGGCTATAAAACGAAAAATTAAAGCTCTTGCTGTGGGGGGAGCAGAGGGTGGATGTCGGTGGACGGCGGGCAGTTTCTACCACAGACGGGAGAAGCCGTGTTAGATGCTGAGGGCGGGGCTGGTTTCTGAAAGATGGTCTTGGGGCCTCCCTGGGGCTGACTCTTGCCCTTTCAGAGAGGCTTGGGGAGAGAGTAGGAGGGACCTACGCCCTGTCCCGCGTGGAGCCCTGGGAGGCAGGAGCCTTGTCAGTGTTCCCTGGGCCAGTGCAGGCGGAGGGGAGACGATGTGGCCACGCTGGGGGAGAGGGTGGTGGTCAGGGGAACTGAGGACCTGAGACAGCCTCTCTCAGTCTCCGCCTGCCCCAGCGCAACCAGAAGAGCAGGAAGATTTTTAAGAGCCCTTGAAAGGGTATCTTAATCCAAACCCTCGAAGAAGTAGATGCCAGGACAAGAGGTTGTAGCAAACCGTACCCCCTGTCCTCCCTTCCCTGGGCCCCAGGCTCACCACACTGGGCTTTGGCGTTTGGGGTGGGTGTTCAGGGAGGGAGGGCCAGGAGGAGGAGGATCGCCTTGCTTTGCACTTGTGTCGAGACTCTAAGTGGGCACCTCTTCCTCCGAGGTGGACAGGGAAGGCTCACCTGGCCTGGATCTTCACTCCTCCGTTTGTGGGCAGAGCTTTCTGCCATATCCTTGACTCTGGGCTCAGCTGGGGCCTGGCTTTAGCCAATGGCCTGGTAATAGGTGCAACGCAAGCAGAGGCTTCACAAGCACTTGTGCATTGGGGATGGCTCTCTTGTCACTTTTGTTCCTTCATCACCCGTGAAAACATGCCCAGATTAGCTGCTGGAGACCATGGGAGACAGGCAGAAAAGACCACACTTAATCCCAGCTGGGACCAGCCAGTCCCCTGCAGATCGCTGACTGGCTGCAGATGGATGAGTGAGCTTAGCCCAAATCACCGGAGCCTGGTGCAAATCCTCAGAACTGTCCTACCAACACACAGATGCCTAAGAAAATAATCCATTGGTGGGTTTCAGGCTACTACATTTTGGGGTGGTTTGTTACGCATAATAGCTAACTGATACAGCGTCCAGACCTCTGATCCACACCCCTGCCTTGATTTGTCCACTCAGCTGGGAATACTTATTCCAGCAAGGTTGCCCCCTGTCTTGGCCCCTTCCTGAGCTCTGGGGACCTTCTGGACAGCAGAGGCCAGAGAAGGCCTAGCCCCACGTGTGCAGCTCTCACACCTCTGGGGGAAAGCGGCGGGAGGGGGCAGCTGGTTCAACATGAGCCCCTGCAGAGGAAGCTGGAGTCATGAAGGAGCAGGGAAGTGGTGAGGATGTGAATTCCACTCGGGGAAATGCACAACTTGATTACTACTCAACATTTGCAGTACCCAGATACTCTAATTAAGAGAAAAGGTCAATAGGTTAAATAAGTAACTTAATCAGAAAATTATGCAAAGTGCCACAAGTCAAACATATTACACAGGCCCTTGAGATCGATACGGTATGCAAATCGATCACCCGTGATCAGGACAGCACAGCGTCGGGAAGGGGAAAGTCAGCCCAGGAGGCTCAGGGGACCCAGCCTGAGCTGGGGAATGTGGGGACCTGGCACCCCAAAGTAGGTCAGTGAGGGAGATGCAGTCTCTCATCTGTAGACCGGGGAGGACAGCGTGGCATAGAGCACAGGTTTGGGGGCCCATGGCCCTGGGCTGGAGGCCCATCGCCCTGGGCTGGAGGCCCATCTCTGCCTCTGCTGAGCTGTATGGCCTTGGGCAAGCCATGTAGCCACTCTGAGCTTCATTGACAAAGCAGGGATGTCAATACTGACCTCTCAAGTTAGGGGACAGCTCAATTATCAGCTCTGACCCTGAGAGGGGTGTGTGTGTGTGTGTGTGTGTGTGTGTGTGTATATCATGGGTCCAGTGAGATTTCCTTCCTCTCTGCCACCTGCCTTTCTTCCTCCAAAGCCCTGCAGCCAGAGGCCTCGATCAGAGACCAGCCAGAGGCCTTTAAATCCATTTAGAACACTGATTCTCAGCTGGGTGTGATACCTGTCATATCTGGAGGAATTTGGGGCTGTTACAGCCCGTTGGGGTGGGGGTGTGCTACTGACGTCTAGTGGGTAGAAGCCAGGGGTGCTTCCTAAACACTCCGTGACACACAGGACAGCCAGCCCCCTCCGCGCCCAGAAAGAATTTTCCAGCCCACATGTCCGCAGTGCTGAGGTTGAGAAACCCTGACTTAGGATTGAGTAGCTTCTGAGAGAGAGTGGGGCGGCTGAATCAGCAACAGCGTAAGAGGTGGTAAGAACCCTCTGGAGTGACGCAGAACCGAGTGACAACAGCCTGTCAGGGCTCCGGGAACCCCTGGGGGATCTCTGACTAGTCCTGGCCCTTCAGCGGAGGTCCCCCGGGAGCCCCCGCCCTGGGCCTGTGAGCGGGATGACGGACTCACGGATGACAGAGCTTGCTGGGGGCAGTCCTGCCAGCTCGGCCGGCCTCGAGACAGCCCTTCCTGGCCTGGAGACGTCAGGCCTGGCCTGGCCCTGGTGAGGGGGAGGCGGCCGTGGGGGGACTGCCCTGGCCTGGCATTCCCTTGCAGCCTGAAGGAATGTGGTAGAAATGGACCCTTATTTGGGCTTGTTTTTATCCCTCAGGAGTGTTAAAGTGGCCTGGCTTTTCCCAGGCTTTCTGGCTGCTCAAGGGAGGGAAGTGGGACCTTGGGGACAGTCCCAGGCCTGGTGTGGAGAGAAGAGGCCCAGCCCCCACCTGGGGTACAGAGTGGGAGGCCCGTGCTGCTGCTGGGGGCCTGGGAAAAAGCAAGGGGGTGGTTTGCCTCTGGAGCCTCCTCTTGGCACCTGGGCCCCCGAGCGGTGCTCTCCCAGGGGAAGGCTGAGCTGGAGACCATCTGGGTCCTTGAGGGGAAGGGGCTGGAAGAGATCCATTCAGGGCTCCTTGGGGCCGAAGGCAGGAGACACGCTGCATGCAGAGGGCATGGGGCCGTGAGGGCAGGGAGCGTGACTCTCTTCCTTCCAAGGGACCCTCAGTGTCTTGAGTCTCCTCCCACCAGATCTGGAGACCCCCCGGGCCTCTGCGATCAGAGGGTGTCACTGAAGACTGATGCCATTGACTCACGCCATGGGCTTCAGATTTGGGGAAAAGAGCACAAGGGGTGGTGCAGGGCGGTCAGGCATCTCCCATATCCTCTTCCTCATGCCGTACAAGTCATCTCAGGCCTGCAAGCTTCCCTTTCCTAGTTCTCAAGCACAGGCAGTTGGAGCCATCCCAGAGTCCTCCCCAGTGGTTGGGGAACTAAGGCCCATAAATGGTTAGGGTCTTGTCCAAGGCCAAAGTGTGGGTCAATGGCAGAGCCCCAAACAGAGCCTAGGTCTCCTGACTTTATCCAATACCAGCATGTGACAACCTCACAGCTGCCTCTGCTCTCTTTTGCTTTGCCCATCTCATGAAAAGCGGCCTTCTGAAAAGGACACTGTACTAGCCATCAACTGCACTGTAACAAATTACTCCAAAACGTAGCAGCTTGAAACAACAAACGTTTATTACCATGCAGCTCCTATGGGTCAGGAAACCAGGTGCACCTTAGTTGGGTCCTTGAAAATTCTCAAGGTCTCTGACAAGGACACGATTGGGGTGCCAGCTGGGGCTGCAGTCTTTTTAAGGCTCGATTGGAGAGGATCTGCTTCCCAGCTCACGCATGTGGCTGTTGACAGACCTTAGGATCTCGCAGGCTGTTGGCCAGAGATGCTAGTTCCTTGCCAAGAGGTCTCCCCACAGGAGATCCCAGCATGGCGTCTGGCTTCCTTCCGAGGGAGGGTGGAGAGAGGCCAGGGCGGGCCAGCAAGGCAGAAGTAGAATCTTTTTGTAACCTCATCTAGGAGTGACGTCCCATCACTTTGGCCATATTCTAGTTGTTAGAAGTGAGTCACAAGGTCCAGCCCACACTCAGGGGAGGGAATCACACAGGCGTGAACACTAGGAAGCGGGGATTATTGGAAGCTGCTTGAGAGTCCGCTTCCCACACAGGCAGTCGGGAGAGAAGGTCTGATGGAGGCCCTATGGCTTCTCCCCTCAGTAGTTCATTTGCTTTCAAACTTTTAGGGGAAACCCCAATAAATATGACGATTAAAATGGAGCTGGAGCAGCGATGGGATCCTCTTCTCCCCTCCAGACAGGAACCTCAGCCTAGATTTTTAAACCTCTCCAATGGAGGCAAAAGCATTTGGCTGTGGGTCAGAAATGTCGGGTCCTAGGCCAGGCTTTAGGGACTCCAGGTAAGTCACTTAGTTCACAGATGTTCCTACCTGTAAAAGGAGGAGACTGGGTGGGGATTTCTGATGGAACATTCTCCCATATTGAAGTTTTCTCCCACTCCGGGGACAGAAAACTCCCACATTCCTACATTCCCTCTGCCCTTCATGGACTCCCACACCTGGAAGATGCCGGTGCATCAGGGAGAGATGGTTGCATTCCTGGAGGAGTCCGGTGAAGGCGGGAGGGAGCTGGCGGAGAAGGGGCGGGACGCTGGCCTGGGGCCTATCAACTCGGTACCGCCCAGGCAGCCGCCTTAACCTAGCAGTGGCCCTGTGCTCCCTGGAGGTGGGAGGGACTGAGAAAAGTGGGAAGCCTCCTTCGGAAGGTCCTACAGAGGGCAGGGCTGTCCAAAATGGCCCCTCCCCCAAGATCCACCGCCCAGATTTGCTGCTTTTTCTCAGCCTGGCTTCCTGCATTTGCCCAGGTGGGCGTTACCTGCTCAATCTCCTTATCCGCACCTGCCCTCAGCCTGCCCTCCGCTTTGCTAATTCCAAGCCAGCCTCATGGGCTGGAGCCAGTGCGTCCACAGGGTCTGGAAGACAGCGGAGTCATTCGCCCAGGGGCTGAGAAGGTGTGGACCTGGGCTCCCACCTCCAGGCAGGAAGGTGCTGCTGACCTGCGGGCAGGGAGGCGGTGAAAGCCACTGCCTGCGTCTCAAATTCATTTCTAATTCACTTTCCTTCTGAAGTGGTTTTGAGGAAGTGCGATATCTGAAAAGGCAGCTAATGCAGGGCCCGTAAATAGTGCATCCACGGGCTGTAATGGAGGGAGAGAGAGGGAGCAAAAGATGGATTAAGTGCCCACCATGGGCTTGGAAAAAAAACCCTTTTGATCTCTCCCCACTGCACAATGCCCTGTTACCTTGTTAGCTTGCATCAGCCAGAGAGAGGATGTTTCTTATTGTGATTGCTGCAAATTGGCACCTGGCTCCCGGAGAGCAGCTTTCTCCTGAATTAAGTAGAGTACCCGGCTCCATCCCGGGTGATAAGGACCTCCTATTAGTGGGTAATGTCAGCACAGAGCCGCCTCCATCTGCCTGCCTGCCTTGGGGACCCCTGGCTGGCCGCACCCTCTGAGCTTAGCCTCACGGGCCAGGGCGGATGGGGGCCCCTCTGTAGTGGCTCATCTTGCCCATCCCAGTGATGTGTTCATTGCTCCTGACAGATCTTCCTGATGGCTGCACGGGGCCCACAGAGCAGCTTGGGACATGTGATGCTGACCTTTGAACTCATTGTCTTTCCCCCAAACATGAGCTTCCTAGATTCTCCCTTTATTTACTTAATGAATTCTTTCAACAAATATTTACTGAGCACCTGCTCTGTTCCAGGCACTCTGATGGGTGCTGGGGACACAGCAGTGAATGAGACAGAATCCTGCTCTCACAAGGTGTGCAGAGTAAAGTACCACCGTCTCCCGCTGCCCATCCTAAACCCAGAGTCACCTTCAACTCCTTCCTTTCCTTCAGCATCCACATCCAGGTGATCCCCAAGGCTCCCCCCATGAGCCTCTCTCTTTGTAATGGAAGATAACAAAATTGATCTGTCTGCTTGTCTCTCACCACCCGGGACCAAGCCTCAGCATCTCTCCCTTGAACTCCTGGATTACCCACCTGTATTAGCCTCCTATTTACTGCCGTAACAAATTACCAAAAACGTGGTGGCTTGAAACAACACAAATTTGTTATCTTACAGCTCTATAGTTCAGAAGTCTGACACAGGTCTCGCGGGCTAAATCAAGTTGTCAGCAGTGATGTGTTACTTCCTGGAGGCTCTGGGGTGAATCAGTTTCCTGGCCTTTTCTAGCTACTAGAGGCTGCCTGCGTTTCTCAGTCCCCGTGGACTGTGGAAACTACACAGCAGGCGGCTGGCTTCCCATCTCTGCTGTGCCCTACTCAGCCTCCCAGCCGGGGCCTGGAACAAAAGCTAAGAGTACCGGTGAATGTATATTGAATGGGTGAATAATGATATTCACCATGTATTATTGTGTGAGAAAAAGAGCAATATGCAGAAGAATATGTGCAGCTCTTAAGAAAAAACTCCTATACATGGGCACAGCCATGTGCATGTTTTTGCAAATAGAAAAGTTTAGGAAGTACCACATTTATTTATTTATTTATTTATTAAAATATACTATTTCTGTATGCCAGAATTTTTTTTAATTAATTAATTTTTTTTAATTTTTGGCTGTGTTGGGAGGAAGGACCACATTTATTGCAGTGATGACCTCTGGGGAGGGAAGTGGATGAGAACAGAGAGGAGGGTAACTTCTTCATCTTACTTCATACATTTCTGATTGAAAAAAAGTTTTTTTGTTATAAGCACATATAAGAGCTTTTAAAGGGAAAAAAATGAAAACTAAACCAAAAAACTGTCTTCCAATTGAATATGATCAAATGCCATAGAAACTGAACAATATATTTAATTTATTTATTTAATTATTTAATTTTTAAAAAATTTTTGTTTATTTATTTTGGCTGCGTTGGGTCTTTTGTTGCTGCGCACGGGCTTTCTCTAGTTGCCGCGAGCCGGCACTACTGTTCTCTGCAGTGCACGGGCCTCTCGTTGCGGTGGCTTCTCTTGTTGCGGGGCACAGGCTCTAGGCACAGGGGTTTCAGTAGCCGTGGCATACGGGCTTTAGAGCGCAGGCTCAGTAGCTGTGGCACGTGGGCTCAGTAGCTGTGGCTCGTGGGCTCTAGAGCACAGGCTCAGTAGTTGTGGTGCACGGGCTCAGCTGCTCCGCGGCATGTGGGATCTTCCCAGACCAGGGCTCGAACCCGTGTCCCCTGCATTGGCAGGTGGACTCCCAACCACTGTGCCACCAGGGAAGCCCTGAACAATATATTTTAAATTAAAGCATGCCTCCTAAAGGCTTCCCAGAGGTGTCCTTTGTGTCCTGTCAGATCCTGAGTGTTGATCACGTGTCCCCGGTGACTGGCTGTGAGTGACCCTGACCCGGCTCCACGGGGGTCCGTGAGGGATGGGTCTCCAGTCAGATCTGAGCGCTCCACCTCCCTCCTGTATCGCAGCCATGGTGCTTCCTCAGCTGGAGAACCCAGGCCGAGTCACTGGGCCGGGTCGGTGTGTGTGTGTGTGTGTGTGTGTGTGTGTGTGTGTGTGTGTGTGTGTGTGTCTAGGGGGTGGTGGGTCAGTGGAGCTGCTGGAGTCTGCCCTGACTCTCCAGCCTCATCCCTCGGGTCCTACCCTTACACCCCACATGCAGGAACACAGAGCTGTGGCCCTCTGCCATTTCTCCTTTCTAGGCCTTTGTACCTGCCGTGATTTTCACAGGGAAGGCTCTTCCCTGATGTATTTACCTGGTGAACGTCTATGCATCCTTTAATACCTGGCTCCCCTGTGGAAGTTTCCATTAAGCCCTTCCCGACTCTTCCTTCTCCCCCAGCAGAGCTGGCCCCTCCCTTCTCTGGGCAGCTGCTGGAGAGGTGGTGTGAAATGGTTTGGGCAAAGCCTCTGGCTCCACGCTGCCTGGTTCTAAACTCCAGCCAGCCCCAGGACCTACTAGCTGTGACTCTGAGTGAGAGACTTCAGCTCTGAGGCCCAGTGTCCCCATCTGTGACATGAGCGATGACACCCACTCTTAAGGTGGTGGTGCCCTTTAAATGGGGTGACCTATCTGTGGCTCGCTGCTCCGAGCCCAGTACCTGGAAGGGCTCCATAACAGGGAGTCCTCAGGCCCCTGTGGCTCAGCTGATACATCAGGGCTCGCTGTCTTGGAGAGCCGGGAGCGCTTTGAGGAGGGAGCATGTCTGAGCTGAGTTCTAAAGGACAAGAAGATGGCTCCAGCTGGTGGGTTGTACCAGCAGCTTCAGCCATGCGCCATGGGCCTCCAGGAAAGTGGAGTCAGGGAGGAAGGGGCAAGCCCAGTGGCCCAGAAGACCAGAGGCCCGGGAGTCGGGCCAGTTCCCAGCTGGAGGGACGCGAGGACTCGCAGCCTTTGTGCTACTTCAGTCCAAGCTGTTTGGGGTTTGGCGCGAACACACAATAGTGCCTGAAGAGGTGGCTGTGATTTTCCCCTGGAGCTCTCAGATGTCTTGAAATTGGTCTGAATAATTTTTTCCCCTCAAATTGTTCAAAATGTTCTGTTTCTGGCCCGAACGCTCCGGTTTCCCGTCGCTTCATGGAAAGGATCCTGGGGCAGACTTGGAGGTCTTGGGGAGTGCAGTGAGTCAGGGCACCCCCATCCACGCACCCTGCTTCTCTGCCAGGCCAGCACCCAGGTGCCGGCGGGGAGGGTGGCTGGTGGACACGAACGGGCCGAGCTCTGAGGCCCCACCGCCCAGGCTGCGCTTCAGGCCCAGAGCAGACCAGCGGGAGCTGCTGGGAGTCCGGCCAGCTGAAGCCTGATACCTGGCTCTTGGCTCCGTGGGTAGCTGCCCAAGAGGGCGGGAAGGAGACGTGGGCATTCTAGGGCGGCCCGGCCTGGGGGAGGCTCTGTGGCTCTGTTTATGTTGGCTTCAGTGGGGCAAGAGTGAGGAGCAGCTGATAGCATCCCAGGGCCCAGGCAGCCTCCAGAGAGATAGGGCTTGTGCTTCTCCAGCATGGGTGGGCTCACACCCACACCCACCCACACACCCACACACCACTTGTCCATTAGCCCCCCCGAAACAGACGCTCACATGCGGACATTCCAACACAGGAGAAGGCATTAAGGGAAGCGGTGTGTGTAGGGAGCGGGGGGTCCAGGCCAAGGGAGGCAAGGAGTCTCTCAGAAAGCCTGTGACATCTGGGGCGGGACACGGGGATGTGCATGCTGGAAGGCCAGAACACTCTGACTATAGAAAAGTCCTTTCGTACTCCCTCCCAGATAGAGTATACTTCCCAGAGCCCTGTGGGTCTTAAATCAGGACTCCCTTCTCTGCTGCCCCATGACAGCCAGGGCCACCGTCTTGCGTTGTACAACTGCAGGGACACCATCCACACCGAGTGCTACGGGACTCCCGTCCCTGGAGTTCAGATGCTATTCTCAGGGGTGTACTGTGAACGTGCCCCGCCACCTGGGGGGTATGGGACCAGGCGGCGCTGAGAGCCCCTCAGACTGGTGAAAGGCTGCTGTGGGGAAGGGGACGTTAGCTTCCTCTGGGCTTGCAGAACCTGAGGCTTCTGAGTCATCCTGCAGAGGCAACTCAGGAATTTGTTTTACTGTTTCTTGTGGATGCGGGAGGGGTGGCGTGGGGAGAGAGGTCTTCTCCGTTGATGCTGAGAACCAGCGTTACTAGGTCCCCACGAGGTGACATGTCCATGGTGGCTTGGAGCAGTTACTGCCCCTTCATGTCCATCCTCGGACCAAACACACACAGGCTTCGGAGTCAGGCCTGGCTTCCATCTTGCAAACACAGAAACTAGCTCTGGCTTATTTGGGTAAAATGGAGATGTATTAAATGGTGTTGGGAAATTTGCAGAATCTCTAGGCCAGAGCTCCTGGCCTGGAGGTCCCCCAGCCAGGAACAACGCCCAAATCGCTTCTCAGAACTGATGGGTCTGGGAGAGCCCCAAGGCCGTCACTGCAGGGCGATGACACTGCCGTCAGCACTATGTCACTGCCAGCACCAGGTACTGGATGTCCCAGAACCTTAGCCCCAGCTCTTCCGGAAGCTGGGTGCGGGTGCGGCGGCTTCTGCACCCTTGCTGGAAGGGGCTCCAGGCAGTGTCTGCTTTGTTGCATCATTTCCTTTCAATACAAAGGTTCAAAGTTTGATGTGGGTGAGTCGGGTCAACAGAATGAGGTCACGGGCTTGAGCTTTGGCAGCAAGGAGGCTGGGAAAGCTCTGGTGGCCGGGGGTGGGGTGTGCTTCTGGCTTCCATACACAGAGGTGGTCTCCAACCAGGACCCGGAGTGGGGAGTTCCACAAACACACAGATGTGTGAGAAGGCGACAAACAACCGCTGCAGAGGTGTGCAGAGCCCAGTTCAAAAGAGCAGCACGGAGGTCTTTTTCTTCCTTGTCTCTTCTTTTTTCCCTCCCAAGAGTGGGGACAGTCAGCCGGGAGCCACAGATGCCTCAGCTTTCCTTCATTTCCACACAGCTCCTCTACCAAGACCTGCAGTCAGGTGTCCCTACCTTCTTTATCCTGGAAGCCACTCCTGTCGCAGGGGAAGAGGTTTGGTCCCAACCCTCCCGACTCTGCTTTTTATTTTATTTATTTTTTTGAGAACTTGGGCACCTCCCAGCTTTGAGCGGGTGCAAGGATGGCTCATCTCTGATCCCTTCCTGCAGCTCAGAGGTGGCCATGGGGTCTGTCTGATGTGCCTTCAGAGCTGCTGAGCTGCCGCTGGCTCCCTCCCTGGGTGACACTGACAGCACGCACACCTGGCCCAGGTGAACATTCATCTTTCCCGAGGATAACACAGTCTGGTCTTACGTGGAGAGTGGCTATTTGCCCTGTTAGCTTGGCTTTGACCCCTGTGCAGTGCCTTGTGTCCAGGACGGACCCTTCCCTTGCTGGCTCACATAAGGAGAGTCAGTGCTCCGGCGGGGCATGAGTTGTTCTGTGTCTGGTAGCGTGGCGTGGCGTTGAATTGAACACCCCCTCTCCTGAAGCCCCCAGTGACGTGGTCTTTCCTCTCAGTTATCTCACTGTTCCACCATACAAACTAATATGTTGTTTTTTTAAACAACGTATTAATGTACTTTAAATTTCAGAATAGAAATGTCCTTGTTGTTTTTTATTGTAAAGGTAATGCATACTTTATAAAAATTCAAGCAATATATAATTCTGTAAGTTAGAAACTGGAGAGTCTTCATACATGGAACTTAGATAAACATTATTAAAAGGTTTTTTTTTTTTAATCTACATATATGTGTACTTATATGTAGAGCTAAGGCTGAAATGAGTGTGTGCATGGAAAGAGATCCCAATATCGTGTTGATTTTAAAAAGTCAGTTGACGGGAGAGTCTGCCTTGCTTCACACCTGAAGCAAGGTGAGCTGGGAAGGCTGTCCACTGGGTGCCCAGCCTAGGCTGACTGGTCAGGCACTGAACGGAAGCTGGGCCTGAGCAGCAATTGTCTTTTGGGCACAGTTATTCCTGGGGTCCAGTAGCCAGCAGGGCCGGGGATCGCCACTATGGTCACCCCCTATGGAAGGAGGTGAAGAGGGGAGAGGGCGCACTGACTCCGAGGGGTCTGGCCCTGGGTCCCCCCAGCACACCTAGTCCCCTGACCAGATTGCCCGGGGTGGGGAGCTGCTCTTCCCTGGGATCCAGAGGAGGAAACGGCTGGGCTTGTTGGCCTCCCAGAGTGTATGGTCCGCGCAGACATTCGCAGCTCCAGAAGCCAACCTGGGATGTTTCACGGGGGCCTGGGGCAGGACAGAAGCACAAGGGTAGCAACTGCTCATTGGTTAGTGCCCAGCTGGCCTCTCCCCAGCTTCCCACTCAATAGGCACTGAATGAACATCTGCAGAATGAATGAATGAATGCATGAATGAATGAAAGGCACACGTCCCCTGTGGGTATAATCTTCACTGGCTCTAATTGTATTTCTGAGCCTCAGGGCGTCTCCTCAACCCATCCCATTTCGGGAAGTAGACCAGTTCCTAGGAAATCACAGTCCTAGCCTCATGAACCCTGGCCTTCTGAGGGGCTGGCCCTACTGAGGTCAGCTGTCCTGTCCTCTCCTGGGCAGGTCTCTGACCTGTGATTGTAGCTCTGTGAGGAGAGACTTTTCCAGACCCAGCTCCCCACCAGGGACGTGGCCACCTGCCCAGCGCAGAGAAGGAGCCTGCTCTCTGTGAAGGCGTGTGAGCAAGCCAGCGACCTCGAGGTGGCAGGGCTACCTCCGCCCTGGTGGGGAACCCCCCCCTTCATGGTCAGGGCTGTGGTGGGCTGGGGTGAAGGACATCTCTCACAGTCTTGGGGTCTGAAGTGGATCCCCAAGGTTTCCCACTTGTTGGGGGAGGGTCTTCAGGTTCCCTGCTCACACCCCTGGTCACCCTGCCCTGGTCTCGCTCCACAAGGCTCTTTCCTCTCCCTCCCATCGCTCTCCCCCTCCCCATGGTTCCCAGAAGTAGGACCCAGGCCACCAGCTGCAGCCTGTCCAGGTTTCCTATTGGATTATGAAGCTTAACATTTTTGTGAAGGAAGAAGAAAGCCTTCCCTCTGGGAAGCGATAAGAACATTCCATCCTCCTCTGGCTCCAGGGAGCCTGGGAAACAATCACCAAAGGGAGAGAGAGTCCCCAGGGACAGGCTCCCGGCAAGGGCAGGGCCACCCTCTGCTGGCTCCCCTTCCCTTCCTCCCTGCATCCTCCCCTCTGCAGGGGCCCTGGTCTTGCCTGTGGTCAGCCAAGGGGACCCTGGGGCAGTGCGCCTGGGGAGGAGGGCAGGCCTGAGGTCCCTGGAACCAGGTCCCCTTAGGTAGTGGGCTTCTTCCCAGCCTGGAGTTGCCCTTGGGAACCTTGGGCACTAGCTCTCTTGAGGGCAAGTTGTACAATCTAGGTGGTAGGGAGCTTCCACCAAGAGGAGCCCCAGAAGAGATGGCCATGGGGGGGGGTTAGTTATCAGTGGGCAGGTGTGACCCCCCACCTGGGGATGACCTAGACCCATGAGGTGAGAAGCTGAGCCAGTCACTTGATGGGTTGGGGACCCGCGAAAAGCCCTGTGGTTGGCATGGTGATGAGAACCTTGCCCAATCAATGTTCCCTCCTCCCACTACCGCCTCCCTGTGTCCTTCCCTCTCCCTTTCAAGTACAATATTCACTAAAGCCCACTGGGAGCCCCGTGCTGTAAGAAAGAAAAGGCTGGGCTGTACCTCCTCTTCATGCCTTGATCAAGGAGAACACACTGCTGCCTCAGAGCCTTTGCGCTTCTCTTCCCTCAGCTTTTCTTCCTTCAGAATCCACGTCCCTTCACTTACACGAGGTCTTTTCACATTACCCTCTCAGTGAGGCCTCCCTTGCCTCCTTCTCTAAAATGGCAACCCACCGTCACCCACAAGAATTCCTATCCCCCTTCTCTTAGCATTCACTACTATATAATATATATTTTATTTACTTATTATACTTCTTGTCAGTGTTTTCCCACTAAATCGAAGTTCCGGAAGGCAGGAATTATTCCCCCCCTCCACCTTGCTTCAGTGACTGGAAGAAAGTCTGGGACAGAGCAGGCTATATGGCTCGGGAACCTGGCAGGAGCCAAGGGTTGCCCTGTGCCAAAGGCAGGGGGGAAAGTGGGGGCTTGGGCTTTGAAGAGAATGTGATGAAGAGACTATTTACAAACCGTGCGCATAGTTAAGGGGAACCAACAAGGGTGTGAAGCGCCCCAGGGCTGGTGTGCCAGCAGGGCCCTTACCAGCCCCACGTGGCGGAGAGCGGCTTCCAGGATGCTGTGGACAGAGCAGGGCCCCTGCAGCCCAAGTGCCGTCTGGCCGGGCAGGAGTCTCGCTCTGCTCTTGCCATTTGGTCTCCGGAAGACAAAGAACAAGGGCGCCTGGATAATGCAGTCCAGCTCAGGCCGCTGGGAGCAGGGCGGGGTAGCACCTGGATCCGGAGTACCTTGAGAAGATGCACACACGACAAATGCGTGTGAAATAAGTGAATGACTGCCCTTAAGAAACCCACGTATCAGAGGAGAAGAAACGCTCATTCTTTCACTCATTTCCCTCATTCATGTACTTATTCATTCGTTCATTTAAGGCAGAGCGAATGAGCACTGGGTGGGTGTTAGGGTCCATCAGAGAGCAGGGCAGAGACCGTCCCAGCTCCCCACCAAACCCACCCACAGGAGGGGCTTGCTGAGAAGAGGGGCACAGAGGGCAGGTGTCAGGTCTTCGCACACCTGCCCTGTTCACAGCTTACAGCGTGTACACCTGGGTGGAGGTGGGCTGGGCCCAGTGCAGGATGGGGCAGGTAAGAAATCCTTGGGTTCCTTGGGGAACCTGTTAAGTCAGGCCCAATCGGGTGGAGGCACTGGGTGTGGGGAGACATCATTTGTCATTTGTTTTTCTAAACCCTGGGGATTTGAAGCTCGGTGAAGAGGAGGTCACCGAGAAGGGCAGCCTGCGGGCCCTTTAATCCTGCAGTCACTCACGCCGAGGAGCACTCCCTGTGCCAGGGCTCCGGCACTTGACCTCCCTTAATCTCTGGGACTGATGGCCCTGGGAAGCTGTATTACTAATGCCCATTTGACTGTGGAGGGAATGGACGCACAGAGAGGTTAAGTAACTTGCCCAAGATTCCACAGCTATTAAGAGGTGGAGTGGTAATTTGAACCCTGGCAATCAGTGTCTGGAGCCTACACTGCCGTCCTTTATGCAGAGACCTTTGATGGAAGGTCTGTTATGGGGGAGGGTGGCATCACAGATCTGAAGATCTGGGGAGACTGGTGGTGATTCTCCGGCCCATCTGGGGAAGGGACCCTCTGCAGGAGCAGTCCTGGATGGAGGGGACTTGTCAGAGACCAGTGTGGGCTCCAGGCTGGGTGTTCCTTGTGGCAAGGCGAGGCGCGGGAAGCCAGCCTGCGCCTTCATCCCTGCTGCCACCCTCTCTTTCTCTCATACCTGTCCCGTGGCAGCTCCTCCCAGGCCACCCAGCCCGATGCCCCACCCTTGCCTGAGCATTCTCCAGGCTGTATGTTTCCAGAACTCAAACACATGTCATGTCAGCTGCTCCTGACCCTTCAGCAGCTCCTGTTGGTGGCTGGATAAAAAGTCCAACCTTCTCCCCTGGGCTGCAAGGCTCTGCATGACCTTCCCTGTCCACCTCACCAGCCTTGTTTCTGGCCATTTTCATCTTGACTTCTCCACTCCAGCCCCCTGGCCTTCTTGCTGGTTCTGGAACACACCATGTCATTCTGGCCTGGGGACCGTTCTACTTACTGTGTCCCGTGCAGGGGATACTGTTCCCCCAGAACCTCAAAAGCCTCATTTCTTCAGGCATTTCAGTTCAAAAGTCATCTCTTGAGGCCTTTCCTGAGCACACCAGCTGCACGCATGTCCCTCCCCTCACTCAGCCCCTCTTCATCCCTTTATCTGAGGGATTATTTATTTTCTGTCCGGCCTTTATCACGGTCTGAAATTATCTTTTTTATTACATTTATTTCATGTCTTTCTTCCCCCATTAGAATAAAAGGCTCTTGAGAGAAGGAAATTTGTATTTTGATTAATGCTGTATCATCAATGTCTAGAACAGTGTCCGGCATACAGTATATGCTAAGTAGATTCTTGAATCTGAACTTGCTCTGCTATTTCTCAGCAGGGCCTTCAGACACGCTGATTCTTCCATCATTTTCTTCATGCAGCTTAACTCCAGTGAACTTTGGTTCTGAGCTCAAAGGCCGCTTCTTCAGGGAGTCTTCTCTCCCTTGCCACACTGGCCTGTGTCCCCAGACCCTGCACATCAACCCTCTCAGAGCCCTGGACTTCCGTTGTTGCATCTCACTCTTGCCCTTACCAGGTCAACGTCTGTCTCTCCACTAGAGAGTAAACTCCGTGAGGGCAGGGACTGTGCTGTTTTGTTTACTTCTGTATCTCTGGTGCTTTGCACAGAGCCTGGCACACAATAGCTGCTCCAAGGTTATGTGTTAAATCATTGAAGGGACAGCTGGGGCCCTCAGGTGGCCATGAGAGTGAGGGCACAGGTCTGTTCCAGCTGCTTCTACCTCGAAAAGTCTAGAAAGCCCTGCCAGGAATTTTCACAATCTTTCCAACACACCCATAGGTAGGTATCGTGATCTTCCTTTATAGACAGAGACAGGGGCTTGGACAGATGAAGGAAACTCCCCAAGATTACATATTTGAGAGCAGCAGATCTGGGACGCAAACCTAGGCCTCCTGACCTGTGAGCTTTTCCCTGGGGTCCCTTGGAGAGAGTAAGCTGCAGGGTAGATTCCAGGTAAGGTGGCAGGTACCCCCTCCCCCAGGTTCTTCCCTTCCCTTACAAGCCTGTATTCGTTTTCTATTACTGTATAACAAATTACCCCAAAACTGTGCCTGGAAATAACACTAATTATCTCACTGTTTCCGTAGGTCAGAAATCTGGGTGCCGTTTAACTGGGTCCTCGGCTTCAGGGTCTCTCACAGGCTGCCGTCAAGGTGCTGGCTGGGGCTACAGTCACCTGAAGGCTCGGCCAGCGAAAGATCCACTCCATGCTCACTTGTGTGGCTATTGGCGAGATTCCATCCTTGCTGGCTGTTGGCCGGAGACGGTCCCCAGTTCTTTGCCACAGGGGTCTCTCCAACACGGCAGCTCACTTCATCAAAGCAAGCAAGCTGGGAAGGCAAGAGAGAGCCAGAGGGATGGAAGTCAGTCTTTATAATTTAATCCTGGACACGGCATCCCAGCACAGTCTGCTGTATTCTGTCACGAGGAGCATGTACCTAGGTCCAGCCATACCCAGAGGAGGGGATTACACGAGGGTATGAACACCCCAAGGGGGGGGGGGCGGGGGGGAGTGGGAGGGTCACTGGGAGCAGTGCCAGAAGCTGCCACCACACAGCCCGTTCTCTTCTGGCTGCTCTCAGATCACAAATTTCTGCAGGGCAGCTGACGTCCCGTTCACAAGCACCTGTGAGGGTGCTGCAGGCATTCATTCATTTATTGTCTCATTCATTTGACATACATTTACTCCCTACCTACTGTGTGCAAAATCTTGATTGCTGGACTGACAAAACTGAATAAGGCTCATTTCCTGCCTTGAAAGAGACATATTTGTAAAGAAAGAAGTGAGATTTAGTGTCTGCTCATGGAGACCCTGAGAAAGAATGGGGCTAATGCTCATTTAGCACTTACTGTGTGCAGGCATCAGTCTAAATGCTTTATAAGTATTACCTCTTTTAATCCTCACAGCAACCTGTGAGGTAGCTACTATTATCATCACCCCCATTTTATAGAGAAAGAAACTGAGGAATAAAAATGGTGAACTGTTTTAACTATTTGCTCAAGGTTACACAGCTGGCAAGGCAGGGCTGGGGTTCCACCTGGGCAGTCTGGCTCCTGAGTCCACACATTTAGTCCCTGTGTCATCTTGGCTCGTGCAAGACAGGCTCCATGGGCTGAGCTTGCAAAGGAATGACAGGTGTCAGGGGCCATCCTTGGGACCAGTTTTCTAAGAGCAATATACAGACAGATACTTTTCCGTGGGCCTTGCTGAAGCTGCCTGCTGGCTCATCTGGGGTGGGAAGAATGGCTGGGAAGCCCAATCGGCAAGCTGGGGAAGAGAGTTGTTTTGGTTTAAAAGATTGACATTTTAATAAACTGCTCTTAATTAACAGCACTTTGAAATTCTGAGTGGCGTGCTTTCCATCTTAAAACAGGCAGGCGGGTGGCTTCTTAGAGAACGCGATGCTTGTGGGTGATCTCCCTTTTTGAAACAAACCCAGACCCTCCAGTCACAATTTATTTTTCATTCCAAAAATGATCTTTACTAAAAAATGTTGCTTTGGTTTGAGCGAATTAGAAGTCCTTATTACACAGGCAGGCACTTCAAACAGTGCCCGGCTCACCGCGCCGGCTGTGGCATCAAAGACTCGGCTGGAATCTCTGATTACCACCCAGGCTGTGGGCCACTAGGGAGAAGGCGGCATCTGAAGTGGAGCCCTGGCTGCGGGACCAGTGGGCTTGGGGAGTCCAGAGGCCGGGTGGCCTCCATGCCAGGCTCGGCACCTCCTTGATTCAGGGGCTTGGAGGGGGTGCTGTGGGCAGAAGGGATGGAGAGCGGTATGGTCGCCCTTACTGAGCACCTACTGATGTCCCAGATGCATGTGAGAACTGTAGGTGAATTGTCTTATTTAAAATTTCCAACAGCCATCTACAATAACTGTTGCGAGGGTTTAAGAGAGCTTCATAAACACGACTGCTCTTTTCCTCACTTGTTCTGAACCAGCTGAGAAATAAGGCAAAAGCGCGGGGCAAATAAGAGACCAAATATGGTGCTTACCACTGACACCATGCTTACTACTGATGCTTACTACTGATACTAAATATCCTGCTTACTACTGATAGTAAAGCTGGTATCTGCAGGCAAGTGGCTTTCTAATTCTGAAGCTCACAGTTATTTAGTTCCTTTCCCAGACACAGGCACACGGTGTTGGGACAGGCTGCATGGGGAGGGGCTGGGGCAGAGCCCTGACCTCTAAATTGTTGAGAGATAAAATGCATGTTCTCTGTGGGCAAGCCACCTCCTCAGGTAAAGAGAGATGCTGAGGGAGCTTGGCCACATTAGCCCTACTTTGACCACAGAATTCCTTCTCACTTTTTGAGGTCGAGCGATGGCAGAGAGAGGGGTCTGTGGGCCCTTCCATAAGCAAGGAAACATCATACCTCCCCTCCTCCTCTGCCTCCCAGGCCCTTGGTATTATTTTCTATGTTCTACAGATAGGGAAGGAGCTTCACGGCCGGCCGCCCAGTTGGTAGGAGGTGAAGCTAACATTCATACTGCTTGGTCTGATTCTATCTCCCCCTCTAGACTTTGAGCTCCTCAAGTTCAGGGCTGTGTCTCACTCAGTGTCCTTAGGAGCTGGCACAGGGTCCGAGCATCAGGCAATGTCTTTGAAGGGAACAAAACAGATTCACCCTTTCACTCAGCAACATGCGTTATCTCTACATTAGGTGCCGATCTCGCTGCTGGTGGCATTCAGCCGGTGTAGGGGGTGAATCGTGGCCCCTTCCCCAAAAAGATACGTCCACATGCTCGTCTCTGGCACCTGTGAATGTGACCTTATTTGGAAAAAGGGTCTTTTCAGATGTCATCAAGGATCTTGAGGTGAGATCATCCTGGATGGTGACCTGGGTGGACCCTTTAAAATCCAATGACTACTGTCCTCGTAAGAGACAGAAGAGGAGGCAAGAGAAGAGGAGAAGGCATGTGAAGAAGAGGCAGAGACTGGAGTGATGCGACCACAAGCTAAGGAACACCTGGAGCCTCCAGAGTCTGGAAGAGGCGAGGAAGGATTTTCTCTTAGAGGCTCTGGAGGGAGCACAGCCCAGCTGGCACCTTGATTTTGGACTTCTGGCCTCCAGAACCATGAGGGAATAAATTTCTGTTGTTTTAAGCTCTCCAGTCGGTGGTAACAAAGTACCACCCAGGCAGCCCTAGGAAATGACTGCGCTGGCACTGGAGGATGGAAAGATGCCTTGGCGCTTTCCCCTCACTCCTGACATGCCTGGGGGATGGCTGGCTATCTCCTCGGGACCTGGGTCTGAGCCACTTTCCTCTGGAGGTGCTGGCTCCCCCCGGCTCGGGCGTGGAGACAGGAAGGCTCTCAGCAACCTGGACATCATTGTTCAGAACGTGTCACTGAGTCCAGTAAAAGTAAGTGAAAATGAATAGCCACGCCCGCACATGGAGGACCCCTCAAACCAAACCAGGCCACGGAGACATGGCGGCCCGAGTGTCTGGTTAAAGGCTGGTGGGCTTCCCTGTAGCTCTGGCTGTTGTGATCTCTTGGTGTCCAGAAAGGAAGGTCAGAGAATTGCCAACTGTTTTTGAGGGGACTTCAGGAGCCACCAGCTTTGCTCGGTGTCATTCTTACCGAGGAGACATCCGGCTGCCATCTGGCTGCCCCAGAGTCCGGGCGGCATTAGCACCCCCGTCCCCAGCCGCGGTACCGCCGTCAAAAGCGCTTCCCTGCATAGAACCCACATCTGCCTCTCCGTGATATCTGCTTTCACGAACGGAGAAATTGAGTCTTGGCAACTTTCTAGGGTCATGTGTACAGTACGTGCTAAATTGGGTATTCTGAGAGATTAGAGAACCTCAACTACCTGCCCTGGCAGTGAAAGGAATCAAGCAAGGATGTGTGATTGTCACCACCGTGCTCAGAAGCCTCATTGTTGATTATTATAACAAGCCCTGTCGTAACTGATCCAGGGCTTAGCTGTGGTCCCTGGAAGACCAGGTGGGTTACCCAAAGTGGTGGCTTTCTCGCTACACCTCTGTAGATGCGTGTATTTTGGGTGGGATTTTATTCAGAATACTTCCTGAGTTTTGGCCTCCTGGGTCCACCCGCAAGCAAAGATTCTGCCTGATGTGGATGATTCATCTCAAACCGGTTGGCTCTTTCATGGTAACCTTGGACATACTACATATCAAAACATTTTTAAATACAAATGCAATTAAGGGTATTGGGAAGATAAGGATTGTATTTAAGCCTGAATTCCAGCAGGCCAGTCTCCCCTCTGTCCAGCTGGGCTGTTGGGTTGGTTACACACGAGGAAAAGGAACAAATACCACTTTATTATGAGCTGGGCCATGCCTGATGCCTCCCCGTGAGAGGCCTGGTAAGGCAGGGGTGGAACATTGGCGGGACCGCTTTCCCTCCATCTGAGCTCAGATCTGAACCTCACCACCAGCCAGGCACCCCTTCTGAAGCAGGGGGTGCCCTACAGCAGAGTGCTACACAGCGGAGGCCTCCACAAGCTGGTACCCTTCTGCAATGAGATGAGCATCGTATGGAGAATGTAAATCAACACCCCGATTTCTTTATCAAGACAGTCTTGCTGGGAAAAATGTCAGCTGAGCTAAACAGTGTGCTTAGTGACGCAGTGCTCTTACATTCAGGCGCAGCTCCTAATCTCGTTGCAGACCAGTGAAAGCCAGTTCACAGACTGACACTGGTCCTTGGACCACATGTTAGCGGCACTCTGTAGCACATGTAAGAAACGCAGAGAAGAGTCGCAGGACCTGCCCTAAAGAGTGGCAGCCATCGGTCCCCTACCAATCCTGCCAAGAAGCCACAGGAAGCAGAGAGAGAGGCCCCGTGGGTGTCAGGTCTCCCCAGGCAGTGACCCTGCTGATCAGGAAACGCAGCCCATCTAGCAGATTAGGAGATGTCCTCTTGGCGACAGGGAGTGAGGAAAAGGCTGCTAGGAGGGATGAGGAGAGGGATGAAGGCTTTCCCTTCCCCTACAGAGATTTCTTTCATTTGTACCGTAAGGCCTTAGCAACAACAAATGAATTCCTGGCAATCGTACTGTCACACTTAACATGTTCTTACATTTTACAGCCCTTGATAAATGTAACAGCAGAAGGCCTGTAGGCATCTTCCAGCCTTCCCAGAAAATGTGAAATTTTGTTTCCAGGGTGCCAGGACGCAGGTTTTTGGATTGGCAGGGTCCCGGGGAAGGATGAGATGAGCATATCTAAACCAATTCTTTCGCTCATCAGAATCTACTATTCATTGACCTGAGGCCAGAGGGATCAAGAGATGGGAGAGAGGCCTGGGTGGGCTCCCCCTGCCACCGACCAGAGTGGTCAGCCTTTAAGGGGTTGGGATGCTTGGGCTCGTGTCCTGAGAACACACCAGGGACACTCTTGGGGTTTGGGGTCCTGTTACAGGACAGGCCATGCTGTGAGGAGGCCAAGAGCGAGAAGACAGAGGGGTCCTGGGGTTGCCTTGAGCTCTCACCTGTTTGCACTGATGCTGATCTTGAAGGGGTCCCAGAGAGGACCCAGGTTGCCAACCCTCTGAGGAATGAGCGTGAGTTCTCAGGGAAGCCTCAGAAGGAGGTGGCCAGGGCTGGGCTCTGCCTGGGCAGCGCTTGGCTACCCAAGGAGTTCAATTAAACAGATTCTAATATAACACTTACCTCCCAGGCGCCTCTTTTGTGGTGGGCTCTGCGGGGGAGAGCTGAGTGGAGCACACCCGCCTAAAGCAATACTAATGAGAGCTAATACTAAGCGTTTACGCACGCAGTGCTTCTGCCCGGAGCTGAATGCGCGTTATCTAATTTAGTCTCCCGGCACTCCTCAGAGGAGGTGCTGTATTATCCCCTTTGACAGTTTCAAAAATTGAGACTTGGTGACCTGCCTGAGGTCCCCAGCTGGTGATGGTGGAGCTGGGACTTGACCTCCACAATCAGGCTCTAGATCAGTGGTTTTGACCTTGGTGGCCCATTGTATTACCCGGAGAGCTTTTAAAACATAACCATTTCTAGATCTTTCCCTAAACCAATACAATTAGAATCTCTGAGGGTGAAGCCAGCCACTGAGGTTTAATAACTTCACCCCAAGACTGTGTGTGTTCTGCCAGGATTGAGAACCTTGTTTCCAGAGCCCACGGACTTAACCACTGTGCTGCACTGCACCAGCCCCGCTCATCTCCACCGCAGCCCCTAACACAATGCATCATGATGACCCCTGAGCTTTTGCTTCTTCCCACTGGACTATGCTGGCACCAGATGGCAGCTCGCACAGAGGTCTCTGACACAGGGCGGCCCATTACAGTGTCATAAAAGAGGTCCCCTTCCAGCAGGGAAGAATCAAAGACAGCTTCATGTTGAAGGCAGGAGATTTGGGGGAAGAGTCTGAAGTTGGAGAGGCTGCTGGGAACTTAGCAGGTGCCCCAATCTTTGTTTGTTCATATGAACTCGATTCCTTAGGTACTGGGGAGCCAAGGAGGGTTTCTGAGCGTTGTAGTGACCCCATCAGAAAACCATCCACTTGCTGAAGCCCCTGCAGTTCCTGCTATACCCTCTCACCCCAGGGGGAGGCTGGGAATTGGAGTTTGCTGAGGAATTCATTGAAAAATTAGAGTGTAAACACATTACCAGGAAAAACCATCTTCTTGTTTCTGCCCACCTACCTCCCTGTCTACACTAGCAACGCCAAGGTCCCCCAGGCCACACTCCTCTTGGCCTTTGTCCCCACAATTTATTCTGCCTGGAATGCTCTTCTCTCCTCATCAGCCACATAAATACATTTACATTTATACTTCAAAACCCGCTCCCAAAGCTTATGAACCATCCCAAGATAGACTTAACCCCTTTCCCTCAGCTCTCCTATAGTTCCAGGGATGTGCAGATCACCCTGCCGTGGTAACTGTCTACAATTGTTAGACTTCGAGCTCCTTATGCAGAGTGCCCAGCCCAAAATCAGTGCTTAAATCCTTATCAGATTGAATTTCTCTCCAAGGACAGGAGTCTTGGAATAGCAGAATTTTAGGAAACACCCCTAAACTTCATCTGTAACCTCCTCTTGAAGCATCCCCTCCCTCACTGTCTGCTGCACTTAGCAACATTCCTTATTATCTTCACTGCCTTGAACCAAATGACTGTCTCAGAAGGTTTCTTTTGAAAGACAAAAGGATTACCTGTGATTTTGGTATCAGTAGCTTCCTGGCAGCCGTACACCACTGAGCCGAGCCCAGTTTGTCAGATTAGATTTACCAGATCCTGGTAAAAAAGCGACACAGATCTGGTAAGATTTTTTTGTTTGTTTGTTTGTTTTTAATTGAAGTATAGTTGATTTATGATGTTGTGTTAGTGTCTAGTGCACAGCAGAGTGATTCAGATCTGGTAAGATTTTTTTGTTTGTTTGTTTGTTTTTAATTGAAGTATAGTTGATTTATGATGTTGTGTTAGTGTCTAGTGCACAGCAAAGTGATTCAGATCTGGTAAGTTTTT
Organism: Balaenoptera borealis; assembly: GCF_965194805.1. Classification (NCBI taxonomy): domain Eukaryota; kingdom Metazoa; phylum Chordata; class Mammalia; order Artiodactyla; family Balaenopteridae; genus Balaenoptera; species Balaenoptera borealis. The sequence continues at coordinate 40,931,301 of NC_138868.1, forward strand.
TTTGTTTGTTTGTTTGTTTTTAATTGAAGTATAGTTGATTTATGATGTTGTGTTAGTGTCTAGTGCACAGCAAAGTGATTCAGATCTGGTAAGTTTTGATGCAGGTGAAAGAGCAGGCAGGGGAGAGGGCCAGGCCAGGGTGCAGAAGGATGGAGGGCGTGTGAGTGTCACTGCAGCCAGGGGGAGCCTCTCGGGGTGGGCGGGGGGGTTAGGGGCTGCCAAGTGGCCTGAGGGAGGCCATCAGCTGTGGGAGCGTAGAGGAGCGAGAGGGGCTTTAGGGGGACAAGAGCCCTCTGACGAGAAGGGAGAGAGGGAACCATCCAGGACTCGCAGGGGCTGGCATTGTTCGGACGGGTCGGGTGCAGCGAGTATGTGAGCATGTGCACGTGTGCAAGTGAGAATGGCTAGTTCTCCGCCACAGACTGAGGGCAGACCCAGGCTCCCAGGGCCAACCAGAGAGGGGATTTCTCTCTGGTTTAGTAGATTAAATGCTGAGGTTTCTGTGAATTAAACCCCAAAGCAGCTTTGGAATGTTTTCATTATCTCCACTGAGAAAATGAGACCTTTTTCATCTGGTAACACAGGGATAATAATACCCAGATCCCTGGGCTACAGTGAGGATTAAATGAGATCCTGTGCGTCAAAGCCCCGGCCTGTGCCTGGGACACAGCGAAGCCCCGATCAATGGTGGTTCTCAAGTGAACCAGGGCTCCGGGGCTGGCTAGAGGCAGGCCTGAAATGAGAGCGCTTTATTCCTTAAAGACAGCAGCCAGCACCCGCCCTTTTCCTTGGTGTCTTTTGCTCTTTGAGCCTCCAGTCCTGGGGCAGCTCAGGCTCGGGGTCAAATGTGGGTTCTTTCCCAGCCTGTCCGCGTCCTGGTGTAAAACCTGAAGCAAGTTCTGTAATCTGTTGGAGCCTCAGTTGCCTCGTAATAATATGACTTATCTTCTAGGGTTGCTGAAGGATTTGATGATCTCATCTGCCCCTTACTCAGCTCCCAGCCTCCACCCTTGACCTCCTCCAGACTGTTCTCCAAAGAGGGACCAGATTAGCCCTTTGAAACTGAAATTGGAACTTGTTTTCTTGAGCACACAACACAGAGTGTGTAGAATAAAATCTGAAGTCCTCGCCGTGGGCTCCAGGCCCTGTGGGATCTGCCCTCGGCCTCTTTTCATCTCCAGTTAGATTCCCCTCCTGCACTCAGCCAGCAGCCTGCTTCCTTGCCATCCCTAAACAGCAGGCTCCTGCCTCAGGGCCTTTGTACTTGCTGTTCCCTCTGCCTGAGTGCCTTGCCCCCAGATAATGGCAAAGCTTGTCTCCGCCCTTAATTAATCTCTGCTCAAATCTCTACCACCTCCTCCCAAAGATGACTCCTGATTTCCTCTCTAAACAGCACTTTCAGGCTTTCTCAATTCCCTTATCTTGATGCATTTTTCCTTACAGCACTGAGCAGCAGCTGACATCGTCATGTACATTTGTCTATTGTTGGCTCCCTGGCTAGAATGTAAGCTTCAGGAGAGCAGGGACTTTGTTTGAATCACTGCTGTAGGTCCAGCAACTGAATAACTCTTTGCTCAATAACTGGTGAAGGAATAAATGAATGAGCTAGTGCCTGCAAAGCATCATTCCCGTCCCACAGTGAGCACTCAGAATTATTAGTGATAGAATGAAATGACCTTGAATGCATAGCTCTAGGACCCAGTTCTTGCCGGCTGTCAACTTACTGTGCAACCTCAAGCAATTAACTTACCTTCTCTGGACCCCTGGGCAAGAGGGGATACCAGCTCCTGCCTTGGCTGAGAGAGATCGGGGGTCGTGGTAGGGTCAAGTTGATAAGGAGACAGTTTGCGAAGCAAAAGAAGCCCAGGAATAATAGAGGCCCGTTCTCTAATTTCTCGATATGCTGCCAGCTGGGCTGTGTCAGGTGGTTGTGTGTAAGGGGAAAAAATCCCTTTGACTGAAATGGTGATATTTTACCGAGGCCACTTGGTTTTGCTTTCAAATAATTTCTTCAGGGCTCCCAAGTGCCTCCTCTTTCTTACTCATTAGCAGTCGACAGAACTTAAAGGGAGACTCTAATTAGGGAGAACTTTCATATCATTTACGAGGGAAAGAATGAGGAGGGGGCTGCCTTATGGCCAGAGAGAACTTTCTGAATCTGCAGGAAGGCCCTTTGGCTCCAGGCCTCTGACTTGAGCTCAGGAGCTAAAACAAAAGCTATGGGTCAGGAGGACAGATCTGCCATTTGGAATAAGCCATCATTATTTTTAAAAAATATAAATTCTGAAAAAGTACACAGGTCTGGGGCATCTGGGGTGCCTGGGGATGGGTCTGACTCTTGCTAGTCGAAGAAGTGCAATTATTGACTCTGCTGTTAATGAGGAATGTGGAGTTTACAGGCTCAGGGCAAAGGAAAAGCAGTGGGGACAGCCTGAACCGGCAGAGAAGATTCCAGTGACTGCTCTGCAGTATCCTAATGCTGAGACCCCAACAGGAAGGGGGCAGGTCCACTCCCAGTCCCTCTGGCAATCTGTGAAGGTGAAAAATGTTTAGATTCTTGGGCTGATATTAGTTCAGTGTGTGTCAGCAGTGGAGGAAGGTTGCCTAGAGAGCTGATGTCTTAGGGTCATATCAATGTAGGTAGAGTGTGCTGAATGAGGGAGGTGATAGTCCTGCCAACCTCCATATTGATCATCTCCAATGAAATTGGGGTGTTTGCATGTGGTCTCCAAACTGATCAAGAACGTAGACATAATTGGTTAAGCAACAGAACTAAGAAAGTAGAGGAAGCTTTCTGACGATGACATCTGTTAGCCAAGTGGCTATGAACATGACCTTGAAATTAAAGGGATCTCAGTGGGAATCCTCGCTCTATATTGCTCTTTGTGTGGCCTTGAGCAAATATTTTCCTCTTTGTCTCTGAGCCTCAGCTTCCTCATCTATAAAAGAAGATGCTAATGTGTCTGTCTCCTAGGATTTTTCCGAGGGTCAATTTGGGTAATCGATTACATAAAATATTTAGCACATAGCATGCACACAACAGATAGCAGGGATTATAAGTATAATTACGCTTACTCTGAGAGAGAGGGAGGCATCCTTGAAGGTGTTTGAGGAGTAGGGTTCTGGAAGGAATTCCTGCCTGGGAAGGCAATGTGCTAAATGACCTCGGAGCTTTGGGCAATGGTACAAGGCAGACCAGGGAAGGGAGTCCTGGGCTACGTGGGCAGCAGCTCTCTCAGGCTGCTCTGCTTCCTCTCCCTACCCTTCTGACTCTGCCAGGACGATGCTTGTGTGATGCTTGTGTGTGATGCTTGTCCTGTGGGTGGGGAGGCGATGGCTCTTCTTAGGTGTGGTCCCTGAAAGTCTTCCTAGGATCCTTCTCACTGTGTTGGGCCAGGATGTGGGAAGCAGTGGCTCACAGGGTGTTTGGGAATAACTTGGATGATGCCAACCCAGAATAAGATCACCTGGGGGCTGATGACTTCAACCCCAGAAGCAAAGGACTCTGGGTGTTACTCTTTCCCATGTCTCTTTTGGTTTGATGTGGACCACCAGCCCGGCTGGGCAGCTCCACCTGGGGCCACTGGGACCCTAGAAGGGGTGTGCTCCTGGGCCCCACCTGCAGTTGTTAGCATGAGTCTGAGCCCAGAGGGGAACTGGGCTTTGGTTTCAGCTCGTGCAGTGATAGGAATACAATGGGTCAGGTCTTGTGTGCCTGAAGACCCTGAGTGATGATCCTGTCCTTGCACTGGCCCCAACCCCATGGCATTCCCTGTGGGGTTGGAGTCAGCATCCCCCAGGTAGTCTTGTCCTGGGTTGGCACCATCCACATCATTCCCAAACACCTGGGTCCCAGGCCTGGTGATCAGTGATGGAAGGTGGTCAGGGAAGGGAACACTGTGTTAGGCGTTAGACACGTATTATCTCATCCATTTACGAGATAGCTATTCTCATCTCCATTTGACTCATGAAGAAAATGCAGCTCAGAGAAGTTAAGCAACCTGCCCAAGGTCCCACAGGTAGGGAGTAATGAAACTGATTTTTGCACCTGAGTCTTTGTGACTTCAAAGTCTGTGCTTGCTCTACTGAGACTTGTTTGGCTCCTGAAGGAGATTGGTGATGGAGAGAGGGAGAGAAGTCGAACATCTGTCCCAAGGTCGTGATTTGAGAAGGAGGACAGGAGAGCCCCCTTGAGAATGGGAATCAAGGTTAGTGAGTGATGTCTGAGTCTGCTCCTGCCCACCACCTCCCTCAGTAAAGCGTGGCGTGGAAGTCAGGGGCTGGCTTCCTTTTGAAGGCGGCCCCGTGGGGGAGTCAGCTGTGGAAGAGCTGGGTGGGGGGCACAGTGGCTATCATCAGGCTGACCCTGCAGTGGTGAGAAAGCCCCAGCCCCAGCTTGGCTGCGGTAGCACAGATGCCACAGACTGGGAGTCGGGGGGAGACATTGTCACCGGCTCTCTCCTGACTTTGTCAGTGGCCTTGCACTTGCCACTTACATCACCTCCAGGGGCCTGCCTAGCTCTTATGTTCTGTGCCGGGGCCCCCTAAACTTGAGAGTGCCTGGGAGTCATCTGGGGGCTTGTTAAAAATTAGATTCTGTTTCGTGGAACTCCCAGACGAGGCTGGTGCTGCCGTCAAGGGACCACACTCTGAGTAACCCGTTCTCATCCTCTGGACTCTGAGCCACACTGTGTAGACAGCGCCAGAGTCAAGGTATTTTTCTTCCCCTGTGTAGACCCCAAGTGTTAACAGATGGGCTTGTGCCACAGGACATGTCCGCCTGGCCTTTCAAAGCTTCCTTCCGGAAGTCTTCTCTGATCTGCTTCCTCCTTCAGTTCCTTTAGGTGCAAAGTGGTTAGGAACATGGACCCTAGAGCTAGATGTTTTGGGTTCAAATCTGACTCGGCCTGTGTGACCTTGGGCAAGTTACTTAACTTCTCTGAGCCTTGGTTTCATTATCTGTAAATTGCAGATGATGGTAATACGGATCTCACAGGGTAGAGGATTAAAGGAGTGATTGTTTGTAAAGTTCTCAAGGTGAGCCTTATAAATGTTCTCTCCTCTTCATTATTTTTGCCATCATCATGGTCTCTTTCCTCCCAGCCTCTCTCCAGCCCTAGCTTGTTCCGCTCTGGCCCCAGTGCCCAGCACAGAGAATTGTCTCAGAACTCAAGTGGGGTGCCCTGAGGCCGGGCAGAGCAGGGCTGCTTCTCACAGGATGCAGATTTATTGCGCGGAGGCCAACATTAGGGCCGACTGAGGGATTCTGCTGGGATTACAGGCTCCTCCCAGCAGAGCCGACCTTTTCTCATCTTATCTGGGAGCTGACAGAAAACAGAGGGTGACCCAGTTCCAGTCTCACCCTGCTCTGGGGGCCACGGCCAAAGCCTGCGTGTCCTGGAACTTCTGCCTGTCTCCTGGGTTTTGCTCTGAGGGCAGCCCTCTCCCATAAACCAAGCCTGGTGAGGCTGGGGGAACCCACGAGCGTGGGTGGGGTAGGCTTCGAAGCTGTCAAGATGCGCCGCGGGACTAGGTCTGTTTCATCACCGACTCCCTGGTCTTCTTGCCAAATGCTGGTGCTGCCGGCCCCGCCGGGGGCTGGAGGGGTCCATGCCACACTCTGACAGAACGCAGCCCTCTCTTCAGATCCCTGGCTAACGAGAAAAACACACACACACAAAACAAAGGCCCTGCTGCCCAACATAAAATACTGCTTCCTAATCCCAAGTGTGGCCAAGTACGCTGTTAAGATATTTAGAAGGCTCTTGAATTATTTCCACTTGAAAAATGTTTTTATGTCTCCCATTCTGTTCACTTGATTGGCTAAGGTGTAATTGCTCTCCTGGCCCGGACTTTGCTTCCTCACCGATGGGGACCCCGGTTTTGCATCTTAATATTAAGAACAGATACTGAGAGCTGAATGGGGCATTGTTTCTCGGCCAGATCAGTAGCTGCTGCCTGCGTTTAGCGAGTGAGCACTCCAAGACTGGCAGCCCGACCTAGACCACGTTGTGTCTTGCTTTGATTGCTTGGTTCCATCCAGCTCCAATCAGGAATGGATCACACACGTCCATTCCACCCCACCCATTTTCCACAGCTGCAGCTTAAGGGAGTGGGTTGCGGGGGTTGCCAGCCTGCTTTGCCTTCTGCCTGTTCAGGGGGCTGGGCTGGAGGGGTGGGGAATGTCCCCTGGATGTCCACTCTCCTGCCCTCCACCCCCCACCATTGAGTCAAAGCAGAGGCTCGGAATATAAGCAACTTCTGCTGATATGGTCCCTTACTTGTGACCAGTAAAAGTTCTAGAAACTTCTCTCAGACTGTGAACAATGAGGAACACCCATTCTTTCCCCAGAAGGCAGAAATCACTTGAAATTTGGCTCTTTCACATTTTAACCAGATAGGTCTAAATATAGAACCACAGAACCTCATTTTAAAAGGATTTGAACACGATCCACTGGTTACTTAAAAACTCTGACTGCAAGTCTTTATTATCCTGCCCGTGTCCCCCACCGCCTTCCTCCCTTTGCTCATCATGACATTTGGTCATAAATGCCAAGAACCCAAATAGAAGCCTTTGAGCGGTGCGACCCAGCTAAAGAACAATGGCAGGATGTTGGCTTGCAGAGTGTCAGCATTTGCCAAATAAGTTTATCCTTTATTTATTATTTTCACTGTGGCTTAAAACATGCATCCCTCAAAGCCAAGTCTCTAAACCGAAACGTATGTCAGGCCTGCTTCTGCTCACAACGAACGCGGAGACTTTCCCCTTCACTCCTCGCCAGTGATTGGGACCAAAGAGAGTATGTTTTGAATTTACCGAGAGATCTACTGCTTTGGGCTCAGTTTTTGTACTTTTAAAAAGCAATCAATAACGGCCAGTTTGTAATAAGAAAAATTTATGAACTGACAGGCAAAATGTAATTACGGAGGGGATTCCTTGCAAGAAAAAAGAGGTGATGTTAACAGACATCCCGACAATCTGTTTGCACTCATTTTCATTCATATAAATGATGAAGTGCTTCTGGGTGGAAGCAGCGTTCTCCAAAGCCTTCCCGGGAGCCTGGAAAAGTTGCGCCCAAGTTTTCGCTAACGAGGGGCAATGAGTCTTTCTTTGCATTAACTTCTCCTTGTTATTCACAATGTGGATTTTTCACAGTGTTATTTTTATGACTATGACTATTACCCAGTAGCAATTTCTACACCTCGTCTTGTTGGTCCCTGAGGAGACCCAGCGTAGTTGGGAGTTTCTGGAAAACCAGGTGATGTTGCAGGCACCTCAGGGGCTTCGGTTCCTTCCACCCCTCACTGTCTCTGGCCACTTTCTTCTTTCTTCAGTCCTAGCTGCTGAGGAGAGATGTCGAACTTCCTGTCTGTAAAAGGTGCCCTTAAAGAGGGAGAGCAGAGATTCCTGGGTAAATAGTAGAAGTTGCCCCCAAACTGCCTGATCCTTATGAGGATGGAGCATAGGACCTTTATATATCATAGGTTTTAACAAATGCTTGAAAAATAATAATAATGACACCTGTCACCTACACGTCACTTCCAAATCATAAAGTACTTTTGATACCAATGTCTGTTTTGACCTTCACAGCAATCTGAAGGAACATTTACTATTGTACCCATTTTACAGATGAGGAAATTCAGGCTAAATGACATTACTTGACTTGCCCACAGTCATGCAGCTTATTAGTACTTGAAGCAGGATTTGGACCCACATTTCTCTTGTCTCTTAAGCCTGTGGTCTTTTGAACATGGCAAAAATAGAAAGGCCAGTTCTTTTAGGAAGAACAGGGACCAGAATAGGCACTCTTGTTAAAGAAATACAATTTAGTGACATTTTGTTTAAACTTGTTGACTTTTAAAGTGAGACCAAGGTTGCCAGAGGTGAGAGCTGTTTTACTGTTTTGTATCTGCAAGGTGTGATGATCTTCCAAGTGTGTCCACATCTTGGCTTTCTGTCACCACAACTCTGTGGGCGGGCAGGGAGCCATCACTATCCCCACATTGTGGAGGAGAGCAAAGCTACCAGGCTGGAAGACCTGCCTGGGTCAGAGAGGGCACCCCTGGAAAACTGGAAGCTCTTGACCACTTCACCACAGCTCATTGACGTACAAAAGGGGTCTTTTTCTTGCTTTTACAGGAAACCTCAGAGTGTTTTGCTTTTTTTCCTCCACGCTTACCTCTCTGTTGAAAGCCGAGTGATCACAAATCAAGTTGAGATCCGAGAGTCAGTTGAAAGCAAGCAGCATCCCCCAGAAAAGCAGTCACTAGAAAGAGGGGCCGGGGCCAGCATGTCCCACCACAGCCCGACCCCCATCCTGACATTCAGTCCCTCTGTGGCCTGGGCAGCTCTCAGTCACCTAAGTGGACGGTGACGTTTCATAGAGATTTTCAGTAATGAATGTGGAAACAGGAGGGGTCTTGAGCCTCCATTTACCGAGGATCCAGATGCACAACGTCTCTATTTCTCTGGTCAAGGCTGCTGGGTGCAGGTTGGGTGTGTTTGGCTCTGTGCCCCCTCCCTGGGCATAGTCAACGAGTGACAAGGGTGGCCGGAGACTGCTGTGGCCGTGGGGAGGATGGCAGCCTTATCAGTTAGGAATCTGGTTTCTGGATCTCCATCTGGATCTTTTATTTATTTGTCACTATAATAAAGCTACAAACCCTGTAGCTTAGCGGTTTCAAACCTCACTCTCTTCTTGTTCCTGTGTTTGTGGGACATCTGGGCGTTGGTCAATATAGTCGGGGTCGGCCCCAAGGCTGCGGGTTGGATTCAAGTCTGCTCCCTGTATCCTTCCTTCCTCCAGGGCCAGTGGACCACCTGGGCTAGAGCCATGTTGGTGGCAGATGTGCAAGAGCCCAGCCAAACTGCTCAGCACACAAAGGCCTCTTCTTGTATCACATTTGCAAACATTCCACCCGCCAAAGCCAGTCATGTGGCCAAGCCCAGCCTCAGTGGACCACGGAAATCTGTTCAGGGAACCTGAGGGGAGTGAGAATTTACTGAACTTTCAAACTATCACACCAGCTGCCTGACTTGCGTCCTATTTCTTTTTTTTAAATTTACTTTTATTTTTTTTTATTTTTTATTTTTTTAACAGATTATTTTTTTTTAATTAATTAATTTATTTATTTTTGGCTGTGTTGGGTCTTCGTTTCTGTGCGAGGGCTTTCTCTAGTTGTGGCAAGCGGGGGCCACTACTCATCACGATGCGCGGGCCTCTCACTGTCGCGACCTCTTGTTGCGGAGCACAGGCTCCAGACGCGCAGGCTCAGTAGTTGTGGCTCACGGGCCCAGTTGCTCCGCGGCATGTGGGATCCTCCCACACCAGGGCTCGAACCCGTGTCCCCTGCATTGGCAGGCAGATTCCCAACCACTGCGCCACCAGGGAAGCCCCATCCTATTTCTTAATTGACTCTAACTCAGAGGGAGAAAAGAGATGTGACTAATTATGATAGAAATTCCCCTGAACCCCTACGCAGGACACCCTGAGCCCTGGGAGCTGAGGGCAGAGAGGACTTCGAGAAGGGTGATCAGGCAGGGGCAGCTGCCTCCTTGTGATGGGCTGAGGGCACCGAGCTTGGGACAAGCAGATCCTGGGCAGTGGCTTGAGGAGCGGCAGGAGAGGAGGACAGGACAGGGCTGGAAAACAGAAGCACCAGAGCCGGGATGAACTGGGTTCAAATCCCAGCTTCTCTACTCACTGAAGGCATAGTTTCCTGCTCTAGGTCTCCATCTCCTTATCTGTAAAAGGAGGACAATCCCATGTACCTCAAGGCAGGTGAGCGTGCAGGGAGAGGAAGAGAGCAAGGATGCGGGGTGCAGGAGGTTGCTCGGAAGGGAAGGAGGGAAATGCAGCAATGTTTGAGGAGGCTGGGTTTCTGGATAGGAAGGGAGCACAGGGATAAGTTTAGTGAGAGAAGCTGAATGGGGTGGCTTCTATTTTGGCTGGTTAGAATTTCTCCCCAGTTCCTTCATGCCTTTCAGAAATGTCTACTGAGCTACTGCCCTGTGCCAGGCATCAATCTAGGTGCTGGGATTGCATCAGTGAATGAAACAGATGAAACTCTCTGCCCTCATGGGGGGTGGGGCTGAATTTATTAAGCGTGTACTATGTTTCAGACACTGTGCTGGGCTCCGTATGCATCACTGAGAGATGGTTACTGTTACATCTGACTTGAGGTTCAGAAAACTGAGATTCACTGAAAGTAACTAACTTCTCGATGGCCATCTGCAGCCAGTAAGAGGCGCAGATGATACTGCTCAATCCCTGAGTCTTTCTACTCTGTCACATCCCCAGGCACCAAGATGGCAATTTGAGAATTAGCCCCGAGACTCTTGGAGGAATGTGGGAGACTAGAAGAGAGGTGGTGATGACAGCATGTTAAAGTGATTTTTAAAGACTAGACATGATGTGCAAGAGGCACTGGGCTAGGGGTTCCGGGTTGGGGGCTGGAGCGTGGGTGAGAGTCCTGGCTGCAGGACACTTCCTCTCCCTGCCTGTCCAGAGGGGCAGAGGGGCCCAGGGCCCCTTTTAAGACTGAGGGAGCAGGGATGGCTCCAGGGGGATCCCTATGAGCTGCTTCACCATTAAGCCCATCCAGCTCCCGTCACTAAAGTCAAATGCTCCCAGATAATGGGACCAAGGCCTGCCTGAGAGCAAAAAAGAAATCTGGAATAGATGTTAGTAAAACCCCCTCCTTTTTTTTTTTTTACTTTAAATGTGAGGATGAGCCCAGCAGTTATTGGCAGAACTCTGGCCCATGTCAGAAACAATTAGCTGCCTGGCCTGAGACCAAATGGGTCCCCCAGCTTCCTTTTATTTCCTTTCCAGCTCAAGCCAGACATGCCTCTGAGGCCTAGGTGTGGCCTTCCCAGTGGGTGGGTGGACCTCAGGCCTCTGATTCAGTCTGGACTTCAAGGCTCTCTGCTCTGCTCCTCCTGACCCACTGTTTTTCTCTCTTCCTGACCTTTTCTTTCTAATCCCCCCACCCCTAACTACTAGTCGTGTAAGCTTGACAGGTGCCCATACACACACACACTCTCACACACACACCAAACACATGCAAATTCCAATCTTGGCAACTGCCTCAGGGTTCATAGTGGGGGTCATTCTTGACCAGACAGGGCCATTCAGAGATTTATAATCCTCCTGTTCACCAAGTAATCTTTCTGTGGAATTTACTCTTAGTCACAGCAACTGAATGGGCTTTGGTCTGGGACCCTGCTTTGGAAGTTCCATGAGTGCTGGGTTCAAGAAGATGATTAACTGAGCACCTATTGTGTGCCAGACAAGCATATTCCAACTCTGTTCAAGTTCTCTCCAGCCTGTAAACCTAGATGGGGTTTCTGTGGTGGTCAGACCTCATGTTTCATTGGTTCCTGCCCCATCCTGCAGGACTCCCTGGTCCTGTGTGGAGGTCCTCAGGATGCTTACCAAGCAGCTCCCGACCCAGCCGGTTGGCTGTGATGACCACATGCAGCCTGTGGGAGTGTCTTCCTCTCCGGCCCTTCTGCTCACGGCAGTCACTGGGGATGTCACACCGGTGAGTAGGGCCAGGTCTGCAGAGCTCCTCCATCTCCCACCCTTCAGAGGCTGAAACATGACTGGGCTCCACGTAGGAGGTCTTCCTTCTGTCCTCTCTCCACCCACATCTGTGTTGCTTGGGTCGCAGACCGTGCTGGTCATGGATTACGTTTCATCAAGTCCCTCTGGAAACCCCTTCCTCCCTCTTCTGCCGCAGCTCTTTTCTCCATGGGACTCAACGCTAAATTTTCTTTAGCTTGATTGGGTGACCAAGATCCCCAGCAAGCATTACGTTGTCACCCCTTCCATGTTTTTGCCCCTTACCTCCTCCTGCCTACATTCTGTCTCCAAAGAGAAAGAGGAGCCCGTGTTCCCTGCCCAACGCCTCTGGGCACACCAAGACATGACTGACGTCCCAGCGGTACCCACCACTTCATCTCAGCGTAGGTTACGTTGACTCCTCACAACGATCCTGTGAGGAGGCTGACCAGATACAATTTTACGGTCCAATTCAGGGGGTGGAGGCTGAAAGTGATGGAAGAAAGATCACTGTGCTCCAAGAGTCCTGGATTCTAGACCCGGTTTTGCCACTGACCCCAGTGTGGCCTTTGGCAAGTCTGTCCTCCTCTGTGGTTTTCCGAGCTCCTACTCGCGAACTGAAGGCAGCAAGAAGACGGCTCTCCAAATTCTCTTCCTGCTCTAGTAAGAGGGATGCCTTGCTCAAGAACAGGCTGCATGGATCTTCTTGGTGGTCTCCTTACACACTCGCCACCTGGCCATGCACCCCTTGAACATCCTTAATATGTACATTCAGTGCTTGAAGGACTGAGGCGACGCGATACCTCTCTCTGTCCCAATAACCAGTCCGAGAGCCTTGTTGCTTCTCTGCGTTAACCTCCACTTTCACTTGGCCTTACATAATGAACATGGTCCCCGGGACCTGCCAGACCTCCTCTCCTACTGCCCTCCCCTCGCTCTCTACTTCAGCCACACTGGCCTCTGTTGATCCTTCACACACTTGACGCGCTCCAGCTGCAGGGCTGTTCCCTCTCCCTGAGCCACTCTTACTCCAGAGACGCACAGAGCCTGATCCTTCATCCCTCACGTCTTTGCTCAAGTGCTACCCTCTCAGCGAAGCCCTCTAGGAATACTCTCTTTGAAAGCGCCCCCTACACCACCAATCTTATCCCCTTTCCTGGCTTTATTTCCCCCACAGCGTTTATTACCATATGACTTACTCTGTATTTTCCTTATATTTGTGAAATGGATTGTCTGTCTCTGCACATTGAGTTGTAAGCAAGCTCCACAAAAGCAAGGGATTTGGCCATTTCTGTTTAGTTTTGTGCCCCAAGCATCTAGAACCTGGGTGAAGACATTGTACAACTCTAGGGGGCACCCTTTACATAGCATGAAATGTAGAATATGATGTAGTGGCTCTACCTGAAACAGTGCCTGGCACATAGTTGGCATTTAAGGCATTTTTGTGGCATGAATAAGCTGTCTATTCTTGGCACAATTAAATCTCTTAGAAGCAGAATGTATACTTGACTTTCCCATTCAAAGGCAACAGAGGCATTAAGTACGATGGTACAAGAGCAAATATCCTTGTGGCCCAAACGGCAGGGCCAAAACATCCTGCTTTTGGTACCTGAATATAAGACATGTAGAGGTCTTATATTCATACGGTGCAGAGAAATAAGGATGGATACAAAAGAAAACAATAAACCACCTGAGCTTAGGGCTACCAGACTCAAACTCAGTGCTCCGGGGCAGAGAGGAAGATTCCACTTCTTGAAGAAATTAAGAAGGGAACAATGACCACATTCACTAACCCACCCTGATATGGAAATACATGATTTCTCAAAGTGTTTCAGGAAAAAGGCTGAAATATAGATTAGGGGGGAAAAAAGCTTTTTTGGTTAACTTTCAGTAAGATAGAACTTTCCAATTATCCCCAGTCTCCCCTCTCTCCCCCCTTGCCCTTTCCTGTACACTCTGGTTAATCAAGGTTGAACCGTACTTCCTAGGGGGTCTAAGAGAAGTGCCCTTGAGCTTACTGAACATTCGGCTTCAGGGATGGAAAGACACTTATACGGTGCTGTGTCTCTTAGACATAACGGGCTAAGTCATCTTTCTTTGTCTCTTTTTCTAAACTGAGTATCTATTAATACAAAACCTAGCCTGGTGGTACTGGGACACAGAGGGCTTTGACGGAGAGGCTACACGTGCTGCTGAGAAAGCTTTCGAGGCCATTATCTCCTGGGCCACAGCAGGAGCCAAAGTGGGTGTCATTAGAAGCCTCTAAAGGGCTGGTCTGCATCCCACCAGAGACACAAAAAAGAGTTAATTACAAAGAGGAGCTGGCCAAACAAAGGACCAGAGACAAGAAATTGTAAAAGGCAGAAAAAAAGAAAAAGTGAGACAAGATAACTTGGGACCAGATGGCAGTTTCCTAAACAATAAACACAGTGGGAAGTTTCTGGGCCTCTCTGTAATTGTGGGAGCCATGAGGGAAAAGGGGCTTTTAGAACACCATTAAGATAGGAATCTTCAAACCATGGCTGTTCCTAAATCTGGCAGAGCCAGGCGTGCAAAGTCCAGTCCTGCCTGGACTTTCAGGCAGGGTTCTTTCTATACACCTCACAGGCTACCTTATCTCTTTAGATATTTAAGGAAAATACTGTAAGTTTCTCATCTTTGAAATCAGCCAACTCAGTAAAAGTAATAAGATGCATTGCCTCTCCTGGCTTGCTTATAGTGACACTGGTAATAGAAGCCTCTATTAACCACTACTTCATTGATACAACGAGGAAAGACCAACCAGAGAGCACAGTCTGGACCTGCAGAATGAGTTGGATACCAGGACACAGGCCCAGCTCGAAATCATTACCGGCCCATGTGCTGTAAGCAAGTCTAAGACAGAAAGAATATCGAAATAAAAAAAAGACTTGGATTTAAATCTCAGCTTTGCCACTTATTAGCTGTGAGTACTTGAGTGGTCATTTCACCTCTCAGAGCCTCCATTTTCCTCTCTGTAAAATGGGAACAACATTACCTGCCCCAAAGGGCCAGCAGGATGATACAATGAAATGGTTCCAAGTCTAGGACTCCTTTTGCTGCATCACAACTGTCTTCACCTGCTTTCAGTGGCCCCATCAGACTCATTGTATCAAGGGAGCTCGTTAAAAATGGCAATGATGGGGCTTCCCTGGGGGCGCAGTGGTTGAGAATCTGCCTGCCAATGCAGGGGACACGGGTTCGAGCCCTGGTCTGGGAAGATCCCACATGCCGCGGAGCAACTAGGTCTGTGAGCCACAACTACTGAGCCTGCGCTTCTGGAGCCTGTGCTCCGCAACAGGAGAGGCCGCGATAGTGAGAGGCCCGCGCACCGCGGTGAAGAGTGGCCCCCACTCGCCTCAACTAGAGAAAGCCCTCGCACAGAAACGAAGACCCAACACAGCCATAAATAAATAAATTAATTAATTAATTTAAAAAAAATGGCAATGATGGTGTCCTCAATAGGAATGGTGATGACAAGGATGGAAGTACAACCTCAAGCTTAGATTTAGCCCCCAAAGGAGGATATCGTACAACAGGGAACTTGACAATCAGGGTAGATGGAGACACTCTTCAGACACTGTGGGTTATTACACCAGGAAGTTTTAGAGTCATCTCCTTCACTGTTCGCATTCACAGTGATTATTGATTATATAGGTGGGTGCCTCTCCTTGTGATATTTCTCATGGATTAGCCAGATAATTAATTTCATGGCATATGCCATTTACCAGCACTCTTGGGAAATCTGAAATACAAATAAGCACTTTTACCAGAAGTTATATTAGATTTAATATTTGATTAAGAGATTCATAGATACCTAACATTACATGGTAATCTAGAGAGAAACCTTGGGAATTCCTGGGTGACTTCAGTCTGCAAAATTTGTTTGCAACCCATGGCATTTTATTTCCCTTCCTTAAGGGCATTCAAGCACATAAGACATCTTTACTCTTTCTCCCATCCTTTGCAGGCTCTGAGTTTCCAAGGAGGCCAGGGAACTCACGTTAGCTCTGCCTGAGGTCAGCTTCTCTCCTCTCAGCCAGCACCTCCCACCATGCCCACGATGTCCTCTTGTGATGTCCGCAAGTCTGGCCGGTTGCCCGTTGTACTAGGTAGAATGGTGCTCCCCCCAACCACCCCCCTACAAAAAAGATACGCCCACCCAGAACCCGTGAATGGGAACTTATTTGGAAAAAGAAACTCGGCAGATGGAATTAGGTTAAAAATCTCGAGATGAGCTCATCCTGGGTTACCTCAGTGGATCCTAAACCCAATTACAAGTGTCCTTACAAGAGACAGAAGAGCAGAAGACACGACCAGAAAAGACAGGAAGGCACATGAAGATGGAGACAGAGATGCAGCGATGTAACCACAGGGAACACCGAGGACCACCAGAGCTGGAAGGGGCAAGGAGGGGTCCTCTCCCAGAGCCTCCAGAGGAAGCATGGCCCAGCTGACACCTTGATCTTGGACTTCTAGGCCCCAGAACCGTGAGAATAAATTTCTGTTGTTTCAAGATACCCGGTTTGTGATAATTGGTTACAAAAGGCAGCCCTGTGAAACTAATACAGCAGTCCAGCCTATTTTCTGCCAGGCACTGGTCTCTCCCAACCCTCTCTCCAGTATTGCCTGGGGAGGGTAATTTATATGCACACATTCCAGCTTTATTTAGTTTACCTTATCATTTAATATTCAGAGGCTTCAGACACGTGCATCTCAGCATCACTTCTTCAACCTGAAGATACCAGGGCTTTGAGGCTGTAGTTAGCAGGCACCTCCCCATCCCTGTGCTCATGGGAGATGGTCATCTAGAGCATTCTCTCTCCTTCTTCTGATTTCTCCTCTACAGCATCTTGGCAGGGGGGATTTTCTGGCCCCTGTTTGCTTGCTTGCATTTATTCATAGATGAGGAGCTCGCCAGCCCTAGGGCAGCCTGTCTGGTTAGAGTCTGTCTGCCTGTTAAGACCTCACAGCGCCAGATATTGAGACAAACTTGCTTGTTTACCTGTAACTTCGCCCACGGCTCTTTTCCCCCTTTGGAGTTACACGGGATGCACAGGCTTCTGATATTTGCAGAGAGCCGTCACCATCCCTAGGGTCTCCTGTCTCAAGGCCAACAGCCCTGCTTCCTCCAGGTAGTCAGTGCCTGGCGGTGCTCTCTGGCCCCTTCCAGATGCAGCGCGCTCTCCTCTGCAGCGCCTTCTTCAGTGCAGGCGTCTCCACGGTGGCTCCCGAGGATGATAAGCGCTCTCCAGCCCCTCGCACCACAGCCCTGGGGGAAGGGACGGGTCAGCCATTGCTCTCTTGCCTGTTCACCTCCCTTCCTTCAGGAAGAGTCCGAGTCCTTGTGATTTTGATGAGGCTGATCAAGGGTGTCAACATTCTCACCACAGGGAGAGCAGGGACCCCAGGCAGAGCACCTCAGACCCCTGGACACCCGTGTGCGGGGCTGGACGGACTCCTGCAGGGACTAATTTGTGATCATGAGCTGTTTTTATCATGTAAGCCTTAGCCCCTCAAGGGCTATCTTCCGACCCCTGGAGAGACCCTAATAGAGAATGCTTCAGGCACAATGGAAAACAATGGAGAAGGAGGGAAAGAGAAAGAGAGAGAGAGAGGTTGAGAGAAACTGAACTCTGTGGGTATTCTTGGAGCATCTGGAGTCAGCTGTGTTTGATGCTTTCCCACTAAAAGTTCCATCTTTGCTTGAGCTGATTTGACTTGGGTTGCTGTTTTGCAAGTAGGAATCTTGACCAAACACATCCAATCCAGCCAGCGCACCTCTATAGGCCATCCTGGAAGGACCAGCTGTGTTCGACTTTGACCGTCACCAAACCTCCTTGCTTCTTTCTGCCTCTGCCTTCAGCCAAGGGCATGCAGATTCCTTCTTTGACGACATCCCAACCATTGCTGTCTCCTCATTTCACATTGGTCATTTGCAATCCAGCCTCCAGTCTGGATGTCCCAGCCTTCCCTGCCGCCGGTGCCCCGCCTCTGAGCTCTGCTGCATTAGATCTCTTGTGCAGAGGGGTGTTCCCACGCACTCTGCAAGGTCCTCCTCAAACCCAAAGTGAGTCCCTTTGGCCTGGTTGTTGTCTCTGCATGCCTCAAATGGGAGCCACACTGCTCGGGCTCCAAGAAAGCTTGTGCATGCTACCTGAGAAGCATCACCTCCATTCAATCCAATTTAACTGTAAGAATAACAGTGCTGAAAAACAATCTTTAGCAATCAATGCTGTGATGAATTATGCAGCAAATCATAAGCATCACCCCCAAATATTATGTCTACAGGAAATGGCCCTTATGCAGCTAATTGTTAACTGGGAAACTCTTTCATGAATTCAAATGGGTCAACATTTTAAATGATACTGTCATATAAATGCGGTATGAGGGTTTACGTGCAGATCACTCTAAGGTATCCCTTTTTTTTTTTTTTTTTTTTTGGTGAAGCTGACTAATGCTGCATTATGTTTTATTGTGCAATAAAATTGTGTGCTAAAATTACGCTCATAAATGTACGCAAATGTAAACCAAGCTATTAGTTATGTTTTCACAGATAAAAGTCATTAGCATAGCTATCAAACTCTTCTTCCAATTGAATAACAGAATTATGTCTGGAGTCTCTGGCTGCCTTGCTGGGGCTCAGTCTCCGGGGGAACAAGTGTAAATCTTGCTGCCTGTTTGTTATGTGGGAATTAGTATCCCGACCTGACTTCCACCTGCTGAGACTTTGTACACCGAGACTTTGTAAGGAGCCCACTGGGGTCACCAGCTGAGGAAGGACCCTTTCAGCATCTCTCAGCATCTCACATCCCTGGGAAGTCATTCTTAACACCTCCCCACCTACTTCCTGCTAATTACACTTATTGAAAAACAATTGCAGATCTTTTGAGATTTCAGGAGGCTGACAGCATCTTTTAGCAACAGTCACACGGAAACAAAGTTTCATGTATAATTCATGAGGTGCGTGGTCATCCTGGTGGGAAATTATCTCCTGACAGACTTGGCGGTGGTGGTGTCCTGTCAGAATGGCCTACAGTGTATAATTAAAACCTGAACAGAACAAATTAATGCTGATTACTTTATAAACAATTTGAAAGCTTGAATTCTGTTCCCTGTCTTGCAGGAAGAAAACAGATATTTCAGAAATGTCTAGATTCCCCCCCACCTCCTCTCACTAATAGTTCTGCTAATAAAGGACCCTTGAATAGATATTACAGTTAATATTCTTTGTCCTCCAATTTGCTTTCCTGAAGCTCAACTACATGAAGTCAGAGGCACCCAACCAAAAATTTGGCAGGAGCTAAATTTCCATGCCTGAAGTAACTCCCTGTCTCCTGCAAATGCATGTTTGTCTGTCTGTCCGGGCTGATAAAACACTCAGAATACGAGCACTGTAAAGGCCCTACCAGGTCAGCTAGACATACCCCTTATTTAGGAGAGACAGGGGCATGGAGGCCAGTGAAGGGAAATGGCCTGAGGTCAAGCAGGGCTGTGATGAGATCACTGCTGGCCAGTCCAGAGCTCCTCAAGCCCCCTCCACTTTTGCCTGAGTCACTGCACCAGTTTTCTAAACAGTCTGTCCCATTGCCTCCAACTCTGATCTCTTCAAATGGATTCTCCACACCTCAGCCAGAGCTAGCTTTTAGACACAGAAAATGCATCATTTCACCTCTGGCATAAAATAATCAGTTCAACAAATCTCTATTTAGCTCCTACCACCAGCCAGGCACAGTGCTAGGGACAGGGTGTATGTTAGTGACTAAAACAGACCTGGTGCTCACCCTCAGGGAGCTTATATAGTTGGGTGGAGGGGGCAGATGATGGCTCCCTGCTGCGCTTGGGTCAAGATCCAAGCTCCTGAACGTAGTTGAAAAGGCTCACCAAACCTTGGGCTCTGTCTTTGTCTCTAGCTTCACCTCCAGCAATCCTTCCTCCATCAGACCAGTTTAAGAAACCAAGAAAATAGGTCTCAGCTGGCTTTATCCATTGCAAAAACCTGTGAAATTGAACTTCATGCCCTTCTGTTCTGTCTGCCCCACAAGAACCCAGAGCTAGACTTCTCTTTTCATTGATGGAAGTAATATCATGCAGTCTCACATCATATCCCCCCTGGCTGAGCCATATTTCCATAGAGGAGGGTGGTGAGACTGGGTCAGAGAAGCACAGGACTGAACCAGATATGGCTTCAAATTCTAGCTCAGCCTCTTAGTAGTTGCCTGAACTTGGACATATTACTTTCTCTCTATAAGCCTTAGTTTTTTCATATGTAAAGTGCGGCTAATAGTACCTAGATCTTATGGCAGGGGTGCTCAAACTTTAGCACGCATCAGAATCATCCTGGCTTGTTAAAACACAGATTGCTAGACTCCATCTCTGTCTGATTCAGTAGGTTTCGTTGGGGTCGAAGACTGCATTTCTAACAAGTTCCCTGGTGCTGCTGCTGTTGCATTAGGAAACCTACTTTGAGACCCAATCATTGTCATATAGTGTTTGTGTGTTTTCCTTTTTGTTCTCATTCTTTGAGGTGTAACAGTGCATGTATCTTAAGTGTACAGCTTGGTGAATTTTTACACATGTATACACCCTTATAACCACCACTCATCCCAAATGAGATATAGACAATTTCCAGCACCCCAGAAGGATCCCTTGTGTTCCTTTCAGAGATAACCACTGTTCTGAATTCCATCACCATCTATTGATTTTGCTTGTTCTCAAGTTTCTGTGAATAGAATCATACAGTATGCACTCTTTTGTGTCTGGCTCCTTTTGTTCAATATTATGTCTGTGAGAATCATCCATGTCATATTTACCAATAGTTTGTCCCTTTTCACTGTTATGTAGTATACTATTATATAAAAATACCATTATTTCTCTATTCTACTGCTGATAGACATTTGGACTGTTTCCAGTTTGGGGCTAACGTAAGCAGAGGTACTATGATGATTCTTGTATCTTTCTTTTGGAGGACTGAGAACTCATTTCTATCAAGTGTAAACCCAGGTGTGTGATTGCTAGGTCATAGGGAATGTATTTGATTAGCTTTGGTCAATTCTACCAGCTTTCCAAAGGGGATGTAACAATTTATACTCCCATGAACCATGTATGGGCATTCCAGTTGCTCCTCATCGTTACCAACACCTGGTATTGATAATCTTTTTGATTTTAACTATTTTGGTAGGAGAGTTCATGAGTTTTTAAGTGTGAACTTTCCTGGCTCATAGTTGGTGATTTAAAATGCTAGTTTCTTTTGCTTTCTCTTTTCTCCCCATAAATGTATGAGAGGGGACTATTTTTAAACCAAAGCCTCAGATCACACCACTTCCTTCATGCCTTTGTCTTTTCACTGTGGAAGAGAAGTGACACGCGTAACAGAATTCAGAATTCACCTACTCATTCTGCCATTGGAGGAAGAAAATGGAGCCTATGGGATACGGTCCGTCTTCAGGTCCTGGTAGGGCTGGGTGCAAAGTGGTAGCTTCTTGGGCAGTGACTAGTCTCACCCTCCACAACCCATCCAAGCCCTGGCCTCCTGCTCCATTTCCTAGGATGTCCAGCTCCTCTGCTCGTAGGTAAGCCAGGGTGAGTGGAAGAGCCTGTGAGATGCCTGGAAATGGTATGGGAGCCTGTGCTGACTGAGGGGGCCCTGAAGGACAGGGGCACAGGGAAGCAGTGTGCCAGAGAGAGCACTGGGTGAGGAATCTAGGTTCCAATCCAACCTGGTTACAGCTCAGGGTGTGATTTTTGCCAAGTTTTTCTGCTTCTATGCCCATTTTCTCATCTATAAAATAAGAATGAATATTCCTGCTTTCTTTCAGGTGATTCTGAGGACCAGATAACATGAAAAATCTTTTCATGGCAGAGCCACACAAGTAAAGACAATTAACTGTGTTTGGATGAATGCGTGTAGCCTGGGCATCTAATCTAATCTATTTTTCCTCCAGCTTTTGCTGTAAGTCTGTACTAAAAAGCCAGCCAGTGCCTGCATTCCTTTCATTTCCTCCCCCCCCTTTATGTATTTTGGCTATTAACACCTTATCAGATACATGACTTGCAAATACTTTCTCCCATTCAGTAGGTTGTCTTTTCATTTTGTTGATGATTTCCTTTGCTGTATAGAAGCTTTTCAGTTTGATGTCCCACTTGTTTATTTTTTATTTTAATTTTAATTTTGATGTCCCACTTGTTTATTTTTGATTTTGTTGTCTTTGTTTTTGCTGTCAAAAAAAAAAAAATCACTGCCAAGACAGATGTCAAGGAGATTATGTTTCTCCCTATGTTTTCTTCTAGTAGTTTTATGGTTTCAGGTCTTATATTCAAGTCTTTCCATTTTGAGTTGATTTTTGTGTATGGTGTGAGATAGTGGTCCACACCATACACACAATTGCATTCTTCTTCATAGAGTTTCATTCTTTTGCATGTGGCTGTTCAGTTTTCCTAACACCATTATTGAAGAGACTGTCCTTTCCCCATTGTATATTCTTGGCTCATTTGTTATAAATTAATTGACCATATATACAAGGATTTATTTCTGGGCTCTTGATTCTGTTCCATTGATCTATGTGCCTGTTTTTATGTCAATACCATACTGTTTTGACTACTATAGCTTTATAGTACAGCTTGAAATCAGGATGTTTCTTTTTGATACGTTATTCTCTTGACCTGTAGTATGCACACTTCAATAAGTTCAGGCAATGAACTGGCCCACTTGCAGACAGCCACCTCCATTTCTGCAGAGGTCAATGGCAGCATAGCCTGGTCTGCCATGGCCAAGGAAGTCCTGGCCTACACCTGGCTCAGGGGGAATTATCCTTTTTGCTCATGCTTTGGCAAGGGGCTGGGGACTGATGAAGGCAAGGCTTTGTTCTTTCAGTGTTTCCTGATTGGGTGATCTCTGAACCTTGTAGAATCTAGGAGGAAAGTCTATTTGCTTCTTAAGGCGTAGCACCCATCTAGACATGGAAGAACTTGAAGGCCAGAGGCATCATGAATGCCCATGAATCCTGGGATTAGAATATCCTTGGCTCTACTGGTTCCAAAACCAGCAGCTTTATAACTGGATTGAGAAGAATAAGGGTGGCTCACAGGCTGACTCACACAACTGTTCTGGATGTGCATTATGAAACTCTAATGCATGTCATCCATTGCAGATTTGTATATTTATTATACTTCTCTGGCAGATGGCAGGTAGTAAAGTACCTCAATGAAGGAGTGTCTTTTTCTAACTTGTACAAAGCATCCTAGAGGCCGGGGTGGTGCTGATCACATGTTGACTCCTTCTTGCATCCCCCAGATCTAGAATCCACTCCCCACCATCCCTCTAGTCTGCTGTGTGGTTGTTCTTCCTCTTAGGGCAATGCTGACCCTGGTGCACCAGGCCTGGTTGGCTGGGCCCAGATGCTTCTTGGCCAGAGCCAACTTCTGCCTGTGGGGAGCGTGCACTCAGGGTCCAAACAGCCTGAGTGAAGTTCCCAGCTACAAGATTTTCAACAACTGTTTTCTCCCAGGAAGATCTGGGGAATAAATGCTGGATGCTAGCACTGGTTCACTCCCATGCCCCACTTCCCAGGAATAGGACTATCTTACTCCATGTTTTTAGAAATGTGGAGTGAGATATTCACCCCTCTGCTTGGAGCCAGGAATCCTTCCTGGACTTCTTCCCTTCAGCTGTGCAGAAAGAGCCTTGACCAATGAGCTGAAACCTGTGTTCTAATCCCTCCAACTCTCACGCATGGACAATGCAGCTCCGCTCTCTGGGATTCAGCTTTTATATTGATATATATATACATGATGGCAGGGTAAAGTGTATAATGTCAAATCACCCCTTTCTATATTCTATTATATTCCAGGGGCCTGGTGCACTTTTTCACCCTTCCAGGTCTCAATTTATTTTCTTGTGCTATGTGTTCAAAATCCACAGCTGGCTTGGCTCCCCACCGCCCCTTGGAATTCTCTCTACCCCTGCCATTACTCCTATTAGCCTCTGACTTCATGTTAATGTCTAAGGTGTGGGTAGGGGTTGGGGTTGTGTTTGCAGCTCAGATAGCCTCTCCTCAGGTTGTATCTTCTGCAAATTTAATTTGGGCTATCCATTTTTACGCTTCTTGGCACTGAATCTTTACCAGCATTTTAAGTGAAATCTTCAGATTATTTTATTCCTTTTAGAATGTGAGATCTTCAGCAAGCCAGCAATGGCAATATTTAAGTGCCAAGACTGTGTAGTTACAGAGAAGCGTGTGCATTAGAGTGCTTGATGGGGGTGATGGGAGAAAGCTACAGAAGGGGCTAGAAGGGCGTCTGTTCTCTGTCTTAGCAAAGAGCAAGTGGAGCTATACATACACTCAGCCCAGGAATGGAGATTAGACACCATGGAGACTATTGAGAGGGAGGAATGCAGACTTGCTAAGTCTTTCTGCAGGAATGCCAGCTCCCTGTGAGGCACTGCACTCAGGCTGTGAATCCAGAGATGAGCAAGACTCAGAGCCACTGCCTTCATGGAACTTAAGTGGAGGTTGGGAGAAAGATAGAAACAAATAATTTTATGTTTACAACTCTGGGGTAGCAAACATCTTTATAAGCAAGAGGCAAAATTTCAAAGCCATAGAAGAAAAGATTGATAACACTTGAAGACATCAAAAATTAAAAGTTCTGTGTAATAAAAGAACATAAACAAAGTTAATGATAAGCAAAAGATTGGCAGAAAATATTTGTAACATACATAACATGCAAAAGATATTCAACTGTGTTGTTTAGAATGTCTGCAAATCAAAAGAGAGAAAAATGGGCAAAGGATATGTATTAGTTATCTACTGCTACATAACAAATTGCCTTCATATTTCGTGACTTAAGAAATTTATGATCTCACAGTTTGTGTAGGTCCAGAATCCAGGCATGGCTTAGTTGGGTCTGCCTCCTTGAGGTCTCATGCAAAACTGCACTCAAGGTGTCTGCTGGGGCTGCATTCAACTCAGGCTCGAGTGGGGAACGACCAGCTTCCAAGCTCACTCACATGACTGTTAACATGATTCTGTTCCTCACAGGTTGTTGGATTGAGAGCCTCAGCTACTCTCTGGCTGTTGGCGGGAAGCCACGCTCAGTTCCTTGCCATGTGGGCTTCTCCACAGGACAGCTTGAAATATGGCAGCTTGCTTCATCAGATTGAAGAAAAGCCAGAAAGAGAGAAAGAGTGCTAACAAGATGAAAGTCAAAGTCTTTTGTAACCTAACCTTGGAAGTGACAAACTATCATCTTTGTCCTGTTCTATTCATTAGAAGCAAGCCACTAGGTCCAGCCTGTCCTCAAAGGAAGGGGATTACAAGAGCATGAATACCAAGGGGTGAGGGCCATTGGGAGCCAGTTAGAGGTCTGACCACCACAGGGTACCAGTGGGCAACCCACAGACAGAGAATGATCTATAAACTTATGAGAAGATGCTCAGCTTCACTAATGATGAGAAAATTGCAAATTAAAATAATATAGAGAAATCATGTTTTATCCATCATATTGGGGAAAATTAAATACTGATGATATCTACTTTTGGCAAGAGTTTTGGGAAATAAGTATTGTCACACACTATTGATAGAAGAGCAAAGTGACAATGAATGTAAAATTACAGGTAACTTTTTACCCAGCAAGGGAACTTCTAAGAATCTACTGCAGAAAAATGCAGGTGCACAAAGATCCATGTTGAATACTGTTCGTTGAAATAGTGTCTGTGAAAGTGAAAAACTGGAAACCACAGCCATGCCCATTTGTAAGGATGGTTAAGTAAATTACGAGACCTTTAATCTATGGAATTTAAGCCAGAGCTAAAAAGAATGAGTTAGATGGAAAGATCTACAAAACATATTTTTAAGTAAAGAAAGCAAACTGCAGAATAATTGATGTAATGACACATAAAAACAAAACAAAAGCACACAACAAAACAAAACCATTATTTTTCTATATGCACGGATATGCATGTAGATACATATTGAGACTATGGAAGGACACAGACCAAAGTAATGACAGTGCTTACCTCTGGGGGAAGTTAGAAGGGAGGAAGTATGGCTAGAGGGGGTTTTCCCTTTATCTGTATAGTCTTAACTCTTACAATAAGAATATGTACATGCATTATTTGTTTAATTTAAAAAAAAAACGGAAAAGAATGGATATTTTTAAAACACGCAATTACCATTGGTGGAAATTGTGTTGAAAAATCCTTTCTCCTAGAAAAAGAGAGCATGCTGTAGCCACAATTCTTAGCCTGGACCCTGAATGTTTTTGAGGGCTATAAACCAGGTTAGGTTACAGAGACCTGAAGCTAGAGCAGCCTCATAGTAAAAAGCAGAAAGTCTAATAGGCAAATAAAAATGGAGGGAACTCTGTGAACTTTTGGAGCTGCTCCCCCAATCTCTCTGACATTATCTCCTCAAGGCAAAATATGAGACAGTTTGGAAATTCCATATATTCTACAGGTCTATGGGCACCTTAGCTTGGGATTGGTGGGAGCCTCCATGAATAATGATGAGATCAGATGAGTATCTAGATGCCTTTCTTGTCTATAGTATCTGCAAGGCTATCATTTCTGGCGAACTGTAGTTAATATATTTGAATGTTTCCATACTAGTAATAAACACCCATCCATCCCCCACACCCAACACTTTGCCTCCTCTTGGACCTGCACCTCCCCATGAGTCAGCAGGAAAGAGAGACTGTCTGGCACACCAGGGGCTCCAGGACATTTCTTGATAGGCTAGCATCAGTTCTGATTGGCTAGTGCCAAGTCACGGCAATTGTTAAATGTATATATGTTTTGGGTAATTCAGACTGTTTGATGGGTGGCATGGGGTGATAAGGTTGTAAACCTATGTAGAATATTAAAGGAAGAAACAGGATTAATGGACATCATAACATCTCTTTCTTTCCCCCCTTTAGTGGTAGGTCATTATGGTAATGAGAGAAATAGAATTGGAAGGAGATTGGAGAAGTTATTGCAATATTGGGGCCTATATTTTAAAAAAATCCTCTCTGATTGACTTGGCTTAGACATGTCTGATGATAGATTTCATGCTATTAATAACGCATCCTAAGGTTGCATTATCGATAGCATGGGGCAACATAGACAGAAGGACAGTGCAACATAGGCACACATGTGGAAGCATGCATGCTCACAGAATGCTATGGGAACCCAGACAGAGGATGGATCAGGGAAGGCTTCCTGGAGGAGGTGATCCCTGAGCCTACCTGCCCTTTGGAAGACAAATAAGAATTAACCAGAAGAAGAGGAGAAGGAAGGGTATTTCAGACAATGAGAAAAGTGGCCAGAAAAAAGAGTCTTGAAAGGGTGTTTAACATGGTTGGAGAAAAGGGTGTGGATCATGGGCTGGGAGGAGATTGGGTCCAGAGGCCAGGACAGGGGTAGGCGGTGGGAGTCCTTGGTGACATAACTATTGTAGGAAGAAATGCGCATTGCTGGGCTTAAGTACAAATGTCATTTCCCCACCTTTCCTACGCTGCCTACAAGCTTTTCTTTAGTCTAGATTCTTCCTCTCAAAAATCCAGCTCTGTGCCTTGCCGCCTCCTCCCACCCTTCATCCAGGAAAAAAGATTGAATTTTGAACCAAAGCACTAGCACGACAGGAATCTCAGGCAGCAACTGCATTTGAGGCTTCTCTGGTAAAGATGTAACCCATGGCTGCAAAATGACTGACTTGGGGTCGTACAACCTTGGTCCTTGACACCAAGGGGCAGTCAGAGTTCATCTGAGACAGATGACCAATTGTAGACTATGGAATTCTGGGTCTGGAAGGGCTTTTCTCAGGGGAGTGAGGTGGACATTCTGTTGCCATCACAAAATCAAAATCCCAGAGGCCGCCCCATCAGGCAGCCTGCAGACACCATCTTCATCTCCTCCACCCCTCCCTCTACCCATGAGGAGTCTGGAAAGGATGGAACTCATTCGGCTCTCATGAGGCCTGGGAGTTGTGATTTGTCTTTTCCAAGCAGATTCTGGTGTCGAGAATTCGGATCGATTTCATGTGTATTCGCTATTTTAACAGTTGCCGGCAAAGATACCATGGATAAGGTGTTTAAATTCTCTGAGCCTCAGATTTCTCAGCTGCAAAATGAGGAAAACAATAACCTCACAGAGCCCCTCTGTAGATACACAGGAACCATGTGTAGTAGTGACAAGCTCCTTTTGTGACATCTACCTGCAATCCTTCCTGCAGCTCCTGGGGAATAGGGTCATTTTTGCAAGAAGCCCATACTTTTGATCTTGGACAGACATTTTGATGGAGTTTTGGATCATGTAAAGGGGACACCCAGCTCCTGTTCCCAAATGGTAAAGTTGAGAAAATGAGAAGAGAAACTGCTTTGTACTGGGAATGCCTCTCAGTGGATAATTTTCTGGATGGTGCCAACATGGGGGCTGGTTGACGTGGGGAAAATGGTTTGTTTTATTTCTCTGTTTGTTTCTCCTTCTTACTGGTCCAGGGATAAAGCTGAGGTGCCCAGATGGAGAAGCACTCCAGAAAATGACTTGAATAATGATGGCAAGACTGATGAGGAGACTGGAGGTGGGGCATTTTTCCTCCCCTTTTTATTAGTCTAAAAAGTTTTGAAAGGATAGACGCACATGGTCAAAGGCACTCCCTGGTAGGGGGATGCCTGCAATATGGTGGCAGGTGGAGAAGGGGCGGCCTAAAGAAGGGGGGTCAGAGAGGCTCCCCATGGAGACACACCTGGTGGTCTTCAGGAGCCGTGATGCCCTGAATTCAGTTGAGGTGTTTTTTTCCTTTTTTCCTTTTTTCATGTTTTCTCTTCTGATTATTCTCAAATCCTCACCAACATTATGCGAATTGTTTAGTCCTTCCTGGTCTCACCAAGTGCTAGGAAATTACATCAGAGCCAATGTTTATACTTGGGGCAAAGGGCTGCAGGGAGAGCGCGGCTGTGGCAGTGTGAGGCGGGAGTGGGGGAACGGCTGGGGCGACCCTCACCCGCACAAGTGGCCCTTCCGGAGGACCTCAGCTTGGGAACCTGCTGGAAGGACAGGCTTCCTGGAGTCGTCCAGGAATGGAGCTTGAACTCTGGAGTTGGGAGTTGTTTCTGTTTTGCGGAGCTAATTGGTCACCTCCTCCCCACTCTGGACTCTGAGAAACAGACACAAGGGTCAAGGTGCAGGGTCAGCGGTCCTGCTGACGAGGCAGTTGGCACCAGAATGAGAGTCTCATTCTGCACCTTAGTCTAGCTGTCAGCTGCCTGAGGGGAGAACTGGGTCTGCAAGTCACCCTGGGCTGCTGGCCTGGAGGATCACAGTGCCCTCACCTGACAACAGGAGGGATCAACAGCCCTAACTAGTGAAGCCACCCATCACCTCCTCCTGTTACAAAGGGATGGACCAAGGGAAGGCACATTCCTGCCAGCCTGCCCATCAGACAAACCAGCCGTCCTAAGAGGGAGCCTAGGAGAGGGTGAAGCAAAGGGCAAAAGATTTCTTCCTAACACCTTGGAGGAGAGAGAGAACGGTTTCCCCATGTGTATTAAGATTAAAATGATCCTTGAAGGAAGGAGAACCTGGAGACTTATACTTACAATGGTAAGTTATGAGAGGCAGCTAAGGGACGGGTTAAAAGCACACACACAGGAATCATCCTGGCTCTGCTACTTGCTAGCTGTGTGGCCTTGGGCATGTTACTTAACGTCTCTGGAACTAATGTTCTCATCTGTAAAATGGGGTTTGATAATAACATCAACTTCAATTTTTGTTGGATTGAATCTGCGTTGTTATAAGGATTAACTAAGTTAATATGTGTAAAGCTACCAGTTCAGTGTTAACTCATTGCTTTTATTCTTACGAATACCTATGAGCTCAACCCAATCCCTGGCACACAGCTGGCAGCGGTAAATGGTGGTTGAATCCACTATTTTATCTTTGAGGTGAAAATCATCACTAGATATCCTGACAGTGAGAGGGAGTGGTCAGTGGGAAGAGCCATGGTTCTGGGCATGGTCTACTTTTCAGAGAAAATATAACATTGTTCCAATAATAGCATTTGGAGAGAAATTCCTTTCCCAAGTGGGGCCAGTGATTTACTCTCCAACTGTGAGTATAGATCGTTGCTAATGCAGCGTATGTGACCCTAGCCCTTCTAAACTTTTAGTGTCTCTGGGTTTTAGCAATCCCTGGCCTCTCCTAAAATTCTGGAAAGTGGGCCTGTCTCTCCTGCCCTTCCTTCCAGCTCCGCCCTGCAGCCCTCTAAGGAAATGGCAGCCCCTGGGTAGAAACTGTGAGCTCTCAGAGCCCTAGCCAACGAGAGGCTGGACTCAGCTCGCCTGCTTCCTTACGGAGCGCAGGACGAGGCAAGAGGCCAAGGCGATTTCCTTTCTTTTACTGCATTGTAAAAAAGCATCTCATTCTGCACGTGACACCTCTTGGGTGCTCATGCCCAGGCCATGATTAGCAGATACTCATAAAGGCCTGTGGTCCAGCTGCCAAGACCCACCTGTCGGAGAAAGTGAGGCCTGCGACAGAGAGCCCTTCCCACAGCCTCGAAGGCTTGTTCTGTTGAAGTCACCCCTTTTCCATCTGGGGAGAATCCAGGGCCTCCTGCCCCTTGCTGGCTTGGCTTCCTGGCCGCCTTTTCACCTTCTCAAAGAGAAGCCTGCCCCCCAACCCCCCAGACTCTACCAAAAAAAGAGATCTCATTCTCTGACTGAATCACAGAAGTACTGAGCTGGGAACTTTGGAAATTGTCCAGCAGTAAAAACTTTTCATGTTATTTTTGGGGAAAATGAGGCTCAGAGACATCAAGTGACTTCCCCAGGGTCACACCAGAGAGGAATGGTAGAGGAGGAATTAGAATCTAGACCTCCTGACCCTCAGCTGAGGGATCCATTGTCTGCACTCCCACCAACCATCACTCAGACCTCCTTCTTGACTGAGCGTTTCTTGTGTCAGAGCCAGCCAAGAAATACCTGCTGAGAGGGGCCATGAGTTCCTGACTGGCCCTGGAGCATCTCAGGTCATCACTGGAGCTGTCGTTTGCCTGTTCAGTTCTGCAGGGGCACCCAGGAGGGGACGAGGGGATTCAGTACTGTGGTCATCAGCAGAGTCCCCCATGCGCTCTTGACAAGCAGACGACTTGTAATCACTAGGAGACCCAGATGGAGTTAGGGCCGCTGGACATAGCCCCTGTGGGTGACCAGCACAGGCCACTCCTCTTCCAGCCTAGAGAGAGCACAGGGTAAAGGAAATGGCATGGCATGGGTTGGGGCATGGGACAGGCCACCTTCTAGCTGTGTGACATTTGGCTGTACAATTCTCTCTGAGATGCATTTTAACAATAAGAGTAAAAATTGCTGGTATCGTAGGCTGTTGTGAGGATTAAAAAAGGGATTCTTCATAGATATGCCTAGCATGGAGCCTGACTCATGGTAAGTACTCAGTACGCAGTTATTACCATTATTATTATCCCTCCTACTTGTACAAAATCAGAAAAATCACAGCCTATCTGAGCCTCAAATTTTTCATCTAAGTGAGATTATTCCTACCCCAAAAGTTGGTGGAGAAGCACTCAGTGGGTTCTCCAGTCAGCACTGGTTTCCTTCCTTCCATGTAGCAAGTGTCTTCTGGACAGAAGGAAGTGCAAGTCAGCTGGACGTTAAAGCTCAAGCTCTGTTATTCCCACCATGAGTGCTAAATATCTGTATCTATATCTATCTATATCTATATCTATATCCGTATCTATATCTCTATCTGTCTCTATAGCTATTTCTAGATGACATACATGCTGCCAGTCTTTCCCTTTTTAAAACAAAACGAATGGGCTTCCCTGGTGGCGCAGTGGTTGAGAATCTGCCTGCTAATGCAGGGGACACGGGTTCGAGCCCTGGTCTGGGAAGATCCCACATGTCGCGGAGCAACTAGGCCCGTGAGCCACAACTACTGAGCTTGCGCGTCTGGAGCCTGTGCTCCGCAACAAGAGAGGCCGCGATAGTGAGAGGCCCGCGCACCGCGATGAAGAGTGGCCCCCGCTTGCCGCAACTAGAGAAAGCCCTCGCACAGAAACGAAGACCCAACACAGCCAAAAATGAATAAATTAATTAATTTAAAAACAAAAAAAAAAACCCAAAAAAGCAAAAAAAAAGAACCATTCAATTGTATTTGAAAAAAGATACAAGCTTTTTATAAACCTCATAACAGAGTTTAAAGATAAAAGTAGTAAAATAACCCCACATACTACTGCTCAGAAATAACCCTTATTGAGAATAAACATCATCGCTGTTATCTTTGTATTTGTGTACATAGACAGAAAAACAGATATCTAAAAACACTTTAATAAAAATGGGATCATTCTAAATATTGTTTTAAAATCTGAAGTACTACCTTTAACTTTCCTGGAATTAACAGAAGAAAATATGCCAGAGTCAAACTACAGATTATTGAATACATGCTTCTCCACTGTAGCATAGTATTTCATGAAAAATCCTTTTAAGGTCGATCAAAGTGATTATGGATACATCAAGAGGTGGCAGCCATTGTTTCTTTTTAAACTACATGTTTCAATTTTAAGTATCAATTGTGTTTGGGCTGTGAAAGGTTAGGACACTAGTACTCTCACGTCTCTTCCAGCTCCCCTCTCCACACAATTTGAATTTTGTTAGCTACATAATTCGTTTTACATTGTTCAGATGTACGGCTCCGACTAAAAGCTTTGTTAACTAGAACGGTTCCCACATTTCATGCAACTATTCAATCCCAGCTCTCCTGACTGACTTACCTTCTATGGGGTGGGGACAGATAATAAAGAACAAAAGAGTAAAACATATGGTATATTAAAAAGTGATGTGTGCTATAGCATAAAAGCAACAAGTAAAGCGGAGGAAAGGAGATGCAGAGTGCTGGGGTGGGGTGGAGCTCCTCCCACCAGAGTCAATAAGGTGGTCTGGGCAGGCTTCATTGAGAGACAGTACTTAATATTAGTACGCATATTAAATAGATTTATTGCCTACCACTAGGGCTCCCTCATGGTGTTTTCCTTTCCTTTTTCCCCCTTCTTTGTTTCTGAATTGGCAGAATGTCACTGTCACACAGTTTTGTTCAAGAAGGGCTCATGGGTGCTGTATTCCTGGGTTTTTCAGGTTTGAGAAAGTCTGTTTCTTTTATATTTAACAACGTTCTTGTGTGGCTACAACATCCTGGGGTGCACTTTCTTTCTCTTAGATCATCGTGAACAGTGTCTTTTGGCATTAACTGTTACTGTGGAGAAGGCTGAGGCGAGCTTGATTTTAACCCCTTGTAATGATTTGCTTGTCCTGACTGAATGTTTGAAGTGTCCTTATTTAACTAGTATAGATCTATCTTGAGCTGTCAGTATTAAATTTTCCAAGAACATGGTATGTCTTTCAATTTGCATATTCAATTCTTTCCTTTATTTAGATAACTTTAAAAAGTGTTACCTTTGGGTTGGATATTTCTTATTTTTTATTTATTAGAGTTTAAAAAAATCTATTAGCTTCTCTGTACCTGTTTCAAATATCTTTGTTTTAATCTGCATTTGCCGTGATTATCTCAAAGTCTCCTCCATATAAATAATTTATTTTCAGTGGAATATACCTGTTCCTTGCTCTAATTTTTGTATTAGCTCTATAATGATGTGGCTTGTCTCCTCAATTTGTTTCCTTAGATCCTCAATCTCCCATTTTGTTTTTAATCTCATTATCTTGTCTTTCAGCCCTACTGCTCCTGAATTTATATTCTTATTAAGATGTCCTATAGCATGAAAGAACTGTGAAGAATTTTCTTTTGTTTCTTTACTATTTTTTTCTCCTAGGTTGGTTCTTTGCATCTCTCTCTCCCTCCCTCCTTTCCTTTCTTCCTTTTCCTTCCTTTCTTCCTTCCTCTTTCCCTCCCTCCTTCCTTCCCTCTCCTGCCTCACTTTCTTTCTTCTTTCAATAACATGTCTGCATAGTTCTTTCATAAATAAGAGAGGAATTTTTATGATGCTGTTTCAACTCCCCAACATAACATTTGTAGAAGCTCATTATAAAGCGTCTGATTCCGTTTCTCTGCCTTAGAAAGTACCATCTGGGGAATACATTTGAATCTATCTCTCTGAAAGAGGCTGTTTCCCTGTCCAGTATAGTGAATTGAGACTTAGATCGGGAACTCCATGGGGCATCCTGACTGGCTGGAAGGCTTGGACATAGACAGTGGGGGAAATGCTAGAGCTACACTACAGGAGCGCAAAGAAACTGACCTGAGGGAACCAGGAATCCAATTTGTAGTATCCAAACTGAAAACTTAGGATCCTTATCTACAGAGGCTGAGAGATACAAACTGGTGTTTCGTCCAGGCTCTGCAACTCACTGGTTTTGTAATCTTGATCCTCCGTTTTCTCATCTGTACAAGGGGGTTGACAATGGTAGCTCCCTCATAGAATTGTTGTGAGGATCAGATGAGGCAATGAAAGCAATAATGACCTCAGTGCTGACAGCTTTAATAAATGCTAGTATTTTCTATCATTACAATTAATGGTACACAGAGCTCTGACAGGCATTGATATCAGAGAACGTCTAATCAGAAGGTAGCGCTGAGCAGCAGAAATATGTGTTAAAAGTGACACAAAGTTAGTTTGGTGCCAGCCACAGTATTTAAGGCTGTTGGTTAATCATTCACCATAGGACCCCATACTGTGACTGGGAGACCAGGGAGCTCAAACTCCCACCTCCATGGTGCTGGTGAGAGGTCAGAGAAAAGGAGGCACCTATGAGAGCTAGATAGAGTGACTTGCCGTGGTCTAGTGGTTTTCAAAATGTGGTCCCCAGACCAGTGGCATCATCACCTAGGAATTTGTCAGAAATACAGATTCTCAGGCCCCATTCCACACCTACTCAATCAGAAACTCAGGAATTGAGATCAGGAAATTTGTGCTTTAATAAGCCCTCCAAGTGATTCTGATGTCCTTTTAAGTTTGAGAAGCATTCTGCCTTCTCTTATTGGGCTACTGTTTGGGGAATTGAGTGGCCAGGATGGGAAGGCAGTAACCCTGGAGTACCTTGGCCAACATCTTGGAAACTTGAAGTAGGCTGTGACACTGTAGGCAGAATTAGACTGAGTTGTGCTTGTTACTAGCAAAAAAACATTTTTTTAAAAAATAACATTTTAATAGGCATACAGTCAACCTGTATATTTATTCTCCTAAATATACGTCTTATCTGTATCATCTGCATAGATGAGGACACTACTATGCTTACCTAATTTTTTAGTGAACTATAACTTTGATTATAAAATGATAAAATATAGAAAAACACTTGACTCCCATAGTTAAGGTAAAAATCTGGAGCTTAACATGAAACCAGAGTATCATTTGCCACCTGGTGGCAGCCTACCCTATTGACAGGTTTCCACAGCAATAACTACAGAAATCTCAAAGATCTCAGAGACATAGGAATTGGGGGGGCATCTTGGGTCTGAAGAAAGTAGGGGAAGGTTTCCCCTCCTGTCAGATCACTGTGGTTCCCTCTCAGAGAAGTGGGTTGGGATGGGGGGGGGGGAACATGGATGTTAGACTCAAACAGAACTGGGTTAGAACAACCTTTGGAAAGGCACCAAATGTCTCTGGGCCTCAGTCTCCTCATTTTGAAATGCAGATGATAGTATAATAATGCTTCCAACTCCAGATTATTGTGGGGGTCAAATGAGGGAATTGGTTGGAAACAGCTGGACGTGTTTGGAAAACTGTTAAGAGCTGCCCAGATGTGAGTTGTTTATTATTTAGGTTTGAAACTTGGTCTTTGATTGTGGAATGTAATGTACTCTGTTGGAAGAATTCTAGATATTAGCAAGCAGGTGGAGAAGGTATTTGGTGTTTGGGTTTGTCTTGAAAATTTTTTTTTAAAAACAAGGACCTGGGGGAGGGATAGTCTGCCCTGCGACTACCCCAACTCTAATTTAGGAAGGAAAGAGGCATGACCAACTCTATGCCCCGCTGAGCTGATGGGCAAGAAGACCAAGAATCTTGGCTGTGAGCCATTCTGCTGCTTCTTGTTCCTGTGCTGTCTCAACTTGGGGGGAAAGAAGGATGGGGAGAAGGGGAGGAGACTGGATGGGAGTTTAAAGAGACAAAGGTGGGAATGAGAAAAAGGGGGAGAGAGAGAGAGAGAGAGAGGAGGGCAAGACAGAGGGCAGGAAGGGAGTTAGTAGCAGAGAGGATCAGAGAGAAGAAAGAGAACTTGGAGGAAACCAGGTTAAAAGAGGGCTCAGATAGAGGGAAGAGGGAAGAGCATGTGCCTGGTGCTGTGACCTTAGTTGGTTCTAGGCCTTTCCAACTGGCAGCACGTTCTGTGAGACTGCTTTTGCAACTGAAACTCTTCTTTCTTCAGGGACCCTGTGCTTTTGTACCCGTGAAGTGGCTGGATTCAGTGTGCTCAGTGAAAGAGAAGAGTCATACATTGCTGGAAAAAGAGACCAGATGTCTTTGAAATCATCTAAATTGTCTCTATTTTTAAAAAAATTTACTCTTTCCATTGCTGCCAGATCTGAAAGTCCAATTTGCCAGGATAATATATCCGGTGTGGATAAAGATTTCCAAACTTGAAGTGTTTGTCACTTAGCAACCCGGAGGTGTGAAGGGCTCACTTGGGCTCGGCCATTGAACCTTTTGGGGGATGAAGCTGCCCCCAGCTGTGGGGGACACGCTGGCAAGGAAGGCGGCCTCCCTCAGGCCCTGGGCCCACTGTCCCTCCCCTTCCAGATTTCTTCCCAGGTACATGAGGCTAATAAAACATAAACAGAGGAAGAAAGGGAAGCAGGGAGAGAAGCAGAGAGAAAGGGAGCCACCTAAAGACCAAAGTCCCAGGGATGGAAGGAGTTGAAAAGAAAAACACCAGTTGTGCTTATGACTTGATCCTTGGTCTACAGCACACATCCGGATAACTACTTCTCAAATGGTGTGGAACAAGAAGAGTTTTGTTCTTTCACAAAGGCTTTTTTAATATTAACTTTTTAAAAACCATGCACAGTATCATTATTGCTATTTTCCCTGCTGTTTAGGAAGAATGCTTTCAGTCCCTACGTGGTGGGTTGAGCACTTCTCTCCTCACTGACCCAGAACTCAATCAAAAGTTTGAGGCCTCAAGTTCCAATGGAGACTTGTGTCTCCACTCAACTAGGTCCTGCCGGGGACTGGGAAAAGGAGAGGTGGACATTGTAGATGTTCCCTCATTCCCACTCCTTCTCTTGGTAAGTACTCTGACTGTGGGTCCAGTTTCCATCTTCCTGCCTCTACACAGTTCTTGCACTGGCACCAAAGGTGACTCTACACCTAGGGCTATGGTCCAGACCTAAGCTAGCATGTACAATTCCACCTTCTGGCCGTAGTTATTGGTTCAGGGACAGGCCTGTAAGCTCCTGCTGGCTATTGAGCTACAAGAGGAGGAATTTGCTAAGGATTCCTAGGAGCGCTCTTCCTCACACATCTGGGAGAAATTTCTGGGTGTGGTCCTTTTTTGTTCTCTCTGGATGCTTACACCCATTCTGGGGACCAGGAGAGGGAGATAGCCTTAGGGTAAAGCTGAATCTATGAAGGGCAGGGTGAAGAGAGAGGAAACAAATGAACAAATTCTTGGTTAGGCCACTGAATCAAACTGCTCCTAAAGCCCAGATTTTTCTTGAATCTCCAGTTATATAAACCAATAATTTTCCTTTATTGTATAAGCCAGTTTGAATTGGGTTTTCTGTTACTTAGAAGCAAACATTCGCTATTGATACAGTAACATTTATTGAGCACCTACTTTATGCCTGACACTCCACGAAATGCTTTTATGTGTATTAGTCTCACCTAATCCCCATGGTAACCTGGCAGAGAAGGCATAACGTCTCCATTTTTCAGTTGAGGAGAACTCCAGTTTTAATACTGAAGTGGTTTGTGGCAGAGCTGGAGTTTTAACCAGCAGTTTGACTGCAGAGCTCAGGCCCGCCCCCAGGCTCAGATTCTCAGCTGGCAGCAGAGGACATCTGCTCTGAGCAGAGGTGGCAGGGAAAGCTGAGGGTGAGGGCAAGTCTGAGCTGTCAGGATTGACAAAGGCCAAGACGAGGGCCTTAAGTAGAATCTGCAGCGGGTTCAGATGAGCTGGATTGTTCCGGGTCCTCATGTGGCACACCGTCTTCAGATACCACATGCCCCGCGCCCCCCCCCCCCCCCACTATGTGCAGGCCACAGCTTGCTTTAAATGTCAGCTTTCTGGACACCATGAGGAATAACAACTTAATGACAACTACTCATCCCTATAAACATATGAAAAGGCTTGTGAAATTTTATTTTACTTAACTCATGTTTCCTAAATTAATGTCTTCCTTTCAATCTCCCTTTTCCAAGTCAAGACAAATTAGCAAACCCCTGGAATGACAAGACCATTGGGACATGAAAATACTAGTTAACCCTCACAAGATATTTTCTCTGTGCCAGGCACTCTTCCAAGTGCTTTCCATATGTTTCGTGTATGTTACGAGGCAGTGTGTTGTCCACCCCCCTTCATCGCAAATGTGGACATGGAGGCTCAGAGAGGTTAAATAGCTTGGCCAAGGTCACACAGCTAGATCCTGTGCTCTCAACCCCTATGCTATATTGCCTTTTCATATGGACAGAATGAACAAAACCTCCTGCCAAGGTTCTTGGCAAACAGGACATAATAGATCTAGTGATAGATTGGGCATGCCTGACTCTAAGTACCAGAATAACACCTTCGGTATGGAAATGAACTGGGTGTGGCTTTGAAGTTGTGAGACTGATTTTTTAAAAACACAATACATCTCATAATTCATATTACTGCCATACTATTAAAAGTTACCCTCCCTCCCCATACCCTCACTTTTGAAAGAAAGAAAACCAGAAAAAGACTATATAAAAATCTTGAAAAAGAAAATGATGAGAAGAGACTAGCACTGCCAGACATTAAATATACTACAGAGCAGTAATAATTAAAGCCGTGTGGCCTGTGAATGAAAATAAACAAGTAGATCAGTGCAAAATAACAGAAAGCTCCTCAATACTATTATTTGGTATATAATAGAAGTAGTATTTCATGTGTGGAGGGCTGGGCAAAATGTGGTACCTAGAAACATATTAATTTGGACTCTTTCCTCTTACCATATACCACATTAAATTCTAGAGAGGTTAAAAATAAAATATAAAAACTAAGGCCACAAAATATGGGAAAATTTAGGATATGGTTAGGGAAGTCTTTCCTGAATATTGCATCAATAGCAGAAACTATTAGCAAGTTTATAGATTTCACAATATGAAACAAATATTTCTCTATAGCAAATATACCATAGAATATATGAAAGACAAAAGGTTCATAGCCTTAGCATATAAAAAACTCATAAAATCAGTAAGATAAAATGGTGAACATAGCAATATAAAAAAATGTCAGGCCATTTTCATCAGTTGTTAATGGAAGTATGCTAGCTTTGAAATTAAGCTAGCTTTCTGAAGAGAGAATAGATTAAATAAATGACATCTCTCCATTCAAAGAACATTTAACAGTGATTAATAAGGATGGTATAGATGTATATTGCTGACATCAAAACATGTTCTTGATCTGTTGTTAAGTGGAAAAAGGAAGTTACAAGTATGTATCAAAATATGATCATATTTGTGTATAGATGTAACCTTCTTCCTCTAAGTATAAAAATGCTTGGCAAGCAACTTACATAAAAGTAAATATATTTGTTGTGTGTGTGTGTGTGTTGTGTGTAATTCTATGTTTTCCAATATTTTCTAAAATAAATATGCATTTCTATGTAATAAATTTAAATACATTACAAATTATTTTGTATGTATCAAATATTACATGATAAAAAACAAACAAAAACTGAAGATGTGCCTATAAACAACAAGACCATTTTTCCCTTTTTCTGGCCTGAGTGACTTTGGAATTGGCCCATTAGGTTGCAAGGAAGAGCATGAGCTTGGAAAGCCCACTGACCTGGGTTAAAATCTCAGTTATTACATACCAGGTGTAAGATTATAGGCACACTGCTTAACCTCCCTTAGACTCAGTGTTCTCACCCACAAAATGACAGTAATATTTACCTTACATGATTATTTTGTGGAATACATTAAAATGATAAAACATCTCGCTCAGTGACTGGCACATAGATGAGTCTTAATAGATTGCAACAAATATCATCCTTTGATACTCAGCTCCAATGCCTCTCTGGATGTCTTCACCAGCTACCCCAGACAGTTCATTCTTTACTGAGTGTTTTCTTATAGCTCTTTATGGACACCTATTACTCACTCTGCTTTGACCCATTAGATGTGAGCTCCTGGAAGTCAGGGATCAAGTGAGCTTACCTCTGGGTCCTAAGTACCTAGGTCAGTGCTTGGAACATAGTGGGGCCACATGAAATAATTGTTGAATGAATAATAGAATAAACGAATAACAATTATGATCAATGACAGCAAAGTTTTAAGTAATCATTTCCCTAAGGGAGTAATTTTGGAGGCTTACACTTACTCACAGGTATGCATAAAAAACTACATGAATATTATTTTGGAATCTCATTTCATAAAGAAGTTTGATTATAAGATTTCATAAGGAAATGGGATTATGTAATAGATATGATATAATATATAACAATAGTGATTGCAAATATTTAACACTTAACTGTGTACCTGGCAATATGCTAGGCACTATATATATAATATTTATATAATGTATACTACTTATATAGTATATGTAATATTTATATAATATATACTACTTGTATATGTAATATTTATTTAATATATACTACTTGTATATGTAATATTTATATAATGTATACTACTTATACAGTATATGTAATATTTATATAATATATACTACTTGTATATGTAATATTTATTTAATATATACTACTTGTATATGTAATATTTATATAATGTATACTACTTATATAGTATATGTAATATTTATATAATATATACTACTTATATAGTATATGTAATACTTATATAATGTATACTACTTATATAGTATATATAATATTTATATAATATATACTACTTGTATATGTAATATTTACATAATGTATACTACTTATATAGTATATGTAATATTTATATAATATATACTACTTATATAGTATATATTATATATATGTATAAAATTTCATTTATTACTTTCAAAAGATACACAGTGAAGGAAACTGATGACTAGAGAGTATAAGTCACTTGCCTCCAGTATCTAGAAGTGGCAGAACCAGAATTTGAACCCGAGTCTTTCTGGCTGATTCAGGATCCTATGCTCTTAACCATGACCCTCTCCAGATGACATTTTAATGGCTTCACTGAGAAGAATGATGAAGGTTCTGTAGCAGCTGGCCCAGTGGGCCTCAACAGCACTCTGGAGAAGCCTACAGTGGTGGAAAATGAGGAAGAGGAAACGGGTTATGCTAAGAAGAGATAGGAGGAAAGAATGATGGCAGGGAGGAGGTGGGAAATGATGGGGAGAAACAAGACAGGACGCTAGATTGAGTGGAAAAAGTCTCCATTGACTGCTGTGGCCTGCCATGTTGGGAGGCAGCATTTTTATTATTTGGGCAAAATTGTGAAGCAGGTGATACTTACTGCATAATCAAAGCAGAGATGAAAGGTATGTAAATGGATTTTGTTTAGTTTTATAGTTTAGCAAAAATCAACCTTTATTGAAATAAATATATTGATTTGTTTTTAAAATTTTTAAATTTTTTATTTTTAACATCTTTATTGGAGTGTAATTGCTTTACAATGGTGTGTTAGTTTCTGCTGTATAACAAAGTGAATCAGCTATATGCATACATATATCCCCATATCCCCTCCCTCTTGATTTGTTGTGTTGAATTAAAGCAAATTGACTGTCCAGGAAAATCTTGGCAGGAGGAAGAGGTCTTTTACCTCCCGTCCCCACCAGCCCTAACCTTCCCCCCACCCCATAAGGCTTTTCGGTGTTCTATTTCTGCTAATCCTTGCTAAGAAGTAACTGGTGAGCAAGAGGTTAGCTGAAGGGGTCTCAAGGTGTGACCTTTCCCAGGGGCATTTGCATGTTAATAGAGGATACTGGGAACCCAGGAATAGCTTCCAGGTCTCAAATGAAAGCAGTCCTGAAGGTGGAGGAGACGGGTGGCTCGGACCCCCAGGGGCCCTGCTGTGTAGGCCATGTTGAGTCGGCCTGAGTGGATGGCCGCTGGTCTGGGCTTCCCTCCAGCTGCTTTTACAAAGAAATGGTTTGGAGAA
Organism: Balaenoptera borealis; assembly: GCF_965194805.1. Taxonomy (NCBI): domain Eukaryota; kingdom Metazoa; phylum Chordata; class Mammalia; order Artiodactyla; family Balaenopteridae; genus Balaenoptera; species Balaenoptera borealis. Next base: position 40,973,134 of record NC_138868.1, read on the forward strand.
GAACAAAGCCATTGTGTTTATTCTACCGCGAGTTCTCCACTGCCAGGGCTGTGTGCTTGGTGCCCAGCTCGGAGAATCTGGACCCAGTAGGCTTTGCTTAATGAATTCACTGAATGATTGAAGAACAACCTCCCCACTCCCCACACCACACACACACACCTTGAGCCCTGTTGCGCATGAGCCCCTTACGCCCAAAAGCCCGGACCCAAGACCTGGGCAACTTCTTTCTAGCGATAAGAACATTGCCAAGAAGAAATTTCTACCATTTGCATTTTATTATTTTCCTGCCTTATAACTAGAAAACCTCAAAACTTGTGCTGAATTGCATGACCTCACTGACCATGTTTCATGTTCGTCGTTGAACTGTGGTTAAAGCAATCTCCTTCTTAAGTACGGCCCAACTGCAGAAAAGGAAATTCCTACATGGACACGATCTCATGCACACGCAGACTTCAGGGTCCTGGGGCGGGGAAGGGGGCGGGGGACGGATGGGGAGAGAGCAGTGAGGACAAGACTACTTTTCTGTTTGGCTGAATTCATCAAAAATCTCCAAACCCCATACCAAACATTCATCACTAATTAAATCCTAGCACCATAATTCAGAGAAAACAATTACAGCATTTAGAATTTTTAAAGGAACTATTATTGCTGCCTCGGCCCTTTTAAAAATTATGCTCCCCAAAGGACAAAATGTGATCCATTAATATGTATGTATTATTACTTTTTTTGTAAGGGGAAGATTGCTGATGCCTGTGAATATGGAAACATTTATCGGTGCCGACAGCCGCTTTGTTGACTTGCAGTTTTAAGTGCAGTATTTTCTAGAATCTAAAAGGCTATAACATTAATTACCTTTTTGCTTCTAGCTGGTGGCCTGCTAGGTTCTGTCCCATCTTCTCTTCTCTTCTCTTACCCTGCCACACGGGTAACTGGTTATCCAGGGTAGGGGTTGGTCAGAGCCAGGAGGAGTCAAAACCATTACTGGGAAAGATCATGCAATATTTCATTCAATGGAGGGCAGTTGCCTTTGGTGCCCAGAATGAGTGAGTCCTTGTTTCTCATTTTTCAGTTGAAGCCCCTCATGCTAGTCCCTGAGCAAAAGGCATTCTGAATTCCTAAGTCAAATCTGAGATTCTTCCCTGTCAAGTATCCCCAGCTAAACGGGGGACCCCAGCTCTACTTTTTTCTCTTTCATTTTATTCTTCTTTGCCTTGATAATTTAACGAAGTTATTCAAAGGTGAGTTAACTGAGTCTGGCATCAAGGATTACTGTTAGGATGTCCTGTGTGTGTGGTGTGCGTGTGTGCGGGCATACACAGAGGTGCATGCGTGTATGTTCGTGTGCATGTATACATATATAAAAGCACGACTCAGAAATTTTCATTCGGCTCCCTGATCAGTCTATTGTCACATGCATTTGGCATTCATTATCCGTGAGCCTCCGGCGCCTCTGGTCCTGTGCCCTGGCTAACAGTGATTTGGTTTATAGAGATCATATGGCAGGGAAACAGACCTTGAAAGACAGAGCTCTGAGAAGCACATTTGATGAATTTCCTATGATTTGAGTCTGGGTTTATTCTTCCCTGTGGCGGGGCAGACACCCCAGAGCACACACAGACGGCCCGGGAGCCCAGGGAGGAGTGGAGGCTATGACAATAAGCGCAGTGTTTTTTTCTTCACACGTCTCGGGTTGCATTTCCTATCTGGGAAAAAAGAAAAGAGAGCCTTGTAAAGGATCCAGAATCTGGGCAGGAAACCACACAGAGTGAAGGTTGCCATTGTCATTAGCAATTAATGTAACCGCCAGGGCTGCAAGGAGAAAGCCCTGCCAAGGCGGTGGGCGTAGGGAGGGGGTAGGGGCTGCTGGGGGGAAGCGGCTGCTCACCCCCATTCAGCAGCCGGTGCTTGGTTGGAGGACTGAGCAGGACATCTCGCCGGATACTCCCGAGAGACTCCATGGTGCTAAATGTGTTTTATTTTAAAATAAGGTGCCCAGGACTCGATAAGTTTTAAAATGTCTCGGTCACCCATTTTCACTCTCTGTGGCTCCATGACCAATTCCTTAGTCCCCTCGATAAGTGAATTTTTTCTGCCTAAGTGAGTCTGTTGAGACTCATTTCTTCAACAGTATTTACTGAGTGACTTCTATGTGCCAAGCACTTGGGGTGCTGGTGTTAATCTATAGCATGTGTTGAGTGTATGAGTACCAGTAGTTTCCACTTATTACCTCATTTAAGAATCACTGCAACTCTATGAGCTAGGTTTCTTCTTACCCCATTTTACAGAAGACATAGCTGAGGCTCAGGGAGGTTAATTAACTTGCTCCAGGTCATAAAGGCAATACATGAGCCCAGCTGGGATTTGAGCCCTGGCAAATTTATTTCTTCAGACCTACGCATCCACTCCTTATTTTATGCCTTCAAGGAGCCCACGGTCTAGGCGGGGTTCCAGCAAGTCAATCAGTGATGAAATGACAAGTTGATATGGGCTACGATGAGGGTAAGCTTAGGGCCTCTGGGAGTCCAGAGAAGAGACACCTAATCTAGCCGGGGTGGGGGGGCAGTCAGGGAAGGCTGCCTGGAGGAGGTGAGTTTGACATTCTTCCTGTCCTCTCTTGTTTCCCAGTGGTGCCTTGGCCACACTAGTCAGTCTGGAAGGAAACGTTAATGTATCAGTATGTCTGCACCGCTTACTCTACAGGTGTTGGGATATTTGGCAGATCTGTCCAGTCGCTGAAAATGTCTGCTTCTTAGGTCCTACTCAGTGAAGTCCCAACTTGGCTGATAAGAGCTGGGACTTCCACATTTCTTCTATACTTTAGATGGATTCAATCTCTCTCCTATTCCTCCTTCCCCCTCCCTACTTCGTCTCTCTTCCTCTTCATCCCTCCCCTCTCTGACCCCACCCTCTTTCTCTTTCTTTCTGGTAGTTTAAAAAATGCCACTTTTCATTAATGTGACCAAAATGTCATCAAGTAGTTTAATGCTCTTTAATGTCCTTGTATCGTTTACATTTTGCGAACAGTGTGGAAATGAATCCCATCTGTGGGTTCAAGAACATCAAAAAAGTTGGACAGGCTATTTAGACGTGCTCCTTCACATTGCATTAGCGTGTACAATGTCAGGGGGCCGAGCCAAGCACGGCCTGTCCGGGCCTCAGCCCGCCCCTTCCCCAGTCTGCGAGGGACAGATCATTTACTGCGGGAACTCAGAGCCGATCCTGGAGATGGGGTCTGGAAGGCTGCCCGGAGGCCCCAGGAAAAGTGTGCAGGCTAAATAAGAAATGAGAAATGATTCAGGAAAATCTCCCCCTTCCTTTCTGGTGCCAAGATGCCCCAACAATAGCTTTTTCATCACTTGGGTAAGAGACTGGTTATAATGCTGTCTGACTTCTTCAAAAGTAATTAACTAGTCTCTCTCTGTCTTTCTCTTTCTCTCTCCTTCCCCCACCCTACCCCGGTTCGCCAGGGAAGGAAGTTCTGGGGCCAAAATTAAGCTGACAGTTTGTACAGAGATGTCTATAAACCAAAAATGACTGCAGAGCATCAAGTTCAGGGCCAGCAGAACTCATACCAGAGGTGCTCTCTGGAGGACCCTGAGAGGGTCTCAAAAGCCACATCAGCAGGGTGATGATTTCGGGATGACCGGTTTGCTGTGGCAGCCGGTGAAGGGTGCTGACGCTAGAGTCACCCTGCTGCAATTCTGGCTCCTCTACCTTCTAGGAATATGGTCTTGAGCAAGCGAAGCACTGTGTCTCAGTTTCCTTACCTGCAAAATGTGGGTACTGATTATACCAACCTAATTAAATGAGCTAATGGATGTGAGGCACACAGATCAGTGTCTGGCCGTAGTGAGTCCTCGATAAAGGTTAAGGATCAGCTGTTATTAGTTATTTGTGGCCCCGCTCTTGCCACCTCCCTCCCTCCCCCCACCCCGCCACCTACCCTGGGCCCCTTCAGCTGTACTTCCGGGTGGAGTCAGCCCCCCTTCCCTCCCAGCTGAGCTCTCAGCCTGCAAGGGCAGTGGCGAGGGGGAGGGGCAGGGGACCTTGACTCCAAAATATCCTGGCTTACTTCCAGCTCTGAGGAAACCCTTCATTCTAATGCATTCCCTGGAAAGAAAGATGTAGCTTTTCGTTTCAGAAAAAAAAAAAAAACCACACCCCAAAACAAAAGCTTCTATTCTTCCCCCAGACATAGAGAACAGCAAGAGTGGATTTTTAACTGTTAATCATTACAGCAGAATGAATAATAATCCACCTCTCTGAAGACTCTTAATCAGTAACCAGTATTGTAACCCCCTCCCTTATTTTGCATTTGCTCATATGAATACCTAATTCTAAATATAAACATAAGCAAATAACTTCTGATTGTTATTTCACAATTTTCAAGACAAGGTCATTCTGTTTAAACTTCTAAGGTAAACAAACATGTTCCCTTAATGCAATTACCAGAAGGGCAATTTGCTTCTAAGTTCCTTATAGGATGTGGTTTATAAGATGTGCGTCAGTCAACCTGTTGGTTATTTATGCTGAGGCAACTGGGAGAAGGCCAGTGGGTGTTATATCTGGAGTTCCCTGGAGACTCGTGAGCTCAGCTTATAGAAGCCACCACTCCAGTCTTTGTGCTCAGCCTGGTGGGAACGACACTGGATTCTAAACACCGCCAGGCCTGACTCTAAGACCTGAATCATCCCTTACTTGCTGTGTGATCTTGGAAAAGTCCTGCAGTATCGTGCAGCCTGACTTTTTCCGTCAGTATAAAATGGGGCCGGTCAGTGTGTGCCCTGTGGAGCTCTCAGTGTCCTGTCTTTGTGACACTAACATGTGCTCATCTGCAGGCTTCAGTTAAGAAGGTTTTCCTGACCTCCTGACTGGGTTAAATGCCAGAGCCTTCTTGATCCATCCACTTTCCATTTTAACTCTCATAACACTGCCGTTGGCTGGTGGTTTCAGTGCTATGGCTAAGAGCATGGACTCGGGAGCCAAGCTACATGGGTTTGATTTCTGGCTTTGTTACCTGCTGGCTGGTGACCCAGGATGAGTTACCCAACTTCCAAGGCTAATAATAGTATTCTCAAAGGACTATTGTAAGGATTAATTGAGTTAATATGTGTTGGCACTTAGCCTAGTGCCTGACACACAGTGAAGGCTAGGTATTAGAACATCAGCTATTATTTTCTCTTCAATTATTTAATCTCTCTTTAGAACTACACTGAGAATTCTCGGAGGACAAGGACCATGTCTGCTTCTACTGCCATAGGCCACCAGTGAGCACAGTGCCTGGCACTTGGAAGACTCTCATTATTATTTGCTGAATCGTAGCGAAGTGAAATACACGATGTAAAAATGCTTTGTAAACCACCATGCAAGAAATTTTTTATTATCAGCTCTGGAAAGACTTTATTAGATGAAAGATCTCCAGGGCGCTCTCAGAATTGCTGCTGCTGTTGAATGTAACACAATTTTGACCAGTTGGCTAGTCAGTTTATGAATCACCTCTGTTATCAGTCTTCTCTACGTTTAGTTGTTTCTTCCTGGTTTGTGCTGAGTGGGTCTGCCAGAGAAAACCTTCAGGTTTGCTAATATATTCGACTCAACTGAGGCTGACTGACTGTGCCTTACAGGGCGGGAAAGGCTGCAGACTGGAAGCAGAGTGAGACCCTGTTCCAATCTCATAGCCTAGGAGCGGAGGAAGATGTATGAACCCTGGCCTGGCCATGCATAGTATCTTTTTTTTTAAAGTAGATATTCTTTTATTTTGTCAAAAAAAGGTTACAATTTTCTGTGACTTTCTACATTCACAGAGCAGGCTAACACACAGATTAAATTAATTCTGTTTTATGAAAATCTGCACTAGGGGACAAACTGGAATTTATGCAACAATGCCCTGATTGTTTCAGATGTTTTATTTTTAATTTTCATGCATAGTATCTTATGGCCCTGGCCACGGTAATAAAACAATGCCTGATCCAACCTGGGCCAAAGTCCTTCCTCAGGATTTTGCATATGGTGACTGAGAGATGCTAGCTCTCTCTTTTCTTTGGGGTCGAAGGCTGGTTAAATGCAAGCCAGGACACGTCTGGAGGTCATACTTACTATTTCCATGTTGCCTGGAGGGAGCCCATCTGATGTAGCCAAGGATTAGGACAACTCATGAAGTAAAATGGGGTGGGGAGTGAGGGAGGGCTTTGGGTGTTCTTTGTTATTGCAGCAAAGCCAGCCTACTCAGCTAATACAAGCTCCCTCTTCTCTAAAGCTCTGTATGATGCCACATACCATGGCCTGAAATTCCTACCCTTTGGAAAGCTTGGGAAATGAGTTAAGGGATTCCAAAGCCATGGAATGTGCAGGAATCTTAAGCAGGGCTCTGTTTGTATCTGTCTTGTTGTTGACACCCAGGTCCCTAATGAGGTCATTTGAACATCTGTAGTGTATCTGCCAGGAGCCAGTTAACTGGAAGTGACATCAGTCACTGTTAGCACAGTGTCTCTTCCCCTTTCTCCCTTGGCTCTGTGCCTTGGGGACACTCAGTCATAGCTCAGAGGTTCTTAGAGCCCAGACATCAAAGGGAGGGATATAGTCATCAGCAGCCCCCTGTGAAAACATTCAACATTTTACTTGCTGCCTCCCAGCCTTTCTGATACTGAAGACTTCTTTTAGTAATCCCTCCCTCTGAGTTTTGAAAGATCAAGTCTTCAAACATAAAGCACTGATTAAGTCATAATCTACTTATTTGCGCATTCCCTGTTAACCCACCTTCATATATAGTACTGATCAGATAACACTAACAACACGGAATTGATATATTGATAATTTCAGACCAAAGAAATTTTAGTTTGGCTAGGCGGGCTTAACTATAGTAAGAGGAGGGTTTCCAGTAGGTCTTTTATTTTATTTTTAATTTACTTTCAAAACTGAGAAATTACTGTTAGACCTTTTAAATGAATGAAATAGCCCAGAAATCACTACCTTTGAGCACCTGAAAAATATATGAGATCTAAAAGGGCCTTATACTCTGCCATTAATGCCTCTGGGGCCTGGGGGCCAATGTACAAGGCAGTCTGCACACTCACTGTGGGCTGGGCCTAGGCCAGGGGCTTTAGAGTCGTAATTCCTTTTACTCATCCCCAAGCCCTGTGGTAGAACCACAGGAGTCTCCCAGCAGGGCTAAGCTTTGGCATTCTTCGTGTAGCTCTTAGCTCCTGGGGATGAGGGGCAAGGGAAGCCAAGAGCCCCCCTCAAGAAGAACCTAGTGCCCACCCTGAGCAGAGGATGTACTCATAAGGAGCCAGGGTGCAACTGGTCTGAAAGGAAAGGCTTGGTGTCCCCTCCCAGGTTGTGTGCATGTGTGTTTTTGCACGGAGGAGTTGGATTCCTTATAAATATTTCTCGCCTCGAGGTTTTCACTATTTCTATCAACACAAGTCACCAGGCAAATATGCTGTGACTTAATGGAAATTCATGTTGGAAATCTTTATTTCAGAGATGAGGAAATGGTGACAGGGAAGAGCTCTGAGGTGCCAGAGGTCACACATCAAGCAGGGAAAAGTTATTTCTCCCAGAGCTTTTGGTTCCGAAGCCCATGTTCTTAGAACTGGGTAGAGTGGCGGGGCCAGGCGAGCCCACAGAGACTATGTGGCCCAACTTCCTCATTGTGCAGATAGAGAAACTGAGGCTCAGAGAGGGTATACCCATGACCAGGGTTCCAGTTAGTTCATAAAGGAGCCAGGGATAGAACCCAGGTCTCCTAACTCCAATTCCAGTGCATCTAAAATTTTTGAATGACCATCAGAGATGAATGGAAACTTAGAGATTCATTCATTCATTCATCCAACCAACCAACCTTCATTCCTCATTAGAAATGAGGAAGCCTTGCCCAGAGGTCTCCTTCAGCCATGTCTCATTGTCTAGAATTGCACCTCATGCTGAAGTCTAACCAATGCACTGGTCAGGGAACTAGGACCAACCATTCTCCTGATCGTCACGCTCCTGTATCCAACTGCTGACTACTTAACATCTGCACCTCGGTGTCTAGTAGGCACCCCAAACCCAGCACGTATCAACCCAAGCTCTGGATCTCTTCCCACTCAGAAATGCTCCTCCTCGGGTGTTCTTTTGTGTTTTAATTTTAAATTTATTTATTTATTTATTTTTGACTGCATTGGGTCTTTGTTGCTGTGCGCAGGCTTTCTCTAGTTGCGGAGAGCGGGAGCTACTCTTTGTTGCGGTGTGCAATCTTCTCATTGCGGTGGCTTCTCTTGTTGCGGAGCAGGGGCTCTAGGTGCGCGGGCTTCAGTAGTTGTGGCTCGCGGGCTCAGTAGTTGTGGCTCGTGGGCTCTAGAGCGCAGGCTCAGTAGTTGTGGCGCACGGGCTTAGTTGCTCCGCGGCATGTGGGATCTTCCCGGACCAAGGCTCGAACCCCTGTCCCCTGCAATGGCAGGCGGATTCTCAACCACTGGGCCACCAGGGAAGCCCTCCTCTGGTGTTATTTATCTCAGTTAATGGCACTCTTATTTACTCAGTTGTGTGGGCCCCAAACTTTCATTCTTTTCACCAAATTCATCAGCAAATTCTTTTGCCTCTACCTTCAAATTAGTTCCCAAATCCAACCAGTTATCACCCCCTCCCTGGCTACCACGCTGGTTCACCATGCTCACCGGTCTCCTGCTCTCCCTCTTGTCCTACTTGAGTCGGCTTTCCACATGGCAGCCATGGTAATCTTGTGAAAATGGAAATCAGATCAATTCTCTCTCTCAGTGAAGAGCCCCCAATAATTCATTATCACATTTAGAAAAAAATCCAAAGTCCTTTCCATGACTCAGTCCCTGCTCACAACACTGCAGCTGCATTGACCTTCTAGCTGGTCTCAAGATGTAGGTTCATCCCTGCCCTGGGACTTTTGCACCTGCTCTTCCCTCTGGCTGGAATGTGTCCCACCCCCCACCCCCGAGATTCACATGGCTGGTACCCTCCCTTCATTCATATCTCTGCTGAAATAATCACCTCCCTCTGCCCCCTTATCTAAAACAGCGAGCCTGTTTCTCTCTATCCCTTTATCTGGATTTATTTTCTTCATAAAACATATCATTGCTTGGCTTGACATTGTATATTTATTATATAATATATATGTGTGTGTTTATTTCCTATCACCCCAACTAGAATTAAGGTCTCATGAAGGCAAAGACTTTGTCTGATACTTTCATGACTTTACCCTCAGTGCCTAGAACAATGCCAAACACAAAATAGGTGCTACATAATGTTTGTTGAATGAATGAATGAATAATGAATGAATGATTGGCTTAGACCCATGAGGATCCACCCCTCGAAGTTGGGGATAGGCCAGTCTTTCCTAGAGGAGGGTGCAGATGTGAGCAAAATTGGGTTCTACCAGCTCAGGAGGAAGGGTAAATGGCAATGGCTGCTGAGTAGATGACCAGTAAACTCTGCTATATCACCTTTGTCCAGTTTCTATTGTTATGGAGTTGCTGAGCACTTTTGGGTGAACTCAGCATGTCCCATTCTGTTTTGTTTAAACAAAGCAGCCAGCAGGAGGGTGTGCACTGGCTGTCTGGGGCTTGGCCAGGGTGGGAGCACAGGGTGTCTACTCTCTAGACCCACAGCAAAGCCAAGAAATGAATTGTGACTTCCGGGGGCAGCGGGGACTCAGGGCTGGGCTCCATTTATTAACTCCCTTGGTGACAGGCTGGTCCCCAGTGATGTCATCTGAGCATCTGCAGGCACCTCTGCCAGGAGCCCACTAACTGGAAATGACATCAGCTACCAGCAAAGTGACTTGGGCGCCCGGCAGACACGTCCTGCTGATACCCTGTCTGGAGCTCATCTCCTGCCTACCTGGAAGTCTTCTGGCTGGCACTTTGGCAAACAAAGAGGCATTTGAGAGGGAATTAAGTTGACTTTGAAAGATAGCCTCAAAGTATTTCCCAACACGTTGATGCTTACATTGAATTATAGGTGCTAATAAAGCTGTCAGAGCCTTGGCGCGAGGACCGAACTCAAGCTAACGTATCCCTGAGAAATGATGAGAATTCCTCTGGGCCTGGAAAATCAGTCCCTGGCCCAGCTGGAGGCTCACACACACACTAGAAAGGTGAGGAAGGGCTGGAATTACCCATTCTGACTACCATGTTGATTGGCCCAAAGGGCTTGCTGTAGTCTTAAAGCAGAAGGTAGCTTTGCTGCAGTCCTCCATGTTTCATTGTATTCTGGGATGCCCTGATCCTTTCCCTTCTAAAATACTCAGTGTGGTCGTCAAGCCTGGGTGACTACCAGAATTTGCAGTAAAGAGTAGTGCTTAGAGTGTTAGGGAAAAGGAGATACAACAACAGAGCACTCCTCCTGGGACTTATCTAAGATCAGGTCTGTGATTTTGTTCAAAAGACACACAGATAAGTCCCAGATCCCACATAGGTCTCTACTTCTCAGGAACTTATTAAATGTCAGGCCCTGTACCAAGTTCTACACATTCATAATCTTTAGAAAGCATCCAAGTCCTATGAACAACTATGTATGTATATATATACGTATGTATTCATTTCACCAAATATTTATTGAGAACCTATAACATGCTAGGCCTTGAGCTAGACTCTTGGAATACAATGAGGAATAAGACAGACACAGAACTGTACTCTGTCCCTTGGATTTGGTCACATGAGCGACAATCATTAACAATCGCAAATGCAGTGAGTATTAAGGAGAAGTCTGGGGTGCTGTGTGAGGATATAATGGGCAAATATAAGGTTAAGGTGTCAAGGAAGGCTGCCTTGAGAAGGTGAAATTGAAGGTATGAGCTGAAGAATAAGTGGGAGTTAAGGAAGGCAATGGATGCGCCAGAAAAAACAAGTTGTGTTAGTGCCACTGTATTAGTTTCCTATTGCTGCTGTAACAAATTACCACAAACTTGATGGCTTAAAACAAAACAAATTTATTCTTTTACAAATTCTGGATGTCAGAAGTCCAAAATCAGTTTTACTGAGGGAGAATCAAGCTGTTGGCAGGACTGGTTCCTTCTGGAGACTGGAAGAGTTTGTTCCTTGCTTCTTTCAGCTTCTGGTGGCTGCCAGCACTCCTTGGCTTCTGGCTGCATTACTCCAATTTCTGCCTCCATCCTCACATTTTCTTCTCCTCTCTGTAGTCAAATCTCCCTGGCTTCCCTCTTATAAAGACACTTGTGATTACATTAGGGTCAACCCAGGTAATCTAGGATAAATCTCATCTAAAGTAAAGATCCTTAATCACTTCTGCAAAGTCCCTTTTACCATATAAGGTAGCATTCACAGGGTCTGGAGATTATGATGTGAATATAGCTGGGGACCATTATTCAGTCTACCACAGCTACAAAATGGGGAAAATCCTGTGGAATGCATTGAGAGAGGTAGCATAATGTAGTAATTAACCTATGGGCTCTGGATACTGACATCTAGGTTTGCAACCTGACTATAATGATTCTTTACTGGATGACATTGGACACCTTATTTAACCTCTCTGTGTTTCAGTTTTCCCATCTATAAAGTGGGGGTAATAATAGTACCTACTTCATAGGATTGTCATAAGGATTAAATGAGTTGTTTCAAGTAAAGCATTTAGAGCAGTGCCTGGCATCTTGTATGTGCTCAATAAATGTTAGTTTTTATTATTAACTATTACTATTTATTATTAACTATTTGTTGCAGTTTTATTGAGATATAATTGACAGATAGCATTGTGTCATTTAAGGTATACGACATGTTGATTTGATACACTTATATATTGCAAATAATTACCACCATAGGTTAGCTAACACATCTACCATGTGACATAATTACCATTTCTTTTTTGTGGTGAGAACATTTAAGATCTACTATCTTAGTAACTTTCAAATACATAATACAGTATTACTAAATATAATCAACATGCTGTACATTAGATCCCCAAAACTTACTCATCTTATAACTGAAAGTTTGTGCTCTTTGCCCAACAGCTTCCCATTTCTCCCACCCCCTGCCCCTGGTAATAACCACCTTTCTAGTCTCTATTTCTATGAGTTTGGCTTTTTTAGATTCCATGTCAAAGTGATATTACACACTATTTGTCTTTCTCTGTCTGACTTATTTCACTTAGTATAATGCCCTCAAGTTCTATCCATGTTGTCGTAAATTGATTGACCATATATGTATGGGTTTATTTTTTGAACTTTATTCTGTTCCATTGATCTATGTGTCTGTTTTTGTGCCCAAACCATGCTGTTTTGATTACTGTAACTTTGTAGTATAGTTTTAAATGAGGAAGTGTGCTGGCTCCAGCTCTGTCCTTCTTTCTTAAGATTGTTTTGTCTGTTTGTGGTCTTTTGTGGTTCCACATAAATTTTGGGATTATCTTCTCTATTTCTATGAAAAATGCCATTGGAATTTTGATTGGGATTGCATTGAATCTGTAGATTACTTTGGGTAGTATGGACATTTTAATAATATTCATTCTTTCAATCCATGAGCATGGAATATCATTTCATTTATTTGTGTCTTCTTCAACTTCTTTCATCAATGTCTTCTATTTTTCAATGTGCAGATCTTTCACCTCCTTGGTTAAATTTATTCCTAAGTGTTTTATTCTTTTTGATGCTAATGTAAATAAGATTATTTTCTTAATTTCTCTTTTTGATAGTTTGTCTTTAGTGTATATAAATGCAACTGATTTTTGTATAGTGATTTTATATCCTGCAACTTTACTGAATTCCTTTATTATTTCTGGTGGAGTCTTTAGGGTTTTCTATATATAATATCATGCCTTCTGCAAATAGACACAATTTTACTTTTTCCTTCCTGATTTGAATTGTTTTCTTTCTTTTTCTTGCCTAATTTTTCTGACTAGGATTTCCAGTACTATATTGAATAAAAGTAGCAGGAGTGAGCATCCTTGTCTTGTTCCTGATCTTAGAGGAAAAGATTTTGGCTTTCCACCCTTGAGTATGATGTTAGCTGTGGACTCATCATAAATGGCCTTTATTATTTTGGGGTAGGTTCCCTCTATACCTACTTTGTTGAGAGTTTTTCGTGAAAGGATGTTGAGTTTTGCCAAGTGCTTTTTTTCTGAATCTATTGAGATGATCATATGATTTTTATCCTTCACTTTGTTAATGTGCTGTATCACACTTATTATTAATTATTATAGTTTTACTGTTAACAGTTTTTCAAGAAACTGAGTGAAACAAGGAGGAAAGTATCTAGGTGACTCAAATGATAAGCAGGATTTGATTTTAGACAATGCAGAGACTTGAGAGCCATTTCATGAATTTGGATCACCACCCTAATGATGACAGGAATCATGAAAATGTTTTAATGGGAGTGACATAGCTGACTTGCCTTTAAAAAGTTTGTTTTGGCTGCATGGTTGAAAATAAGTTGAGACCAATTAGGTATCTCCAGTGAGAGATGATGGTGGGTATCACCATTCACATTTACTGAGGAGGAATCTGAGGCTTAGAAGGATAAAGCTACTCATTTAAGTGGCCTTAAACTACTTCGAGCCTTCATTTGCTAAGGACACTGAATTAACAGAAAGTGAGAGTTTATAACCAGTGAGATCTGAAATCAAGTGAGTTTGATTTCAATGTCTGTGCTCTTTACTGAACGACATGGCTGCCATAGCCATGGTAACATGAATGAAAGACTTGCTGCTTCCTGGATACGCCAGGAGTAGCTGCTTAAGGACCTGATGGGAGACCTGTATATGAGAGAAGCCTTTACTTTCCTTGTCTTTGCTCCATCTCAATTTCTCTCAGGTTGACAGACAAATGTTTCTCCAACAATAGTAAAACAGCATTTTCATCTAATGAATCTTCCACTCTACTCCCAGATTCACATTCACTTAGTCCCTTTAGGTTAGGTTCTCTTGGTCCTTGACCGCTTGGTCTTTTTCCTGAAAATCTACTCCCTCGATGGTTACAGTGGCACCTGTCAACCATGGCTAATATCCTTAGCCCTTCTGGACCAGGGTCCTTCTATTACACTAGATTCTTTCAGATGTTAATGATAAAAATTTAAATCAAACTGGCTTAAGAATAAAAGGGAATTTTTAAACTCATAAAACTAAAAAAGCCAGGAGGTGTAGTCTTCAGGTATGGCTGGATTTAGGTATTCAAATGATGCTGAGAAATCACCATGCTTTATTTCTTAGCACTACTTTTATTTGTAGTGACTTCCTTCTCAGGGTGATTCATTTCATGACAAGACATCCACTAACTCTTACAGCTTCTGAACAGCATTCCATCTAAGTCCAGTGGGAAGATGGAATCCAGCAAAAGGTTCAGTGTGAGTCTCAATGGATCTACTTGAGTCACAAGCCCATCCTTAAACCAATCATTGTGGCCAGGGGAATGAAATACCCTAATTTGCTGGGTCAGGACCATATATTTCCCCTGGAGCTAGGTGGGGGTGGGATCAGTCTTATCCAAACCAGATGGACTGAGAGTAGGGGAGTGGGTACTCCTGAAAGGTGAATTTAGATGCTGTTAGCCAAAGAAAGGAAATTGATGATGAGCTTATGAAAACCCAGTAAATATCGACTCTTTTCACAAATCCCATGTGTTTTTCAGTCTTTCCACTTTGACCTACCTAATCTCTTCCACTCAAAACATCCTACCTGGACACTTTACCTGTTGGGGCCAAACTCAGGAAACTTTCTTCTTCCCAGGAAACTTTCCTTTATCTCAGGAACAGGCTCCCTCTCTTACTCTGCCCTGTAGTCCTCTATCTACATCTTTCTTCAGCTCAAGAAGCTCTGCATTGCAGTTATCTGGGTCAGTCCTTCCTACCTCTGGTAACTGGCATGGCCTGAGAAGGCACTAGAACACCCACATGGAAGTTTGTCCCTCTGGACCAGGTACAGACGAGATAGTCACATGATATTTGCCACATTAATGATTGCCCCTGATATAGTCATGAGAAAAAAATATTCCAAAGATACAATTAATAATGATACTTGGGCTTCCCTGGTGGCGCAGTGGTTGAGAATCCGCCTGCCAATGCAGGGGACACGGGTTCGAGCCCTGGTCCGGGAGGATCCCACATGCCGCGGAGCAGCTGGGCCCGTGCGCCACAACTATTGAAGCCCGCGCACCTAGAGCCCGTGCTCCACAACGAGAGAAGCTACCGCGGTGAGAGGCCCGCACGCCGGAACAAAGAGTAGCCCCCGCTCGCCGCAACTGGAGAAAGCCCGCGCACAGCAATGAAGACCCAACGCAGCCGAAAACAAATAAATAAATAAATTTATAAAAAAAAAAGTTAAAAAAAAAATGATACTTTAGTAATGAGTTGAAGTAAGATACTTCACTACTCCTCATCCCTCCCTGCTGCCTTTCCTGCTCCTCTATGCCCTCTCAGGCATCCCTACCTCATGGAATGAGCCGGGAGAAGCCCCAGCGAGCACCCAATTCACATGCAGTGCTGGACTAGACCTGAGTCTCCTGACAACCTGTTCAGTAATCTTCCCATTCTGACGCATTTTCCTTTTTTTTTTTGGAATAATTGTTTGTCGTCATGACAATCTTATAAATAAGATATTATTCTTCTATTTTATGTTGTAGAAACTGAGGCTCAGAAAGATGAAATGGCCTGCCTTAATTCAGGTTTCATTTTTATAATCCTGCACCTTACATTTGCCTAATCTTTTCTTCTTAATAGGTGTGCATCTTTTATTTTAATTTTATTTCCTTATATTATGTTAAAAGTGTTTAAGTGACGCACCTGGAAACTGTTTTGTAAGGAGGTAGGGTATGAACAAATGCTGATATAAAGAGAAAGTCACCCAAAAACACAGGGCCTGGAGCTGAGGTCTTGGCCACTCCATGGCCGGGTTCCCTCGACTCCCTGCTGCCAGAATGTCCCCACATACTGAGGCTGAGAGTGGAGGTTCCCTGGAGGAGGGCAGGAGGATAGGATTACGCTTGGAGCCGAGAAACAATATGATTCACTTCCCATCACCCTCAGATGCCTTTTTCTTTCCCCACCAGACATGAGCTCATGGAATTCTGTTTCACGTTCCTTTCGATAGATTTTCCTTTTCCTGGAGACAGTTAAATGGAACCATCACAGGGACACATTCATCCAGAGCAGCCATTGGATGGTAACAGGATAATTGTGCCGGCCCTGGTACCACAGAGATGATCACTAGCGTCGCTTTAAGAATGTGCAGAGGCCACATTTACGTTTTAGGGCAGCCCCTTTGACAACTTTGGCAAAGGTCTCCAGCGCTGCTTTCCTTTCCGCAGTGTGATGTGAGAACACTGCTACAGTACAATCCTTGTTTAAGCACAAGCCAGGCACTGTGCCGCCTGGGCGGTGGATTACGTCCCAGATGATGGCGGAAAGCCTCGGCGGGGAGGGATTCGTTTCCTCCAGGCTCAGTGTATATATTTTACAATAATGTGTGTTGCCCACAGACTACGTGGTTATCATACCAATGTAAGGAGCAGCTGAATCCACATTCAGCAGAATGTTTTCATTATTCGTATTCTTGATCTTGAC
Source organism: Balaenoptera borealis (assembly GCF_965194805.1). Taxonomy (NCBI): domain Eukaryota; kingdom Metazoa; phylum Chordata; class Mammalia; order Artiodactyla; family Balaenopteridae; genus Balaenoptera; species Balaenoptera borealis. The sequence continues at coordinate 40,989,651 of NC_138868.1, forward strand.
ATTCAAGGCCCTCTGCACTTTGGTCTAGTCTTCTTTTCCACTACTGGCTTATATATACCTTAAATCGAGATGGTAAAGAGGTCTCATTCTGTGTATCCACTGTGATCACTTGGGAGTGGCTGCCTGGAACACGGTGTTGAGAAGGATTCTGAGGCTACATCCTGACTCAGCAGGATGAAGCTCTGTGATTGATTGGTGAGGTCTGCCATAGGTGAGGGTGGGGAGTTAGCAGCACACACATCTGCCCTTCCATATCTCTGCCCAGTACATTACATTCACTTTATTAGCTAAGCTGCAATTTTATACCTATTTGCTTTTTCCCATCTTCTCACTTGTTAGGAATTCTTTTCTTGTGAATATCTGTTAATATTTTTCATGGGTTATCACAATCTGCAGCTTTTTTCTAAAGCTATTATCGAGTCCTCCTAAGCAGGCATATTTATCTTTCTTCATCATTCCTTTAGCCTTTGGTAACATTCTTAAAGTACCATTTTCCAGCTTGAATTAGAGAGTTATGTATGTATGAACCTTATTTCTCCTGCAGGTTCATAAACTCTTTGATGATAGAAATCAAATCTCTTTTATTTTTATCTCCCTATGGCCAAATGCGAAAAGAAAAGCTAAAATCCAAGAATGAATCTTAGCTCCTTTGGTTGAGTTCTCACATTTTACAGATGGAAAAACTGAGACTTAGGAGAGGGTGAGAGAGTTGCCAAAGGTCACAATGAAAGTCAGAACTATTGGTTCTGACTCTAAAAGTCAGACTCCTGGAATGTTAGATTTGGAAGGAGTCTCTTAGGCTGCTTGGTTTATAGCTTTGGTGGCCAGGAAGCTCTAAGTGAAAGGACATCACACTTTTGATTGTTCTTCCTTATCCTGGTCTTTGATGTTCTGGTTTCATTATGATTGCCCTGTGGTAAACATGGATCATAACAAATCATTTTTGGACATAACCTGAGAGTGAATAGTGAACAAATAAAAATAAATTTTATACATTCATTCATCCATGGAAAATTACTGACACTATTCTATGTCCTAAGGATACAATAGCATACAAACCAGACAAAAAACATGCCCTTATGGCGTTTAAGTTCTAGGAGTGTGTGTTTTGTGTTTGATTTTAATTGTATTAATTCATTAAATTCTCGCAAACTATATGTGATAGTTAATATTAACATCATCCCCATTCTGCCAATGAGAAAATTAAGGCTCAGAGAGATAAAGTAATTTGCCCAATGTTGCACAACTAGAATGTGATGGAGACAGGATTTGAACTCAAGTAGTCTGGCTACTTACCGATAGAAAACTAAGACTCAGAGAGGGTTGGCCATTAAGCCAAGGTCACATAGCTGGCTTAAGGGTAGGGTTGGGCTATCGGACTCTTAGATCAGGTTCTTTCCAGCCCACCAGTTGTGCCATTCTTTCCCAATCTGTGGGGAGGAATGGGATAGGCAGAATCCATGGGTGCGATGGCCGGGTAAGATCTGAGAACACACGATTTCTCTTGCAGGATAGACACGGGCTGTTTGTTTCTCACCCGGGTGAGATGGTGGGAGGGTGGGGAGCAGACTTCCAACACACCAAATATTGCCCTAATTGGCTCAAAGGCCATGATTGTATCAAGTTCCAGAAATTATGAGTGAACCAGTTAGGGCACCACAGCTGGTCGGCAAATTCTTGGCTCAAGTGCTGTAATTATTAAATGTAGCAGAGAGAGAGAGCAAGAAACTCAGACACTTAGTCCAGGATAATTGATCCAAAAATTATGGGTTCCAAGAAGGCCAACACTTGCTTAAATTTAGATTTGGACTCGACTCCTGTCACACGCACACAAATGACTACTGTTTCCTGGACACCCACTCAGCGCACACAATCGGCCCCTCAGCTCTGCCAGCCCGCAGGAACAAAAGGGATTTTGATTCTGATTATTTTTAAACTTTAATGACAAATCCTTTCCTTCTCCACATTAAAAAATAAAAGCTGTGCAGAGCACCATTAAGGGACTGCTCGCTGCCACTCGATTCTCGGAGGCACTTATGTTGTTTAAATTTTAATTTCCGGGTTGAAATTTTTATTGAAAACATCACTATCTTTCTAAACAACAAAAAAAAGTTTCTTCTCTTGTCACCGTACTAGTTTGTTCTTTTACCTGCTCTCACTTCTCCTCCACGGGAGGTTTTCCTACGTCTCCGTGGCTCTGTGGCTCCCGGCAGCCTCCCTCCAGCCCTGTGATCTGAATTTGCCATTCCTGCCCCAAACAAAAGGTTTTTAGTAGTTTGTTTGTTTATTTTGTTTTGGTAAATTAGTTTGTCTTAGGGGCAGGCTGAGAACTTAAGCCTGTAAATCCCTGACCATTCAGGGGCAGTGTCCCTCTAGTGATAATGCTGGTGATGAGGGTGATGATGATGATATAATGAGAGACCTTGGTAACTGAGCCCTTCCCATGCACCAGGCCCAGTTCGAGGTACTTTTCATGCATCATCTTCTGTATCCTTCAACATACTACAGGGAAGCGGTTTTTACTCCCTCTTACAGAAAAGGAGACAGATTCTGAGAAATCATTGCATCAGGGAAGGTGAGATGTCATCTCTATCATTCTAGAATAATGCTGGCCATGACAAATACCACTAGAAAGGCAGACGTGAAGGACTGAGCGAGATCTGAAGAGAGACGTGTTTTAGTAAGTGCCGGGGTAAACCAGGAATTCTTCATGGCAAAGAGGGCATTGGAGCTACACGAGCCGGATTTTGACATGCAGAGAAAAGGCCAGTGAATGCCCTTAGTAAAGACAAGAAAACTGGCTGTGTGTTTGGGAATAGCTGGCTTGGCCAGTGTGGGAAGAATGAGGAGTGGAGTTAAGGGCAAGATATAGGGATGTGATGGTCTGTTTTTAGAGGGCCTTGAATATCAGCCTAACGGCATTGGTCATTCCCCATGGGCAGAGGAATCATACAATGGTTTTAATCAAGGGAGTGATTACATTGGAATTGCAATTTTGAAAGACCACTCTAGCAAAGGGTGAGAGGGAAATTGGAGGCAGTAAGACAGGAGGCTGGGAGGCCAGAGGATGGCTGTTGGAATAGACTCCACCCAGCTCCATGTCTTATCTTGCCGTGCTCTTCCCGGTGACTGGCCTTGGATGCCAACCCTCCACCTGGGACTCCCAGGTGGCCCACTGGTCCCAGTGTGTCCTCATATAGCTCTCTGCTGCCCCCACCTGGCCCAGAGCCCCTACACAGTTCACGTGCAGGACCTGGCCCAAGGGATCTAACACAGGTTAATATCACTATGAATAATGTAACTGCTACTATTACTAGGCAAGATTCAGATCACCTACTCTGTGCCAGGCACTGTTCATGTCTATTACATTACTAATGCTCACCTCCCATAGGAATGCTAGGAAGTGGCTACTATTATTACTTTCATTTCATAAGTAAGGAGACTGAGGCTTGGATCTGTTCTATCCCCAGGATGGTGAGACGTGAGAGTTTTGCCAGGAGCCTACCTGACAGTCTGGGGTTCCTGTGTTAGAGTCACTTCTGTCCAGATCCTGCAGGGGGACCTGGTCAGAACCCCAGTGGGGAGCCCTGCCCATGGGGTGAGATGAGGGTGTGTGGCTATTTTAGAGAGGTGACCAGGCTGGGGAGGGCATGAGGAATGAGGGGAGGGGAGGGAGTGGTCCTGTCCAGGATCGTAGCACTGAGAACTGGGGTGACAGGGAGGGCAGACCTTTGCATGAGAAATGGAGGCATCACACCATGGAGACAAACAGAAGAAGCCAGAAAGGAGCATGGGGAGAACCAGGGCAAGGCTTCAGGCTCCTAGCTGTGACTGGCGTGAGGGTTTGGGCTGGCTCTGTGTGCTTGTTGGTTCCTTTAAACAGACAAGTTTCTTACTACTCAAAGTCATCTTTCAGACTTGAAAATATTTGGGGTTAAGGCACTGACTCTTAGGAGATTCCTGTTAAGGAAAACCCTCTGGTATATTTCAAGCTGAGAGCAGGGCCCTGAGGAAGCCGGAGACAGACAGGGCAGTTTTTAATGGCAAGATGCGGGGCACGGGCACAGCTGACAGTCAGCAGGAGGGAGCGGGCCCAGAGAGGTGTGTGGAGAGCCAAATGCTAACTTCTCCCACTTCCCAGTCTTGCCTGGGGCCAGCCCTGGGCACAATGATGACATTTCTATAAAGCAATTCTCAGCAAGGCTGGTATAAGAAGGCAACGAGTACCTTTGCACAGTTAAGTCCATCCTGCCCAGTTAAAGGGCTCTGTGGGACGAGCTAAGGCTGGGAGGCTGTTCCGAGTATACATGAAGCATCAGGCCATTAGCGGGAGTGAAAGCCGGGAGTATGTGTCTGTGTGCACATTCTCAGTATCACGTCTTCCCTGCGTCCAACTGGTCACCTCACTTCCCCAAACGCTCAATGTCTCCTGGCTGATGGTGTAATGCAGAAGCAGCAGAGCCCCGCCCCAGACACAGTAATGAAAGGATGTGAATAAGAGTGGGAAGGAAACCATCTGGGGAATGTTACTCAGATTATTGTTGGCAAAAAACAAAAACCATCTTAAGACAAGAGAGGTTTATTGTTAGGATGAGTGTAGACCAGAATTAAACTTGCATAAGCTTCAAACCAAGACAGCCTACGGACCCACTTCTCTCCCCATCTCTCTCTCATGAGCTGTGAGAAGTCATGTGTTCATAGCATCTCTACTTCCACCTGCTCCAATCAGATCCCAAGATCAGTGGACAGTCATGTCTGTACGCTGCAGCCCAAGTTGTGGAGGGTGTCTGTGTGACTGGCTTAGCTAATTACTGTTGGTCCCACTGGAGAATGTCCTTCATGACACCCTCATGGGGGTAGAGTCTGGCCAATGGGCAAGCCCCCTTGGATAGGATGTCCACCGTTCAGCCAATTGCTGATCACCTGGTACTAAGAACCGCGTACGGCTACTTCCCTCAGTAGATGGGTTGGATTTGGATAGCAGAGCCCGTGGAAACTGGGGGTCAAGCACCATAAAATACACATTGTAAACAGAGGTGCATCTGACGTTGATCTCATGCAAGTCATCCTAGGCGTAGGAGAAGGAATTAGGGAAGCAAGAAACCATAAGGACATGCATAGAAACAAAAAAGTATTTTCTGGAAACACGAAAGTCAGACCTGAGACATACCTTAAAGAAAACCTGGTCATATGGGACCTAAATGGGGAGGAAATCCAAAAAAGAGGGGATATATGTATACGTACAGCTGATTTGTTTTGCTGTACAGTAGAAAATAACACAATACTGTAAAGCAACTATACTCCAATAAAAACTAAAAGAAAACCTGGTCAGACGCTCCTATGTTACAAATGGGGAAACTGAGCATCAGAGAAGGAAACCAATATCAGGACCTTACATCGATTCTTCTTTCATTGTTGGCTGTCTTGTCTCCTTCAAGCCACCTACACAGGAGAAGAGATTTCTCAGAGCAGATGATTTAATGGGTCAGCCAACCTCTTTATATATAGAGGACAGATCTGTCCTGTATTAAACTGGGATTCACTGAGACATGCTTAAGTAAAGACCTTGTCAAGGAAGGACACTTGAAGTACCTAGGATTAGCAGTTAAGATCAAACCACAGGAATGAAAGAAAAATTTAAATTAAAATTTGATTAAATATCTGAATTAGGAATGGCTTTATAATCTTAAAACCAACACAAATACCAAAAGGAAAGATTGATATATTTGACTACATAAAAATATAACACTTCTGTATGTGAAAATTAACATAAACAAATTAAAGCAGAAAATGGAAAATTGGCACAAATGTCAAAGGATTAATATCTTTGCTGGAGTATGGAAATTTTATGAAAATTGATAAGTAAAACACTAAGGTCTCAATGGACAATGGGGAAAGTATATGAACATGCATAAAAAGAGGAAATATATGATTAATTAACATTCAAAAAAAGTATCTGTGATGTTATTCAGAGCAATGAAAATGAAAACAGCAACAGGACACTCCTCTCCCCTTTTTTCTACCCAAATTAGTAAAGATTACAAACAATCCCTGGTGCAGGTGGAAAGACAGTGAAACAGCCACCTTCTTATACTGTGGAGAGAAGTTTACTATGAGGCACTCATTTTGGAAAATAATTTGGGAATACGTATCTGGGAATTTGTTGTAAGGAAATAATCTGGAATCTAAAGATATTTGTTAAAGTACTATTTCTCATAATGAATAATTAGAAAAACCCGTTGTACCACCACAGAGGAACGTTAAAGTAAACCATTGTTCCTCTATATGTGAGAATACGTAGCCCTTAGAATATTTCCAACAACCTATGGAGATGCTAGCACCACAGTGTTAAATCAAACCTGTATGCACGTAGAGTGAATATGACCACGTATAAAAAAGTCACAGCAGAAAAGCACACCTGCCAAAATGTTTGTGTTTCCTCTGCTTGGTGGACATTTTGGATCATTCTATTTTTATTTTAGTTTTAAAATTTTCTCTTCAGTTAAAATAAGCATGTATTATTTTTATGAACAAAACAAATCAGAGAAAAATGAATGCGGGAATTCATTTGAACTTGAGCGCAGCAAATAAAAGCGATTGAGAGAGTGAGGGAAGAAAAGTGCAGGGCAGCGTGCTGCATCCCCCATCCGGTGTCAGCCTTGCTGACATTTGGGAGGGACTGATCCAGTGCCCACATCTGTGGATGGGCCCTCCTTCCCACCCAGGCTCAAGCCAAGGACACTTTGGTGGTTACACTGGGGCCCCAGTGGAGTGAAGTGAAGCCATTTGCATTGATGTGTGTGGGATTCTCCTCTCTCCAGGAAGCATGTGGCCCCAGCTGCTGCTGGTGGTCATCCCACAAACTTGAGGGAAGCCATCGTACAGGCAAAACCAAGACCAAGAAGAAAGCAGAACCTGGAGGACAGCAGAGGAGCAGCGTTGCTGCTCCCCGACCTCAAAGCTTTTCTATTAAGTGAACTTATAATGCAGGAAGTTGGTTTGAGATTTCTGGGTTTTTTTGTTTTTTTTTTTTAATGCTGTTACTTACAACTGTAAGGATTCCTGATACAGAGCGATATCACAGATTGCTTTCCACTGACAGATTGTACCGGAAATAGAAAGGAATGTAAGAAAAGGTGAGGGTATGTGTCTGACTTCACTATTGAGAGAAAAGAACCTGAGAAAGAGGTCTAGAAAGCAGGATGAGTCTTGGAAACAAGCAATGTAAGAAAGAGGTAGAAATGCCCGGAAGGGAAAGCCCTTTACGAAGGATGCTTGGCACCATCAGCCTTATCGCATCTCATCTTTTATCTCATCTGACCATTTGATGGTCCTGCTAAATCACACAGACTGGAGAAAGAAAGAATGACATCTCCCGAGAGAGATGTTTTTGTTCCCTCTTGACTGGCTAGCCAGACTCTAGATGGTCTGTGGGAATTGGGATGTGCTCAGCTGGTCATCTGGATGAATCCTGATGCCACCAAATACACAGCACCTTACGACAGGCGTTAGAGTCCACGCTCTACGGGTGACCGACTCCACCAAAGAGAGACTGATCAGGGATGAACGCAAGGGATGTTTTGCAAGATCTATGTAGTCCTGATTTTGGACTTGGAACAGAAAATCCTCAGCTCTGGATTTGAGGAAGAAAATCCTCAGCTCATCTAAGCAATTCTCACTTTGAAATTCAATACAAATTGCTGCCTAAATTTTGCTGAAGAGTTGAAAGCGCGCACACACACACATACACACACACACACACACACACACACACACACAACTAAAACGGTCATCTTCCTATTTGAGACTAAGATTTCCAGGAGATCTCTGTGTACTTAGTAAGTCTTCTCACTCTGCTCATTCATCAGAATGAACTGAATTATTCATTTGATCCTCTATTCATTTAACAAATATTTCCTGGGGACCTACCTATCTAAGGCTGAGGGATAAAAGAATAAATAAAATAGTAAATAAAATATATTTATTTAACCCTTACTATATGCGAGCACCAAAGTAAGCACTTGCATTGTATTATTTATTGCATTTCATCCACTGAAACAGACCTATAGCTCAGCATTATTATTTATTCCAATTTAACAGATGAGGAAACTAAAAATTTGATATGTAGGTTTTCCCAAGGTCATACAGCCTCCAAGAGATGGAACCAGCAATCAGTCCAAGAGTTACACACATTTAATTAACCCTTATGCCAAGGAGAAGACAGAAGCCCCCCAAATGAGGCTAAATTCCCATGGGATCATATATATATATATATATAAATATATATAGATATAGATATATCTATCTATCTATCTATCTATATCTATATATATCTATATATATATATCTATATATATATCTATATATATCTATATCTATCTATCTATCTATCTATATCTATCTATCTATCTATATATATATATATATCTTTGGTGCAGGGGAAGCTAAGAAGGTGGCTACTAATCCTGCTAAGGAAGGTTTGAAAGACAAATTGTCACTTGATCTGTATCTTGAAAAATATGGAGAAAAACAGTAGGTACTGGGGAGGACGTGTACTCCTAGTAGAGTGCAGAGCTGAGCAAAGGTGTGGAGATGAAAGAGCATGGGGGCCCTGTGTCTGGGGAGCACCTAAAGTTCAGTGGGGCAGTAGCAGAAAAAAGGATGACAAGAAAAAGCTTTATCTGCCAAGCCAAGGAGTTTGAACTTGAACTTGAACAAGAGGAGCCAAAGAGGTTTCCCAGCCTGGAGGCAACAGGCTTTGTGTTTTAGAATGATCTTGTAGCTGGTGTGCCAGGGGGAATTTTTAAAGAGGGAGAGACCAGATGTACAGAACCTTGTTGGGGAGGCCTTTGTAAACTCCAGGCAGCAAAATGAAGAGGACTTGAGCCATCCCAGCCCCCACCTCAAAATCATTAGAAGTTTGTGCCAGTTTGGAGTTCTGTTTTTCTAGAGTTAGGGAGCGACAATGTAATATAATAAAGAGAGCACTGATGTCAGGCCCTCCTGCCTTCAAATCCTATACCTCTTACCTATGAATGTATGACCATCAAACCTCTCTTTTCTCTTGTATAAATTGGTCATAAGACCTAACTCATAGGTTATCAGGAGGATTAAGTGCAGTAACTTATACAAAGTCCCTAGCATAAAGAAATTCCACAAATGGTAGTTCCATTCCCTACCTCTTCATACTAAGAAATGACAGATTGGGCCCACAGATTAGATAGAAGACCTGCCACATGCTGACACTTTCCAAGACTGAATAAAACATTTAGCCTGCTAATCCAATTTTTCTGCAGCATTGATTTACTAAATTGATTAATTTTTAGTAATTTTTTCTACCACTTTAGCTATATTAGTCAGGCTAGACTAGGATATGCTACAGTAACACATTAACTCTGGTGTCTCAGTGGCTTCATAACATAAAAGTTTAATTTTTCACTCATTTGATATGATCAACAGCAGTAATCAAGGGACTTTGCTCCACGTAGTCACTCAGGGACCTAAGCTGACAAAGGCTCCACAGTCTTGTAACCTCACAATCTGGAATGCAAGGTCTCCAAGGGTCCTGCGGCAATGGAAGAGAGACATGGAGGAGGTACACAGGCTTAAAACTGCCTTGACTCAGAAATTACCCATGTCACTTCTACTCACGGTCCCCTGTTTTGAACTAGCTACATGCCTAAGCCTAACTGCCAGAGAAGCTAAGTAATGAAAGCAAGGACATGCATATTTGGTGGGCACTGTTTGCTCTGCTACAATAGTGATAGCTATATAAAAATTGTAAAAAAACCAAAAAACTAAAAAACCAAGTATATTTTCTTCTGGTTAAAGTCTCAAGTTATCCTTGACAAATGGAGTCATTCTTCCTTGTGTTAGTTCTCATCACAGCCCTTTGCTTCAGAGTAACTCGCTGTGAAAATATCTCCCACTCTTTACCCTGTATGACTTCAAATAACAGAGCTGGAGGAATCTCAGAGAGAACTTCCAGGTCGACTTCTGCATGGAAATCGGGTATCCTGAATTGGTAAATGACCCACTAAGGCATCAATTTCTGTTTTGACTCTTGTTGCTTTAACAGGAGAGTGACCAGAAAGCTTCTATCAGTGCTCAGCCTGGGGTGGGCTAGAACCTAGATGGTCGGCTCATGGAAGATGTTCCCCCTCACCCCACATAAACTCAGTAAGTAAATAGAACAATTTGTGTTTCTAAATCACTTTTTCTCTAATTTGGGAACTCAGGACATGCTGTACGAGAATCATCTCTGGTGTCTTAAGTTCTATCCTAGATGTACTAAATCTATGAAAAAGGGCTCAGGAATCTTTACAAATGTTTAGCCTTGCTTTGAGATTAAGCCCAGGAAAACTTGATCCGTTTGTGTATAATGGTTCGTCATGGGCACAGCATCTCTGAGGCTGGGCAGGATGAAGATGGAATGGCTGGGTGTTATTGCAAAGACAGGGCTCGAAGAGATACCACCTACAGGATTCAGTGGGGAGCAGCCCCTGGGTAAGTGAGGCCCTGTGGGCGTGGAGTCACCCAGTGTCCACCCTTCCTTGGAGGATTATATTGGCCTGTGCCAGAGCTGAGACAAGCCAGACATTGTTCTGCATGTACCAGCCGTGCCAGCGACAGAGGAGTGGGCCAGCGCTCTACAGCGCTTGCTGTACAGACCTTGTGTGGCAGGGAGAAGCTTCGCTGGCTAGGATGGCAGCTAAAGTAGGCAGAGAGGGCTTGCTCAGAAGTGGATGTTCTGTAGACCCCTTTTAGAATATGCAAGCCCTCAAGGTCCTTGGACAATTGGAGGGTAAAGTGCTCAAGAGTGTGACACTGAATGTATCATCTATCTGGTGGCTAGAAGCTCTAGTACTTGAAACTGAGTTTGGAGATCTGGCTCCGAGTTGTAGAGAAATTCATACTGATTATACCAGATGGGAAAACTGAGGCCCAGACAGAAGGCTGACCTGAGCTAAAACAGTGACGAGTGGCAAAGCTCGCTTCGTCTCCTTACCCCCAGCTCAGTGCTTTAGCTATGGAACCATGCTGTTCACAGTAAAATCTTAAAAGTCTAGGAAGTCTCAAGGTACAGGTAATTTTTCTTCTCTTCTTCTCTAGCATACCTTTCTTCTTGTTTCTTTACCTACTTTTCTCCTATTTCTTTTCAACTGATCTTTTCTGTTGCATCTGATTCAAACCGGTGAGCATAGACATGGGCAGCACAAAAGTAAAGAACTTATCATGGGGACTTAGGAACATCTGCAGGGTGAAATTGGAGCAATGACATCAGAGATATCAAATTAATATAGATGAACTCATTTGGTGTATGTGATGCCATCTCTCATATCTGGTCCCATCAGCTTCCCTAAATCACCAGGGTCAAGTCTTAGTTCAACAGCAACTTCATTTACACAGTTCACACCCCCTCCTTATCAGACATGGAAAACCATGTACATGGAATAGATATAGAGAATGGTGTGTGAAAATTATTTAACCTCTCTGAGCCTAAATCCATTATCTGTAAAGTGGGCATACTCACAACTGTCTCGTAGGATTAAGCAAAACAATGTAACATTGTGCCTCTTATAGGGCTTGACATATAGAAGATAACTTAAACAACACTTTGTCTCCTTTTCTTTTTTCAGGCTCACTCTTATTGATGAGGAATGCTGAAATGGGAAGAACCTAGGAAACAGAAGCCCCAGGACTCTTGTTGCACCCTTGCCAGCCCACCTGGGTGCTTGGCAAATGTCTCAAGATTTGACATAGCTAATTCCGAAGGTCAGATACTATGATAAAGAAATGTGGGAGGAAAAACTATTGACCTATTTCCTGGAGAAAGAAAAAAATTCTGCCAAAACAAAGATGTTTTCAGAGAGTGGGTTGGTTTTGATAAATAATTAACTTGGGTTGGTTTCATTGTGTCTGGAGGAGTAATTACAGCAGCATGTTCATGCCCCTGGAGTTCTGTTGTCACATTTTCCAGGATAAAAATCTCCTTTGAAAAAAAAAAGAGTTCAGAAACTTGGCTGTAAAACAGTGCTCTGGTCTGAAGAACGCTGTGAAAACTTTCACAGTTTGTGGGCAACATTTTTAATTGGATCAAAAGATGCTCTATCATTTCCAACTGGCCTCAGTTAAACCCAGGTAAATGAAATTGTATTGCCTTGGGAGGCATTTCATGGCCACCAAAGTAGAACATCCCCTCTGTTGTCCTATTGAGAATGTTGCTCCTTTCAACAGTTACTAAGTATACTGTCACCCTGACATTTTTTTTTTATATTTATTTATTTATGTGGCTGCATTGGGTCTTCATTGCGGCGCACGGGCTTCTCTCTAGTTGTGATGCGCAGACTCCAGAGCGCGCGGGCTCAGTAGCTGTGGCACGCGGGCTCAGTAGCTGTGGCGCGCGGGCTCAGTAGCTGTGGCGCACGGGCTCTAGAGCACGCAGGCTTAGTTGCCCCGCGGCATGTGGGATCTCAGTTCCCCGACCAGGGATCGAACCCGCGTGCCCTGCAGTGGAAGCCCCACCCGGACATATTTTTCGCTGTACTAGGTGCTGGGCTGGTTGGAGGTGGATACAGAAGGAGCTTTCGTCTGATGTTGAGCTCACAATCTTACTGAAGAGATGATAGTTTACAGTGTAGTGGAAAGAGTGCTGAGCTCAAGATGTTGATTCAAATTTAAGCTCCTCTGCTTACCAAACCTAAGGGTCTCAAGTCCCTTTTCTGTGAAATGAGATAATTGGATTATATGGCAAATGATTTTGAATTCTTAGGCCAACTCTGGTGGTAGCGTCTGCTGTATGGAGTAGATTTCTGAGGTCATGACCATGTTTGGTGGGAAAGAACACTGCAAAAGAACAAGAGAATGCTTAAACTATTCTGTGTGAAATAATGAGAGACAGATAGGGAAGGAGGAGGGAAAAGGAGAAGTATGAGGGAGGAACCAAAAAGATGGTATGGCAGGAAAAATGCTGTATTTTCACCAACTTTTCATTTTCCCTCGGGGACCGCTTGTTACTCTATTTCCCAGCTTCCTCTACAGTTGCATGGGCCAGGTGACTAAGTTCTGCCCAATGGAATGTTGGCAGAAATAGCGTGTGCCATTTCCTGGCTTGGCCCCTGAGACATTCTGTGAGGTTCTCTATATTCAGTTCTTCATACTCACTTCCTTGTCTCCCAACTGAATGCAGAAGATCCAGAGGAAAACTCTGAGATGGAACCACTAGAGAAAAAGAGAGTCAGTTCTTGGGTCACTGCATACAACTTCCCTCTGAATATCCATCTGGACTGTGATGTGGGTAAGAAACACATTTTTTTTTTAAAGCTACTGAGATATTGGGGTTGTTTGTTACAGCATTGAGTCCACCCTGACTAATACAGATTGTGGGAAGCAGGAAACCAAGTGGGGAGTGACCAGGGAATACTCCTAAAGGCCGAGTGGTAAGGGTGATTTTTGGTAAAGAAATGCCCAATATCTAATTTGAAGTCATTAATTTAGCCATGATGGAAACGCTTATTCATCTCAGCCCCACCCCTAAATCACAAGTGTTTTGTGAGAATCAGTTTTCAGTGAAATTTCATAAAAAGGATGAATGTCATACCTGAGCTGCTACAAAAGAGACCACACCCACAAAAGCAGGGAACTCAAGGTAAATATGACCAAAGTACACAAGTCCCCTGGGAATTTGCAGTAGACTCACACAAGACATGAAATGAGATTTTGACTCATTTTTGTCTAGACTGTAATGGTGCAGGGAGACTCCTGCTGACCTCAGGGTTACCAGGCATTATAGCTCAAAACAAATCAGCAATCTAGCCAGCCCTGAAGCACAGGTCTCCCTCCAGATCCTGCTGGACTCCCAACCTGACTCTTGTTTTGCCACCTCCCTCTGCTTTTTCATGTCCACTCAGACCACAGGAATGCCAAGCTCTGGAGAATCTTATCTGTCAAGAAATCCAAAGGCCCGACATCGTTTAGTGACAGGGTTAGTGTCTGGCTCCAAACTTTGGAAAAGCGAAATTAGATGAGAACTTTGTGGAGCAGGGCAGCCTATTCCCCACCCTTGGAGGTGGAGCTGCTTCCGAAACAGGATTGGGTTCTATGAAATTTTGGGGGGATTGATATTTGTCTATTTTCTTAAACTATATTTAGATAAGGTTGGATTGGCCATGATTAGCTCACCATGAACCAGTGCCAATGGACAGTGGAATGATTTTCGTTGGATCAAGTTTCTCCACAACTCTCAAATACATATTTTTAGATATGAATTTCAGATTCAGAGTCTTCTCCTTTTGCTATGATTTTGGAAGTCTTGCCAAGTGGATGTGTTAACTTTCTAGGCCAATGGCTGAAATCAGAACCATTGTTTCCCTTTGGGATTGTTTGTCAGACTCCTGCAGTCTCATGGCTGGGGATTCAAGATGTATCCGCTTTACTGTTCGCAGTTTGTGTGCTCTCAGATCCAGGATGATTTAGTTACGCGTAAGAACCCAACAACTTTCTGCCCTTCCAGCCCCTCCCTGGGCAGCCCAGAAACCAAGGACGATGGCAATTCTCAGAAATCCAGGTTTAGTATTTACCATTTCATGGACTTCTAGTACTGCCAGCGTGCTGAGAGACCACCTAATGCAAAAGGGTTACTTAGTAGCTGAGCAAAATAATGCCCAGAGGGATGAAGTGTATAAAGAAGATTATACAGTGAGTCTGAGTCATAAGCAGAAAGCAAAAAATGATAGTATGTTTCTGAATATGCTGTAATTTTATTAAAGTACACTGTAAAACAGTACAGGTTGAACTGAAGAATAAAAAAGAAGAAAAAGGTTTTAGAATTAGAGTATGAAAAAGAAATCAATGATAGACATCCCAAAAAGAAGATTTATAAAACTTTCTTCTTCCCAAAATAACAAGAATAAAAAAATTGAAGCAAAGCTAAACCATTAACGCAAAACTAGGGAAGTATCCCAATCTCATACTCTGAGTGTTGTGAAAGGGTTTTCAGATTTAGAACAATTTGGACAGAATTGAAAGAAGATGCTGGCTGCACGGATGCATGACTCCCCTTAGAAACAAAATTGCAACAGAACAGGAAGTAAGGGGAGGTAAAGCTGAACGTTGTTGATATTCAGAGTTGGAGAGATTAGGACTAAGGTTCAGGTTGTTCCACCGGGAAAATGGGGAGTATCTTCTGTTGAAGAAGCTTTTTCTCACTGTTGATTTTCAAAAGTCCTATAGGCCTGGGCTTGGATTGCTGCCAGTTTTTCCTCTGGCCTTTGGCAGGACAGACGGTATGAGAGAAATGGAGGAATCATTTCTTAAGATTCCCTGTTTGTGCTGATCCAACAGCAGCAAACATAGGCTCGGTAGGGTGTGGCAATCAATGCACGTGGAACTCAAATCAAAATCATGTGACAAACAAGGACAGAAATAAGGACAGCACCTTCTTATACCCAGTCACCCAGAGAAGGGTGCAAAGCCAAGTCCAAAGCTCACCACCCATTCCTCCTTGAGACAGCGGAACTGAATCACCAATATGGTGGTGCGATTCTCAGTTACTTCCAAAAAGTACAGAGAAAAAGAGCAAAGACAAAATTCTTTAATTCTGGTTACACAAAGCCCAAGCTCCTTGTCCACACCCTTTGGACACTTGTGTGACTGGAGAAAAAAACCCCAAAATATCCAGTGCTTCAGCTCATATTCCAAGGAAAAGATTTACACAGTGCTCACGGCAACAGTAAATCCACAACAACTTGGAAAAAGAGCAGCTTGAGATACAATGGCTCTGTTCAAAGATGAGGAAAAAGAAATCCCTGCAATAGGAAACCACAATAACAATTAGCAAAAATAAACAAATACATGAATAAATGGAACATAACATGAAAAATACAAATAAATTCCAAAAAAATGTATTCAAGAAAATAGAAGAACATTTTAGTTGCAACTACTTTACACTCTCAAGGCAAACATAGACTTTATGGAATGAGAGATATATTGATATTTATGCAACTGATTAAAATAGAAAGGAAGCTGGTAAAAGTAAGGAAATGAATTAAAGTGAAAAATAATACACTGGAAACTTTAAAATATACTTTCAAAGACCAAAATTAATATCTGAAAATATTAAGTCAATGGTGTGTGGACACAGCATTGGGGGAGAAAAAAAACAGGATGAAGAGCAAATAGGAAAAGATGAAAGTATTCACCAATATAATAACATGACAGGGAGAACTGACACTGGAGAGCAACCCATGACATTTGGGGAAAGGAAGCACTGTAAACAGAATAGAAATGCATTCTAAGACCTAAGAGAAGAAAACCTTTCAGATTTGAAGGAATGACTGATTTTCTAATTTGAAGGGTGCACCCTATTCCAGGAAACTTAGCAGATAGAAAAAAATCCCTCAAATATAGTCTAGTGAAGCGACTAGATTTCAAAGAAAATGAAAAAAAAAAAAGCTATTAAACTCAGGACAGGTTACCTAAAAGGGCAAATAAATTAGGTTGAGTTCAGGATGCTAGAAAGCAATCGTGCAAGAAATAGGAATTCTAGTGTGTTAGTCAAAAACTGCCTTCGGTTTTTAAGAAAAATAAAAGACACATTTTTCATTTTCACCAAGAACTTTATTAAACAACGTATTCACCCTTTTGTTCCACTACCACCTGCCATTTTTCAGGCAACTTCATAATTCCATATTCCCAAAACTTATCTTTTTGAGCAAAGAACTGTTTTGAACTGTTCCAAGTGCCTTTTTTTAAAAAAAATTATTTTTGGCTGCTTTGGGTCTTTGTTGCTGTGTGTGGGCTTTCTTTAGTTGTGGCGAGCGGGAGCTACTCTTCCTTGAGGTGCACGGGTTTCTCATTGCAGTGGTTTCTCTTGTTGCAGAGCACGGGCTCTAGGGCGTGTGGGCTTCAGTAGTTGTGGTACATGGGCTCAGTAGTTGTGGTGCACGGGCTTAGTTGCTCCGCGGCATGTGGGATCTTCATGGACCAGGGCTCGAACCTGTGTCTCCTGCATTGGCAGGTGGATTTTTAACCATTGTGCCACCAGGGAAGCCCCCAGGTGCCTTTTACAGTCTTCCAGGGAATTGAAATTTTTTCCATTAAGAGAATTTTGTAAATACCGAAATAAATGGAAATCCGAAGGTGCAATGTCTGGTGAATATGGCAGATGAATCAGAACTTCCCAGCCAAGCTGTAACAGTTTTTGCCTGGACATCAAAGAAGCATGCGGTCTTGAGTTAACCTGATGGAAGATTATGTGTTTTCTGTTGACTAATTCCGGATGCTTTTCGTTGAGTGCTGCTTTCAGTTGGTCTAATTGGGAGCAGTACTTTTTGGAATTAATCGTTTGGTTTTCTGGAAGGAGCTCATAACAGAGGATTCCCTTCCAATCCCACCATATATACACATCACCTTCTTTGGTTGAAGACTGGCCTTTGGTGTGGTCAGTGGTGGTTCATTTCGCTTGCTCTACGATCTCTTCTGTTACACATTATTGTACAGTATCCACTTTTCATCTCCCATCACAATTTGTTTTAAAAACAGAACATTTTTGTTACATTTAAGTAGAGAACCGCGTGCGGAAATATGGTCAGAAGGTTTTTTTCACTTAACTTATGTGGAACCCAAACATCAAAGCGATGAACATAACCAAACTGGTGCAAATGATTTTCAATGCTTGATTTGGATATTTTGAATATGTCGGCTATCTCCCACGTGGTACAACATTGATTGTTCTCAATTAATGTCTCAATTTGATCGCTGTCAACTTCAACTGGTCTACCCAATGGTGGGGCATCGTCCAGCGAGTAATCTCCAGCACGAAACTTCCAAACCACATTAGACACGTTCGATCAGTCAACAGAACCTTCTCCATACACTGCACAAATCCTTTTTGTGCGTTTCGGTAGCGTTTTTACCTTTCTTGAAATAATAAAGCTGAAAATGTTGCTTTTTTCCTTCCATCTTCAATACTAAAATGGCTACACAAAAATTCACTAATTTTGATGTCTTTTTTTAAATGCACACTGATATGACAGCTGTCACATACAATCTAACAAAATTATTTCGAATGAAGTGAAAGACGACTAAGTGCTACTAGAACCATCTTATGGAAAAAACCGAATGAACCTTTTGGCCAATGCAGATAACTAGTTAAATGTGTAAGTAAAACCAACAGAAAGTTATTCTCAAATATAAAACGTCTTGGGGAATATTTTATCCATGTACTCCTCCTGAGAAATGTACCGAAAAATACAACTTAGACAGCCAAGAACTTTTTAAGAATAGTAAAAGAGCTGAAGAATGGGAAAATCTGAGTATGAAAGGGAATTGAGAATTAAGTATGATAAATGTATAATTATACCTAAAGATATTGTAGTTAGAAATGGTTTTAAATGTTATAATTTAAAAAAATAATGTTAAATTAAAACAAAATGATAATAACAAGATCTTGAAAATAACATTATAATAGATTGGGGAGGGGGAATCCCAGAGTATCCCAGAGTCATTATATTTCATATCTTATTTTATCATGAGGGTAAGGGTAGGATTGATGACTGTCAATAGATTTGGTTTTGAAGGATGTAGTTTGATCTCATTTATAAATATTGATATAAAAATCGAAAACAAATTGAATATTAACAACTCAGATCAATTTACCAAATCTTTATTGAGCTTCTATTATGTTCTTGTTTTAGAGATATAACAATGACTATAACATAAAATTCCTGTCTCTCCTGGAGCTTATGTTCTACGCCATGATCAAGAATGATTTATGCCAGGAAAGCAAATATGAATTAGCACTATGGCAGCTATGACTATAATTCAGAATCTTGGAAAGGTTTCCAGTTCTACATGCAAGGATCTTGGAAATCACCACTCTGCCCTAAAAATAAGGAAAAAGCTGAACAGACCGAAAAATCAAAAAATTCTCCTAGATTTTAAGAGAGTTGAGAACATAGGGCAAACCCCTGCCCCCAAGATTGGAGAGACAGACAGGCAAATACAAGGAGTAATGGCTTACTGGAGCAGAGACTCACAAGGGGAAACCTCAGTGGGAACCAGGGCCAGGAACCAGTGCCAGGGAGGAAAACTTGAATTGTAATTGATGAATTGCTGGAGGCTCAGTGTGGATGACTCTAAGAATTAAAAACTCCAGGGGAATCAATCACAGGGTGGTCCCACAGTTTTATGAGTTTTACCTCTAGGATTTCAACCAGGTTCCCACAGTAAATATCAGAGAAAAATCCCCTCGTGCTTCTGGCAGAGGGATGGGAAAAGGAGCCAGAGCACTCTGTTGTTCTGAATGAGGCCTGTCCTCAGAAGAAACCAGTTAATTAGAGCCTAATCTGCTGAGGTATTATCAGAGCCTGATGAGGGAGAAGGAAAATATCCAACTCCAGGACACTCTAGCAATTATCTCTCACCTCAGGGAGGGGGAAAAAAAAACTAGAAACACTTGTGAAATCCACAGTGTAGAGGCTCACTAAAAAACTAGCCAAAATCATAGGACTATAGATCATTTCCCCTTTCACCACACCTCACCGCCACATTACTAAAGGCCTACTTATAGCAGGTCTTTTTATCTGGTACATCAAGCCCACCTATCAAGAAAAACTTACAAGGCCTACTAAAAGGCAAGAAACACAATGTGAATATACAGAGCAAGCATCAGAAGCATACATGACAGGGATGTTGGAGCTATCAGACTGGGAATTGAAAACAACTATGGAAAATACGTTAAGGGATCTAATGGATAAAGTAGACAGCATGCAAGAACAGATGGGCAATGTAAGCAGAGAGATAGAAATCCTAAGAAAGAACCAAGAAGAAATGCCAGAGATCAGAAACACTGTAACAAAAATGAGGAATGCCTTTGTTGGGCCAATACCTTGATTTTTTTCCCAGTGATACCTGGGAAAAAGTTTTGGATTTCTTACCTACAGAAGTTTTGGACTTCTTACCTACAGATCTGTAAGACAGTAAATTTGTATAGTTTAAGTCACTAAGTTGTGGCAGATGGTTATGGTAGCCATAAAAAACTAACACACCTACCATCTCCACAATGAGTTTGAGATACTGTCAAGATGAAAGGAAACAGCCATCACTGCTTGCAGATCATATGGTTGGATAGCTGGAAAACTTGAAATAATCAACAATCTGTTAGAAAATATCAAGTGTTCAGCCAAGAAGATAATTTAAAGATTAATGTAAAAAAGACAATACCTTTCTTATATATCAACAATAAACAGCACATATAATCCAATAAAGATTCCATTCATTGTAGCAAAAGGCCATGAAATACATAGTAAATTCATCAGGAAGTGTGCAAAGTGTGTTTGAAGAAAACTGATACACAATACTGAACAATATCAAAAAAAAAGAAAAAATGAAGTTACTTCCTTGTTCTGATATTAACAGTCTTAATATTGTAGTCTGTTAAATTTAACAAAATCCAAAACAATTTATACACTGTCTTGGTAATGGAAACTTGTCAAAATTACTCTAAAATTCATCTTTGAAATCAAATATGCAAGATTAGGAAGAACAATACCACACAAAATATTTTATTTTAAAAAACAATAAGCTCTATTAATAAAACAATGTGATATTACTTTAGGCTAGAAAGATAACTCAACTGACTACTGATTAGTTAATAAGCAGATTTAAATAAATATGGGACTGTATTATATGACAAAATGGTATTTCAGATTGGTGATAGGAAATATAGACTGTTTAATAAATAGTGTTAACAGTGGAAATAATAAACAGTGAAAATGATGAAGATGATTAATAGTTTTATTAATTAAAAATTAATTTCAGATAGCTATTATGTAAATGTAAATATTAAAGTCATGTTATTAAAAAATGGTGATGAATATTTTTTATTTTCTTAGGAATATGGAGGTCATAACTCATAAACCATAAAGGAGGAGACTGATTGTGTTAAACATTTCTATATAGAGAAAAATACAGAAAGTCAAAGTTCTAAAATCAAACTGTGAAACATCCTCAAGTAAGAAAAATACCATACAATTCAATGGCAAATTGGGTAAAAATTACAGGCAGCCATTGAGGAAATAATAAATATGAATAGCCCATAAACATCAGAAGAGATATTCAACTTAGCTTCCAATAAAATAAATGCATGTAGAACCTATGACTTCTTTTTGTTGTACCATATCAGATCAGTAAAGAGGGAAAATAGAGATAATATCCAGGGTTGAAAGGATATAGGGAAACAGGAACATTAAGTACAAGTTGATAGATATAAAAGCTAGTACAGTCTTCCTGGATGATAGGATGCATAAAGATTTAAAATGTACATGTCCTGAGATCCTTCTAATATGACTTCATTCTATGGAGATAATTGAAAATGAATTTAATCACACAGGCATGTTCATTAAAGAGTTGTGTATAATAGTGAAACAGTAGAAATAGTCACAGAAAGTGGAGTGCATAAGTAAAATTTGGTACATCTGTCCTATGGCGTATAGATGAAAGATACTTATATAGATTTATATCTATTTAGTGGTTTCTCAAATTCCATTAAAATCTATCTTACCCTTAAAACATGTAAATTTCTATATATTATTGTTGAGTGAAAAAATAAGGATTAGATGTTGAGGGGTCTAGTAAAATATTTATCAGAAGCTTGATGCTGGTTTCTCTGGATAGTGATGGTTTTTGTTACTTTGTTTGTCAGATTTTTGTTGTCTTTTGTATACCTTTATGTAATATTGGATTTTCTACAATGAAGGTACACTTAGCTGTGTAGACAAAACAAAAAACAAAACAAAACATAAAACAAAAAAACCACACCAAGTTTTTTATTTAAAAATAGAATCTTCAGAGGCCTCATTGCAAAGTAATGACTGTTAAAATTATTTTGTGAACAAAACATTTCATTTACTTGGAATTATCTTAACAGGAAAAATGCTTAATTTTCTCCTACCAGATTTCCTGTTATGCAAAGATTTTAAAGTAGAAACAATTGCTTCAAGTTGAGTTGTATAAAGAATTGTACTTTGGGCTGGTAAGACTGTTGTATAATTTAGAATCATTTTTTTTTTCTTCCCAAATATTCCCATTGTTATTATGGTGGAGGGGTCACTCTCTCGTGTGAGAGAGTAATCACAAGATGGTTTAGGAGATGTAGTGATATAATATAAGGAGCCATAGTATTACTGAGATAAAACAAAACATATTTCTATTAACTTCACTTTATAGTTCAGGAAAATCATGCTCAGAAGTATACAGATAGCTCATGCAGCTCAATATAAAGCAAACAAACAACCCAATCACAAAATGGGCAGAAGATCTAAACAGACATTTCTCCAAAGAAGACCTACAGATGGCCAAAAAGCACATGAAAAGATGCTCAACATTGCTAATCATTAGAGAAATACAAATCAAAACTACAATGAAGTATCACCTCACACCAGTCAGAATGGCCATCATCAAAAAGTCTACAAACAATAAATGCTGGAGAGGGTGTGGAGAAAAGGGAACCCTCCTACACTATTGGTGGGAATATAAATTGGTACAGCCACTATGGAGAACAGTATGGAAGTTCCTTAAAAAACTAAAAGTAGAGCTACCATATGATCCAGCAATCCCACTCCTGGGCATATATCTGGAGAAAACCATACTTCAAAAAGATACATGGGGGCTTCCCTGGTGGCACAGTGGTTAAGAATCCGCCTGCCAATGCAGGGGACATGGGTTCGAGCCCTGGTCCGGGAAGATCCCACATGCTGCGGAGGAACTAAGCCCGTGTGCCACAACTACTGAGCCTGCACTCTAGAGCCTGCGTGCCATAACTACTGAGCCCACGTGCCACAACTACTGAAGCCCACACGCCTAGAGCCCGTGCTCCGCAGCAAGAGAAGCCATGCACTGCAAAAAAGAGTAGCTCCCATTCGCTGCAACTAGAGAAAGCCCTTGCACAGCAAAGAAGACCCAACACAGCCAAAAATAAATTAAAAAAAAAAAGATACATGCACCCCAATGTTCATTGCAGTGCTATTTATAATAGCCAAGACATGGAAGCAACCTAAATGTGCATTGACAGATGAATGGATAAAGAAGATCTGGTACATATACACAATGAAATACTACTCAACCATAAAAAATAATGAAATAATGCCATTTGCAGCTACATGGATGGACCTAGTGATTATCATACTAAGTGAAGTAAGTCAGACAGAGAAAGGCAAATATCATGTGATACCACTTACATGTGGAATCTAAAAAGATAATACAAATGAACTTATGAACAAAACAGAAACAGACTCACAGACTTAGAAAACAATCTAATGGTTACCGGAGGAAAAGGTGGGGGTGGGGGAGGAATAAGTTAGGAGTTTGGGATTAACATATACACACTACTATATATAAAATAGATAATCAACAAGGACTTACTGTATAGTACAGGGAATGCCACTCAAAATTCTGTAATAACCTAAATGGGAAAAGAATCTGAAAAAGAATAGGTATATGTATACCTGAATCACTTTTCTGTATACCTGAAACTAACACACATTGCAAATTAACTATACTCTAATATAAAATAAAAATTAAAAAAAAAAGGAAAGTGATGTGAGCAGAGGCAGACAGTGAGTCAATGGCAGCCCTGAGACTGGTCTGGCAACCATCATTCGCAAGTTGCTCTCTGATGTGTTTCTCCTAGAGTGTCTCTGATTTGCTTGAGGGGCCTTCATGGGTAGTGAGGGGTCCATGCAGATGGAATTCAAACAGAGCAGATCTGCTTTAGTCTATATTATATATCAGGCTTCCAGCCAAGTTTGAAGATCAATCTACTAGGTCACACTATTCTTCCACGGCAATTTGCCCTATGAATATAAACCAACCCCACCAATGATCCAGCCCAGAGTAGCTTCAGACTGAGACTTACTGCTATCTTTTGTCCATAGCCTCATTTCCTTGGAATCCAGCCTAAGGTCTTAGGCTGGTTGGTCAGGGCCAACTGATTAAATCTCTTTTTGTTCTTAGTCTTTTTGAGTTATTTGGGGAGATTCTGCCTCTGAGTATGGTATAGTTCACAGATCTTTAGGAAGCATGCCCTGTGGGTGTACGTGAGTTTCATACCCGGCTGAAGGATTCTACCCAAAGTGGCAGGAGGAGAATGAGGGCAGGCAACAGACCCTGTCCATGGTTACTGTTCAGGCCCACATTTTTGCTGAGGTCATTGATAAAGTCACAGATGTCACGGTACTCAATTTGTGGACAATTAGAGCTGGAAGTAATAGTAAATATCTTGGTTTAACAAGAATCAGGAACTTAAAGGACTTAAACAGCATGGGCAATGGAAATGAACTGCATAATTATCAGCATTGTTCCAAATTGCTGCTTTTTAAGGTAGTAAAGTCCCCACTGCTGGAAATGTTAAATCAGTGGCTATTTTTCATTTGTGAGGGATGCAGAGGAATTCTCGGACCTCTACCTCTAGTATTCTCCCCAACTATTGTATTCTAGTCCAGTATGCACAGTGAATTCTTCCTCAATACAAGATAGATGCTCTTCCATGTTGTTCCTAACAAAGAACCAATAGGAAAATTGTTCGTAAGTTACTGTATCCAAGGGTACTGGATTGATCCAAAGGAGACTTCCAAGGACTTTACAAGCTATTGCTTGGTGGGTAGACTCATAGCCAAGCCCCGGGTTTGATAATAAGTCCCCAGGCTTGTAGTGCAAATATGGAGAAAGATATGAAGAGAAGGAAGACAGATCTGCTAAGAAACCAGAGGGAGAGTCGGAGAGAGGTGACAGGGCCGTGGCAGTCAGGGTGGCTGCAGGCCAGCTTCTCATCTCCCCACTACTTACAAAAGGCATCTTCAGGCTTCTTGAAAATGGCCCATAAGAAAAGCAGCCACCACTTCCAGTTCACAGATCAGTGAAGATAGAGATGCGGGTGGCAGAATTTACATTTTTTGAACTTTGATTATATGCCGGGCACTATGCTAGATGTGTTATCTCATTTAACTTCTTATATTTTTATCCTCATTTGACACAAAAAGAAACTGAGACTCGGCAAAATGAAGTGGAATTCCCCAGGACCCACTAACAGTTAAGTGTCAGAGCATGAACCCTGGTTTGTTTGATTTTTTATCTGGAATCAAAGGCTATCAAGGGAGCACCGAAATATATAAAGTAAATACTAACAGACCTGAAGTGTGAATTAGACAACAATACAATAATATTAGGGGACTTCAATACCACTCTTTCAACAATGGATAGTTCATCCAGACAGAAAATCAATAAGGAAATATTAAACTACGTTAGACCAGATGAACTTAACTGACATTGACAGAACAAGTTTCTCCAACAGCAGCAGAATATATATTTTTTTCTCAAGCACACATGGAGCATTCTCCAAAACAGATTGTATGTTAGGCCACAAAATAAGTTCTTAATAAATTTAAGAAGACTAAAATCATATCATATTTTTGACTACCGTGGTATGAAACTAGAAATCAACTACAAGAAGAAAACTGGAAAATTCACAAATATGTGGAGATTAAACAACATGCTACTGAACAACCAGTGGGTCAAAGAAGAAATAAAACAATATTTTGAGGCTGTGAAAATGGAAATACTACATACCAAAACTTATGGGATGCAGCAAAAGCAGTTCTAAAAGGGAAGTTCATAGTGATAAATGCCTATATTAAGAAAAAAGAAAGAGCACAAATAAACAACGTAAATTTACACCTCAAGGAACTAGAAAAAAGAAGAACAACCTAAACCCAAAATTAGTAGAAGGAAGGAAATGACAGAGATTAGAATGGAAATAAATGAAATAGAGACCAGAAAAACAATAGGAAGAAAAATCTACAAAAGTAAAAGCTGTTTTTTTAAAAAAGAAAAAAAAAAATCCTTTAGCTAGACTTACCAAGAAAAGAGAGGATTCAAATAAATAAAGTTAGAAATGAAAGAGGAGACATTACAACTGATAGCACACTAATACAAATGATCATTAAGAAACTATATGAAAAATTATACACCAAAATTTGGACAACCTAGAAGAAATGGATAAATTTCGAGAAACATACAACCTACCAAGACTAAATAACGAAGAAACAGAAAATCTGAACAGATCAATACTAGTAAGGATATTGAATCAAAAACCTCCCAACAAAGAAAAGCCCAGGACCAGATGGCATCACTGGTGAATTCTACTAAACATTTAAAGAAGAATTAATACAGGTCCTTCTCAAAATCTTCCAAAAAATAGAAGTGGAGAGGACACTTACAAACTCATTTTATGAGGCCAGCATTATTCTGACACCTAGACCAGACAAAGATACAAAAAGAAAAGAAACTTAGAAGCCAATATCCCTGATGAATATAGATGCAAACATCAATGACATATTAGCAAACCAAGTTCAACAATACATTAAAAGGATCATGCATCATGATCAAGTGAGATTTATTCCAGGGATTCCCTATCAAAATACCAATAACATTTTTCACAGAAATAGAAAAACAATCCTAAAATTTGTATGGAACCACAAAAGACCTTAAACAGCCAAAACAATCTTGAGAAAGAAAGACAAAGCTGGAGACATCACACTTCCTGATTTTGAACTATATTACAAAGAAAGCTTCAGTGATCAAAACAGTATGGTATTGGCATAAAAACAGACACATAGATCAATGGAACAGAATAGAGAGCCCAGAAATAAATCCATACATATATGCTTAATTAATTCATTAATTCATGACAAAGGAATCAAGAATATACAATGGGGAAAGGATAGTCTCTTCAATAAAATTGCTGGGAAAACTAGACAGCCACATGCAAAATAATAAAATTGGACTCCTATATTATACTGTACACAAAACCAACTCAAAATAGATTAAAGACGTGAATATAAGACATGAAAGTATAAAACTCCTAGAATAAAATGGGGTAAGTCCTTGACACTGGTACTGGCAAAGATTTTTTGGATTTGACTCAAAAGCACAGACAGCAAAAGCAAAAATAAACAAACTACATCAACCAAACCAAAAGGCTTCTGCACAGCAAAGGAAACCATCAATGAAATGAAAATGCAATCTACAGAATGGGAGAAAATATTTACAAATTATATATTCATAAGGGGTTAATACCCAAATATATATAGAACTCATACAACTCAATATAAAAATAAAAACCCACACAATCAGATTAAAAATGGGCAGAGGAACTGAGTACACATTTTTCCAAGGAAGATGTACAGATGGCCAACATGCACTTGAAAAGTTACTCAGTGTCATAATCATCAGGGAAACGCAAATCAAAACCCCAGTGAGATATCATCTCATACCTGTTAGAATGGCTATCATTAAAGAGATGAGATAACAAGTGTTGGAGAGGATGTGGAGAAAAAGGAACTCTTGTGCACTGTTGGTGGGAATGTAAATTGGTGCAGCCACCATGGACAACAATATGGAGGTTCCCCCCGCAAATTAAAAATAGATCTACCATGTGATCCAGCAATTCCACTTTTGAGTATATATCCAAAGGAAGTAAGAACAGGACCTTGAAGAAATATCTGCACTCCCAGGTTTGTTCCAGCATTATTCACAATAGCCAAGATATGGAAACAACCTAAGTGCCTGTCAACAGATGAATGGATAAAGAAGATGTGGTACATATATACGATAGGATACTATTCAGTTATGAGAAGGAAGGAAATCCTGCCATTTGTGACAACATGGATGGACCTTGGGGGCATTATGCTTAGTGAAATAAGCCAGACAGTGAAAGACAAATACTGCACGGTAATGCTTATATGTGAAATCTAAAAACAAAAACAAAATAAAAAACGTCAAAATCATAGAAACAGAGAGTAGAAAAGTGGTTGCCAGGGGCTGTGGGCTGAGGTGGGGGAAATAGGGAGAGTTTGGTAAGAGGGTACAAACTTTCAGTTATAAGGTGCATAAGTTTTGAGGATCCAATATAAAACATGGTGACTATTGTTGATAACACTGTATTGTATAATAGAACATTTTTAATTAAAAAAAAATACGGGTCTGGGGCTTCCCTGGTGGCGCAGTGGTCGAGAATCTGCCTGCCAATGCAGGGGACACGGGTTCGAGCCCTGGTCTGGGAAGATCCCACATGCCGCGGAGCAACTAGGCCCGTGAGCCACAACTACTGAGCCTGCGCGTCTGGAGCCTGTGCTCCGCAACAAGAGAGGCCGCGACAGTGAGAGGCCCGCGCACCGCGATGAAGAGTGCCCCCCCTCGCCGCAACTAGAGAAAGCCCTCGCATAGAAACGAAGACCCAACACAGCCAAGGATAAATGAATGAATTAATTAATTAAAAAAAAAATACGGGTCTGGGGCAGATCAAGTGACTTGCCCAAGATCTCATGCTGGGCTGATAACCTGATGAAGATAATCATATTCTCCCTCCCCCAAATGCAGTCAGCATTTTTGAAAAGGACTGTGAGAAGTCAATAGATAAAACACCTAGTGTGTGTCAGGCAGTGTGTCATCAGTGTGTTCACTGGAATGCATGTTTCATAATTCTCCATTCTTGTGCAAGAAAACTAATATCAGACCCAGCACCTTTGGAAGAAGCTTGAAAAGAAGTAAAAGTAGAGATGCCAGAAACTCCAAGAGTCTTAGAAACAGCCAATGGAGTCTTTAATGCATGGCAACTCGTAAAGTTGTTTGTTTAGGGTCATTGTTCAGAGGCATAGCATGTTATTTCTGTTTCCATTTATAGCAGGGGTCCCCAAAACATGGCCTGTGGGCCAAATCCAGCCCTTGGCCTGCTTTTGTAAATAAAAATTTTGTTGGAATGTAGCCACATCTGTTCATTTGCATATTGTCTATGTCTGCTTTTGCACCACAATGATAGAGTTTAATATTTGTGATGGAAATGTATGGTTTGCAAAATCTAAAATATCATCTATAATATTTGCAATCTGTAAGACTTTATAGAAAATGTTTGCTGACCCTGGTTTATTGTATTTTTCAGCTCACTTCAGCACTTTTTATTGAAATTTCTTACTTTCCCAAAGCCCAGGAATGAATATTAATTGTATTGCTGTTTTTTTAAACTTCTGGCAAGTTGGTTACTTGTAGACGTAAATATCCTGGCACAGTTTCTAGCATGCGTGAGCCCCTGTGTATATACACAACAGTAATGGAATGAGTTCTTGGGTTTCACATCCTCTTTATAAAGTTTGCCTGTGGCTGTGGGGAGGGGTGGTATCCTGGTCTCTCCCTACAAATTCTAATTCAGGGGAGAAAACAGGAGAGCTGTGTGGTCCAGGGGTCTGTTTCCTTTGCTGTTACTACTGGTGGACTCATTAAAGACTTGTTAGGTTGAGGAGCAGGTGCCCAGACAAGAATGAATCTTTGGCTTTATTGTATAGAAGCCCTGAGGTCTGAAAATATTAGGTTAAAGCAGAAGTCTTAGGCCTACATCCAATGCTGCAAAAAGTCCCACATGAGACTCCCTTTTGAATAGTGAAAACCAAAGACCTGGTTTTGTTTCCCAGTTTTGCCCTGGGTTACAGGACAGTCTTAATGAAATAAGATGCCCTTTCACAGCATTCATGTTGATCCTAATGGGTGCATATTTCCAGTCTTCTTTTTCTTGGTCTTGATTTTCCATGTATACTTGCATTTCCCAACTTTTTCATTTCATATTGTTTTTATTTCAGTGTTTGTATTTTTGCTATAAGGTCACTTCAAACTCTTAATGGGAAGAAATGGGGCATGAATACATACAAATAAATATTCAGATAAATAAATAAGGCTAATGGAAAATGTACACTTGCCCCAAATAAAGTCAAACAGCCTACAAATATGTCAAATGTCTGTGCTTTGGAATGGAATTTCTTTGAGTGTGTCTGGTAACCCTGGGTATCTCATGTGGA
This sequence comes from Balaenoptera borealis, assembly GCF_965194805.1. Taxonomy (NCBI): domain Eukaryota; kingdom Metazoa; phylum Chordata; class Mammalia; order Artiodactyla; family Balaenopteridae; genus Balaenoptera; species Balaenoptera borealis. The sequence continues at coordinate 41,019,551 of NC_138868.1, forward strand.
TCAGAAGTTCTGATTGTCTGCTGCTGCCATTGTAGGACTTTCTGAGGTCCCTGGGGGAAAACATGAAAAGTGGTCCTTGGCAATGAAAAGCTTGAGAACCATGGTGTTAAAACATGTCTTCCAGACCCTGACCACGGCCACATTGTGGATGTATTTTCCTTGGCACTGTCTGTGAGCAATAACTTTGCAAATGCATACATGTGAGTGATACAGTTCCTTGGAGGAGTGAGCGAAGGCTTATGGAGAATATTGGAAAGCTGAAAGGTGCTATTTAAGATTTGGGGCAGAAGAACATAGATCTAAAAATGACACGTCGTAGTGGCTTCGGGAAACAGGTGTGATGTTAACAAAGATGTCCTCAGTGCTCCTTTGCTCTTCACTAGCACTTTGTCTCACTTCATTTTCTGGCTTTCTTGCTGTCATATCTCAGTCTAAATTGACTCCTTGTACCTTTGACTTGTCCCTCCTTCGGCTTCCCTAATGAAAAGTTATCAGTTCTTAGAATTTTGTTCTTTGCTTAGGCTAATCAGATAAGCAAATTTGTGTAAGTCAGAAAGAAATGGGTCCCATTTTATTAAACCAAGCCCTCTTATAGGGATCTACTCAGAGGTAACCCTTGGGACGTTGGGTCATTCTGAGAACCAAAATAAACTTGGGTGGAATGAAAGTAAGAGGACAAAACCAATCATCACAAGACCTGGGTTTTGTACCAGCTCAGTCACTGATTACACGGCTTTGAGCAAGTCATTGGAACTCTTCAGATATCAGGTTGCTAATCTGTAATGTGGGGGGTTAGGGATCCTAACGAACCGAACTGCTGTAACAGACGACTTGATCATGTATGCAAAAGTATCTTAGAAACCCCCCAAATCTGCATAAATATAAGATGCCATTATTATTACAAATAATTACATTTTAAACTTCATACCATTGTGACAATTGATACAAGGCCATTGTGAAGAAGTGAAAGACAGTTCAAAGTGATGTTTCAAGTGCATCTCTGAAGGCTGTCCTGTTATTCTGTATTTTGGGAGACTCTGAGAAGGGTTACCATAGGCAGGGCAGAGATGGTTTCCTGCAAGACTTTTAGCCAAGTGTGGGCTAGATTATTATATGGTTACATTGGTTCCCAACTCTTTAACAAATTTACCAACATGGGATGTGAAGCTAATGGTAAAGAGCACCCTCTGTGTGACAGACATCTTTCAAGGTATTATCTTAAAATTATTTACTCCTCACAACAATCTCGAAAAGAAGAAATTAAGAATCACAAAATGAGGAAATGGAGACTTGGTTATGCTAATTAGCATCTTCTAGCCAGTGTTTTTTTCCAGTATGTTCAGAATCACCTGTTGGCTCAAAGGGCAGTCCCTCCAAGTGGTGAGTCTCCCAGCCCATCTTAGGCTTGTCAGTTCATGAGCAGCACATTCACAGGTGACACAAAGCTCAGAGTGATCACTGAGGCTTAGGTGGTAGGACCAGGAATCAGAATAACATTAAAGGGCTAAAATAATGAGCCCAAAGTACAAGAGGTAATGTTACAAGACGGACGCAGTGTCTTTTATTTAGCTTTGAAAAATCAATTGTTCAATTTTAAGACTGAAAAAATTCTTGTTTATGTGTTGCGGGATGTCCTAAGCATTTTAGATGAATTAAAAAGTCAATAGAAACCAAAGTGTGTTGTGATAGATAAAGGCTATATTTATAGTAGTAGATTGCTCAGATTAAAGGAGGTGATATTGCGCTGTTATCTGCACTGAGCAAATGCACACTAGCTGTACTGTATTCAGATCTAAACCACTATTAAATACTGCAGGTTGGCTAGAGATCATTTAGTGTTTGACCAGGCTGGAGAAGGCACCAGAAACTATGAAAATAGGGGCAGACATTTAGAAAGACCAGAATCAAGAATGTACTTGATACTTTAAGGTATATGAATGGTTGTCAAGGGAAGAAGAATTAGGCTCATTGATCGGATGTCAGAACAAAACTTATGAGGGAAAATGTCAGGGATGCAGAATTTGGCTCATATCGGAAAGAACTTTCTTTTTCCTGGTTTTAAAACAATGAAGCTTACTTTTTTACTGAAATTAAATAATATTTGCTCATTACAGAATTTTATAACATACAAAAACAAAAGTATAAAGAGAATTTAAAAATCAGCCATGATCCTAGCATCTAGAGACGATCACTGTTAACACCAGGATTGAGTTTGTAAGAAGCAGAACTGTGCAAAGCACAGTGAGTTTTCCGTGGGGTTTATGGTAGTTTGAGTAGATAGAGCAAGAAACTGAGGGCCTGATCTAAATGCTGAGATTCTATTCTCTGCCATTCTATATAAAACAAATTCAGGCTAATGCACACTTCCCAGAAAGCTTACCTGCATCATTTCCACAAGGACCTTCGACAGGGTGACCCAGGGTCAGAACAAGTGTCGAGGGTTCCTGACCCTAGGACATGATCAGTATTGGGGGGAAGAGGGAAGAGAGGGTTATTTTGTGTCTTTCAAACCACACATTGTTGCCATCTGTCAACCTGATTATAATATATAACACCCAAGTTTAGAAACCTATAGCATTTTGGCTTAAGCAAAAATTGTTCCATTCTCTCTTAGCACCAAAAGACTGAGAACTCCATGGTGTCCCACCCAGACTAGAGTATGGCTTAACAGGGCAAGTGGATTCTGAAGTTACAGCAGACAAGTATCATGGCTATTCAGGAAGGGCTGGGGAGGCATCAGGAGAAGCTACAGCTGATGGACAACTTAAGGGCCTGCACAGTGCATACCAGAGCTAGCATTTGAGTGAGAGCCAAGGTCAAAAACTAGCAGAAGCTAAAGCAGTAGCAGAAGACAGGCACTGGAGGAGGATATCAGGGCAGACCAATTAGATGCCTGCAGAATATGTTTTACTAACATGAGACTTTTTTTCCCTCCCCTCTCTCCCAATAGTAGGACTTTCAATCAGGATCCCAAATTCTAGTACTAATCTGTAAATAGTAGATATGAAATGGGGAAATGTGACTTAGAGCAAGGATGGAAGAAAGGAGTCTTTGTAAGTGGAACTGGTTTCACACGACGTTCTAACGACACAGGAAAGTATGTGCTTGTCTCTTTGGCTCTGGTGCCAAGCAAGAGTCTGGCCTTTTATTAACTGAAGCTAATGTGAGTGCTGGGAGGTGGCGGGCACTGTACACCCCTTCCCTCCTCCAAGACATACCATCATCAACATCCAAACACAATCAGGCTCGTCCCAATTCACAGTTTTCAAACAGTAGCGAAGCTGACTAATTCAAACTCTAAAAGAAAAACAAAAGGAAAGACATTGGAAGAAGGGAAAGATTGCCAAGGTTCTTTCAAGTCTACATTTGAAACTGAAGAGTTTAAACCTTGACATGGCTTTGTCCTCACTGTTGTTTACTTAGAAGCAACTTAGGGTCAAAAGTCCTAATGAGTTCTTCTCATTTTACCTTTGATTTCCCCAGGAGTTGGCAGGATCAGGATGAATAATTCGATGCCTGCTTAGAAGGCAAGGTGGCATTTACCCGGGTTCTCTGCTTCATCATGACCCCGTAGCTCCTTTTGAAGGCTAGGAGTTCACCCCAGTGACCTGCCATGATGTCTGAGAGTCAGGTAGGCAGAGAATCAGAGAAGCTCAGACTTACTGATTCAGAGTAGCTTGTAGTTTCAGAATTATAAAGTCCCTGAAATCTCAGATCAGGAAGGACATTGAAGGTCATGCAGTGTCCACCCCTAGCCCCTTGCCTGAAAGGATTACAGTAGAAAAGAGAGGGACGGGGAATCTAGCCAAATTGCAGTAGCTCTACCAAGAGCGATTTAATCCATTTCACTTAAATTTAATTTACAACTGCTTCGGATTGGTAACATTGTTGGTAACAAAAGCCTAAAATATGACTTAGTCTTTGATTCCAAATAATATCAGATTTCTTTATCCCACAGAGTGGTGGGTTTATCTTTGCTGCTGTTGTTGAGCTTTGTTTTAATGGCTAAATCAAAACATAGCCAATGTGTTGTTGTTTTTTTTAACATCAGCTGAAGGTTCAAAACACTTTACGATAGATTTTAATAATGAAGAAAAACATTCAGTAAGGTAGACTACTTAGCAACGCACTGGAAGCCACATGCCATTATAAAGAAGCACGTCTGGTTTGGCTGAAATCCTGCCTTTGTCTCCAGAGCTATTTTGCTGTAAATTTAGAACAGAAATACCCTTTCTGGAATAAAAATGTAGCTTTGTTGGCTACAAGTGCATGTTTGCTGCCTCACAATTTTAGAATTAGACGATGGACTTATTTAGTAGACATCGGAGGGTAAAAAGCAAAAGCCCATAATTTAAAACATTCCACTCCACCACAGTCCAAGAAAAACATGGACCGGTGAACAAAACCAGCAGTATTGTAATAAGAAAACAACTAGGTGCATTTTTTCCAAAACCTAAAAACCAGGAATCTAAATGTATGAGTTACTGGCTAAAAATTCCATTTTCATGTCTCAGTTTTGAGCTAGAAAAACAACGTAGACCCGATAAACATCGTTTTAAAAAATGCACAAGTTCTCCTGCAGCCCGAGGTGTGGCCAGTAGCCTCGGATCCATCTTTATGTACTCAAGGGCAGTTTCTGTGGCCTGGAGGGATCCTGGGTTAAAAGGATTTTACTTTGCAAAGATTCATAGGCTTCCAGTCAGGCCCGTGGTGACTTCTGAGGCTCCCTCCCCACAGTTATTTGGCAGTGCCGTTAAGGTATTTTATTTTCCCCCTAAACACTTTGAATATCTGTTCGAGGTCCATGGAGTTTTCCAGGGCAAATGATGTGGTAACTTTTAGTAATGCAGGTGGGCTTACCCAGGCTGAAAGGCAGGAGGGACTGGCATTTTTTCAAAAAGAGAGCTGAGGCTGACTTACAGGCATCTGTTCTAAGACAATTATAAGATGGGAGTCAACCAACCAGTGGCATGAATGGTGTTTGTATTTGAGTGTGTGTGTGTGTGTGTGTGTGTGTGTGTGTGTATGTGTGTGTGTGAGAGAGAGAGAGAGAAAGAGAGAGAGAGAGAAGGAGAGAGAGAGTAGACACAATTCCTGAAGATGGCTGAAAGTTACTTGGAAACGGCCAATGACAAATACAAAAGTCTACTGGTAAAAAGCAATCTCCTTGAGAGTTAAAACTTTAATTACATAGCTGGTCATAGATTTTTAGATGAGGCTGCAGTCAATGAAGACAGAGGAGGTCTGGTCCTATTATAACATGGGACATGGTAACATAAAATGATGAGGACAATAAAACTTTTTGAGGAAGGAGGAGGAAGAAAAGAGTTTTCTGAGAAGAGGAACTTCCAAGAAAGAGCAGAACTTTCCCTCATCAGCAGCTGGTCACCCATCTGTGGGTACCTCAGTTCTCATCATGCTGGTAATAGGTGTGACACCTGAGTGGGCACGTCTGTCATTTGAGTGTATGTGATGTCAGAATAAATGTACGTGGTCCCTGAAGGAGAACGCATAGGGAGTTTGAGTCTATAAATTTAAAAAGCAGGATAGCTTAGCAATCATAATTTTTATCACGTTTCCCCAAAGAAAATCTCCTGCTTAAGAGTTTTGACAGAAGAAATGTGTGGGGACAATGAAAGCAAAGGGACCCGTTTGGGGACCTATCGATGGGCTCTATTTAAACATAGGCTGTCTCTTCTAATTCTTACCTCACTGCTCAGGGAATGAGTCAGGGTTATTTTTCTTCCCTTTGAATCCTTTTCTTTTACACTTCTGCTGAAAGCAAAAACGAACACTCCTAGTCACTTGCCATTTAAATAAGAGGGGGTTTATTACCTCTAACCAGTTGTTATGGCAAGAATGCTGTACATGTCAATGGTGGCTAAGATCCCAGGTGCCCAGTTGGCTTTTCTGGCCTCCAGAGAATTACTTTTCTGTCTGCGCTGCCTACATGTCTGGAGTCTGGCCCTCTGGAGTGCGGCCAGCTGAGAACCACAGGCTGACGCGCTGCTGCCGAGATGCTGGCCGAGTCACGTGCTTCCTGCCTCTGGTGACCCCTACCGTTTTCTTCATCACTCAGTTACGACTTCTTCAGGACTTTTTGTTGCATGCAGAATAACTCCTGTTCCTCTGCAACCACGGGCTGGTTCAGGTGGGGCTACGCACACTCCTTTGACTAGTGGCATGCAGGAAAAGGGGAGGAAGACCACGACTGGCAGAATTTAGGCAACTGGTACAGTCTTGGGCTACCTGATGATGTCATAAGCATGAGGGAGATGCAGGGGTGTTGATGTATCATCGTGTTCCATCAAGACCTCCCCCATATCTCTTTTGTCTGAAGACCAACCACAGCCATTTCTCTGGTTAAGGACTAACCTACCAGGACATAATATGGGGGATGTGCCATCCCGGGCATTCAGAAAGATGTATAGCAAACATTTTAGAGTGTGTTTGTGTGTGTGGTAAGGGCCTGAAAGTGTCCTGCTAGATGTTGTCTTAATACTCTTCTGCAAAGCTATAAAAAAGGCTTGGCCACTTTCGCAATTTTATTAAAGCTGGGGATGAGAAAAGGGAAATGCATCCAGAGAATAAACTGGAAAACTATCATATCTGGCTGGCAAGATTTTACTCAGAGACCTACACCATCCTACCCCCAGACCTGCCTCCTTGTGACAAAAGCCATTTCACCATCTAACTCCTAGGGTGAGACATCTATCAATCATTCTTCAAATCTAGATCCCATAAAGAAAGTGGGGAGCCCTCTCCCACCTGCAAAAAGGTTCCTGTTTACTGCATGAGGACCTAGCTCTTTGCAGGAACACTGATGACTGCTAGGCCATACCCACTGCTTGGTTTTTCAAACTTCAGTGTGATACCTTTGAGCACATTTATACTAGAGATGTATACAAACAGTAGTGAAGACAGGAGAGTTCTTTACTTGAAGCAAGTTACTTCTTTCTGAATCTGAGTGAATTGGACTAAGAGCTGTGTAAGCGCATGTGTACAAGGACTGTGTATTCTGGGGAGCTCATAACCTATTCTGCAAAGATTGTTTATCTGGATGCCTTAATAAACTGAGATAGTTTTTGCATTTTATTTGTTTACCTTTATTGTAAAGAATAAAACTGCAGACTGTCTCAGTAAAAGCATTTTATATGCACATCCCATTCTCTTTTTTCCTAAGAAGAGAAGCTATTAATTATCCCCATGTAGATTAGGGAACTGAGGCGCAAAGCAATGAAGTGACTCATCCCAACTTGCACAGCTAGTACGTATATAAATTTAGGTCTGATAATATAGGAATGCATGATCTGCTACATCATACAAAATTGGTTGAAAGGATGACAAGTGGACTATTTACTATGACTATGACCAGTAAGCCATGATTATTATTATGTTAATAGACTGTCTTTTAGACTGTAAGCTTCATGAGGGCAAGGATCAGGGTTGATTCATCACTGTATCCTCAGTGCCCAGAACAGTACCTAATACAAAATGAGCAGATAAACTATCTATTGAATTGATAAGTAAACAAATATTTGGCCCAGTATATCAATACATAAATTATATATTTTATAGTGTTGTTAATAATTATGGACTTTCATGTTTCTATAGAACTTTAACTTTTTAAAGACTTTTCTTTTTCTTAATAAAGTTTGCCTTAGGAGGACAAAGTGAAAGTTAAGAACACAGACACTGGGAATACACACTGGTTTCTCAACCCATGAATAAGACCATTAATTGTGAAGGAGACAAGCCTCACAAAATTGCTTCTGCATCCTGGACCATATGTTCCAGGTTCTCTGGAACAGACCTGGTTGCTATATCTATTCCATTGTCCCCATAAGGGTATTCTTACTTGTCAACCACGTGTCCTGATTTTTTGTTTAGAAAATATGGTCACCATATGCATGTTATAAAACTTGAGTCCCTAGACTAATTTCACCCTTCTGTGCAGCTATTACCAAATCTCATATTCTGCTAAATTTCCTACATGTGCTTCAAACAAGTGCTGATTCCAGCTCTTTACATTGATCATGAACAGATACATTAAGTCTATTTAAATTAATAACTTAGTTTTCCATAGAAAGATGATTTCAATGACTTATTAGAAAAATGCATTTTCAGACGTCTCAGGTGGCACAGTGGTTAAGAATCCGCCTGCCAATGTAGAGGGACACAGGTTCGATCCCTGGTCGACAAAGATCCCACACGCTGCGGAGCAACTAAGCTGGTACGCCACAACTACTGAGCCTGCACTCTAGAGCCCGTGCTCTGCAATAGGAGAAGCCACCACAATGAGAAGCCCATGCACCGCAACAAAGAGTACGTCCCACTCACTGCAACTAGAGAAAGCCTTCGTGCAGCAACGGAAACCCAATGCAGCCAATAATAAATAAATAAATTAATTAATTAAAAAAAAAACAAATAAAATGCATTTTCAAAGCACATTTGAATTATTTCTCTAATGTAATCAACTTATTTTATTCAATTTGAGCATTTTCTGATTTTCCTAAAATATTTATGATGATCCTAACAGGGATCCAATGAATTTTTTTTAACTTTTTATTTTATATTGGAGTATAGCCGATTAACAATGTTGTGATAGTTTCAGGTGCACAGCAAAGTGACTCAGCCATACATATACATGTATCCATTCTCTCCCCCCAGACTCTCCTCCCATCCAGGCTGCCACATAACATTGAGCAGAGTTCCCTGTGCTATACCGTAGGTCCTTGTTGGTTATCCTTTTTAAATATAGCAGTGTGTACATGTCAATCCCAAACTCCCTAACTATCCCTTCCCTCCACCCTTCCACCCCAGTAACCATATGTTCATTCTCTAAGTCTGTGAGTCCATTTCTGTTTTGTAAATATGTTCATTTGTATCATTTCTTTTTAGATTTTGCATACAAGCAGTATCATATGATATTTCTCTTTCTCTGTCTGATTTACTTCACTCAGTATGACAATCTCTAGGTCCATCCGTGTTGCTGCAAATGGCATTATTTCATTCTTTTTCATGGCTGAGTAGTATTCCATTGTATCTATGTACCGCATCTTCTTTATCAATTCCTCTGTCAGTGGACATTTAGGTTGCTTCCATGTCTCGGCTATTGTAAACAGTGCTGCAATGAACATTGGGGTGCATGTATCCTTTCGTACCATGTTTTTCTCCAGATATATGCCCAGGAGTGGGATTGCAGGGCCATATGGTAGCTCTATTTTTAGTTTTTTAAGGAACCTCCATACCATTCTCCACAGTGGCTGTACCAATTTATATTCCTACCAACAGTGTAGGAGGGTTCCTTTTTCTCTAATGTAATCAACTTATACTTTTTATTCAATTGGAGCATTTTCTGATTTTCCTAAAATAAAAGATTTATGATGATCCTAATAGGGATCCAATGAAATTTAATAAAATACGGTTTGACATTATGTTGGATTTGTTATTTTACACATTTCCCAAATAAGATGGATCAAGTCAAATGGATATATTTGAACAACTTGATTATCTGATTCCATGAATATCCTGGATAAATTTTAGAGAGAGAGAGAGAGAGCATAGAGATCTCCATGTATAAAGCCAGAGCAGACATTGTTTCTGGTTTAGGCTCTAGCACCGATTTATTCTGTGACTCTGGGCAAACTCCTTCCACTCTCAGGGCTCAGTGTTCTCCTTTGTAAATTAAGCGACTCAGTCTAGGTCGGTGGCTCTCCTCCTTTGCTCTGATAGCCCCTGAGTCCCTTGGAGGCCTAAGGATCTCCTTCCCCTGCCCTTCGTTCATCTGGAGCAGCTTGGCACATATCTGTTATGTATACATGCCAGTCCACTGTGGAAAATATGGTTTGGAAAAAAAAAGTTTGACAACTAAAATAGTTTTACGGTCCTTTGGTGTCTGTTTGAGCTGTACTTCCACCTCACTTTTGAAATAACCCTGTGAGGGATATGGGGTTTACCTGCGTGGAAAAGAGGCCTAGGCATGCATGAAAGGGGTAAATAGGATAAGAAATCTTCTCGTGTAACTTGTTGGGGTAGAGTAATGAGGGAATCTTTGACTGACTTACAGACCTTCGAGGGGAGGATCAATGTGGTCAAGGTAAAGTTTCCATCTGAGACGGGATCTTTGGTTCTAAGCATTGGCAGGAGAGAGATGTTGAGTCATTAGTCACAGCACTGAAGTGGAATTTAAAGTGCATTAAATATAGAATTGTATATGTATAGAGAGCTGGTCCTCCAGGGTACGAGCCAAGCTTTGATACGGTTATGTGTATGCAGGGATTGAATGGGTCTAATAGGGAAATTTCCAGAAAACGGGAGGAAAATGAGAGCACTCCATCACTGAGATGATCAGTCCTTGACTTCCCAAGTTGTAGGCACTGGTATCTTCCATCAGTCCCGTGCCCTGAGGAAATTCTGATCAAGACTTGGCAGGGCATTTGTAGGATCATCCCCTCTATTGAGTGGAGCCTAGAATTGGCCTTCTTGCTTTCAGCCCATTAGTCAGTGAGCCTGGTCGTCATTCACAGCCCCACGTGCCCTCTGCATTGCTGACTTACCATTATTCCTGATACATGGATCCATTCCAAGCGGGTTTCTTGCTGTTATACTGACCCACTGAGTAGATTTTCTTTGACAGAAATTGCAGCCTAATTCAAGCTTGGGCTCACCACACTCACTTGGGCATCTCTAAATGTCCTTTGGCATTCCTCTTGGAGCAGTCAGGGTTCTTCTTTCCTAGGCCATCAGTCTGTACTGCGGAGGTCCCAGCACGTCTTGAGATAAGTCTGTCCAACTTATACCCATGAACCATGCTGAGATGCTCAGAAAGCAGCAGGGTTTTGGCTGGAACGTTAAAGCTCAGGCTTATTCTAGAATTCTGTACGTCTAGCCTCTTTCATGGGGCAGGATCAGCCATGTGGAGGGGTTACCGAGAACGCAGGACAGGGTTAGGCCTGGCAGGTTGTCCAGGACCCAGTTTAGTGGTTCCGGCAGCCTGTGGAGCCGCCTTGACCCCTGAGGGCTGCTGTGGCCACTGTAGCTGGGAGTGAATTTAACTTTCCCTTATTTATTTCATTTTCAGTTCTTGACCGCACACATTGTAAAGCCGTGCTGCCCTTTTCCTGTTAGTGTGTCCCTCATCTTGCCCCTGTCGTGGCTCTTTCCCAGGAACTCTTGATCTCTCTCCAAAGACTAGAAGGCATTTCCAGGAGTTGCAAGTTAATTTAGAGTATAATTGGCTTCAAAAATTCCCTGTGTCCCCTGGAGAAGGGTCTACCAGAATTCTAGCACCTTGGGGATAGTGCCACGTCACCTTGCTTTCTCTCCTCTAAGGTCCTATGTCTGAAATCAAGTTTCACCAGAAAAGCCCATGACAAGTTAGTTGATTTCCCCAGAATGTGCCGTAACAAATCTGTCTCCCTTAGGAGAGGTGGTGTGACTGCTTCATTATGTGTTCTGACCTTCAGAGGCACAGACCCCTCCGCCCTGTCACCCACCTCTGATCATCCTTGCTTCCCTCCCATCCCTGTGGTTCTGCCAAGAGCTGAGAGGGAGAATATATGAGCACACGGTGTCATCTCTGCACACGAGTTTGTTTTGTTCTCCAGTGGAAGGTCCTCCAGGATAGACTTGACATCCCCTTCCCTATTCTATCTACTACTGTCTGGCTGAATTCAATGCTCAGCACGCACTTATGGTTGATTGAATGTGTGATAACACAAACCTGTGTGCTCGGGCAGAGATTAGACAGCACCTTCCCAACCATTATTTCATCTGACTTTTCACAATGGCCGTGGCAATGAGGAAAGGTTGACTAGAAGGCTGAACTCAGCTGGGATGCTGAGATGGCTGGGTCTTTCTTTCTGTCTTCGTGTAATCTGGGACCTCTTCCTCTCTGAGTGGCCTCTCCACTTGGTTTCTGCAAGTGTGCCTTCCAGCAGGTAGCAAGATTTCTTACATAGCAGCTCAGGGCTCCTAAAAGTGCAAAAGTGGTTGTGAGGCATTCTGAAAGCTTAAGTTCAGAATTGGCACAGCATAATACCACATTTTATCCATTAAAGCCAGCCACAGACCAAGCCAGATTCAGTGTGGGGGGAGACTATATCAGGGCATGAATACTGGGAGTCTTCTTATCCTTGACGACTAGCTACTATGATCTGTAAACATTTTCTTAGATACAGTGCTGTGTTTCTCTTGTAATTTCTTAGTTAGTGAGAAGAATGGCCAGGTAATTAAAGCAGCAACATAAGGCTCTCCCTCCTGGGTAATCCTAGAGTTTGGAGGGAGGTACTAATACTTCACAAGAAGATTCCCTTAAATCAAAGAGATGCTCTGAAGTCCTTCAGATGAAGATAAAGATGACCCTGGACGTGTGTTCCCTGTTAGCCTTAATGAATAAGTAGGCCATGTTGCCCCTTGTAGACAGCACGTTTGAATGCACAGAGATGGGATAATGGCAAACGAGGATCTGTCTATGCCTGTTTTTATGGACCTCCCATTAGTCCCAAAGCAATGACAGAGGTATAAAGTATATTATAAGAACAGGGGCATTTCAGTGAGAAAGACCTGGGTTTGATTCCTTGTACTATCACTTAACAGCTATGGGAGTGACTATCCCTGCTAGAGGAGGGATTTAATAAACATTAGATTTTCTTTTAATCAGATAATTTTGTACATTAACTTAAACAACAACTATTGAGAGACTACACAATAAGTCAGGTAATGTTCTAGTTGCCAAGAATATTTTTATTTGAAGCCTGGAGGATGCAGGGGATGAAGGAGAGGGAGAAGTAGAGGATTACTCATCTATCTATTTGTAGCTTCAGGAAGCCCGATAGATGGTGAAGTCATTCACTGTATTAAGGAATACAGCAGGAGAAGGCAGTTTTTCCCCTCTTGTAGAACTTCTTCTTGTTACTACACCATCTCTGAAGCTTTGGAGCTTTTCCTTTGAGCTCACATTTCTAGTATAGAAGTGTATAAGTCAGTCTTCACTGGGTGTAAGGCTCACATTACACATGAACAAAAATAAACCACTGTTTTTGGAAGTCACTGAGATTTTGGGCTGTTACCATGGTCTTACCCAGTGAAAGCTGACTAATACAGAAATTGGCACCAGAGTGGGGTGTTACCATAACAAAACAAAATGAAACAAAAACAACCAAATTATGTGGCACTGGCTCACAGTCAAGCAGTGGGCAGGGAGGAAATTATTATTGAAGTTGACAACAAAGTGACTCATGTCAGGCAGTGGATAAACATTTGGTAAAACTATTTCCTGAGATAACTTGGAGGATAATAATTTACCTAATGAAGGTGTGGCTTTAGGTGAAGAGTTTGGCAAACAGAATGAGACCTGTGTGCTTTTTTGTTCTTGGCAGCATGTGACAAGGTACTATAAGAAAGAGATGAGCTCAGAAGTAATTGTCCAGTTTTCAAGCAGGAATAAAAGGGAAAAGAGAGAATCTAGAACTTTCAGGACTTGTAGGATATAAGTGATTCTCACATGCAACCTGTAAAAGTTAAACTGAAAAATGTGTTGAGCAGCAAAAGATAATTATATTAAGGCCCCAAGCAAAGTCCAAATTAAGGGTGTAACCTCCCTATCCTTTGTTAAAACCTTTAAATGAATTAAGATGATCCTGAGTAAATAATTTACATTGGTTCAGGGAAAGGAAATGAAGGGTTTGCTCTCTCATGAAAGTATGATAAGTTTGAAGCACCTCTAATTAATTCTAGAAAGAGAGGCATGTCTTCAAAAGAATTCTGGGTGTCGTTATTGGCACATAGTGTTGGTTGGTGAATAGCCAATGATGGTTTTGAGAGATTTTTATTTCCAAAAGAGCTACCAGCATGAATTAAGAGACTGTAACTGTTAAAGACATAAACTAACTTCAAGGCCCCCAAATTTCTGCCACTCAGCTCCCAAGGACAGAAGATTCCTTAATGTTCTCTACAGATGTATCAAGAAGATAATGGAAAAGGAAGAAATTATCAATGTATGAAGCCAAGAGCCATGGAGAGCAATGACTGCACCCAGGGAGAAGACCTGGTATCTAATCAAAGAATATTCCTTACTTCAGCATATGGGTTTAACAGTATTTGCCCAGCCATATTTCAGAATTGCTGTGGACAAGTGATCACTTGATGCTTCTATGTTATTATTCTCCTTTACAAATGGGAGAATTCATTGCAGTTATCCTGGTCCTGTTCCACCAATGCATGTTGAATTTGGGGGAAGAAAAGATAACTGTCTTTTGCTTTGTTTTGGTTCATGGGTCTCTCGATCAAGAGGAGTCACATTTGACCACCTTTAATGTAGAGACTATTATAAGAACCTGGGCTTTCCACTTACTGTCATATCCCATTAGACTTTTTGGGCTTTTCCTTTGAGGAGTGGTATATTTGGTGTGCAGAAGGGAGGGAAGCAAATATTCATGATCAAGATACTTATTGTGGAATACTGTATCTTCGTTCCCAACTTTTGCTTCCTCCTTTCCAAGAAGATTATATACCCCTGCCTCTTGTCATGTGATTTGAAGAGCTTCCCTATGGGATAAATATAGTTCTTTGCCCCATTTTCCACTTGGTCATGTAATTTCTCTGCTTAATGAAATGTGAGAAAAATTGTCATGTGCCATGTGTAAACAGAAGTTTTAAGAGCCATTGCATTTTTCTTTTTTTTTTTCATTGCATTTTTCTACTAGCTCTCTTGATCTTTTGTCTTTGCCATGATACCAATATAGAGAATGCTTATTTCCAGGATAGGAAAGCCATATGCAACTGAGCCCCAGAATGCAGCCAACTAACAGTCCACAGGTAACATGAGTGAGAAGTAAGTCTCTGTGTAAGAAGTCTCTGGACTTTTGGGATTTTTGTTTTTGTAGGCTTACTTAAGTCACACAGCTGACTGATGATGCTATTTTTCTGAAGGAAACAATCATAATTTGTATTACATTGGATATGTATTACAGTACAATGTATTAATGTACAATACAGTAATGTATTACAGTACAAGAGTGTATAAAGTACAATGAGAGTAGTGTTAATGGAATGATATAAAAACCTTATTTCACATACGTGTGTATATGTATGTATGCATCTATCTATCTCACATATTAACTACAGAATATATGAGAAGTACAGGAAAGTATAAAGAAGAAAAAATGACCCCATTGTCCAATATTACTATATTTTCAACATTTTATTTTTAATAATTTAAAGTTACAGAGAAATTGTAACAATAGTGTAAATAATTCTACATTACCTCGCAGATTCCCTAAATGTTTACATTTTATCACATACGTATCATCATTCTTGCCATATGTATATATCTACACACACATATGCGTGTGTGTGTGCCAGTCATTACTCTTTCTGAACCAATTTAGAATGAATTGGAGACATGATGGCTTTTATTCATAAATACTTAAGGATGTATTTATTTCCTTTAAAAAAGCATAATGTCTTATATAACAAATGTTCCTTTAGCCAAATTAGGAAATTAATGCTGGTGCAATGCTACTGTCTAATATATAACCTTAATCAAATATCTCTAATTGTCTCAATAATGTCTTTTATGGCAAAAGAAAAAAATCCACTCCAAGATCTAATCTATGATCATGCACTGTACTTAGTTTTCATGTCTCTTTAGTCTCTCAAACTGGAACAGTTAGTTTCCTCAGTTTTTAAATTTTCTTCCTTTCGTGATCTGACATTCTTGAAGAGTACGGGTCAGTTTTGTACACCATCCCTCAATTTGGTGTGACTTTTTTCATAACGGATTCAAATTACGCATTTTTGTCATGAACATCAGAGAAATAAAATATAGTGTTCTTATCATTACATTATATCAGCCACAGGATGTAGATGTGTCCCATTCCTATGGATGTTAACTTAGATCACTTGGTTAAGGTGGTATCTACAGGCTGTTTCATATAAAGTTACTCTTTTTCCCTTTGAAATTAGGGAGCATTTTGTGAGAAGATGCTTTGAGACAAAGTAGATATCATGTTTCTCATTAAAGTTTTCATATGTTAGTTTTAGCATATATTGATAATTCTTGCTTGAATAACTTATTACTATGGTTGTCAAACAGTGATTTCTAATCTTATGATTTTTTATTTATTGATTAGTTGAAATTCTACTGTAAGGAAGAACTTTCCATTCTTTTCAATTTTTGTATTTAATTAAATTCATTAACACATTTTCCCCTATACAGTATTTTTACAAACTTGAAATTGTACCATGCTGAGATTATTTAATTAATTTCAATATGAGTTCATGGATTCTTATTTTATTCCACGGGTAACAATCCATTACCGTCATTTATTCAGATTCTCCATCGCCATCATTTATCCTAGATTTGGCCAGTGGGAGTTGCTTCAGGATGGGTTCTCTGTTCTTTTGAAACCTCCCTATCATTTTTTGAGCACTTCCATATTGTTTGAGATAAGACAATATCCCAAGCACATCTTATGCTTTCTCAGTTTCAGCCCTGGAGCCAGCCATTTTTCTAAGGATTCCTGGTCCCTTCTAGTGGGGAATCATATTTAGAAACCAAGATCTGGGTGCTAGGTGGCCTTATTGCTACCAAGGAAGATGTCATTTTAACATTTAATATTTAATTTAACATTCTTGTGTTTCTCTTTGCATTTTTTCCTATAAATTGTTTTTACAAACTTGAAATTGAACCACGCTGAAATTTTTATTCCTGATTTTTCATAAGAGTATAACAGGAGTATTTTCTGGTTATTCCAAGCAACTTTGTAGATGATTAGATAGTTTCTATGAATGGTTAATGCCAAAAATTACTTTTGCATTTGGCGTCATTGGAAAATTAAGTTATTTCCGATTTACTTTTGTAAATCACAGTAAGTAATAGTAATAATGAATACATTTGTTTTTAAGATGCTTTCACAAGCAATCTCTATTTTAATTCTCACAATAGTCCTAGGATGCCCTTTTACAGGGGAAGATCGTGGCTCAGAGATATTCCATGATCCTAAGCTCAGTGGAGCTCGGTCCTCTGGTTGGCGTACATTGTTGGTCACCTGCTTATGTGTACGCATTTGCTTCCTAACTTAAATCTAACCTATTTGATGGAAGAGGCTGTGTTTTAATATGTATTGTGTCCCCACAATTCCAGCACACCGCAGGGGCTCAAGAGAAGTTTATCACTTGCTTCGGGAAAGTCCAAGAAGTCTTTGACCCAAGCAAATTCTTGGGAAGTTTTTCCACTGGGAGTTAGCTATTAAAGCACAGCTCCCTCCTTTTTGGACACTGGTGACCAGACGTCTTAATTATTGCAGTTCTTTGCACGGGATGCCATCAGTGAGGGAGGAAGAGAAGAGCAATCTGTTTGGATAGGGAGGGGTAAACCCAATAAATTTGCCAGCTGCATTTGCTATCCTAGCAGTGAAACATGCCATCCCACACTGCCTTCAACTACAACACGAGACACAGGACACGGTGATAAACTGCCCTATGGTAGGGATCCTTATCTGCAGCAGATTAAGGGGCCCGGAGACCACATGGGGACAAACATGCAATTAATGATATTGTTCCAATTAGGGACTGGTTCAGCTGAAAACTAAAAGTACAAAATCAAAATCCCTCCATCCTTAGTCACTTCCTTGCAGACTTCTGCACCAAGAGGCTTTTTGATGTTGATTGTCTCCTTGTAGCTTTCAGTTGAGGATGAGCCAAATTGCATCACTTGTGCTAATTATCCCTCTCCTGAGACTGCAAATTCCTAGTTAATAGGGGAATCAGTCCAAACTACTTACTGAGTTTCCAAGGTGGCAGCTGTGTCCTGGCGACCTGGGTCAGTACAGACCTCAGCTGCCAAGAGGTCACCGGCATGAATATTTCCCCCTGAGTCCATTTAACCAGGAAAGTGAAGGACTTTCGGGCTTTGAAGAAAGAGTGGGAATAATAGGTGCTCCTGCAAGGAACGAAAAACCATCTTCTCCCCTGGATCCCCTAACTCGGTCCACGGCTTCGCCATCTTCCTGGCTTCCTCCACCCTATTCTTCAGTACATACCCCCAACACGTAAGCATTCGTCAAGACCTGTTGCTTGTGCTGTTTCTCGTATCTTACTTCACCTGTTCTCACTGCATTTAGTTCATTCAGTCCCCAGGGTCATTCCGGTGACAAGAAGTAGAGCTGATATTTAAACTCAGAATTTAGGTGCCAAGTCTCTTATCTTTTGCAGTCTGGTGTGTGTTTCATTTAGTTCACTAGTCTAATTGCAACAAAACTCTAGTAGGATTTAATATTGTATGGAAAACACTGAGTCAAAAAGTTTTTCAGAAGTCACGTTCCAGTTGGGAAGGCTTAAGGAACAACTCCTATCCCCCTAATTATGGTTAGGGTCGTATTGCTATCATTGGTAAATTTTCCATAGGACATCAAAGCAAAGTGAGCAAGGATCTTGTGCTGGATATTCTCCATGGGCCCCTCCAGCCCTTCCACCAGTCTCCGTCCAGCTCTGTGCCCCAGGAGCCTAACTCTCTTGAATGCTTTACTCAGACTCTCTTGCCCTCTGGCTGTGGTTAGGTGTGGTCAAAGGAAAGCACCAGCGGGAGAATGGAACATGGGGCCTGGCTCTTCCTCTGCCAGGGTACTGTGGGTGGTTACACCCCTGTCTGAAGGCTGCAGCTCCTATCAGGTGACCCTTTGACAGTTCTAGCTCCCTCTTTTGGCTCCCCCGACCACCCCCCTATCCACTTGT
Source organism: Balaenoptera borealis (assembly GCF_965194805.1). NCBI lineage: Eukaryota > Metazoa > Chordata > Mammalia > Artiodactyla > Balaenopteridae > Balaenoptera > Balaenoptera borealis. Next base: position 41,038,289 of record NC_138868.1, read on the forward strand.
CCTTTCAGACCTTCCCACACCTCTATAAATAGTCCCTCCATTACCTGGTTGAGTATGCCACCTCTTTTTTTTGCCTGGACCCTAATTGATTTAGGGTTTTGAGTCACCCAGCTCTAGTCACAGGAGATGCATGGGCAAGGATCATTTGTGGCATGCTTGATTCTGATCAAGTTCTGAGCCGTTAATATAGGGGTTGAGAGCTTCCGCCATGTAAAATAACAAAATTACTGATGATGATAATAGTAGCAAGCTTTTATTATACTCTTAGCACATGCCAGGCACTGTTCTAACTATTAATATGTATTAACTCTTTTTATCCTCACGACAATCTTATAAGACAGGTACTGTTTTTATCACTATTTTCTAGATGAGGAAACTGAGATACAGAAAGGTTAAGAATCCTGCTTAAGGCCCTTTACCTTAATGTGTCGATCAAAACCAGGATATCAAGTTCCAGAGTCCTCAACTGCTACACTAGACGTCTCCAAAAGGGCAGGAAGTCAGTGTCAAGGGACACATAATGAGAATGCATTAATTGCCAAAATTACAGAATCATCTGAACACAACTTTTGAAGGAAAAATCCAGCATGTTTGAAAACTGTTTTTAACTTTGGGATTTCTAACATCAGTGCTAACACCCAGTAGTGCCATTTTTAGAAAACTGTCATTTATTTAGGCAGATGGAAATGGATATTGTTCTTAGGTTTGAATGTTCAACACTATTTAGGCAGCATGGGCTGCGAAAATGACTCAGAAGATGTGGGTCCCACCATTCATTAGCTGGATGACCTTGAGCCAGTCACTTATTCTCTTGGAAACCAGCTTCCCTTTCTCAGGTTGATGAGTCTCTAGTCCCCCCGCTCCTGTGATGAACACATTCCCTATGTTGTCATCCATAATGTGACCGCTACCACCCTAACATCAACAACTAATATTTGCTCCCTGTTTTGGTTTCTAATGCCCAGAAATGTGTTATTTATAATATTTCAGACAAGGAGATGTTCTCCCTTGGCTTAAATATTTATGGGGATTAGGGTCTTGTTACCTCCTCAGGTAGCCGGTCCTGAAGCCTGGCCTGACCACTTACAGGGCAGTTAAAGCTCCTGTAGGAGTCCAGATGGAGATGCTGTTATAGTCATTGCAGTTGAGAAGGAGAATGAAGAATGTTTAGGAAGTGGGAAGTGACGGGTTGAAGGATACAAAGTATGCTTTAGGATGAAGTCTCCAGGAGACCCCCCTGAAATGAGCACCTGTTACCTGCGACGGGTTTCATGATGGCTTGGCTCACTGTTCTCTGACCTTTCTCCTCCCTTACCCCTCCACACCTTTGTTCATGCCATGCAGTCTGCTTAAAAGGACCTCACCTGTACAGTGAAACCCTCAAAGACAGATGAAACCTCTGAGGCCCCATGAATTCAACCAGAGGAGATGTTTTTCCCTCCCTCCAGAATTCTGTGTTGCTCTGTTTGGACCTCATTCACGACACTCCTGTTATGCTGTGTGCCATCATTATTTGTGAACCTACTGAGTCTCCCTGACTAGGTGTGAATTCTTTGTGTCTTATTTACGTCTGTATGTCTGAGTGCATGGACCTGGACCTTCTAATCTTTGTCAAGTAGACGGGGGGCAGTCTACAAAGCCCATTTCTAACGCTTATTATGTATACCTGCATACACATAACACACACACACACACACACACACACTCATACATACCATTTGCACATTCATACACACAAGTCTGGCACTTGAAACACCTGAGATGGCGTGCCCATCAGGGGACCTTTGTAATCCAGAACTTAATCTTAGTTCTCAGCCCTAAGAAATACTGGGAGATGTCTTGGCAAACAATAGAGAATAAGGTACACTGTTACTCATAACCCTGCATGTGATACTTTAATCTTAGATCCATATTAGCTTTCAGGCCTGCTGGTAATGCCACCCACTGTCAAAGGCAGCAGCCAATCCCAAATGATCCTGTGGCCTCAAATCATGATAATTACTGGATTCGCATAACCACCCTTGCTTGCCAGCCACCATTAAGGGTGCCTGCCTCCATGGTTGGGCTGACCAGTGTATAAATAGCCAGACACTTTTTTAAATGGCAACTCTTCCTACTCTGTAGAAATGGTAAGATTAACATAAGCAAAGGAACCTTTGGAATTGTTGGGAGTCTAGAACTGGGGAGTGGTTTTTTTTTTACCTCATCAGCAGAAATGAGCCTCTGAGTTATCTTTTTTGGCTGCACTCTGGGGAACAGAAGCCAGCACCTGACAACCTTATAACCATGAGAGAAAAAAGGGTGGAATGTTTGTGTGAATCTTGGTGGTACACTCAGCCCACACCTGGCAACTAATCTGTGCTTGATAAGTACAGAATTTTTGGTTTAAAAGTGATCAGTCTCCTCTTGTTTAAGTAATTGTTACCTTTTCTCTTGGAAAACCCATAAAGAGGAAAACAATTTGCACATCTTGGAGGGAAAGACTAATTCAGAGACTAAGGCCAGAGAGAGTTACAAGGGGAGACCCCTCTCTGGGCCCAGGACAGACAAGCGCAGCGGAAGGAGTCACGTGTCTGGCTGGTGGAGATCAGGGCTGGACTTTGAGGGCTAACTGCAGAGTCTAGGGGGGCCTGGAGCATGGCAAGAAGCCCCAGGGGAGCACTGGGGAAACTGGGGTGGCCTGAGCACGCTGACCTGACTTGTCATTGTGCCATTATTAGGTTAGACTCAGATTCGCACCGGAGCATCAGCTCCAGGACGGTGGGGCTGTCTAATTCAGCTTATATTTCTATCTCAGAACCGAGCACAGATCTGGGATGTAGCCAGTCCACCATGACTACTCGTGTGCTAAATGAATCTGCCTCCTAATCAAGTCCTTACCTCAACCTTTGTTCAGCCTTCAGCATGTCCCAGTGGCCTCCCCTCCTCAGCCTGAGCCTGGCATCCTCTCTCAGCTGATCCCACGGGGACCCAAGGTGACCTTGTCCAGCCTTGTGTTGGAGTGGGGAGGGGCACAGTGCATGGACTTGCTGACTGCAGGCTGGGAATCAGTGCGGTGCCTCTCCGAGAGTGACTTACAGAGGACAGCAGCCCCTCCTCTTGAAACCTCTTCTTCTGCACCAGGAGATATCTTTTTGGAGCCCTCAAATGCTAGAAGAGGGGAGGGTGTGGTGCAGGACTGCGCTTGCCAAGCCAGCTCCTCGGCTCCTGAAAAGGGAGCCGCAGTGGGCCTCTCCCTTCCCTCTGGCCCTCAGGTGCAAGATCAGAGATCTGACAGTCATCTGTTTATCAGGCAGCTTTATGCCTTTAAAGGGGGAGCTGGGTGGCACGTACGCAGATCTCGGAAAGGCAGGAATCTGCAAGCCGTGTGCAGCTCCAACTGAGCTGTCATCCTCTGGCCCTGTCCTCCCATGAGCTGTGAGCTGGTGGCCACCTCCTCACCCCCATCAAGACTGCTGACTCGAAATGGGAAGGCTCCATCCTGAAGACTCAGCTGGCCAAAGGCGGCTCTTCCATAGTTTTACAAACAGCTTGCCCCTTCCCCCTTAAGTCTTTGTGATCGAGAAAGAGAATTCTGGCCATTTGTGACTTCACGTTGAAATAATAACACTAATAATAGTGATTATGCTAACATTTATTGAGAGCTCATGCTCTATGCCAAGCATGGAGTTAAGGATTGTTAACTCATTCCTTTCAACTCAGGAGGAGCACACTCTTAAGCTTGTTTCCAGATGAGGAAAAGAGGCTCAGATTACCACTCGCGCACAGTCACCCAGCTACTCATTAGTCAAGCCAGGATTGAAACCCCAGGAGTCAGGCCCGGGCCCATACAGTCAAGATACTCTGTTCTGCCCCTTGCATGGACCTTTTTGACCTGGGGACATTGTTCCTCCTCATTTCTAGAGACGTAAGTTTGTGGAGTGTGTTGGTGTCTCTCTGTGTGGCTGGTCCCTCCTGGTAGTCAGGTCTCAGCATAACTGTGACCTCCTTAGATTCACTGGCTCTTATAGTTCCGGAGGCCCCACTCCCTGCAGAGGCTCTGGGGAGGAACATGTCTCACGTCTCTCCTCACTTCTGAGGGCTGGGGCCATCTTGGCTCGTAGACACACCACTCCAATCTCTGCCTTCATCTTCACATGACTGTCACCTCTGTGTGTCTGTGCCTCCTCTGCTGTCTGACTCAAATATCCTTCTGCAATTATCTTATAAAGACACATGTCATTAGATTTAAGGCCCACCTGGTTCATGCAGGGTGATGTTTTCACGTCAAGATCCTTAACTCAGCACGTCGGCAAAGACCCTTTTTCCAAATAAGGTCACATTCACAGGTTCTGGACAGTAGGACATGGACATCTTATTCAACCTACTACATCATCCAATGCAGAATAGATCTCATTGGCCCCTCTATCTCATTACCCTGTTTCTTCCCTGTATAGCATTCTTCACTGTCTAGAGTCCTCTTTTTCTTTATGTGTTTCCAACTACAGTGTTCCCAACCAGGGTGCTTCTGGCATTTGGAGCAGGGCAGATCTTCACCATGCAGAAACAAGTCTTTCATTGCAGCACACTTGGCATTTCCCAGTCCCAACCCGAATGCCAGAGTGAGGATGAGGTGGGGAGGGAGAGTTTTTATGACAACCAACCCTCCCCCCACTGCCCTGCCCCATATCTCCCACAAACATGAGACGTCCCACCTGGCAGGCAGTACCAGCCCAAGGTCAGAACCACCAATCCATGTGTTTATCATCTGTCTGGTTTCACAGGAACGAGAGCCCCTGTGGCAGGGACCTTTTCTGTCTTGCTCACTGTTGTATCCCCTGAGTCAAACAATGCCTGGCCAGAGCACACACTCCATACATATTCTCTGAATGCACATGGAAGATGGGGCTCTTTCTGGTGCTTCAGGGAAGTCAGGCGACAGGTCTCAATCACAATGACAACTAACCAGGGAAGTCCCCAGCCTCATCCCGGCTTTCCTCACTCCCCAGTCCCCTGTCCCATCCCTCCTCTCCTTGGCAGGGCTATGTGGGGACTCAGAGCCTTTCCTTCCCACTTGTTCTGGTTTCTGCCATGTAGTTCCTTCCATATCCAACTGAAGTCCTGCTCCTGCAGTCACCTTGGGTCTGTGGTCACCCTCACAGGCCTCCTCCCAGGTCACTGCCACAGAATTAGGGGGTGAGCTTCAGGCCAGTGTTTCACAATGTTGCCATCTGTCTGAGATGCTGCTTCTCTACCCCTGCTGGCCACCGAAGCAGGTAAGTCATTCTATCTCTGTGATCCTCAGAAACCTCATCTATAAATCAGGAATAACGCTTGGTGGATGTCTCAGCAACTAGGGCCCTTGGCAGGTAGTAATTATACCATCAAAGCTTATTTTCTTTCCCTTCTCTTTTATAAGAAAAAGATAGACTGGCTTTCGTCTCTATCTGGACCACAAAAACATCCCCGGTTTGTTTTGGAGGGAGTGGTAGCGGGGTGGGATGGAGGGATGTAGGCGAGGCCTGTAGGTGCAGATACCTGTATGGGATGAGGTTAGATTGGTGCAGAAGGGTGAAAGACACTATCACCCAGTGGCTGGACTGAAGGGCTTTAGAGTCAGGAATCCCAAATGTGACCTTGGGCAAGGATTCTGTAAGACAGAGAAAATAAATAACTTGCCCAAGGTCATACAGCTGGACATGACAGAGCTGGGAATTGGACTTGGTCATAGCAGAAGTTTATGCTTTTCCTATCACGCCATTCTTCCCCCCTACCCCCCGACAGAGTCTCTCAGGAACAATCGCTGTTACAGGCCCCAGGGCTGAAAAGCAACCAAGAATGGTTTTGCTCTGCCCAGTGTATGACTATTTGGAGGAATGCTCTGGGTTTCTTGATATGTAAGGAAGCAGAGGCACAGATGATAAAAATCAATATGCACTCCCCAGGCTGCATATGAATTTGGCTATGATAGTCAGCTTTGTACACACACACACACACACACACACACACACACACACACACACACAGCCCACCATGACCACCACCATACAGACACCAGACCAGCTTGGGAAGTCAGCATGGGCCTGGGCAACCACAGAAGAATCAGCACAGCTGAGGCAGAAGTTCTGTGCAGGTAATCGAGAGGTGATTGTGCAGGGATCATCGCCTCCATTTAGGTGTCAATTGTGTAATTTCCAGCTGTTCCTCAGCTCAACAGCTGGAGTTCAATATGCTCAGGGCTTATCTGGAGGCCCCCAGCCAGGGAACTCAATATTAAGCTGGCTTCCAGGATCTAGGAAAAGTAGCTACTATTGCAGCAAACCACAGAGGAGAGGCCCCTTTTTTCCATCCACTTAAGCAATGGTGGCTCTTTGGGAGCAATATTGGTGCTGCTTATAAATGGCTGGCCTAAAGCAGAAGGGAGCTAGGGAGATGACGATATCCTGACCCAAAGATACAAAGCACACTAATCCCTTTAAAGGGATTATTTCATTTTGTCCACTCCTAAGGTGTGGTAGCATTATAATTTTTTCCATTTTGCACAAAGAAGATATGTGGCTTGTCCTATGTCAAGCAAGGCATCATTTCCAGAGCTGGTTGCTGAAGCCAGATCTGTCTGACTCCAGACCCTGAGCTAGGTATCTCCTTGTAACCAGAACCAGTCTCCAGGCAGGGCTCCACTGTTGTTTGGAAATGTTGCTGCCAGTGTGATCAGATTCTGCCACTTAGACATCAGAGATACCAGGGGCTCATGGGAGCACTTAGCTAGGCCTCGAGCGAAAGCCAAATGTGGGCAGAAGGGAAACGCCACTTAGAACACCAAGGATGCCGATGACTCGGCATCATCAGAAGAGTCATTTGGAGGTGGAAGACAGTGGCTTTTATTCTTCATCTCACATTTGGTTCTTATTTCCATGCTTTGTCTCCTTCTGTAAAACCACAATGCACCCTCTCCTTACTCTCTTCTTCCCACCACCTAATTATGTTGTCTGGCGACAGTGAATACCCGAGCCACACCATGTGACCCTGAGCCCAGGCCAGGTCTTACTAATTAATTACAACCTTCTTTCCCAGAAAGCCCAGGAACTGCCCTAGATTTCTTCTTAAACAGAACTCTAGGAATTTGTTTCTAATAGTTGTTGGCCCATGAGTTGAAACCTCCTTGAATGCCTGGCTTATTCATTCACTTGTTCATTTATATTTATATATATTTGTGAAGAACCTACTATGTGATGGGTACTGGGGACTCAGAAGTGAACAGAAATGTATAGTCTTGGAACATATATTCAAGTGATGTAGACCAATCCCCTCAGGTTACAGATGGTGAAAAACACACCTAGAGAGCAAAGGGACTGGACCTTGGATTCCTGATGAGGTTCATGTGGCAGGGCTTGGAATGATGAGCAATACTGTGAGTGATGGAAGAGATGAGACTGGCCCTCCAGCATGTCATTCCTGACCACAAGGCCTTCTGGGTTCATGGCTCTGGGAAGGTGAATCTGTCTGGTGACCAGAACCAGGAATAAGGGCATCTGGGCTGGGGAATCTGGGTTCCATTGAGGGCTCTGCCACCATGTGGTAAGCCCTTGGAGCTCTCTGGGCCTTGCCTCACTTTAGTTCATTGAACTGTCACTGAGCTTCTGCCACGGGCCTACCACTGGGCTAGGCATCTGGGACACAAAGACAAAAGGATGCGCACAGGGAGAAGAGGTGTTAGATTAGGAAACAGATACTTTTCAGTCTCATGTTTCTCTTCTGTAAAAGAGGATTGGACTAGCTATCCCTAAGGCCACTTTCATCTCTGATATTCTATACCATGTAGGGCAGCCATCTCAGGAACAGGACTCCTGACTCTGGCCAGGGAACCAGGTCATTCTGTATCTTGGCTTTTCATTGATTCTGCTGGCTGGGAAGGCCTGGTGGTCAGGATTGCTTGCGTGAGGGTGAATTCCATTCCCACGCCCCACCTCCCATAACATTGTCCAGCATCTCAAACACTGAGACACTTAATCCATTTTGGCTCAGTTTTTGAATCATTATCTCCTACTGGCCCACCCCGTGGCACATGCCTTCTGACTTCTTATTAAATGAGAGAAAACAGAGACAGTGTATGTACCTTCCTTGTCCCTTCCCTGACTACAGGTCCTCTGTAGGTTAGCTGTTGAGTGTACCATTCCTGTCAAAGTCACTAAAGAGCAACTCGAGAAGGAGTAATTTTCAGTGGTGGAATTGGGTGGCAGATATAGAGCCAGACTTTAAGCATTCCTTCAGTGAAATAAACAAAAAGCTACTCCCTGTGCCTATGACCAAGTTAGAAGGAAGAAAATTAAGGAAAACACTGTGTATACATGTATGTATTTAGAAGGTCTGTTTAAAGTACAATGAAGAAGATAAGAGCCATAAATGCATGAGTATATAAATAAGGGAGTTCAGAGAAGAATAGAAAAGAAGTAAGAACAGAGAATGGAGAGCCTATATTGAACTATATTTTGCCAGATGGTGGAAAAAGGATTTTGAAAGTTTTCTGCTGACAAAGTTCAACAGGTTGTATTTGCAAGGTTCTCTTGCAAAGCTACATTATACCTCCTAAGCGTCATGTCTGCAACTTGCCTGCTAAGGTAGTAGGGGATCCCAAAATATGAAGAGGCCCATCTAGACCCATGGGCTAGTCCATGATTTTGTTCTAAAATATATCCCTATATTAAAATGATAACACATATAAAAATATGTATGTGTATATATGTGTATGTGTGTATATATATATATATAATGTATATATACAATGTAACTATCATCATGATGGTATTAATATAGAATCTGTATCTTTATCAGTCCTGTCTCACGAAATAGCCCAGCACAGTTTCTGGCATTTAGTTGGGGCTCACTACTCACTGAATGTTTCTTAAATAAATGGAGTTGGAAACAATGTTTCTTTTTCTATAGTGCAATGATTCCTCAGGGTCCTCAGGGGACAGCCTACTTGAAGGCTGTACAAATGATGCATTCATGCCCTTCTGTCCCTGCTCCAGATGATGTTTTTATTTCACTCTGACTCCCTTTCCTAAAGTTGCTTTAATGCACACAGAATTCCAAGGTCCACGGCAATTTTTTTGTGATCTAATAAGGACAATAGTTGACCATCACAAAAAATCAAAAATGATTTTAACTTGGGGCTTCTGGGGAGTAAAAATTATTTTCTGTATAACAGGATTTATTGTGGAATAATATGTCTGTAACATCCTTGGAGGCTACCCACCAGGTAGGAACTACGCTGGACATTTTTCCTATATGAAAAGTGTTACTTTTATTGTTAAAAGTATTATTGAGCTAAGCCCTGTGCTCAATACTTGACATGTATTATCTCACTTAATCGTCACATCACTATGAAATAATTGTCATTATTTACCTTATGCAAATATTGAATTCGAGGCTCCAAGGGGGTTGAGTAACTCACCCGAAGTTACCCAGACAGTGAGTGGAAGAGCCGTAATTCACATCCACAGAGAGCTGTCTCCAAGGCCCGTGCACTTACTCATATGGGGCACTTGATCAGGGAAGTAGTGGAAATCATGGAGGGATACAAGTCACAGACTCTGGTGGGGAAATCAGGTAGTGGTCACCTCCCAGGATGGCAATGCAGAGTGGAGGAGATCATGTGAGCCAGGCGTCCAGACTGATGCTGGCAAACGGTAAAAACTCAACAATGGCCTCCTTCCCTCTCCCTGTGAACAGCAAATGTGACTAATATAATGTGTGAAATGTCTAGATTTTCTTTCTGTTTGAGTGACATGCAGATATTCTTAAACCAGTTTTGATGGGGATTCATCTTCAGTGGCCATAGAAATACTTGTAGAAATACTCCCATTAGACTTATGCCTCTGTTAATCTCGCATGTTGATCCTCACGGCAGAGGTTACTGCGATAGACCAACAATAATAAAGCTGATAATAGTCAAGTGGCAAAACCCCCAAACTTTGTAATACTGTAAGCTTTCTGTCTGAAAGATGTCATTTCTTTCAACGGCTTCAAGTTTCTTCAAGGCAGAAAACCACTGAAGCTGCAGTGTAGCTGAACATCTGTCTTATCATGTGGGCAGATATTGGGATTAAATTAACTAGAAATGAATAGAATGATGTATGACAGGGTGCAGATGTCCCAGGCACAGTGTGATAATTTCATTGCAAAACTATGTAATGAATTCCATACATTATGGAAGTACAAATGTACCACTTTAGGTAATTGTGATGAAAAGGTATAATGCGCGGTGCATAAACAGAGTGTGAGCCCAGGGGCATTTCTCCTCTGCTATTTCTCTTTAGTCATTTCAGAATGACTTTATTTGGTTTAATGTAAGCCTATTATTATTATTAGAGTCTTAGTTTTTTGGTTGGCCTCTTCAGCATTTCTTGCCTGGTTGGTATAAGGAATATTTGGAATAGAGGAATAGAATTTGGGCAGGTCAGAGCTTTGGCCTCTTGGAGAGTGATGGCTGGAGACAGCATTTAAAGAAATATTTTGCTGTGAGAATTTCAAAGCAGAAGCTGACTCTCTTCTCTCCCCTCCCTCCCACTCTCTCTCTCTCTCTCTTCCCTCTCTCTCTCCTTTCTTCCTGATGGCTGGTGAGATTGTTTCAGCATCTCCTGCTACTCTGTGCATGGGAATTCAGGATGGTATAATGGGAAAAGATGTGAGTTTAAAGCCAGAAGACCGATTTTCCTCTCCTGACTCTGCTCTTGAGTGCTGTGTGACCTTGGGCAAGTCACTCTACCTCTCTGAGCTGCTATCATCTCATTTGTAAAATGCAGCTAATATACTATATCATGGTATTGCCAGGTATGAATGGGGGAGTTTGAACATAAGCTCTGAGAGGTAAGAGAGGCATCTGTCTTGCTTATTGCTTTATCCACCCTCACCCCCCACCCCCAGCTTAGCAATGTGATCACACAACACAGGCCACTCATAATTTTTTAAAAATAAATATGTCGGTGATTAATGTGAAGGTATCTAGCACAATGCCTGGCACATAGGAGACATTTAATTAATATTTCTTGAATTTCAGCTGGTTTGAAGAAGTTCACTGAACAGCTTATTACACAAAGTTGAAGGCCAAGCACTCATTGCAGCTGAGGCCAGAGAGGGCCCAGGATCTCCCAGCGTCGCACAGGGCAGTAGAGGCAGGGCCAGAACCCCCTTCCCGATCAGCAGCCTTGTGTTTGCTGGCTGCACCAGTGGAAACACGGTCTGGGACAGCGGGAGCCATGGCCAGGGCTGGCGAGAAGCAGAAGTCTCTCCACTCCTGAGAGAAGCAAACTTCTCTAGCATGTTTTCGATCAAGGAACAAGAGAAAGGTTTCATTTTGCAGCAAATGGCTGGCCCGCATGCCTGTTTCCCAAGTGAGGGTGAGATCCCCATGGTCACAGCTGGGGCCAGTCCCAGCCCTGTTTTTCTCTCCATCCCGCTGCTCTGTTCACACAGCCCCTCTCTTCCCCTTTAAGCCTCCTCTCCACCAATTATTTGCCTGGGGTGACATCAGTGGAAAATGTGAGGAGATGGCAGCAGAGCCGAAATCCTAGCCTTCCCTGGGAGGCCAGAAAAGCCTGTTTTTAATGCTCTGATTGGTCCCTGATTTCCCCAGCTCGTTTGTGCCATGTAATGCTTTCAGCACAGTGAAGCAGGATGCCCGGGGTGACTCGAGGCCACCAGGGGCCTGGGTCTGCCTGCCCACTGGACAGATGCTTTGCTGTCTGGTCTCCTTTCTTAGCTGGGAACACCCTGAAACCAGCCCAAGGAGGGCTCCCACGGTGGAAAATCCAAGTGGTAGAGCTTCCTTCATCCCCCAAGTGAACGTTGCTGCATTAAAAGCTGTGGGTTTGGGGTTTGTCACCATATATCTTCCCTCCCATGCTAGATTCCTCCCACCCCTCTCCTCTCCCCACAAGCTTCAGGGCTGTCTGCAGGGTCTGGATTTTCTGCCAAATTTGGATGCCTTGAAAGGAACATTGTTTGAAACAGAGACTTGAGGAAGGTGCTAATCTTCCGCTGCTTATCAAATTTGAGCATAAAATGTTGACATCCCACTTTCCCATGTGCTAGCTCAGCTCTTTTGTGTTCAATGGCGAGAGGGACCAGCTGTGTATCTAGCTGGGGATAAAAACCCTACTCTGACTCCCAGCCCTTCTCACCTGATCCTGCCAGACCCAGAGGCAAGCGGAGGCGGTGGGTGGTTTGCAAGTCTCTTCATCCCCAAGAGCGCAGCCCCATCACACTCCAGGAGAGGTAGCCCATTGATCACTTCAGCCACTGCTACTGCTTAAACTCTCAAGGAAAAAGAAAATGCTGCTGGGAAGTTACTGCTCTAAACGTGGAGAGAGCTCTTCATTTTCTTACTATGAAAGACATATTTGGGATCATCTGGTTTTCCAAGCAGATGCCCAGTTTATCTCACTTTAAATCAACTCTTTCTGACTGGACCCTTTCCTGGATGAATTAATTGAGCGTGGCTAAAACCAAAATGCTCTGGCGATTAAGGAGCTAGGCAAAGGGGCGCTGTGTCAAGGATGTCAGCTTGCGAGGAGGGTGGCAAGTTGTTTACTTCTATTCTCATAACAGAAGGAACAGGCAGGCTCAGCCCACTGGAAATAATTTTGAATAATCTCACTCTATTACTCGAAGCGAAATTGAGTCTGCTCTAGCTACCCCAGTGATCCGACATTTCAGCGAAACGGGGAAACTAATATCCAATTCATGCAGCATAAAATAAGTGACATAAGGAAAAGCAGGATGAAATCTGGAAGTTTTTAGTTTTCAATTTGTGCGGCTTGTCTTCTATTACTGGATCAACTCACTAATGCTCACGCAGAGGAGGGGGTTTCATTAAGCTGCTGGTCATTAATTGTGGTGGGCGTGCGTGTGTGTGTGTGTGTGTGTGTGTGTGTGTATGTGTGTCGGGCAGCTATTGATGCCTGACACGAATATCGGATATACATTGCCCTGCATAAATCAAATCTAGAAAGAGAATTTGTCTAAGCAATGGAAGTGGAGCCCTGACTAACCAATTGGAGCTCTCCTGGCTGAGGGGGCAGATGGCCTGGAATTTAGATTTGACCCTTTAGAAGATGCTCTCAGTGCGAGGGGTTCGGCTCATTAGCTTCACTCACCCACCAGCCCTGACAAGGTCTGCGTTCCCACGTACACGCTTTCTGCTAAGAGAACTGTCATCCTCTGAGTCCCGAGGAAAATCTTAACATCTCTCTTAACTCCTTCCTCCATCACAGCTCTCACACCTTACCCAGAGCTAAGTAATGGGTTCTGGCTTCAAATTATCTGTTACTTCCATTCTCTCCTCTCCCTGCCTGGTTAAGATCCTGGGCTCATTTTTCTAGTAATCCTAATTGCTCTTTATCCTGCCCCTATCTCCCTGCCTTCAACTATCCTCCTTCTGATTGCTAAGTCATCCTAAGCACAGCTCTAATATATCACTCCCTCCTCAAAAGCATTCAATGGCTCCCTATCGCCTAGTAACTCCATCAGGCTTATCATTCAAACTCTCCTCAGTTTGGCTCCCATCTTCCTTCCTGACTGAATCTCAGTCATTCCTCTTCACTCATCCTGAGCTGCAGCCAAGTGAAAAGAATTCTGATTCTCTTGCACATGCTGCGTTTTTCTGCCTGTGTGTTTGCTCGCACAACCCCCCGCATGCAATGCCCGCCCTGCCATCTCTGCATGTCCAGATCCTACCCATCCTTCGAGATCTAGGCCACATGCTGCTTCCTCCAGAATGACTTCCTTGATCCTCTGGTTGGAAAGCATATCCTCCTCCTTAGGCTTTTCATTGTCCTGCCTCCTTCCTGTGGCCCATTCTAGCCCAGAGCAGTACCTCGGGTCATAATTAAGTGCATGGGCAATGTCAAATGTCTCGATGAGCATCCTAGCTGTGGAGTCTTGTGCATGCCACTTAAATTTTCTGCGCCTCAGTTTCTCTTCTGCAAAACTGGGCTAATAAGGGTATTTGCCTCTCAGAGAATTCTAAGGAATTAAGGGGGGAAATAAATGCAATATTCTTGGCATGGTGCTGTTTACATGGCAAGAGTTCAACAAATATTCTTTTTTCCTAGTCACCTTTCTCCTCTGCAATAGTGCAAGCCTTATAAGGATTGCTTAAATGCATCGTTTCAACTCAGCATTTACTGAACACCTACTAGAGTCACATTTTTTAAGATGTGGTGTCTGCCTTCAAGGAGCTCATGATCAAGGGCAGAAGAGAAAAGGGCAACACACTGGCTTGAGGGCTCCGATAGAATTGAGCACAGGTGAGGCCGTGTGGTGAGGTGGCTAAGCTCTCAGTGCTAGAGCCAGGCTTGCTGGGCTCGAATCCCAGCTTGGTCACTTCCTAGCTGTGTGACCTCAAGCTCTGTAATCTGTGTTAACCTCTCTGTGTTTTGGTTTTCTTAACTGTAAAATGGGGATAATAAATGGTACCTACCTCAGAGAGTAGTTGTATGGATTCCATGGCGTAAGAACCGAGTCATACCTTGAATGGGGCCTGGCACGTTGTAAGAGCTCAGTAAAGGCTAGTTATTATCTCGGAGCTCTTTGAGATCTAACTGATGCTTTGGCTTTGGGCAACTTCTTTCTCTGTCAGAGTGGTGAGCTTTCATGAGAATGAAGACATCATGGTTCAGAGAAGCCACTATTGTTGGGGGTGGGCGGTGGCATAAGGTTTTTGCTGGTGTACTTTGAAGCAGGTTTGGCCACCACCTCCCTACACACGCCCCCTCCCCCTTTTAGAGCACACACACACACTCCAGCCTGTGTCTTGGACATAGAGACCCCCTTCCTTTTGCTGATTGTGGTTAGCACATGTCATTGGCCAGTCTTTCAGTTCATCTCTTGAAGTATCCTAGTGCCAAGGAGTCTGTTTCTGCCCTCCTGTGCTTCTGTCCAAAAAGTTTCCATTCAAAGAATCCTGACCCCACCCTCCATTACGCATGGACATTGAGATCTTATAAGACAGGGAAGGGGTGGAACTTTATCAGGCAGTTTTAGCTGGCCTTAACTCTGGTACCCGCTTTTGTGGCTTTGGTAATTGGTCCTTGTGAAAAACAGAAACTCCTCCACAGTCTACAGCTTCATTTTCCCAAATCCTCGTCTCCTCATGCCCAAGGAGCTGTTATCTGACTTCCCCAGCCGGTTCCCTCATAGCTCCAGCACAGACCCACGTGACTCGCTGGTGCTCCTTGGTGGGCATTTGGGTTCTGCAGCTCCTGCCCTGGATGCTGAGTCCCTGTTTGGGCCTCTCTTGCTCTCACGAAGTGGGATCAGCCCATCATTGCCACTGCAGTTAGATTGTGCTGCCCAGATACTTCCCCAGCTGAGATGGAAAGGACTTCCACCCATTGGTGTCTCTGTTCATTTTTTAGGCTTCTGAGTGGAGGACTTTGCCCTTCTCATCCATACTTTTTTGTCTCAAGGATCTTGGGCCTGAGTGATTGATTAGAAGACCCTTGAGGGATACTATTCAAAGCAATCTACAGATTTAATGCAATCCCTATCAAATTACCCACGACATTTTCCACAGAACTAGAACAAATAATCCTAAAATTTATATGGAACCATAGAAGACCCAGAATTGCCAAAGCAATCCTGAGGAAAAAGAACAAAGCAGGAGGCATAACCCTCCCAGACTTTGGATAATATGACAAAGCTACAGTAATCAAAACAGCCTGGTATTGGGACTTCCCTGGCGGTCCAGTGGTGAAGACTTTGCCTTCCAACAACAGCCTGGTATTGGCACAAAAATAGACATATGAATCAATGGAACAGAATAGACAGCCCAGAAATAAACCCACCTACCTACGATCAATTAATCTTCAACAAAGAAGGCAAGAATATACAATGGGGAAAAGACAGTCTCTTCAGCAAGTGGTGTTGGGAAAGTTGGACAGCTGCATGTAAATCAATGAAGTTAAAACACTCCCTCACACCATATACAAAAATGAACTCAAAATGGCTTAAAGATTTAAATGTAAGACATGACACCGTAAAACTCCTAGAAGAGAAGATAGGCAAAACATTCTCTTACATAAATCGTACCAGTGTTTTCTTGGGTCAGTCTACCAAAGCAATAGAAATAAAAGCAAAAATAAACAAATGGGACCTAATCAAATTTATAAGCTTTTGTGCAGCAAAAGAAACCTTAAACAAAACGAAAAGTCAACCTATGGACTGGGAGGAAATGTTTGCAAATGATGCGACCAACAAGGGCTTAACTTCTAAAATATACAAACAGCTCATACAACTCAATAACAAAAAACCAAACAACCCAATCAAAAAAAATGGCAGAAGACCTAAATAGACATTTCTCCAAAGAATACATACAGATGGCCAATAGGCACATGAAAAGATGCTCAACATTACTAATTATTAGAGAACTGCACATTAAAACTACAATGAGATACCACCTCACACTGGTCAGAATGGCCATCATTAAAAAGTCTAAAAATAACAAATGCTGGAGAGGGTGTGGAGAAAACGGAACCTTCCTACACTGCTGGTGGGACTGTAAATTGGTGCAGCCACTATGGAGAACAATATGGACGTTCCTCGAAAAACTAAAAATAGAGTTGCCATATGATCCAGCAACCCCACTCCTGGGCATCTATCTGGACAAAACTATCATTCGAAAAGATACGTGCACCCTTATGTTCACAGCAGCACTAGTTACAATAGGCAAGACATGGAAACAACCTAAATGTCCATTGATAGATGAAGGGATAAAGAAGATATATATACGATGGAATATTACTCAGCCACAAAAAATAATGAAATAATGCCATTTGCAGTGACATGGATGGACCTAGAGATTATCATACAAAGCGAAGTCAGGATGAGAAAGATATCACTTACATGTGGAATCTAAAATATGACATGAATGAATTTATCTATAAAACAGAAACAGACTCACAGACGTAGAGAATGGACTTGTGGTAGCCAGGGGGTGGGGGAAGGATGGATTGGGAGTTTGGGACTAGTAGATGCAAACTATTATATATAGAATGGATAAACAACAAGGTCCTATTGTATAGCATAGGGAACTCTATACAATATCCTGTAATAAACCGTAATGGAAAAGGAAAAAAAAGCTCATTTATTAATGCTGTGAAAGAATTAGATCATCAGAGCTTATTCCTAAATTTTTGGATCAAAGCTGAATATTAATAAGTAAATAGACAATTCAAAATAAAAACAAAAACAACAAAAAGAAGACCCTTGAGGGAATACCCACCAGTGTCCCAGTTCAAAGTCCACAGGCCCCTGGATTCTCTCTACATCATGGAGCAATGCCTGTCTACCTGGATAGCCCTGGAAAGGCCAGGTGGATTTGGACTTCCTCTCACTGCCTAGGATCCCTGCCATAACTGTTAGAAGCCCCCCAGTTCAGGGCAACCCCACCTAGCCTGTCAACAGAGCAAACACCTATCTAACCGAGCAGGACTGCCCTCCCCTATGATTCAGTGTGTTGTCTGAGCGCCTAGGAGAGAAACAGGCAACCCAGGTTCAAACCCCACCTCTGACCTCTCCCAAGAATGGGACTTTGGCCAAATCACTGAATCTTTCCAAGTCCCATTTTTGCTAAATACAAAATAGAAATAATAATCTGTCTTATAAGAATTATAAATAATAATTCCCTGTCTTGTAAGATTCCTTGCAGGATTGTTGGGGGAGTTAGAGATGATGCATGTCAAATGAGTGGCCTGGTATCTAGCTGGTCGTGTCAGTGCTAATAGCATCTGCCATTTACTTTGTTGCTTACTGAGTGCCAGACACTGTAAAACGTCATTCACATGTTTGAGTAGGGGTGGTTTTCATAGGCCACACATTCTGCGAGTCAAATAAATATAACTCTGTATTTTTCTATAATCTTCATTTTTATTATTTTTATTTATTAATTACTTGTTTATAAAACTTTATTTCAAGCCCCCATTATGTGTGATGGCAGACACCCAATCCTAGTCCTGGCAGGGGAATCAGTCACCTCAGTGTTTTCTAAGTTGCATTGGGCTTAAGCTCAGTAAATTCAGAATGTTTCCCTTTCTCTCCTTCCCCTTGGTGTGGTGTTTGCCTTCTGGTGCTGAGTAGTATCCTGGCATGAGTGTGGGTTGGGGAAAGGCTGAGGCTTCTGGCCGCAGGTCATTCTTTTTCCAATGATGGCAGCTGCCAAGATGTATCTCCTAGTCTTTGGTCACTGGCATCCTTGTCCCAGGCATGTAGGCACTGCTATGTCCCACCTTGTCCCTGGCCACGTGGTCTCTGTTGTTTTCTGCTGCAGCTTCTTTCTCTCCTAACACAATGCTATGGGGTACAGGAAATCCTGGCTGTTTTCCAGTGACATGCTGGGGCCACTGGAGACTCCTGGGTGCCCACAGCTTCTGCATGAGTATGCTGACCACTCTTCCCTTTTTGCAACTGACACTCGGGGGCAGGGAGGATGGTGCAGCACGGAAGAGCCACCTATGAGAGCCCTATTGCTTCCTCTCACGTGCTCTCTCCCCTCCTCCCCACCTTGGAAGATTTTATGGGGATGGGCGGTGAGGCAGGAAAAACTGGTTCTAGTGAATCACAGATTTTCCTGAATATTTTCTGTCTTACTCCTGGACTGAGAGTTTTGAACTTAAAACCCAGAATGTGATACCTGTTCTATGGCCCTACCAAGACAGTTTTCCTAAAGTGGTAGGCGTTTCTGTCTGACTCAGTCTGGGGTGGGGTTTGAGATGGAAGCAAGGAATGCAAGGTGGCTGAGTTAGGGGACACTCACTCTCCTACACACAAAAGTCTTATTTAATTTTTCACACAATCCTCTCCTCTAGCTAATATTATTAACCCCATTTTACAGTTGATGGGCTAAGGTTCAAAGCCAAGTCATTCAGCTACCAGATACTTACAGAATGTCCACTATGTGCCAGGCACTCTTCTGGCTTTTGGGGAATACAGCAATAAACTCTACAGACAAAATCCCTGCTCTCATGGGGCTTACCTCCAAGCGGGGTGGGGGAGGAGGGAAGAAAGAAGAAGGAAAAAGATCAACAGGTCAACCATGTAGGTTATCCCATGATGATGAGTTCTAGGAAGAAACATAAATCCTGGAAGGGGGCTTGGGAATGTCAGGGAGGATGTGGCTTTGAACAGCATGTGTTACTGAGATAATAAGGCAGGTGACGAACACCATATTGAAGAGAAGTGAATCCCAGAGAAAGGGAACAGCGGGAAACAAAGGCCTTGAGGAAGGAATCTGCTTGGCTGAATAGCTAAGGAAAGGAAGGGTTAGGGTTTAAACCCAGTTAGTCTGACCACAGAGTCTATATGCCTCACTACCATCTAATGGAGCTCAAAGTACGATAGTCATTATTGCTCTTATATCATTGCATATATATTATATGTCACTGCTGTTCATATCAAGCCCCTCTTCCACTTAGGAGTCTTAGTGGGTAGTTGAAAATGCCAGATACTCTTTCTCCTAGCTTTCTCTGTAACTCTGGAATTGTTACATGCCCCAGGTGTAGAAGTACTACCTGGTCTTCAAATCATTTCTAGTGATGCAAGAGGCAGGGACCAGGAGGAAGTGTTTCTTGTAGCCTGGTGGTGGAAGAGTGGAGCATCGCTCGTGGCTGTGTGGGAGTGGTGGTGGACATTGGACAGGGCTGGCTGTGTCATCGGTGTAAGCTGAAAGGTCAGGGCAAGGTGAGGCAGGACTTGTGTCTGTGCTGTGACCTTGGGTGTTGTTCCTGGCTGTGTAGCCCTGAGCCAGGTTCCTGAGACTTCACGGCCATTCGCTGAATTCGCTATTATCCATCTGTTTTCTCCTTCAAAATAAGGTAGGTTTTATTTTTAGTTTAATAAAAAAAAAAAAGACTAGATGACAGAAACATTTTCTTTTTCATCTTGCAGACTATCCCCCCAAATTTGGAGTCTGCAATTTTTATAAGGTTTGTACGATGATAAATAAGAAATAGAGATGTTATTAAAATTGAAGTGAATTTCCTTTTGGGACATGGAAAATAATGAAAAAGCTATTTCATCTGTTTTCTTTCCTACTTCAGAATATAAAGTGGAAGATGAGGCCACTTGCTGTTTTGACATCGTCAGGCATGTCTCAAATGGTGTTCTCACATTACTCCAACAAGCACTCCCAGCAACCGAAAGAAAGGGTTCCTGTCCTTCTCCCCTACTTTGTCTCCCCAGAGCAGTCAAAAGACCAACTTGTCCTTGGAACATTTCACTTCATCTGCAAAGCAACCTTTTTCTCCCCACTAAAAATATATTTACGAAAAGGAACTGATTTAAGTAGGCAAAACATTAACACACCTTCCTGGGCTACATTGTCCCCAGAAGATTATAATACTTTAGGTAAAGTCCTAACCCAAATCACAGGCCTTTATCTGAGCTATATTTCCCCTTTAAATTTTTCTTTTGTTTCATATTTTTAAATTAAGTTAATTATGGACAAAATTTGGAGAATTCAACAACTTTATAAGGTCAGTTACATCAAAGAGAAGCATCC
This sequence comes from Balaenoptera borealis, assembly GCF_965194805.1. Classification (NCBI taxonomy): domain Eukaryota; kingdom Metazoa; phylum Chordata; class Mammalia; order Artiodactyla; family Balaenopteridae; genus Balaenoptera; species Balaenoptera borealis. The sequence continues at coordinate 41,058,825 of NC_138868.1, forward strand.
TGTCCCCATGTGGGCACCCCCACCTTCCCCGAGGCAACCACTTTACCCTAAAATCTGACAGTTTTGTTATTTACCCCATACCTCTCAGCAACATGCTCATATTGCTACTTTTTGAGTGTTCGGCTTAAGCATTTTCTAAGGACTTCCCACAACGGAAAAGGAGAAGTTAACAATCTTTGCTCCCCCTAACCCACCTCACACTCTTCCCATACGACACATCCTTCTAACTACAATACAGTAATATTAAAATTTTGAGAGATAAATATTCAGGGCTTATATTCTTATCTCCATGTAATGATCTTTACAGGTGATTCATTTAGCAAACTGATTATTTTTCCTTTCCCTCCGGTTTGGTTTTTCCTAGAGTTAATATTTGTCATATTTTTCATTTGCTCAGGATTGTATGTACAAATCAGTAATGAAATTCCAAACTCTTTGCCAAATGTCTAATTCTCCCCTCGAGATTTCCATTTACATCAAGTTTTCCAGCATTTTTTCTCCATGAACCTCCTGATCCTCTTCAATCACCTTTGCTTTGTGCATAACGATTTTTCTGGGACTTGCCTTTTCATCATCTTAGGGGCTGCCTTCACCTCCATCCTAGGCTGCGCCTCGCCTTTACTGTACCCCATGATATCCTCTTATCCCCTCATTTTGTTGGAGTGCATCCTCTAGTGGCTTCCTGAGAAAGTTGAATGGAAGGTAATTTTTTTGTGACTGTGCTGTTCTAAGAATGTTTTATTTTACCCTTGTACTTTATTTATTTTATCTATTTATAGTTTGTCTGGGAATAGAATTTGAGGCTGGAAATTATTTTCCCTTGGAATTTTGAAGGCATTGCATCATTGTCTTCCAACTTCCAGTTTGATATGGGCCTGTAGCCATTCTAATTCCCAAGCCTGGGTGACGTTTTTTATTCCCTCTGGAAACTTAGGGAATTTTTTTAATGGTCCCTATTATTTGGAAATTTCACAATAATATGCCTTGTTGTAGGTCTGTTCTAAAAAATTCCATTGTTCTGGTGTACCTTTTAATCAAGAAACTCATGTTCTTTAGTACTGGGAAACTTTTTTGAATTACATTTTTGTTGACTGCATTCATCTTATTTCCTCAAATTTCCTAGAAATTCTATTTGGTTATTAGATCTCTTAGACTTATGTTTTAATTTATTTTATATTTTACTTTCTAATTTTTCCTCTCATCATCTTTGTCTGCTTTCTTGGAGATGTTACATTTAAAATTTTCTGTTGTGTTTTTCATTTCTGTTATCCTATTTTTAATTTCCAAGATCTCCCTTTTGTTCCTTGAATATTCTCAATTTCCATTTTTCTCTGCATGGTCGCAATATTAATTTTCAAAAGCTATGAATGATGGGTATTTTTCAAAGTTTGCTTCTCCCCAGTCTCTGTGTCCTGTATGTTCACCATTATTTCCTTTTAATATCTATGATGTCAGAAGCTTTCACCAGTTGTCTGGATGGATTTCTGATAGCCCTCAGTTGTCTGATCATATTTCAGAATGGGGGACATCAAAGCTGAATAGAGGAGGTAAGCACATATGAGACTTGTCAACTGTGAGTTTTAAAGTAGGGCAATCTGGGTGGGCTTTAACTTGTAGAACCCTCCACGTCAGCATCTTAAGATCTCTCCCTTTGTGTTTGTCAGATTTCCCAGAGAAGATCGGTCTCTTTCCTGGGATTGTATGCATTCTGTCTGCCAGTATTCTGGAGTTAAGGAGGATATAATTCTCAGGCTCAACATTCAGTAATAAACTTTTCCTAAATCTCCCTATTTTTAGTATGTGCATCTATCTCAATTGTGTTTAATGCCCTGCAGTTCAAAAGCCCTTTGTTTTAGGACAGTGGTTCTCAGACTTCACCTGGAGGGCTTGTTAAGTCACAGATTTGAAGTTTCTGCTTCAGGAAGTCAGAAGTGGGGCCCAATAATTTGCACGTGTGATAAATTCTTAGGGAATGCCAAAGCTGCTGGTCCTGAGACTATACTGTGAGGACTACTGTTTTAGAGAACGACAGTCCAATCTTCCGCTGGGTGAGCAGGAACATTTGCCTGGCTGTGAAGAGTAGTATGGGGTCTAACTGATCTTTAAACAGACTTTCAACCAATTCACCTATTTTTAGCCCCATCTTCACTGAGGTTTTCAGAAGTTCTTAGCTGCTGTGAATTCCTGAGCCTTTGGATAGTTCTGTGATATTAACTGAGTCTTGACTTTTCCCACTACTGGTTTAAGATTCAGCTTTTTCAAGTTTACAAAGTCAGATTTTTCTTCTTTGATTTCTAGCTTCCAAAATTTTGTGGCTATTGCCTTCTCTCCTTTTCTTTTTTTTCCTTTGCTAATATATGGCTTTTAAAATCACTTTACTATCATTTTAGTGAGATTTAGGGAATGATGAAAGTTTAATGAGTGCATCCAGTCCTCTGTCCTTAACCAAAAGTCCTCACATCTTTCTTCAGTCCTGGAGACATTTGTTTTATCAAATGTTTCTTCACTTACATTTCCTTTATTATTTTTATCAGAACCTCCAATTAGATGTATGTTGAAGCTTCTCTATGTCTCTTAACAGTTCTTTCCACCAATTAAAAAAAAAAAACAATTTTTTTTCTCTTTTTTGCTGAGGTCTGGGTGAATTCCTTGTTATCTTCTAGTTTGTTAATTCTCATTTCAACTGTGTCTGACTCAGAATTTATTTATTTAGTATTTGACTTTAATGACTACTTTATTTACTTCTAAGAATGTGAGTTGGTTCCTTTTCACATATGTGTTTCATTCATTTCCTGATTTTTTTGGTTTCATCATTTCTTGCCCTTTATTTAATGGAATTTATTTCTTAGTTGCTTTCTTTGAGAATTTTAAATACTCATGCTTTAATATCTTTGGCAGACCAATTTAATAAAATCAATTTTACGTGGGGAGAATACACGTACTAACTTTTAATTTTGTTCTCTGTGTTTTTTAGGTTTGGATTTTTAAAATGTATTTTATACTTTTGGTCAATATGATCATTTTAAGTTGGAGGTTTTATTTTAGGCTAATTTTCCTTCTCCTTCTGGGTGCTTCCCTTTCCCTACATGGAGGCTCTCCTGGTCACTTTTACTGGGCCTCACATCCCCAGTCAAGAATCAGGTCTCCTGTCACATGGCAATGCTTCAGGGCTTCCAGCATATGGGAATATTGGGTTTAATGATGAGCAAGTCACTGAGCCAGCAGTTTCCTTATTAAGAAGCTATACATGTATGTACTAACCTCCCCAGCTTCAGTCAATGGTTGGAAACATTTTCAGTTTTCTTTTCCAAGTTGAGCAGCACACCACAGCACATTTCTTCATCTTGTACTGAGCACTTTAAGTCCCCTTTACCCTGCTGGAACTAAACTGAACATCACTGTTTGTTTTCTGACCTGAAGCACCACAGGCCCATGTGACCTACCCACTAGGGGTTTACCTTTCTGCTCTGTTTCTGGTACACAGCTATGTTTGTTTCTTAGCCTGGCTATGCTGCTTTTGATTCTCGATTTTTATTTTTTGCCTATTAAGGCTGTTGGATAGGAATCTACTCTCTCCGGACTTCATGCTGCCCTGTGGCTGGTGCTCCACTGCAGAAGCATGCCTGCTCTCTTGCCCCACCCTTCATTCCAAAGGCCAGAGACTTTGGATGCTGAAGCTGAGCATGGTCAGCTCAGACCCTTCCTCCCTCTCTCTCTTCTGCTTATTTATCTCTTGCAGAAAACATGGATTCTTCTCTCCTTCCCAATGTCATAACTTTTAACACGGCAGACTCCGTCCCTTAGGGGAAGGCTTAAGGCAGCCTAGCACTCTGTCACTGCGTGGGCAAGTCAGTCTAAGTTCGGGGGTTCAGAATAAGGAAGCCTATGTTGTCACACACCTGAGAACACAACAGAGCTATTATCAGTAATAAAAGTGATGCTTTGATCTCCACATGTCTGACTGTTACGTCTGTTTCTCAGTTTGTACTGAACTTGGATGGGGGCAGGGATTATGCATTTGCCCCCAAAAGGCCTAATATTACCAATGTGTTTAGAGGAGAAGGGTCTCATCAAAGCCTGAATTTACAACTCTGACTTTATTGGAGGTAGTTTAGTTTCCCAATAAGCTTCTATCTTAAATCTAACCTGATATTCTCTTTTAGGTTATGGATTTATTATGTTTTATGTTTATATTTTTGAGAATGTTTATATTTTTAGTATGTTTCTATTTGGGGAGATATATATATATATATACATATATATATTCAGCAATCCCCCATATATATATAATTCTATATATGTATATAAATCTATATATAATCTATATTAAATATATATAAATTCTATTTCTATTTTCTCATTTTTCTCTTTCTATTTCCTCTTATTTTTCTATGCTGTTTCTTGTTTTCTCAATCCCTGTCTTCTAATAAATTGACAATGTTTTTTTTTTTAATCCTCCTACCCCTAGTATTTGTTTGGAAATTTTTTATACTATATTTATTCTTTTAATTATTACCCTTAATTTTTAACACGCTTGCCTGATGTCACCAGGGTGTAAACATAACAGCAAAAGAGGGGATCTTAGAGTGCTTTAGTGCCAATCACACTTCTCCCAATTCACATGTCATTCTTGTCCTGTATTTTAGTTTGACCTTGTTTTCATACCTCCTAATAAATATCATCAATTTAAAAAATTAATAATTTAATGTTTATTTAGATTTACTCACATGTTTTCTGAATGCATTGCTCACCATTCATTTTTGCAACTTGGTCATCATTCACTCTTTAAATGTTCTCAAATAAAATGTTTAGTAATTTTTCTAATGAAAATCTATCAGTGGTAATTCTCTTAGTTTTAGTGTGTCCAGAAATGTCTTTGCCCTCAATCTTGTGATTGAGAAATGATATTTAGCTGGACATAGAATTTTAGGTTGACAATTATCGTCTCTCAGCACTTTGAAGATATTATTCTACTGTATTTTGTTTTTTCTTGTTTCTGTTGAGAAATCTTCTGTCAGTTAATCTATTCCTTCTCTCGCTGCTTTTGAGATTTTTGGGGGGAGTTCCACAGTTTCATTATAGTGTATCTCTGTGGATACCTAGTTATACTATCTGTCTATCTGATCTCTTTCTTATGGCTTTTGTTAATTATAGAATATTCTCAGCCACTAGCTATTCAGGTATTGCCTCTCCCCCAGTCTCTATACTGTCTCTTGGAACCCCTAATAGATGTGTGTTGGACAGTTTCATTCTGATCTTTACATCTTTCAACTTTCCTTTATATTTTTTCCATTTCTTTTTCTCTTTGTGTTGCATTCTATGTAATTTTCTCAGCTATACCTTCAAGTTCACTAATTCTTTCTTCCTTTCTGCATAATGGGTTATTTAATTCATCCATTGCGGTTTTTTGTTTGTTTCAATGACTTCATTTCTAATTTGTTACAATAACTGGTTCTTTAAAAAGTCTGCCTGTTCTCCTTAATGTCTTACTTTTTTTTTAATATAGTCCATTTCTTCTTTTACGCCTCTAACTACATAGACAATTATTTTGTAATCACTTTCCAATATTTATATCATCTAATTTTTTTGAGAACAGCCTTGTTGTTTATTTTACCTGCTGACTGACTTGTGGTAGATTTTCTCCCTCATTGCATAGGTTAGGATGTGGTTTTACTGTGAATTACAAAAATAGGGAAAATAATGACTCATACAATAGAAGTCTATTTCTCTCTCATATAAAAGTCCTGGTGCGATATAAGTTGATATGGTGCCACTCCACAGTAGTCCTCGGGGTCCAAGATGGAACAACAGCCATCACATCCATGCTCCAAATAGCAGAATGGGCAAAAAGAAGGAGCAAAAGGCACCTGGCAACTGTCTTTTGAGGACATTTACTGGAAGCTCTCATATAATACTTCTGCTTATAACCTATCAGCCAGAACTTAGTCATATGGCTACCCGCAGTTGCCAGGGACCTAAGCAAGGGAGGATGGAAATTCTTGGGATAAGCAACAGAGTCTCCCCTATACTCAAATATTTCATAATATTGAATTATGTGCCCACATTTAGTGGGGTTTTATTTGTATAAATTCTATACTACCTGGATTGAAGGGCCATCCTTTAAAAGAGCTTTTGAGTCTTGCTTCTACTAGGTGCCCCAAAGTATCCCTTTTTCGGGATCTAATTTTTTTGTTAGTTTCTTGAGTTGGGAGGGCAGGGTCACCAAGCAACATGGATAGTTTAAATTTAAACTCCAAACTTGTGTGAGTTATATCCTTTTGGTTACATAGTCTTAGAGAAGATCATATGTTCTCTCCTAGAACTCAATCAAGATAAGCAACCTTGTACACAGAATGAATTGAGTAGATTTTTAAGTCACTTCTTTTACTCATAGTGTAACACCTTGAGGGTCCTGGCTTTACACGAGGGACTTTTTTCAAGAGTCAGATTGTGCAGGCCCAGGGCTTGGTCTTTTGTTCCAATGTAGGCAGTAAATCCAAACCTTTAGGTCAATGAGACTGACCCACCCTCAGGCCCCTTCCCACCTCCCCACCTATTTACCAAGGCAGTTATAGGGGTATAGTTTCTTCTTCATTTTAATCTCCTTTGGGATTTCTTTTACTTTCTCACAAACTCTTACAAGCTCATATATACTGTGTTTTTCATTTCTTTCCAGCATCTCTAGATATTTTGTAGCAGGAGGATTTCAGATTACCAGTCTACACTTTCCCACTTTTAATTTGAGTATAAAAGCTAGAATTTTATTTCTGTTGCTTGCCTCCAAGACTACTGGCAGATACAATCTGTGTTTTAGAATCTGCCCCCACTGGGCCTGAGCTTGATTCTTGTTGAGTCCTGAGGTTTAACATCTTGCCGGAGAGCTCCAGCTAGAGGATGACAGATGGGTACTTCCAGGCTCCTGATATGATTCTCCTACTAGAGTAACTCATAAAGGGGAACCTATTCCAAGCCGACTCAGGCAGTTACCCCATGAGATCACTACTCCCATATGCCCACTACTCCCATACGCCAGCGTTGTGGAATTCTGGCTCTAGCACTCGCCCTGTCTGAAACTAGCAGCTTGGGAATTCAGAAAATCATACCAAGAAGCATACTTGTTACTTAGGAGGGACTGAAATTCAACCCATTGTTGCCAATTGCACTGAATAATCAGAATTTGGCAGCAAGGCTTTGGAGCATAGGGATGAAGATATATTCGTTCCATCAGGGTGGGGCAGACCCCTAAATGCCTACATCTGGGACCAGGTGCTTCCCTAGCAGACCCTGAGCAGCCATGGGGCAGCTAGAAGGTACTGACGTGGGAGGAGGGCCCCGGATGCCTTGGCAGGAGAGTTAGGCTCGTCTGCCCTTTGGTCCTAGGTCTGCCACTCATCTGACAAGTCACTTTGGGCTCCCTCTGCCCCCTCTAAGATAGCATCGGTTTCTTTCCTAAGGAAATGGAGATAAAGGTGCTGGCCATGCCTACCCTGTAGTGTTGCCAGGACCAGATACCTCGCAGATGTTATGTATGTGAGGGAGAGAGGTAATGTTACCATCCTATCTCTACAAATGAAGAAACTGAGGCTCCGAGAGAGGAAATGAGTCCTTTGAGGTCACACAGCCAGTGAATGGCAGAGCTGGGGCTCAGACCTGAAGTTTCTAACCCCAGAACTCCTTCCCTTCCACAATGCCACCACTGTATAAATGTAAGATAAAAGCAGGAAGAAGGGGATTCACAGCTCGTGGGTGCCTCCTCTCTGCCAGCTGCTTTAGGCACACATATCATTTACTGTCCCACACAACAGTCTAAGGTTAGAGGTTAATTTTCTTACATCCGTTTTACAGTTGAGAAAACTGGGTATCCAAGACTTCCCATGATCTACACAAGGCAACAAAGTCATTTCAAGAATTAGGTTTTGAACCTGGCATCATCTGATCACAAAGCCTGTGCTCATTCTCTTGGTTCCTTTTTACAATACTCTCCAGGTATTGGCATACTCTCCTAAAATCCATATGCATTTAGACAAGGTTCAAATCAATTAGTTCACACTTTGCGGCTGAGGCTCCTTTGTGCCAAAGGTGATCAAGGTGCTTCCAGTTTTATGCGTTCAAACCCAATGAGGCCTCTTTCCCGACTTCTTGCATGACAGCCCAGAATTGAGAACCACGATGCATATGGTGTTTGCAAAATGCTAGTTGTGTATGGGTGTTTAAACTTTAGTTTTGCAGCTTTTAATTTATTTATGCAAGCAAGCCTCCTTTCATGAATTTTAATCTGTGCTGCCTTAAAGAAGTGCTTTCCAAATGGGACAGCATTTGTGATCACCACTAAGCCATTCTAACTGCTTGCAGGCCTGGGGAGAGAGGCAGAGGAGAATGTTAGCGAGCTCTGAGAAGTCCCTGTGTCATCCCGGGCATTGTGGCGTAAAATGTGCTTCGTGTCTAGGAAAAGAAAAACCTGTGACTTGAGTCTTTGGTTATTTTTAATGCTGAGCGGCAGAACCACAGGGCATATTATGAGTTCCAAGATTTCTGACAGAAGGGACTTGAAGCCGAAGTGCTTTCTTCAGGAGAGAGAGAGACACTGCTACAAGTCTTTATTCATTTATTTATCATGCTTCAGTTCCCTAAAAAAGAAAACACTTCTCCTGTGCAGGGGAAATTGCTTCAATGGATAGATTGCATTTAAATAATTTAAGTATAAAATTACTCAAACAGGCCGAGTGATATTTCGAAAACGAAACAGTCACAATCACTTAAGAGCGCTGGCAGAGTTCGTGATTTGGTGTGTAGATGAAGTGCGAGGAGAGGCTTCTGTCTGACTTGGGGAGGGGGTCCCCATCCTGCCTACTGGCTGCCCTATAGGTAAAGGTCATTTCTGGGCAGGTTCTGCAGGAGAGGGTGGGTCTTGCAGATGCCAGACCTTTGAAAGAGAGGTAACTGCTCCCAAATTTGGCCCAACCTTTTGGGTTTTACTTTTTATCTGAGCAGCTAGGAGAAGTAGAGAAGGCTGGATTGGTATCCAGAAGACTTTTATATTGTCTGCACAAGCCCACTGCCCAGCCTCCTTGAGTTCCTCTTCTGTGCCATAGGAAGATAATGCCAATCTCACAGGGCTGTCAGGGGCTAAATTAGCTTCCTGAGAGGACCCAGCATGATGCCTGCAAGCAACTGTCCATTGGGTCCTGTCTACAGCACATTCTTCCATGTATCTGGGAGACTGTTCCTACAGAGATGCCATCTGGGCCTAAAGAGGGTCTTTCCATTCTCAAAAAGACTTCATCCATGCCAATGGTAGGCTCCCTGTGGTCTGCCCATTCACGCCCATGCAAAGCACTGTTAGACCGTGGAGGTTCTCCCCTTGCCTATGCAGATGGCATTTCTTCAGTTGGTTTTATGTCCACTAGGACCCTGAAGAGCCTGGCAAAGAAATGCCTCTGTAGTCAAATGCATTCGCAAAATGATACATGTGGCATGGCCCTTTTAGAGATTCACCATGCACCTTGGCCTGCCAAAGGCTCTGAAAAGTCCTGCAGACGAGAAATCCTTTTACTTTAAATTCAGCTTAACTCTGCATTTATTAATCTTATTTGGCAATGAGGGCCTCCCCACTCCACCCCACCCCACCCCAAATGCCTTATTAATATCCTTTAGAGTAGGACTTACTGAAACATACTTTGGGAAGCTCTCCTTCTATCCAGTTCTATTGCCTTCTGTCTTATTTCTCTCCGGACACTAAAAGGACCAGCTTCAGGGAGTTTCAAGGTCTTCTTCTGTTTACTATTAACTAATTAATTAAACAAAGGAACTAAGTGCTGGGCTTAAGATCAATAAAGCATCATCCATATCATGCAGAGTCAAGACAGGAAGTAGACACATCACAAGGAAGGGTTAATCCCTGTGCCTGCTGTTACTAGTGTGTGTGAAGCAAGTGCTGGTTTGGGGGGATGGAGATGGGGATGAAGAGCGACACCTCATGACTGGCCTGGGAGTGACAGGTGAGGTCACCTGGAGAAGTCCACCTCCTCTTGTGTGTCGCCATCAGTGATTGGGGGGATTTTGCCTTGGAGGCGTTCAGAATTCTAAGGAAGCAGCATGTATGGGCGTGGGTGGCAGCTTCTCAGCAGCACCAATGTTTACTTTGAAGAGAAAATGTCTGCTTTGTAGGCAAATGTTTTCAGCATGGAAATGATCATTGCAATTGCTGTGGTTGTCACAAATGTTTCATCAGAGCCGATAAAGCAGCTGAGTGTTGGCAAAATCGATGAAAACATCTTGAGGCGTGTTCGCTGCCTACTTAGCCGTCTGTGGCTCATCTGGTGTGAGGGAGGAGGGGAAGGAGGCGGTGAGCTGAGGCCACACAGGAGACTTTGAGAGGCAGTGTGGTGTGGTAGATGGGCACGCAGGCTTTGCAGTCAGATTGCCTTGTTTGCTCTTCTAAGCTCTGTGACTTTGGAAAGATTGCCTAACTTCTCTGTGCCTCCATTTCCTCATTTGGAAACTGGATAATAATAGTACTGACTTCATGGTGTTGCTATAAGTATTTCAATGAATCAATAGATAGCACTTAATACATATTAGTTAATTCAATTAGTTAATATAATAATTGAAGGTTCAAAATCCTATACCCACTTGTCTCACCTGATAAAGACCACCATTTATTTGATAAGTATTAATTCAGCACCTTCAATGTGCCAGACCCTGTCCTAGGGGCTAGGGACCCAGTGGTGACTGACAGGCCAGGCTACTGTTTTTTCTAAGTTCTCTTTCTGCTAGGTAGACAGCCTAATCAGACAAATAAATAAGATGCCTTTAGAGAATACAAGATGTTATAAAGAACATGCATTAGAGTAATGGAATGGAGAATGCAGTGGAGTCACAAATTGCCCACTATACTCAGATGGGTAGAGAGAAATGTCTTTTATCTAAAACTTCTTTGCCATTCTTCTTGTGTTTCCTGATGGTTAGCATGCAAAATAATTAATTTTCTTAGTCCAATCTGTAATTTTGATCTGATGCAAAAATCTAAAAAGTCTGTAGGATTTTGCTGCCCTACCTTTGATTGCAAATCAAGGTAAAAACTTAGAGGAATGTGTCTTATCTGGGACCTTGTGCTATTCTAGAAGAAGAGGGTCCTTAGATCCTTGAGGCATTCTTGTACTATCCTCCAGCTTCTCTGGTCTTTGAAGCAATGTCTTCTTCTCGCTGATGACATTCATCCCATTTGAGCCTGAGTGTTTTCTTAGCTTTGCTTCTCTCTCAGCTTAATCTGGACTTGCTAGCCCTCTCTGGCTAACTGGTCTTCATCTCAGCTCTCCTTGGCACCGCAGACGCATCTGAGGCTCTGCCTCTGCCAAGACACCACCAGCCCTGGCCTCCATTTGTGTCCTCTGCTGAGAGTCACTGCTACCATCGTTATGGCAGACTCCATGGCAGGTCTACTGGCTTGCAAATCAACTGCCTTTTGAGTCACTGTTCAGGAACTGCTGGGATTTTTTACATACCCCATGGAAACCAAGAGAAGCCTAGCAGAGCTGTAAGCTAGCACCTCCTTCTACTAACCCTTCTGCACTGTCAGAGAGGCAGGGGAGGGGACAGCTGCCAGGAGGTGCTCCTTCCCCAGAGTCCTATGAGGGAAGCAGGGCAGAAAACCCCCTGTCCATGCTCTCTTCACCCCAATCTGTTTCTAAGCCACTCTCTTTAAAGTTCAGCCTTCAGATGAGGAGGGGGACAAATGAAAACCCTGACATCAGACCTTCTGTTCCTCTCCCTCTGTCTCTATTTTTTCTCTCAAAATCCCTCAGGTAGAAGAGAATAGAATTCTCCTTCTTCTACATCATAACCTCCTTCTACTCTAAGGTTAAAAGCCTCATGACTGTAAAGAGCTTACAAGTCATCGCTTCCATTCTTACAACTAGAAAAGCTGAGAAAACCGATAATCAATGCCTTTTCTTAGACCCATCAGAGACCTATGGTAACAGGGTAAACCAACATCCCAAGATCTGGAGCGACTGGTGAATCCAGAGAGATACAGGTGAGATCTACTTACCTAGAGCCAAAGCTGCGGGAGCCCTGGAGCCATAAATTTGTAGGGACACTAAAATGGTAATACTGATGATTTGTTTGAGGCTGACCGTGAGCTAGCAAGAGGGTGGAAAACTCCTGGGGGCTGCAGTCTTAGGGGAGCCACACTCTCATGGCTTTTCCTTCTAGGAACCCCTCTAGGTTCTCATGGTGAAGATCCAGGAATTCCCTGGTGGCTCTGGCAGGGAAAGGTGAAGAGTAATCATTGTGAAACCTATGCAGAGTATTCCTCATAACAAAGGTCAATTCTCCAGGAGGGATCCAGAATTCTTTCCCACCTAGGAGAAAGGCAAGTAGCCAGCTCCAGCCCTCTCTAGTTTTCCTGTCCCACCTAACAGGGCAAAAAGCCATACCAATACATAAACACTGTAAACGTCACAGCCCAGAGACACAGGCCTGTTAAAAGACCAAGATTTAATCATAAAATTATACCATGCTTCCCCTCCTACCTACTTGGACACCACAGCCACAGGGCTCCAGCATAATAATGGTGGATATTATTTGGAAGAACTGTAAGATTCTCCCTGAGGAAAAGTATTTAGGGAAGCCCAAAGACAACAGGGGAGACAAAACCAAAGACATGGGGGAAATTTAAAATCTCTAGCACCTACAGCAAACATTAAACATAGCCAAATTCTAGCCAAATTAACATAAATTCTCACATAAAGGCCTATTTACTTCAGTTCCTACTACTCAATACAACATGTCTGGCTTTCAACAACAAAAAAATTACAAGGCATACTAAAAGTCAAGTAAAACCCTGGTCCAAAGAGGCAAAGCGAGCACAAGAACCAGATTCAGATATGACACAGATGTTGGAGTTACCAGGCAGGGCATTTAAAATAACTATGATTAATATGTTAAAGGCCTAATGGAAAAAGCACACAACATGAAAGAAAGGATGGGTAATATAAATAGGGATCATCTGGAAATTCTAAGATAGATTCAAAAGGAAATGCTAGAAATTCAGTAGACTGTAACAGAAATTAAGAATGCCCTGATGAGCTTATCAGCAGACTGGACACAGCCAAAGAAAATATCAGTGAGCTTGCAAATAGGTCAAGAGAAACTTCTGAAAGTGAAATGCAAAGAGAAAAATGAATGTAAAAAGGAAAAGAGCAACAGAATAACCAAGAACTGTTGGGAAATTTCAAAAGTATACCATATGTGTATTGGAATACCAGAAGGAAAAGAAAGAGAGAATGGAGCAGAAGAAATATTTGAAGTAATAATGGCTGGCAATTTTCCAAAATTAATGACAAACTCCAAATCACAGATCCAGGAAGCTCAGAGAACATCAATAAATACCAAAAATCTACACCTAGGCATATCATATTCAAGCTACAAAAAAAAAAAAAAGAAAAAGGACAAAGAGAAAATAAAGAAACCAGGGTGGGATGGTGGTGGGAAGAATCTTACCTATTAAGGAACAAGATAAGAATTGTAGCAGATTTCAGAAACCATGCAAGTAAGAAGAGAATGGAGTGAACAATTTACCTCTTAAAGAAAAAATACCAAACTAGAATTCTATATCCAGTAAAACTATCCCTCAAAAGTGAAACAGAAATAAGAACATTTTCTGATAGACAAAAACTGAGTGAATTCATTACCAACAAATCTTCATCACAAGAAATGTTAAAAGAAGTTTTTCAGGTACAGGTAGAATTTTATAAGTAAGGATTTGGACTTACACAGAAGAATAAATGAAGGTAAATGAAAAATTTTAAATTTCTCTTACTTTTGATTGATAGCTGTTTAATGTAATAATAGTAACAATGTATTGGGTGTATAGCAATGTATAGCATAGGGATAAGTGAGAAGAATGATGACAATGCATAAGGGAAGGGAGGGAGGAATTAGGAATACTCTTTGTCTTTCCATATATACATGAAGCAGTATAGTGTTATTTGAAGGTGCAATTAGACTAGGTAAAAATGTATACTGGAAAATCCAGGGAAACTACTAAAATTATTTTTTAAAGAAGTATAATTGATATGCTAAGAGAGGAGATAAATGGAACCACATAAAGTGCTATTCCAATTATGAGATGTTCTGGAAAAGGCAAAACTATTGTACAATGACAGTGAAAAGATCAGTGGTCAACAGAGGTTTGTGGGGAGAGAGGAAGGGTTGAATAGATGATATCCAAGGGATTTTGTTTTGTTTTTGGCTGTGTCAGGTCTTAGTTGTGGCATGTGGGCTCTTTGTTGTGGTGCACAGGCTTCTGTCTAGTTGTGGCTCACAGGCTCAGTAGTTGTGGCGCACAGGCTTAGTTGCCCCACGGCATGTGGGATCTTAGTTCCCCGACCAGGGATCGAACTGGCGTGCCCAGCATTGCAAGATGGATTCTTAACCACTGGACCACCAGGGAAGTCCTTATCCAAGGGATTTTTATAGAGTAGTGAATCTATTTTGTGTGATGCTGTAATGGTGAGTACATTTACACTATGCATTTGTAAAGACCCTTTAAAGGTTTTATAGCAAAAGAATAATCTTTGATTATGCAAATTAAAAATCATTTAGGAGGTCAGGGACCCCAAGATGGAACGTAGAATGTGACAAAACAATATGACTGTTTTACAAATGTATGAAACAACTTCATTGAAAGGGTTGGGGTAAAAAGGTGCTGACAGAAGTAACTTCGGAAATAAGAGGATTCTGGAGGACTAAAGTCCAATGAACTGTACATAAGCACTGTATTCTAGTTGATGAAATTGTTCCCCATGCTAGTATGTGTTAACAATTCTGATACCACTATACATGTATCTAGAATTGAATGAATAAATGGATGGTGGATGGTGGGAACCAGATTTCTCACTGTTGGAGTAGGAGGTTAGAGATAAGCAAAGGAAAGAGACTAGAATGACCCATGTGGTAATTGATTAGTGTTGGAGACATCAGTGTAAATTCATGTTTAGCTTCATATAGATATAGACGGTTACATAAAGAAATATTTATAGATATGTGTATAAATGTAGGTTAGTATACACATATATAATTCCTTGCTCTGTCAGCTGAGAAGGCCTAGAAGCAATGACACTCCAGTAGCAATGAGCACCCCTAGTACCTAGGTCTTCTTAGTTTCTAATACCATTTTCCAATAAAAGGAGAAATGGCTGGTTCTAGAAGTGGGGCAGCAAATATATAAGATGGGCCTGAAATATCTCATAGTGAGAGAAATTAAGGAATTGCTAAAAAAAATTCAAACCACACACACACAAACACACACACACAAAATGATAGAGGTTATGTTAAAGGGACACAGGAGCCAACTGAAAGATTGCCCCCCAATGGTCGAAGCTGGAGCAATTTGAGCAACAAGCAAATAAAATAGTATTGGATTATAACCCCAAATAAAAAATATTCATGATTCCATACTGATATAAATAAATAATTGAATAAACAATAAATGGAGAAGTGAGACAAATCTCCTTGCAGAATAATTTTAGATTATGTATGTAAATACTCTGCTTTCAAGGAGGTAGAGCATAAACCCCTGCTCCTTAAGTATGGGTTACACATAGTAACTTCCTTCCAAAGAGCACAGCATGGAAAGGGAGAAAGAAGAGGAACTTGACAGTGAGGAAACCTGGCAATTATCTACCTCAACCAAGTGATCATGGTTAATAGCAACAATGATAAGTCATGTTAATGGCAGGTAGTCTTGATATTCCTGTGATGAAAACGGCACTTTACCTTTGTGGCTTTTCTCTG
Source organism: Balaenoptera borealis (assembly GCF_965194805.1). Classification (NCBI taxonomy): domain Eukaryota; kingdom Metazoa; phylum Chordata; class Mammalia; order Artiodactyla; family Balaenopteridae; genus Balaenoptera; species Balaenoptera borealis. The sequence goes on from NC_138868.1 coordinate 41,074,623, forward strand.
CAAAAACACATAGCCTAGTTTAATAATGAGTAAAGCATCTGACAAATCCCAATCAAGGTACATTCTACAAAATACCTAGCCAGTAGTCCTCAAAACTGTCTGGGTCATCAAAAACAAGGAAAGTCTGAGAAACTGTCATAGTCAAGAGGAGCCTAAGAAGACATGATGACTGCATGTAATGTACTATCCTGTATGAGATCCTGGAACAGAAAAAGAATAGTAGGTAAAAATGAAGGAAATCTGAATAAAGTATGAACTTTAGTTAATAATCTATCATTGTTGACTAATTGTGACAAATGTACCATACAAATGTAAGATGTCAATAATAGGGGCAACTTCGTGTGGGGCATGTGAGAACTCTCTGTACTATCTTCACAATGTTTCTATAAATGTAAAATTTCTAAAATAAAAATTTTGTTTAAAAAATTGTCATCAATAACAAAAATAAGGACAAAAGCTCTAAGGAAACAATCAGAAATTTTCTATTCCTAGAGAACCATTGTGGACATTTGCCATGATCTTTTTATTTTTTATAATTATGAAATGAATTTATGCTAATTATAGAAACTTGGAATAACATAGATATAAAAACTTTGTTGTGTTCAAAAAAAAAGAAAAAGGAAAAAAGTGCTCATGGCTTAAACATGAGGGGGGCCGTGGGGACGATGATCTAGTCTAGCAGACTTGGCACTTGACATGGTAAACAGCAGGGATTTAGAAATCTCTTTCTCTACAATCTTGAAAAGTCTGACTTGCAAGCCCTGACTTTTTGAAAAATTCAAAATAGTAAAGATAACAAATCAACTAACTTCCTTCCTTCCTTTTTTCTTTCCCTTCTGCAACATTCTTAATTCTCCTTGCAATTCAGCCCCCTCCCATCCCACCTCCACATGTTCAGAAGATGGTAAATGAAGGAGAAGGTCATGGACATAAAATCAAAAAAGGAAACTACATCACTATTTTTCAAAATATTTTCCCATTTTAAGAACATGTGAGTGAAAAACATTATTTAAAGTGGTCAGACAAGGCTTGCCTGAGAAAGTGACATTTGAGCTGAATCCTTTATGAGTAGGAGGAGGCATCCACAGTGGATCTGCTTGGAGCAGAGTGAAACAGGGGGAGACAAGTGTGAAATGGGGAAAGGTCAGATATTTGAATATATTATTACGGTATGTTCTCAGAGGATGGGCAGCCAAACCTTTAGAAGGGTGAGAACAGAAATAGGTATAAGTGGTTCCTCAGAAAGAGGAAGCATCATGAGAAAAAGTATAAGAAAACATGGTGTACTTGGGGGTGTTTGTTAAGAGTTTGATAGGAGGAGAGTAAAAAGGAGGGAGGAAGGAAGTAAAGCTATATGGGCAGGAGCTGGCTATGAATGCTATTTTAAGAAGACTGAATCTTAATGCTCTCTGATGACAATGCATTGAAAGTTTCAGGTCGGGGAAATCACATAGCTGGACTTCTTCTTTTCAAACATCATGTTGAGGTGCTGAGGAATAGACAATGGAGGGCAAGGCTGTTGTGTCAAAGGAACCACCTTTCAGGACCCACATATAAAGGCTGCCTGGCCTAGGTTTTCTTTTTTGTTTGTTTCTTTCCTTTTCTGATTCTTGCTACCTGGCTGGAATTCCCGGCTTTGTGGAATTCTGGGAAAGTCACCTTGCCTGAGGACAATTTACCCCTGATACCTGAAATGGTTTTTGTTTTGCTTTATTTTCTGTGTCAAAATGTATAAAACTTAGAGATTCATATTAATTAAGAAGCAATCATAGGAAGATCTAACAAATCATTCAAAATAAGGTTAAAAAATTTAATCAGATTGTTGTCCTAACAGCAAGCCAAGATTAATCCTTCAACTTGGATGGAAGAAGGGGAGGGGGGCTTTTATTATGAGAAGGGAAAATAAAGGAAAAAGAGGTAACTTTTAAGTATGAGGAATGAATGGCAAAATACTAAACTGCTTCCTGGAAGTTTTCTTATCTGAGGAAGTTCCCCCATCTAAAAATAGTAATACCAAATTCCTGAGGTTTTGTGAGGATTAAATGAGATAATCAATATATTAAAGAGGCTTTCTACTACTACTACTACTGCTACTACTACTACTGTGTGTTTCTGTGTAGTTTAACGCTGGCATCCCACTATAATTATATCTCTATTTTCCTTCTACTTGATAGCCTTATATCATTTTACTGTATTGTAGTATTTCTAAAATCTGTTTAAAATAATAATTGGAACAATGTCCTTTGTAAGTAAATAATACATAATATGTAAATAAAACAAGAACACTGGGACTTCCCTGGTGGTCCAGTGGTTAAGACTCTGCGCTTCCAAAGCAGGGGACGTGGGTTCAATCCCTGGTCGGGGACTAAGATCCCACATGCCACGGTGTGACCAAAACAAACAAACAAACAAAAAAACAAGAACACTATTTGCCACCCCCGTGCTAAATCCCACTGTGGAATCCTGGACCAGATAAAGCTTAGACACAGGTACCAACTGGCTTAAGGGGTAAGTGAATGGAAAAGGCATTTGTGCTGAATGTGATAGGAGGGACTCTTCTCCCACACTTTGCTGTGGCTGATCCTACATCCAGAACTCAGCTCAGGCCTGGGAACAGGAACAGGGTCATGCAGTACCAAGCCCCTGCCAGATGCCTGCATTCAGGGAGAAAGCAAAAGAGCATCCAGCCACAGACCCTGTTTTCAAGCAGTGATAGGCCAATGGCTGCTGTTGGAGAGGATTTTGGAAAGAATGAGGAGAAAAGAAAAGTCAAATTGAAAGTATGGAGTGTGGAAAATCATCATAACAACAATAGCCATAGGAAGTGAATGTCATACTTCAAAAGTCCCTTTTGTAGGCAAGATACTTAGCTCTTTGTGTTCTGGCTTCCTCACCTGTGAAATGGTGATGAGGGTGAGGAGAAGACCTGAATCACACTTTGCAGGGCTTCTTAATCTATTTTTGACACTTTTGGCAGTCTGTTGACCTATCTATTGGCCCTATCTTTGTCTGGGCTCTTCCAGAAGCAGATCCTGAATGAAAGTAGTTTATTTGGGAGATATAGGAAATAACCATAGAGAAGTGGGAAAGGAAAGGCAGCCAAAAAGGTGGACAACTGGAGCTTAATCCTGCAGGCTATTTTGGGACAAGGAGGGCAAAACCACTTCTCAGCATTTTCACCCCTGAAGGGGAAGGGAGCTGGGGTAATTACATACCTGCTCCTGGGCATTACCTCCCTGGCACGTCCAGCCTGTACACCACGTGGGCACCAAGCAATGCTGCTTTGCATAGTTGGTGGGGTAGAGAGTTCTCAGTCCCAGAGATGCAGAGACTGGCAGTTAGAAGCCAGCTGGAGCATCCAGAAAGGTCCGGGGATATGCAGAGGGGCGCTTCCAACATCTGCTACAGCCCCCTTCTCAGAATAATGTTTTGAAATGCATAAAATAAAATTCATAGGATTACAATGAAAACCAATTACATTGAAATTCAGTTCTATCCACAGGCCCCTTGGGGGACCCCAGATTAAGAAGCCCTGCTAAGGTTTCTTTTCAACGTGAAATTATATGGTTTGATGACCTAAGAGCATGGATTGTGTTACTCTGCCAGGAGGTGGTTAAGTTCTGCACAGTCTCTGCAGAAACTATTTCAGAGGAAAAATGCGTTCGCCCAACCTGGCAATCCCCCGCAGCTCAGGGACTGTGAATGAGGCTGCTGGCCTCTCTCACTCTCTTTTTATTTCTTACAGTGTTTATTTTGCCTTGTTTATGTTTCTGCGTTTTTAATGTGTCCTTTGTTAGCCCGGAAAGCACCGCGGGGCAGCAATTTGCCCGCATCGCCCTAGCGGCCTCTCTGCCTTCCTCAGCTGTCCCTGGGGAGCTCCATCTTTAAAGTCATGCATCTGAAGTACAAGGGCCCCAGCCCCTGCCACTCAGCCGCGGCGGACCAGGGTCCATCCTGTGGCATCGTGGTGCCAACAGGTGTCTGCGTGCGGGGTGCCGGAGCAGGCGCCCCCCGGGAGCTGCACGCCCCGGAGACACCACCCACCTCCTAATGTGCCTCCATGGCTCTGTAACTCACAGCTAAATTACAGTATTATGACTTCATTGTTGAGTCCCAATTCTCCTAATTATAGCCTAGAGATCTATTATTTGATTTGGTAACACCAAGTGCTTCTTTTCTAAATCATGTAATCTCTTGTAGCTTATTAATGTCAGGTTTGCGCACACGCAGGGACTTGGTTGTTTGCCAGACAGAATCAAATTTTCAAATTTTCGCTGTGTTATGTTACAGGGCTTTGCTTGTTACAATCTAATTATATTGGCACTGAAATACCGAAAACCAATTTATATTAGAAAGCACTTTAACTCTTTCTTTGGAGTGAATTTACATGCAGAAGTGTCTGCCACACCATTGGTCTTTTTGTTTTTACATGGGGAAATGCCTTCTGGGAAAGAGGTAAAACTAACAGTTCCTTTCTGTTAAAAAAGTCTGCACTTCATGGACCAGAACTCTGAATGTGGCCATTCTCTTGTTGGAAGCATGGGGAAGGAAGGAAGCACACCTCTCCCATCTCTCTCTGTGCTCCTCCGGGCCTCCCTGCTGGGAGGGTCACTTGCCCCAGGCAGCCGGAAACCCCTCTCCTGATGTCACCTGCTGGAAGCCCCATCCCCAGTCTTGGACCATTTTACCTCCTCCTTGCCCCCTTCTTCCCTTCAGATGTATTTTCCAAAGCTCTGTTTTTCACTAGGGGTCCGATGGATCCTTCACCCTGAAGGCACTGTCTTCTGAAGACCAGAGGGGCCTTGTTGCCTGTAAAAGTTGCTCCACCAGTGGGGCTGTGCTCATCATCCTGCTTTGCCTTTTCAGGAGAATCCTGTGGCTATTGCCCCTGACAGTCAGAATATTTGTCTAGCCACTCTGTCAGTCTCCCTGGTGATGACTGTGGCTTTTTGACCCCTGGAACGCTGTTCCTTGTCAGATTGTTTTCACCAGGGAATACAGTCTATATCTAATACTGGATGATTATCCAGTATTCTACCTTTAAAAAAGAGTCCCCACTTCCTCCTAGCATTTTTTTAAACTTTATATTTTTTTAGAGTGGTTTTAGGTGCACTGCAAAATCAAGAGGAAGGTATAGAGATACAGGAATATACCCCCTGCCTTCACACCTGCATAGCCACCCCCATTATCAACACCCCCTGAGAGTGGAGGTGCATTTGTGACCTGCCTCCAACTGTACTTCATTCAGCCCACACTCTTGCTCACGCCTTAACTCCAGCCACACAGTTTTGTTTTGTTTTTTTCTCCCAATTTCTCTTTCCCACTGTAGGGTATTTGTGCACATTCTCTCTGCAATGCTGTTGATATTTCTGACTCATCTCAGGTAAAATGTCACTCCCTTAGAGAAAATTTCCTTTCCCTTTATTTAACCAGGTACCCCCCCCACCGCATTTTATTTATTCTACCTTGTATTTATTTGTTTTCTTCCTTATTATCTCTGCTCTGCCTGTACCTGAGACTGTTAAGATCCACGAGGACAGAGATTTTGTCTTGGTCACCATTGAACATCCAGTGCCTGGCACACAGACGAAGTTCAGTCACTAGCTGTTGAGTAAAGGGGTAAATGCATCCCAGGAAATGTGTATCCTTTGCCTTATGGTGGAGAAGAAGACATGTGCTGCAGCTCTTTGGACTTGTCTGGCTCTCCCTCTTCCTTCCTTGCTCCAACCATGTGGACTGGCTTCATTCTCCCCGTGGCTATAGGGTATGGCTAGTCTGCCGCCCCTGAGCAGGAAGCCAAAGCCATGGCAGTTTGGCACAGATGTGGCTCAATATCTCCATCCCAACTTCTCTGCTCCAGCCTGAGTGGCTGACTCAGATCCTGTCTGAACCACATGCCTCGTCCTCGATGGCACCTTCTCTGGCCCTTCCCTGGACGTGGTTCTCCAGGGAACCATGCGGTGCCCGCCAGTGGGCTAGTGACAGCAGAGGGCCCATCAGTGGCCATGTCAAGGATCCCTCCTGCTTATCTAAGTGAGGGATGAAGTGGTGGGAGGTCAGGAAACCCCCCTTTCATGGCAGACACTGAGTCACAGAAGGGGACGGATGGATGGGAAATAAACAAGACCTCCCCTGAAGCAGGGAGGTTAGCCAGGCACACACTGCTTCACAGAAATAACCCAGCAGAAACAATGACACAGAGAACTTGCACTTACCACAGCTCTGAATAAGACAATTGCAGAGCTGATCTGTGGAATAATGTGGCTACTGAATCTCAATTCTAACAAATCATTGATCAAATTTATGGAATTAGTTGACCCCTTTTGTTCCTTTCTCTAGAATTTTCTCCATAGCAGTGATGAGGTGAAGGGCTCCTGAGCCACATGTATGTACAAGAGAAGCCCTCCAAGGAAACACAAAGCTGAGGGCCTCTCTCTCCTGATCTGTGGGTCTCCTAGAATATCCAAGATCTAAGGATTAGAGAGGCGTCCTCTATTCAGAAACCATAGCCAAAGACCACAGAACAAGGTAGACCCCTACGGCCACTTCCCTGTAATAAAAGGCCTTGAAACACATTTCACAAGCCCCTCCTGGAATGTCTCATTCTGAGAACCTGGGCTGTTTCCTTCTCACTGCTACATCTTCGCCCAAAATGCTTTCTCTACCTGGAAGAATGCTCTCCTGCCCCATCCCATTTTTGCTTGTAGAAATTTAACCCATTCTTCACAGCCTGATTGAGAAATCATCTGCTCAAAGGAGTATTATCAGAACCACCTGGTCAGAATTACACTGTGTCTCCACTGGTCCCATAGTAAGTGGCTCGTGCTGTTTCTAGCTTGGATGACCATGCGTCTCAGTTTGCTTGGGACAGTTCCAGTTTATTCCTGTTCTTCCAGCATTTATTAAGAGCATCTTTTTTGCCCTCCAAAATGTCCCAGTTGAACAATAGATTGTGTGGTGTGACAGACACACCCTGCGGTGACCCCTATTGAGTCAGGTCCTTCTCTAACCCTCTCCCCTTGCATGAAGGCATGCATGGTGACTTGCTTCTGGCCAACAGGATATGGCAAAGGTGACAGGATAGTCACTCCCTTGATTATGTTACCTTATCTGAGACTCTGTCTTACTGACTAAAGAGAGAGATTCTCCTACGGGCCTTGAAGAATGAGCTGCTGGGGTTGAGCAGCCTATGGAAAGAGCCACAGGAACTGCAGCCAGGAAAGCTGGGCAGCCTCTAGGAGCTGAAGGCCTCTGTCTTCCAGATGCAAGGAACTGAATTCTGCCTGCTATCATGTGGGCCGGAGGAGGACCCTAAGCTCCAGAAAGGAAAACCGCTGACTTCTTGATTGCAGCCTTTGAGACCCTGAGCAGAGGCCCCAGCTGAGCTGTGCCTACACTCCTGACCCATGGACACTGTGAGTTAATAAATGGGTGTTGGTTTAAGCCACTGAGTTTGTGGTCATTTGTTTGCAGCAATCAAAACTGATGCATGCGGTTGCCCCAGTTATAATGCTAAAGGGCTCAAATGGCTTTGACAGACTGGTCAAGACAAATCTCCCTGACAGACTGGTATTTTCTTAAAGTTGGGGTGCATATCTTATTCATCTGTCTAGTTTCCCTACATTCACAGAGCATGAACTAACCCCTTTCTAGGTACTGCACCAGGTAGCACAGCATAGTATTCTTCAACAGAGAAAGGTCTCTGGCATCACAGTGTCCATGTTTGAATCTCAGGTCCATCACTAGCTGTGTGACTTTGAACAAATTACTTAATCTTTCAGGGCCTCAGTTTTCTCAGCTGCAGAATGGGATTACAAAAGAGTACTTTCCTCAGATAAGATTGTTAGGAGGTAAATTGAGTTAATGTAAAGTGCTCACAATACTTGGCACATAGTGCTTTGTAAATTTGGTATGCCTTGCATTCTTTCTTTCACTTAATCCTTATGTTAAATCTTCTTTGATTCTCTCCACTTATAGATGAAGAAACTGATGCTCAGAGACGTGAACGTCCTCAAAATTACACAGCAAGTAAACCAAGAGACTCAAACCAAATCCATGGGTGCTTTTTCCCATACTGCCCACACTTGTGTCTTTCTCGTGGATGTACATTTTGAAAAAAAAAAAAAAAAGGGAACTTTTCCCTGAATTCCATAATGGATTCCCTAAGAACCGGGGCCCACACAGATGTCAAGTTCAGATAAGGCTCATATTCTGGCTCCACCCCTTCAGGCATTTCTGGAAAATCAGGCAGACAATTTAGACAGTTTAGTGGGAGACGGTGACCCATAAATGAGCTCCGGGGCCCATTAAGCTGACACATCACCTGACAAATGGCAGACTTTTAGCCAATTCCAGTCTGGTTAGAACTGGATGTGTATGTAAGTGCAGATTATCGAGATCCATAGACAATTTGCTACCTGCTCATTTTTAATGTGTTTGTGAACATTCATGAGAAGCTCATTAATTGTAAATGTCTGTAAGCTTATTGTGTTGTAAACCAAGGCTGACAGCACAATAGGCACCGATAAAAGGAAGTGTCCCCTTCACCAGCCAGTGTTAATGCTGAGAAGGAGCAGGCGTGCAAATCAGCCCAGGGATAAATGACAGGATTGCTGGGATGCACACGAGCCCCTTATCTGAGGAGTTCTACATCCCTGTCCTCAGGTAACCGCAGAGATACAAGCCGCTGTGATAAGAGTGATGTTAACCGCATTTACCATGGTGAGGCGACAGGGTCAGACACCCAGGCCCAGTAATCAGGGAAATCCGTGAAGGCCATGGCCTGACAAGGCTGAAATCCATTTGTTATTCTCTGTTCGGAATGCCCTTGCTCCTTCTCTAGACTGGTGGGTTCCGACTCATCTCTCAAGATGACTCAGTTCCTCCTTGAAGATTTCTCTGACTTTGCCAGGGAAAACGTTTCCTCTTCTGCACTCTGAGAGTCCTTTGTGCATTTTTCTGGAGGAGCTCTAACTAAGTGGGTATTTGAAATGCCTGCCCCTTTCTCCATATCCAAGTGAATGCAGAACTCCAAACTTCTTTATGTATGCCTTCTAGAAATAAACATTTTTAGGGATGTACTACTCAAGCAAAAGCATCCATGAGCAATGCAAATTTTGTGAATAATATGAGGTCCAAGGGGAAAAAATACCTTGGCTTCCACAATTTAGTTTGCTTCTTTCTCCTTCTGGACCCTCTTCTTGCCTGATAGGAAGGGGCTGTAGAGTCCAAAGCCCCAGGAGGCCACCTCTGCTCCTACCAGGCTTTTCAAATACTCATTTATTTATTTTAACAAAATCGAGTTTCTAGGGGAAATTACCTTATTAAAGACTAAAGTAATATACTTCTATTGGTCTTATTGTATGTATTCATATGTATATTATAGTAGATATGGGACTCCAGAGGAGGAAAATATCCATGCACTTAATAGATACACAATTGTATCCTGTAGTGCAGGCTAAACTGCTGCAACAAATAGAACCAAACAACGTATGATGGCTTACACACAATGTGATCTTATTTCACACTCACGTGGTAATCCCAAGTAGGCGTCCAGGGTGTGTGGTTGACAGCTCTCTTCCGCTGAGCAATCCAGGGATCCAGCCCTCTTCCATATTGAGCCTCCACTGTCTTGTAGGGTATGGCCATCGTCTGCAACAAAATGGCAGAAACAGAAAGAGCATGGAGTGGGCCATGTGGGAGGTTTTGTTGTTCAAGCCTGAAAATGGCAAACATATGACTTCCATTCATATCCCACTAGCTAGAACTTAGTTACATCGTCATGCCCAACTGCAAGGGCCACTGGGAAGTGCATTTGCTGTGTGCCCAGGAAGAAGAAGGAATGGGTTTTGGTGGAGAACAAGCAGTTTGTGCCACATCGATCTAAAGTTAGTTCCCTCCCCCGTTTCCCCTCCTCATGCTCTGCAGAGAACATAGATCACAACTGTGCTGGGGTGCACACAGGCCCTCTCATAGGTATCCCTCATATTTGAGGCATTCATGAAGGGTTTCAGGTTTCCAGGTATTTTTTATATTTAACCATGTATTTCCCCCTTACTTCCATAATGATTCTGGAGATATGTTACCAAACACAGAATACAGGTCCCACTTATGAATACTTACATTTACACCAACTAGTACCCCAACTTTGACAACAGAATTTGATTCCTCCCACCCAAACCCTGCTATATGGTGACCAAATATACAATTGGTTTCTATGACCTCACACATCGATTTCAATAAATTAACAGCATAGGGTAAATAGACATTTCCCTACTCCATGGGGCTTGACTTATCCATCTGCCACAGCTGCTTGGTCTTTCTGCTAGCAGATAGCAAGAATCCCTAACTGCAAGAGCCTCTTGAAGATACTATTTCAGATGCTTCCAGGCAATGCCTTTGACAGGTTATAAGCTTACTCTCTCGTTAAATGAAGTTTCTGGGTAATGGGCCATTTGGTGGTACAGTAAGTCCGCTACATACGAATGAGTTCCATTCTGAGAGTGCGTTTTTAAGTCCACTTTGTTTGTAAGTCCAACAAAGTTAGCCTAGGTACTCAACTAACACAATCGGCTGTATAGTACTGTACTGTAATAGGTTTATAATACTTTTCACACAAATAATACATAAAAAACAAACAAACACACAAAAAAGAAAACATTTTTAATCTTACAGTACAGTACCTTGAAAAGTACAGTGGTACAGTACAACAGGTGGCATACAGAGGCACACTTGCATCTTTGAAAGTTCTCAACTTGAAGGTTCGTAGGTGGGACTTACTGTATGTCTATTTGACAAAACATTTGCCAAAATCAGTGAGCAGGGCTTCTCCAACTGCTGCAGAAAATGACTGCCATGATCTACTCAAACTTGGGGTTCCTGTAACATGGCTGGTATTTCCTCTCAGTGATTATGTACAATGTAAGACTAACCCATTTTAAAGCCATTTCAGCTATTGTCAAACCAGCCAGAGAAAGCCAATAAACAATAGAGATAAGCTAAAGGGAAATATTAGCTCTTTGTTTTACAATTAATTAAGAATGCTTACAGCTGAATATTATAGAATGACTATCTAAAACTGGCTTAAAGATATTCATTCAGCTCACATAACAAGAAGTTGGGACACAAAGTTTTGGGTCAGCTTCTCTGCAATTCCTTGGCTTTCTCCTCATGGTCACAAAGTGGCTGCTGCAGTACCATGCATCACATCCTCACATACCATCTAAAACAGAAAGTGAGAAATAGGCCTTTCCCTTGAAGTTTTCTCTCTCTTTTTATCAAGATGGTTCTCTGCACACTCACTCCAGCACACTGCTCCTTAAGACTAATTATTTGTTTCTAGATCAATCACTACCTTATGGGAATGGAATTAGCATGATTGGTTTTGAACTGGAATGATTCATGTTGTGGGGGTGAATATATTGCCCTAAATTGTGTCTGTTACCTGAACAAAATTTAGATTCTTCTAGAAAGTAGAAGCAGGGATCATTAGTGGGTAAGCAATCAATGGTATCTTCTACATTCCTCAAAGAGTGTCTAAATTTTTCACTGTACTAAGCCAGATTGAAAGAAAACATTTTTCTGAAGATTATCACATGTCCACTCACATATAAAATCTTTTATAAAACCATGCTTTAATTTTATAATCTCACCTTCCACTGAAGCATTTCTTTTCATTGCTTAAGTAGCAACTATATAATTATTGAGTGCTTACTATGTGCTTAGCACTATATTAAGTGATTTAAGTGTATTATCTGATTAAAGTCACCAAATAAACAACATGAAGTTGGCCCTGTGAGATCTTCATTTTGCAGATGAGGAACCTGAATGGTTAAAAGCCTTTGCATAAGCACCCACACATGGTGGAAGCTAAATTTGAACCCAAGAGCTCCGGTTTCAGAGTCTGAGTTCTTAACCATTATATACTATTAACGTTGTTTCCTACATTTCCAAGTGCCCTTTAAAAAATATACCCCTCTGACAAATTCACAGATTTCAAGACTTGAAAAATTTGTCCCTACTAGGCCTTCTACAAGAAGATTAAAGCAATATACCTAATATGATTTTTGGTTTTTAGGAAGCTCAGAGGTATTTTTGCATTCATTTGCATAATTTTCTTCAGTCAGAGATTCTTTATAAACTTTTCCTCTTCCCTTATCTTGCCTTTATTTTTTATGCTTAACTTGCCTTTTGCAAATCTGTTAGTCCTAGTATATCTATGCTTTCAGAAGCCATTTTGGAGGAAAAGGGTGATGTAAACAAATCTAATGGTCATATGATATGTATGCTGAAGGTTAAGGAGTGAAAAGCACTGATGTCCAGAACTTGTTTTGAAATGCATCAAACATAAGTTAAATTTATGATGGATGGAGGGATGGATGAATGGATAAATATGTGATAAAACAAATATTGTAGAATGTTAATTGTAGAATCCAAGTTGTAGGTATACGGGTTTCACTGTACAATTCTTTCAACTTTTCAGTGTTTGAAAATATTCATCATAAAATGTCTGGAAATACGTCAATAAGGATCCAGATTCACTTTTATAAAATAATCTCACAAAAGGATAATACTTCCTAAGTAACAAGAGGTATGCAGAGGCCAAATAATGCCTAATCTTGTATACCAGGCTAAGAAATTGGGACTTAATTCAAGATAATTGAGAGATCTTGGAGGATTTTAGTAGAGGACTAAAATGTAAGATAGGCCTGGTGACATGGAGGAAGAATGGGTGGGACCAAGGGGGAGGCAGAGAGACAAATTAGGGGATGCTGTAATTGTCCAGATGAGAGTGAGATGATAGTGTCTGAGCAAAGATGGTCACAGGGAGAGAGGTGAATTTAGGGAAAAAACCAAGAGAGAAATAAGGAAGACTTGACACTTGAAGACGTGTGGGGACATGGGGATATCTAGTAGGACTCAGGCTTCTAACTTGGGGCAGTGGGAGTGGTGAGGCCATTCTCCTGCCATGGGGTCCCAGGTGGAGCCTTGCTGCTGAGTGGGCAGCACAGGGAAGTACCCATCCCCTGTCACAGAGCCGTTTTCCTCTCTGGATCCCCACCATGGCCTGAGATCTGCTGAAGTGCTAGATTTCTCCTGCATGGGGTATTTTCTTTCCTGCTTCCAAGTGATGTGAATCCATGCTCTGCCCTCCTATACGGTCAGAGCCTGCTGAGAAAGAACACTGCAAATGGTTTCTGAAATGCTTTCCAAGCCATCTGGAGCACAGGCTGAGGGGAAGCCCCCCAGCATGGGCCCAGCTCTGACTCCTGGGTTCCTGGATTCATACCCCTCGTCTGCTGTCTCTGGGAAGCAAACCCTGGGCTGCCTCACTTTATTATGAAATTAAAATCATTTCCAAGGACCTCAAAGGGGAAAATGAAATTGTTTTCAGCTTTGATTGTGGTCATAATAAAATAGCTATTTAGGGGGGATTGTGTTATTCTTGGATAAACAAGGAGCAAAAATACTTTTTTACAGTTTGCCATAAAGACAGCAATAGGACTTTTCACAAGACAAACACAATCAATGATTCAGGGAAGATGAGGGCATCTATATTTGTTCTTCCTTGGACATCACGCACAGTGGGATATTTGGTCTCTACAAGCTGAGGAAGCGGCAAGACAGCTTCTGGTACGCTTTCCCAGTTCTACCAGATATGTCCAGATGTCAGAGCCCTGGCAGCTGGCCTCTGAGGGCCCTGCAGGATGGACAATGGGTCCTCCTCTCATTTACTATGCCCTGTGCCTCTTCTGTGTAACTTCTCCCCAGCTTCTTTGTTGAAATTAGCTTCTGGAGACAGAATCAGATTCCGCTTACTTACATGGAGCATTGACCATATACACTAAGCAGGCACAGAATGTTCTTACATGTTACCCCATTTGATCATCACAGCAACTCTGTAAAGTAAGGAAGGACATTCTTATTTTCTAAATTGGAAAGCTGAGACTCAGAGAGGAAAAATGACTTGCCCAGACCTCACAACTGGTGAGTACAGATTCCACTAAAGTTCTTTCCTCTACTCCAAGCTGCCTCTTCTCCCCTTGAGATCCAGGCCTTTGGAGGACACCGATGACTGACACTGTCTAGTGGAAATCATGCAGGATTTAGTGACCAAGCCCTGGGACCTTGGGAAAATCACTCTGAGACTTTTTGCATCTTGGTACTCTCATTGGTATAAAGGGGAGAAGTCAGTTCGACCTTACAGGATTGGACTTTGTAAGAAGTAATTGTTGGAACATATATAAAATGTCTCAAAATAAATGGCTCGAAAGAAATTAATTCCTTAATAAGACATATGTCAGCTTGTTCTAGGATGATGGGTCAGTCTACCCTCTCTCTCACTATTCTGGGCTTCAGCTTGTGCCCAAAGGCAGGAAAGAGCAGAGGCACTTCTTTCTTCCATCCTGAAAACAAAAGGACAGCTTCGTTTCAAAGCGCATTATGTACTATTAGATCATTTCTAAACGTCAGTCTTTAAATCAGAGTAGTATTCAACTTCCAAATGATCCAAGTGAGTAGGCATTTTTGCTGCTGACCATTGGTTTTAAAGAAAGGCTGGAGTTTCAATCCCCTGAGTTTGCAAGATATCATTTGTGACTATGACTCTCCAGTCTGCTCCCTTCTAAGTGCTTGAATGAAGACCCATGCCAGCCTTCTAACCCTGTTTCTAGGAGCAGGGAAGGCAACAGGAACTATGGCAGTGTGCACTGAGCTCAGTGCTTTTCTCTGTCCCACTTACCTCTACTCACCTTTGGTGCCTCAGCTTTGAACCAAGCTGGGGATCCTAGGAAACAGGAAACAGGGCTATTGCCCAGCCCTGGCTTTCCCAGGCCTGGTTTTGAACCCTTAGGCTTGAGCTGATGCCAAATTTTACGCCTCTCCCTTGAGCTCTCTTTTAGGTCTACACATTTTAAGGCCTGGCTTGGAGACTTCATTGGGCATAAAGTATATGGGATCTTTGATTTTCCAATAATAAATAAATCAGAGATTAGACTAAGAGCTGCTGAAATCTCAGAAATCTGCCCCCAGTTTATTGCAAATCTCTTTATATGTTCAGATGCTTTGGATATACATTAAAGTCTTTGGCCCATATTTATGGTTTTGAACATTGCCTTAGCTTTTTACTAATGCATCAGTAATTGGCATGGGAATGAGAAGGGACCGACTTTAGCTGATGCCCCAACTACTGACCTCTCTTGGCAATAACTCCTGATGCTTAAGAGGAATCAAAAGCATCGTAGAAAAATCCACAGATTTTTCTCACGTGTTCTGGGAACTCAGAAGCCCTTGGAGAAGTAAAATTATCCTTAACATCATCATCAGAAGGCAAGGGAGGTGATATGGGCCCTCCCCTATTAAGAAGGGTGGGGACGGTTGGTGCTATGGGGACACAGGGGGAAGTTGCTCATGGGGACATCTGGAGGCCCACCTTCCTCTCACTATCTTCTCTTGCAACTGGATCAGATTCAACAATATGGCCTTCCTTATGCTGGACCATCAGTGAGTAGGTATGTCAGGGGCACATGAAGGCACAAAGAGTTTGGGATTGTGGTGGGAGAAGAAAAGATGGAGAGATGCGAGAGACAAACTTTACCACCCTCATAGCTGATCTGTTGATTAGAATTATGACACTGTACCAGGACCATTAGCAAAGCAGGATACATGCAGATCAGGGAGACCAGGATACAGAGGGGATGACAAACCATGTCACGAGAGAAAGCTGAAAAGCGCAGAGCTGTTTAATGTGGAAGAAAAGATGGCATAAGGGCAATGAGAGCTGTTTGTCAATATCTGAAGTGTGAATATGAAGAAGACTTGCTCTTCAATCAGAGAACCCAGAACTAGAAAGATGCAAATGAAAATACTCCCACAACATTTTAAGGGTTCCAACAATGAAGGGAGGGGAAATGGAATACTCTTGTTTATTGAGCGCCTTCTATGAGCCAGGGTCTGTATAAGGCACTTTGTGCGCCTTTGATCATGAAGTCTTCACCTTGTTTCTGAAAGTTTATATGATGAGAGAACTGAAACTCAGAGAAGTTATGGAGCTTATCTGAGATCCCAGAGCTAGTGAAGAGCTTGGATTTGAACTTCCATCACTTCACACGGACCCTATTATGGTAGGTGATCAAGCAGAGTCTGTGTGACCTCGTGTTAGAGGAACTGAAGAGGGATTCCTATGTGAACCAAGGCTAACACTCACTGCTCTCTGAGGTGCCTTCCAGTTCTGGAACTCTGTGCACAGTCCTGGTGGCTCAAGGAAGCATGGCTGGAGTGCCGAGAGCTGGGAGGAGGAAGGCAAGAGGAATGCTTTGTGGGTAAGTCATCTGTTCAGCAGAATGATGTGAATGACAAATGGGCCTCCCCCCGGGACTGATTCCCTCCAACTGTACCCAACAATAAAATGCTCCACAAAGAAATCTGACAATTTGGTTGTTAATTCAAAACATCCTTCTCCAAGCTGCCTATAACTATAACCTAATTGTTGCAAGTTGGTGGTTTATAAGAAAAGAATAGAAAAGAAAGTAAAATTACATTAAATACAAATGTGCATTTCTTCTGCAATACCTCACTCTGTTTTTATGTTCATTTTACCCTGTACTCTTTCATGTTACTGTCAGATTCTTAATCTATACACTAAACATTTATTTCTGTAAAATGTCTAATGTATTTTCAAGAAATAAGAGGTTTTCCCACTCTCTCTTATGAGAGGTGATTCAGTGGTAGATAGTCTGGACCCTGGAGCATAGGACTTGATTTTAGGCCAGGGATGCAACAGTAGCTAGCTGGCTATTTGACTTAGACAACTTATTTAACTTCTCTGAATTTTGGTTTCCTCATCTATAAAATCAGATTAGAATCTATACATTTCAGGGGCTTCCCTGGTGGCGCAGTGGTTAAGAATCTGCCTGCCAATGCAGGGAACACAGGTTCGAGCCCTGGTCCGGGAAGATCCCACATGCCGCGGAGCAACTAAGCCCGTGTGCCACAACTACTGAGCCTGTGCTCTAGAGCCCATGAGCTACAACTACTGAGCCCGCGAGCCACAACTACTGAAGCCCACGCACCTAGAGCCCGTGCTCTGCAACAAGAGAAGCCACTGCAATGAGAAGCCTGTGCACTGCAACGAAGAGTAGCCCCCACTTGAAGCAACTAGAGAAAGCCCGTGCACAGCAATGAAGACCCAATGCAGCCAAAAATAAATAAATTAAATAAATTAAAAAAAAAAAAAGAATCTATACATTGCAGTGGGGGGGGGGGGTGGTCTACAGATGATTTTCTACAAGAAAGTCTTTTAAGCTCTAACAGAAAATACTGGTGTTTGTTACTCTTTTCTAGGTCAAAGGGCTGGGCCCATGAGGCATTGTTTTGGCTCCTGGGATAGTTTCAGATTTATTTATTTATCATCCATCTCTCCACCCACCTATCCATCCATGTCTCCATCCCCCTATCTAGCTTTCTATTTATTTAACAAATGTTGATTGACTTTATGTTATATACCAGATATACAATCAGGAGCTAGGAATATTGGCATGAATTAGATATAGCATGATTCCTGCCTCCAAAGACCTTCTTTCCAAAGAGAGGGGAAGACACATTTATATATAATTATGTAATGAAGAAACCATGGTATAAGGCTGTATCTCTTAAACTTTGGGGGGAAACGTAACCATCTCAGATTATTTTGCTTTCCCAATTGTCTATTAGAAATAATGGAGGGGCTTCCCTGGTGGCGCAGTGGTTGAGAATCCGCCTGCCAATGCAGGGAACACGGGTTCGAGCCCTGGTCTGGGAAGATCCCACATGCCGCAGAGCGACTGGGCCTGTGAGCCACAACTACTGAGCCTGCGCGTCTGGAGCCTGTGCTCCGCAACAAGAGAGGCCGCGATAGTGAGAGGCCCGCGCACCGCGATGAAGAGTGGCCCCCACTTGCCACAACTAGAGAAAGCCCTTGTAGAGAAGCGAAGACCCAACACAGCCAAAAATAAATAAATAAATTAATTAATTAAAAAAAAAAAAGAAATAATGGAGACTATCATGAGAATTTCAATTGTGAATCTGTCCTGGAGTGGGAAATAGAGCAAATCTCAGATACGAAGAAGGGAGGTACTTCCTCTGGCCTTTGGGGCTGGAAGGGGGGATGGGGATGCCCTGGGAGACTGGGAAATGATTCTGGTGGCGAGTGACTCTGACTCATGGAGCAGGCCAGGTGAGCTGTGCCCCTAACTTCAAGTTGTTCTATTCTTGGGCCATTGATGGTAGTTCCAGGGATAGCAAGTGTGGTGGATGCTTTGTTTCCGAACTGCTTGTCTTAACAAGCAACAATTCAGGGAACTGAGAATAATCTGAGGACTCAGGGAGAGCAGGCGCCACCACACAATCCCGGGGGAGAGCTAGTGCTCAACTTCAGCCACCCTGCCACAGTGGGTGCTCCTTGGGAAAAGGAGGAGTATGCGCGTGAAAGATGAGCCGGGCTGGCTGCACGGAGCTGGGATCATCTAGCTGTTAGCGTCCAGGCCAAGTGTGCAGATCTCAGCTCAAGCTGCAGACCTGGCAGGGAGCTGGAGGCTAAGCAGGAACTGGGGAAGTAGACCCCTGAGGGGTGCCTTTGCAGTGGGCATTAGGGGAGTAGGAACTTCCTCCATGTCCTGGCTAGCAAGATTAATCACACTTGCTGGGGTGATGGGCAGTTCTGCCCAGTGGGCATTCTCATTGACTTAGGGGTATGTTGAAGCTCTTCATTTTCTCAGGCTTGGCTGGCTGAGGTGGGCGGGTGCTGATAATTTTGATCATGTACTATCTTCTTCATGTCTTTATATACCTTCTTCTTATTCCCATGTGTATACAAATGCAACACACAACTTTGAGAGGTTTATGTGAGATTTAATTTCACCCTCCATCATTTCCTTCTGTGTAATTATATGCACCATTTGTGTTTCACTTATTATATGTCAGGTCCTACACTAAATGCTTTGCATACACTAACAATATATCTGTTAAGATTCTTTATGTGGCAAGGAGCAGAACCATCTCCAACTGGCTTCAACAATAGATGGTACCTTGGCTCGTGTAAAGGAAAAGTCCTGAGGCAGGTTTAGTTCAGGGGATCAAGGTATTAACAAGATCCAGTTTCTTTCCATCTCTTTGTTTCACCTTTCATAGTTCATCTTCACCTTAAGATTCGCTCCATGGTCATGAGATGTCTACCAATAGCTCCTGGGTCTGTATTGTCTCTCGGTCCATGTCCATAGAATCTCTTCCCTAACTAGCAAACAATCTGGGTTCCATATTGGACCAGCTTAAGTCAAAGCCCACCCCTGAACAATCACAAAGGGAAGGGGATGGAGTTGTGCTGACGGGCTGAGGTCTACATCAGTGACCTGCTCGGTCACTGACATTGTCTTTTTTCCTTCCTTGTCTTACTTCCCTGTTCCTCTCCTCAGTATACAAGATCTGCTTTGGAGGAATATAACCCAAAGCAGTATCTTTGCCCCACAACTGAGGTATAGGAATCTCTAGCCATTCTTTTAATTTCTTTTTTAAATTAACTTTTATTGGAGTATAGTTGATTTACAATGTTGTGTTAGTTTTCGCTGTACAGCAAAGTGAGTCAGTCATACATATACATGAATTCACTCTTTTTTAGATCCTATTCTCATACAGGTCATTACAGAGTATCTGTAGCCATTCTTATCGTACCTAAGAAAGTACCATCGACATAACAGGGACTTAATAAGTGCCAGTGGGTGGATGGATCCCAACCCAGGAATGTGGTTACCACACAAAATGTGCTTTGTCCCTTGCAGGCAGAGTATGACCATGATCCTTCCCCATCCTCATTTCATTATTTCTTCTTTGGGTCCCGTAATGATGTAAGGAAGACAGACACAGGGTCTCTTTCTAAACCTTAGCAGATTGTTTTGACTGAGGCTTTCACCGACATCAAGGGAGCAAACTATAATGGGTACCCGGTTACAAGACAATCCCAGGGAAGAAACATTAACAGAAATTTTACAGATGAGATCCCACAAAATAGTACAGTAGCTTTCCTAATGTCCTCCTGATTCTACTCCAGTCCCAATACCGTGATAACTCACATCTTGGAATACAGACGGGGGGTCAGTGGGAGTGACTTCTGATACTTTCTCCTGACACTCCAATTAAACAATTTGGATTCAAAAGATTTCTAACCTTTCCAGACTCTCTATAATAGAATGCAAACAAAGTTCCTTAGGGAGTGATAAAATATTATTCATGAGAAAAATGGGGGGTATAATAGAAGCACTGTAAAACCACCAGCAGAGGAAATAACATTTAAGAAAATAATACCGTGTCCCTGGTTGGTAGATTAAGAAAGAAGGGAAGTAAATCATTTTTATTCTTCTGCTCTTCATAACAATTTGTAACTCTGTTGACTCTTGGGTTTCCACATGGCTAAAGTTAGGTCTATAATATTCATAGCAATCGAAGCCTAGAAGGATTTGTTTTTGTGGGTTCACATGTGTATTCAGATATTCTGAATTAAAGTCAGGATTAAGTTAAATTAGGAAAAGTGCAAGTTATGGTGAGAAGACTTACGAAGGGAAATGAAGACTTCTCAGATCTTTACCGTCTAAATTTTTTATCCATCAACATTGCTCTGAAACACATTTAATAATACTTAAAATGTGTTACATAAAAAATAAAAAATATATGATTTGGATAGTCACTCTTGCCCAGACTTAACTGAAGTATCATAGGAGCCCACTTACTGAAAGTCTGTCCCTAGCACAGGATGATCTGGACAGAAGGAAGGTTGGAGTGGAAGGAATTTCACATGTGTTACAGTGAACAAGCTCAACTGGTGTAAATTCAGTAAATTCAGAAAGCAAATGTTTTTTAGTAACAGCTTTCTTGGGGAATATAATTGGCATAAAATAAACTTCACATGTTAGAAGACACAATGATAACTTTCAACATATACACACTCATGAAACCATCTCTACACTCAAGATGGTGCATACACCAATCTCTCCTCAGAATTTCTTTATGACCCTCTGTAACCCTTAGAAACCAACTTAATTTTTAGTTCCTATTCTTCTTTAAGCTTATTTCATGAGGCCAGTTCCTTTTCTGCCCTTGGATGAAAACTTGGGCTATCCCGTGAATTACTCTTAAGTAATAAAAAAAGTTTACCAGTCACTTAAAGTCTCAAAACATGTTCTCAATTTATAAAGCAAATAATCCAATCTCACGTAACAGTGAAATTTTCCATCTAGATTTACTGTTATGACTTTTCTCCTTCTCCTACCTTGGGTCTGCTGCAGAGGGCAGGCTGTGGTGAGAGAGTAGGGTATGGGTGGCCACTTTTTCTTTCCCTACACAGTAGTTTTATTCTTCTCTCCCCCTCCTGCTTTCTATACCTCTGGAGCTGCAGCACAATGATCCAGAAGAGGGAAGAGATGCACAAGAGTTCTTACATGAGTAGTCCTGTTGAGTGAGAGCACACACGGTTGGAGTCTCCAGAGAATCCCACCCCTACCCTCATTGCTGGAGGTCTTCATCTGCTGCACTCTTGATGAAGGTTCTCTTCCAGAGCCTTCCAGCTCCTTGTTTACTCCTTTGCAGCCTCCTGACACTTAATGGTGTCCCTAGTTTGTTTCTGCTAAGTTCTCTCTATCCCTTCAGGTCCTCTTAGGTGAGACTTAAGATGACCCCATGCAGACTCTCTCTTACATGGGCCCAAGTGTGGTCCAGCTTTCTTTGTTTCTTCCAATCTGAAGAGGTTACCCCAAATGTAGCTCTCCCTCCTTTGTTCCTCCATGTGAGCAGCATATTGGCCGTAATATCTGTTCCTAGAGAGGTATTAGATACGGCCACACTGCTAAATCCCCTCACCCCATGCCCAGAGGACACATATTAAGGTTCACTAGTCACTTCCTTTAAGTTCCTCTCTTTTGACCTGAGAGTAAAGGTAGAAGAAGCTTCCAATTTCTCCCTTAGGGAGCTGAGACTCAAAATACATAGACTCCTCTAAAAATCCGTTTCTAATCTTCAACTCAACTCATTTTAATCTTTGTTGTGGGTGAGAGTTAAGACTTACATAGCCCGGCTTTTGCATATCTTTTTTCAATTCCTGCTTCATGGCTTCTCACCTCACTCTGGTATGTTGCATGCATAGTCTTCAGCTAAAATTAAGACAGAAGAATCCATTTTAACATTCTTTAATATAAGTTTCACATCCTGGAGGCTAGATGGTTCAGAAGGAACATGCAAAACTGTGTTCTCCTGAAGGCTTGGGCTTCTGATTTTTCATTATTCTTCTTGTAGACAAAGAATGTTGTCTATCATTTTGGTAAACAAAGAAGGATGCTGCAGCCATAAAGCCATCCAGCAGCCCCATGGTGCTCCCCGAGGGGAAAAACAGGATACTGGCCTAGATAGTTAAAAGGCATGTCAAAGGGATCATTTCAATGAACTCAGACTCCTACATCTTCCCATACATAGAAAAGCACTAAAATCATTAACTTGAGATGTCTGTTTCTGTGATTAGCAGTAATCTTTGGAGGCTTGACTACATGGTTTTTGTTTGTCTGTTTGTTTGTTTCAGCAAAAACTCCTATATATCCTAGCTCCTCCCTCAGACTTTGGAACAGTCCGCTAGAGCTATTTGAGAGGTTGCTTTCCCTGGCTATAGTCCTCTGTTAGGCCGCTGAATAAAACATAATTCTCAACTTTTAGGTTGTGCATTTGTTTTCCAGTCAACATTCTTTAAGACAGTAAAGAAGGTATGAAATGCCACCTGCTCTCCACTACAAATCCAAGCCTGGAAAATCACATGATGACATTCCTTCCCTCTCTCCCTGTCAAAGATATGCTTCAAAATATAACAAGAAATAAGATGATGACTTTGAGCAAAATGTACCTGATAAGAATGAATACAGTAAGTGTTAAAGAACACAGAAAGGGTCATGGAAGAAAATATGTTTCAAGCTGAGAGAATGTTCTTTAGTCCATCACTGATTCATCTTTGTACCTTCCTAAGCCCCTGATATAGGGCCTGGCACATAATAAGAATTTATGAATGTTGTTTACTTTGTCCCAAACACATTCTCAGGTGTTGACTTCTGAGTTATAGACAAGGTCAGTTAGTACCACAGTTCACATGTCTGGTGGCTATGTATTGGCTGAGACCAAGCAGTCTAAGAGCATCCACTCTCAGACCCTTGTCCCCCACCTACAGTTGTCACCTGCTGACTTCCAGGCCCTTCCTTGCTGTTATTGAGGATTTGGAGATTTAATCATAATTTTTCCATTCCACAACCTCAGGCAATTTCAATATCTACATAGGTCACCTATCAAATGACCTGCTTCCTAATTTCTGGGCCTCCTTGATTCCTTTTACCACCCTCTCTACAATGCTTCGGAGCCACATCTTATCACCTGGAACTGTTCCCTCAGAAAAGTCCCTCTTCTGCTTCTTACTTTGACCACAACTCCCAATCCCTGCTATCTCCAATTTCATCTCCTCCTTGTCACTATCGCTGCACAGACTGTCACTTGGTCCTGCCATTCTCTCTCCTACTTCCCTATCCATCAAGGACCCCATGGTTGATCACTGCAATTACTTTCTCAAAGACATCCTCAGTTTCCTTGTCCTTGTATTTTTCTGCTGTATCTGCCTGATAAAACTTCAACTCTAGATCTATTTCACATTCTTTTTAGTCTACTACACCTGTGCAGCTGAGCAATGTTGGAGAAAAACAAATAACCATAAACTTTGGTATTCTAGAAATTCATGGTCTTTAACCTCATCTTTGGTCAATTTCTTCCAGCATTTTCTTTAAAATTATCCCAATCTTCCCTACTCTGCAAGCCTCCTAGTCAGCCTCTACCTACCCCACCCCATCCCAATTCTCAGCCAATAGCATTTTCTTGTACTTTATAACACTCACCATGTGCTTGGGCCCTGGACATCAGTATTTTGTAAAAGCTCCCCAGGCGATTCCGATCCGCAGCCACTGTTATGGACCACTGATCTAAAGAAACCCCTAAGACACCTAAAACCCAGCTTAGGGAATCTGTCTCAGGCCTCTGGCTCCACATCACCTCTACTTATTCTATTCACCACCAACTCAGTATCCCATGGTCCCAGCCACTGGGCCCATCTTGGCTTCTTTTATCTCATTTTGCTCCACTAGGATTTGATCACCTAAATTTAGACTACTGAGCAGGGTACTGCAATGATGACCACATAAGGTCCTTGTGATAACCTCAGCTACACACACATAACTGCTGGCATGGGGCACCATGTTTCTGTGTCCCTGTCTATTAAGAAGGGGTATCAACTGGAGGGATGGAGCTGTAAATGCCTTTTAAAACCAGGCTGCGTAAAGGAGGCAAGCATATACAGTGGAGAAAAGACAGCCTCTTCAATAAGTGGTGCTGGGAAAATTGGACAGATACATGTAAAAGTATGAAATTAGAACACTCCCTGACACCATGCACAAAAATAAACTCAAAATGGATTAAAGACCTAAGTGTAAGACCAGACACTATCAAACTCTTAGAGGAAAACATAGGCAGAACACTCTATGACATACATCACAGCAAGATTCTTTTTGACCCAGCTCCCAGAGAAATGGAAATAAGAACACAAATAAACAAATGGGACCTAATGAAACTTAAAAGCTTTTGCACAGCAAAGGAAACCATAAACAAGACCAAAAGACAACCCTCAGAATGGGAGAAAATATTTGCAAATGAAGCAACTGACAAAGGATTAATCTCCAAGATTTACAAGCAGCTCATGCAGCTCAATAACAAAAAAATGAACAACCCAATCCAAAAATGGGCAGAAGACCTAAATAGACATTTCTCCAAAGAAGATATACAGATGGCCTACAGACACATGAAAGAATGCTCAACATCATTAATCATTAGAGAAATGCAAATCAAAACTACAATGAGATATCATCTCACACCGGTCAGAATGGCCATCATCAAAAAATCTAGAAACAATAAATGCTGGAGAGGCTGTGGAGGAAAGGGAACTCTCTTGCACTGTTGGTGGGAATGTAAATTGATACAGCCACTATGGAGAACAGTATGGAGGTTCCTTAAAAAACTACAAATAGAACTACCATACGATCCAGCAATCCCACTACTGGGCATATACCCTGAGAAAACCATAGGTCAAAAAGAGTCATGTACCAAAATGTTCATTGCAGCTCTATTTACAATAGCCAGGACATGGAAGCAACCTAAATGTCCATCGACAGATGAATGGATAAACAAGATGTGGCACATATATACAATGGAATATTACTCAGCCATAAAAAGAAATGAAATGGAGGTATTTGTAATGAGGTGGATGGAGTTAGAGTCTGTCATACAGAGTGAAGTAAGTCAGAAAGAGAAAAACAAGTACAGTATGCTAACACATATATACGGAATCTAAGGGAAAAAAAAGCCATGAAGAACCTAGTGGCAAGACAGGAATAAAGACACAGACCTACTAGAGAATGGACTTGAGGATATGGGGAGGGGGTGGGGTGAGATGTGACAGGGTGAGAGAGTGTCATGGACATATATACACTACCAAATGTAAAATAGATAGCTAGTGGGAAGCAGCCGCATAGCACAGGGAGATTAGCTTGGTGCTTTGTGACCACCTAGAGGGGTGGGATGGGGAGGGTGAGAGGAAGGGAAATGCAAGAGGGAAGAGATATGGGAACATATTGTATATGTATAACTGATTAACTTTGTTATAAAGCAGAAGCTAACACACCATTGTAAGGCAATTATACTTTAATAAAGATGTTTAAAAAAAAAAAAAAAAACCAGGCTGCAGAATTAAGACTGTGTTATTGTCGTCTTGGCAGCATCACTACCAAATCCCTCTAAAGATGAATTTCCTTCCCTGTAAAGTTTGGGTTACTTTGCCAGTGAGAAGATGCATGAGATTTGGAAGGTGGAAATGGAGTGGTCATTCTTTTCAGAAAGTTGTGGTGGTCAGACACTGCAGGCTTCCAGACCCCTCTCAACCCCTTCATGGTAGCAGTGGTTGGAGAACATCCTTGGTCCAGTTCATCCGGATTCATTCTAGTGAATGTTTCTCTGATCCTCAGATGGTAGATCCTTCTAGGTCTTCATCTCCCACCAACTCTTCCTACATTTAAGTCCTAATTCCAATATTAATTCTCTTCTTCCCATAATGGCATAGAGGCTAAATTTTCTTGACTGAATGTAAACTGATACAGGGGCTTAATATGCTGGGCAATGGAGAGCTTCTGAATGTTCTGGACTAGAAGGTCCCACAATAAAAGGAACACTTAAGGAAAATTGCATATTGGGAACCCAGAAACCTATCCAGCAGTGATGTTGATAACTACCTCATTTTTTAATGTGATCCTGCTTTGAGGATGTCACCTGGAGGTGTCTGATTACCTGAAGTGGAGGCCAGCTCTGTTGTCATGCTTCTCCCCACTAGCTCTAGTTGATGGTGTGTCAGCATGTGTGTTTGTGTGCACTGGGGATGTGTGAGAAGGCAGCATAACTCTCTTTGTTTATACCTGGTCCCGTTTCTGTCGTGAGTCCAGGAAAGGGAGCTGACGTGAGATCCAAACACCTGGCTCTGGTTCTTGCCAACCATATGAGCTGGAGCAAATTACTCCCTCTGCCTGTGCTTCAGTTTCCTCATCTGTTAGTTGGTCAAGCAAATGAATTATCCCAGAGGTGCCTTTCAGCCCTAACATTCCACCAATCCATGAATCCATTAGACAGCAGTTGGATTTCCTTTGACGTCCGACTAGGCTGGCCTGTGACAAGGCCAGCAAGGGCTAGGCCAGGTCTGGAAGTTGGAAGCTTCCTCCTGGGTGTCTGGGGGCTGATTTATGGTCATGACCTTGTTCTGGGATGGCACCTGAGGGCAGCCAGGGAGGTAAGAACCCACAGGCACTAGAGAAGCAAACAATTGTGCCCACAAAGTCAGGGCCTAGGGCGGGCTTGGCCACACCAGCTGCTGACAGACAGACAAATGGATGAACACACCTCACTCTCACCTCTTGGCCCTCTCCTTGACAGGGCTACTGCAGCCTCTCAAGGTGTGATGATTAGGTTAAGAACAAGGCCTAGCGCAAATTTATGGTGTCTATAAGTTTCCCGTGTTTTCTCAGGGAAGATTCTTTCACCAAGCCTCTCCTTTCCCTTGTCCCAAGGCCCCAGGCCTAAGCCACACACAAATCTTGATTTCATCAGGAGCTCTCTGTTCCCTCAGCTGCTCCTGTTTTCCTTCTGAAGACACATGCCCTTTCCTAGAAGTTTTATTGTTCCCCCACCGCCTCATTTTCTCACAAGTTCCTTCCTGGGGAGCTGGGACTCAGCCAGCCTCTTCTTGTGGCGAATAGGCCCAGTGCCCACAAGAAAGCCTTTTTTTTCTTCATTATGTCTCCTGTTGTCATTAAAATAAAAGAAAGACAGTAAAAATCTCTCTTCCTCCTAGTTCTCTTTATAGATTTTCTCATTAAGAGAATTAACAGCAATCAAAGACAAAACCATAGCTGCTTCTCTTGAGACAAATCAACTTCAAACTATTTGCTACTCAAGTCAAAAATGGTGATTGCTGGCTGCCAACACTGAGCGCCCAGAGTCAGCTTCTATCCTTGCCTCTGCAGTACAGCTGGGCAGCCAGGGAAGGAGAAGGCGGTGGTGTCTGAGGGTACACATTCGTACCCACGAACCACTGTCTTCTAGGGTGAAAGGGGAGGTCCATGCTTGGTTGCCGATTAGGCTTCTATAATGGGCCTATAGAACTGTTCTTTCTGGAAGCCATCCAGACCCAGAACAGGCTGAGGTAGAGAGCTCCCCATTCCTGGAAAGGTTTGCATAGAGGATAAATGCACCTCAACTGGCTGAGGAATTACACTGGATGACTGCTGAAGTGCCCTTTTACTCAGAAGGCTCCTGAATCTGGGGCCCCTTTGCCACCTGTCTTGAAATGGCATCAGAACAGAAGGTTCTTCAAGGAAGGACCCGATAGGATGTGCAGCCTAGGTACAGCCGTCAGGGATGAGTAGGTCCTCAGGAAGACGCCCCCATGGCAGGCATAATTGTAACTCCAGGTGTGGGTATCTACTAAAATTCTCTGCAGGCAAACCAGAACTTCTCAGGACAGTTGTGGGAACTGCATAATATGACATGGGCAATGCAATGGACACATTCCGGGTTCCCAGTACACGCTGAAGAAGAGCTTATAGTGACATTAGCTTAGTGAGACATTAAGTTATAAGTTATAAGTTATTGCATGGAGCATGCAATGGTCTGAGAGTCACGAGAAGCTGGCTACTGTTCTATTCCTTTCTGTGATCTGGGGAAAGTTATTTTTTCTTTCTAGGTCCCAGTTTCCTCATCTGTAAAAATCCAGGATCCGTCTATATCTGCATTTTTCTAAAGAAAGTTCCAGGGAAACTTATTCCCATTAGGTACTTCACGTAAAATGATTTCATGGTAAAATATGTTTGGAAACACCGTGTGTAATGATGCTCCTTAGAGAATGACAACACTGATGTGCCTGTGAAAGGCTCCAAAAACCCTGCAATGAAAACATCTGTTTCTCTTTGTTTAACCTTGTGTTTGCAGAATATCTTTAAACATAGGAGTCTTGTTTTTCCGGTACAAGCCTTTATCACCCAAGGAACTAATACTCCTCGGCACGCTGTTTGTGCCCTCAGGGAAACAGTGATCTAGATAATCTCTGAGGTCCCAGGATAGTATGTGCTTCTCTAGCAGAAGAATCATCAACAAAAATCTTTATCATGACGGGTGTGAGCCAGACCCATGCTGCCTGAATCTCTGGGTTAGTGCCTGCATCTCTGACTAGTGTCTCTATTATGGGCTTCTGCACGTACCCTTTCCTCTGCCTAAAACACTGTCCATACTTTTTGACTGGCTAACTCAGCCTTCTCATCTCAGCTTTAGTGGTAGCTCCTCTAGGCTGCCTTCCCCATGCCTCTGGTCTGCGTTAGGTGCCCATTTTATGTCTTTTACTTCCCAGACCCGTCTTCACCAGAATAAAAGGCCTTGCATGTTGTGTTCTCCTTCTATCTCCAATGCCTATTGAAGGGTTTGACATATAGGAGGCCCTCAGTAAATACTTATGGAATGATTAGATACAAATTAAGTGACATGTGGGATTGCTCCCTTAATTGGGATGGGGGAAGAGTGATTACCACTAATGGAAAGAGGTGGAGACATTTTCTTGTTACCCTGCGGAAGTTATAGATAGAAAGACATCAGAGCTGTTCAAGACAGAACTGGCTGCCTCTCTTGGGAGAGAGCTTCCCGTGACTGAACATGTTCACCATAAACATAAAGGAGACCATCATCAATTGGAATTTTGAATTTTCATTCAAAATTTGACTTTGACATTTCCTAATGCCAAGAATCTAGGATTTCATTCTTCTTTAATCAGTATTCTGTGTAATTTACATATCCCTACAAAATAAGGGCTCTTTTGTCACATATCTTTGGTTTTTGAGAACTACAACTAAATTTAAACAATAATTAATTTACTAGCAGTCTATTAGATTAATAATAGCAATCTAATGCATTAATAAAAATGCAGTTTAAATGCTGGAGTCAAGGAACAATTAAGCTATATTATGCAGCTCTCAATGATAATAGAGACTAATTTTTAAGTTTATGATATAATGTTAATTGAAAATATGTGGACCTAAACAAGTGTTGTATGAACACTGTGACTGCAACCTGGTAACATGCAGGAGAGAAAAAAGATGGGAAGAAAACACACACTAATGCAGAGTATTTGGTTAAGGAAGATGGGACTAGAAGTAACGTTTGTCTGTTTTTTAATTTGCTTCTGCAAAACTTCTCTCCAATTCTTTTTAATGTGCTTGTCTTCTTTGTAAATTTTTTAAAGATAAAAATAAGATTGGAAATGACAGAAACTATGCTCGCTGGCTCTGCAAACATTATTTTGATTTTTTTCCAGCTGAGGTTTTGGAGACTTTTTCAAAGATAACTGGACTATAAGAATAATTCTGGCTTCACTTCTCTTTCCCAGCTGTCTTGAAGTGTCTTTCATACAGAGACAGAATGACAACAATCACCCCCAAATTCAAATACTTCATCTAGTCGCTGACAACTCCCAAAGACCCAGAGGTGGAAACCAGGCTGAAAGTGAAAAGTTGAGGAGTTTGGGCTTCATCTGCCCTCATTTCCATTTGTGATTTGGGGGTTATGTTTTTTTGGAGGGTGGAGGGAGGTAGGTGGGGACAGTTGGCCCAGGTCAGCAACCCTTTTTCTTTGTCCTAAGATAAATCCCAAAAGCTATTACCAGGAAAAAGAAAAAAAAGTTTCTGTTTGGCTTTCTGCTGCTCTGGCCATAAACAACAGTCTGGGATCAAGGGTGTTGTTGGTGCACAGGATTTAATCTCCGCCAGGTTTTCTTCCCATAAACATCCTTTCAGCTGTCCTGGCCCAAGACATCTTTCCCTTTGTGAGGCTGATGCATGGCTTTCGATGGAGTGGCCTGTGCATTGCTCTCCATGGACCCAACTACCAATTCTGACCCTTCCAGTCTGGAAAATCTCAGCTCATTCATGCTTGAGATATTTAGACCCAAGACAGTCCCTGACTTGGTGGCTAAATATAACTTAATGGAACAGAGAGGCCTGGCATAGTAGAAAGCGCATGGCTTCGGGAAGTCAGAACAATTTAAGTTTGAACCCCAGTCCCTCTGCTTACAAACAATGCGACTTTGGTTAGACAAGTTACTTAACTTCCAGAAGCGCTCGTTTCTCCTTGTGATTCCTACTTTGAGGGCTGTCTTGTGGATTGAATAAAGTATCAGATGCAAAGTGACTGGTAGCATAAATTCAAGTTCCTATTCCATTGGTTGCTAGTGTCACAGGCTCAAGTGTTGAAACCACATTTTCAAAATATTTCTGATGAACTAAACTGGGTCCTGAGGAAACTCACCAAGATGATGAGTGGTCTGGAAGCCAGTCCCTATGAGGAGTCGGTGAAAGAATTGAACACATTTTGTGTAGAGAAGATCAGGAGCTATAATAACTGTCTTCACATCTATGATTCACTCAAATCTGAAAGAGGGAGCTGACTTGTTCTATTTTTCTTCCTCTGTTACTAAAGAAATATTTATTGAGTTATTTTTTTTTCAATGGAATCTTTCTCAGCAATACTTATAATTGGGCTAGGAAGGAGTTTTTATTTCCACCCTGGGGCTTTGGTAACAATGGCTGGGTGAGCCATTACTAAAGAGAACATTGGGGCTCCATAGCTGGGATTTTAGGATCAGTAATTCTTAAACAGGTTGGCAAGATAAATGAGATATTTTACACATTATAAGGTGGAGAGAAGCTGCCACTTCCCCAACCAACACCCTACTTCTCCTGGCTATGACCAGGAGTCCACTTAGGTCCTCAGGGTTGAAAAGAAGCCAAAGTCTGAACATGGACACACCATCCTGGGTTGATTATTCTGGCAGTAGCTACTAGATCAGATTCCAAACCAGAAAAATCAGTTTACAAGGCAAAGTGTGGGTAAGACACGCATGTTTTAACAGAAAGTCCAAACAAAATTAAAGACCCAGCATATCTATCCCCCTGAGAGAAGGGCAGGAGTCTGGTTCAAGTCTTACTGGGTAGTTGCCAGATCCCCCATGGATGAAGTAGTTAAGAGTTCAGAGTTAGGAGTCCATCTGTGGTCAATGGGTGGTGGTGAGGCAGGGGAGAGGACCATGGCACCAGTCAGTCAAGCCCCTTGCTCCTGGGGACATCCAACATGCTCACCTCCATGCTAAAACCAGAAGCAGCTGCCACAGGACTCTTTCCTTGTCT
The DNA here is from genome assembly GCF_965194805.1 of Balaenoptera borealis. Lineage (NCBI taxonomy): Eukaryota > Metazoa > Chordata > Mammalia > Artiodactyla > Balaenopteridae > Balaenoptera > Balaenoptera borealis. The sequence goes on from NC_138868.1 coordinate 41,106,482, forward strand.
AAGAGGTGATTTGACCTTGGGGTAGGACAGAACGTGCATGTGTGGGTTAAGAAGCTCAGTCATGAGGACTAGAGGGATTCCAAGGTGCAGCTCTACATAACCCCATATTCCTCTGCCTCTTTCGTAGCTGAGGCCCCTTGGGGTCCCACAGTAACCCAAGAGAAGACGAAACCAATTTTGTTCCCAGAATTTAGAAGGTTATGTTTACCCTCAGTGCTTGAGGGAATAGGCTATGTACATCTATTGAGTGTCTTCTATGTGCCAGATCCTGTGCTTATCACTGAGAGTAGACTGGGCAACAAGAGATCTCCTGACCTCCTGGAGCCTGTAATTTAGTTGGAAAGATAAACACTGAATGAGTAATCTTAAGTATGATTGGTAATAAAAAGATTAAACAAGGAGGGTCATGGGCACTGTGGGGTTTTATAACTGGTCCGAAATAGGACGAATGGATGTGAACTGTAGTGTGACTAAGTTCCACATTATGGTCAAAGAAGAGGCATCTAACTGCCTGTAGTTAGGCAGTTTGTGTACTGCACAGAGGCTCTAGCTGAGGGGATGAGTGAAGATTGAAATCTAGGCCTTACATTGCTCCTCAAACTGTGCACCTACAGGGTTGCATCTGCTTCAAGGTGGTGCTTTTTCTGTTTGCACAAAGCCATCGTATAATCTGGTAGTGGCCCTGAACTGAGGTCTCCAAATTGTGGCCCATGACAAATTGTGGGCTACTGATATTCTTTGTTGTCCTGTATATTATATTTGTTTACTTATTTATTTATTTTTTTAGTTTTGTTTTTAGATTGATTAGCTCTTAAATTTTAAAGTCTGAGAGATTTCGCATTAGAATCCAGATTTCTGAGCCCTACGGAAAAACTGGGAAATCTGATAATACTGGTCCCCATGTTCCTACAAGGAGGAAATTAGCTGGGGGTAAGTGACGGTTGCTCCCTTTAGAGAAATAAAGATGTCCCCTGACCCCAATCCTTTACCTCAAGTACCAAAACTTGAGTTTGCTAGCTCTGTTTTTAATACACCCAGAACTGCATGGAACGGGCTGCCTACTGAGTGATGGAGTCTGTGCCTGGTGCTACTGAAGCAAAAGCTGCAGGATCTGGGTCAGAGATGCCATACAAGGGGCCTCTTATACCAGGTAAGAAGTTTTGACCATGCTTTAGCTTTTGTAGGTACCTGAATTCCTGTGAATGAAAGTCTGTCCTTGGTCTCATGACATAGTCTTTATATACACGGCACCAAAGTATATGGACCAAAATAACAGCTTTCCTTTGTATGTTTGTTTACATGCCATGCCAAAGATCTGAGTCTGTTCAAGAATCCTATAGTGAATTCCTGATGGGAACCCAACACTACATTGTGCGATATAGAGGAATTACAAATTTAGTTTGTTTTAGCTTTATTATTCAGTCTACTTAATGATTGAGTGATCAACTAACTAACTAACTAATATGGGCTAAATTATGTTACCCCCGTCCCATAAAAAAAAATCATGTATGATGGATTCCATCATTGGACACAAAATGTGAATTGTGCCCTCCCCCAGGACCTCAGAATGTGATTGTATTTGGAGAAAAGGCTTTTAAAAACATAATTAAGTTAAAAGGAAGTTGTTAGCATAGGCCCTAATCCAATATGACTGATGTGCTTATAAAAGGAGGAAATTAAGACATGCACACTCAAACATATAGATGACCGTATGAGGACACAGTGAGAAGGTGACCACCAGCAAGTCAAGGAGAGAGATCTCAGAAGAAACCGAACCTGCTGACACTTGCCCTTGGACTTCCAGCCTCCAAAATTATGAGAAAATAAATTTCTGTAGTTTAAGCCTCCCAGACTGTGGTATTTTGTTATGGCAGTTGCTATAAACCAAAATTCACCAAAACTCATATATTGAAACTAATCCCCAATGTGACGGTATTAAGAGGTAGGGCCTTCGGGAGATGATTAGGTCATGAGGCTGGGGCCACCATGAATGGGACTAGTGCCCTTTTAAAAGAGACTTCAAAGAGCTCCCTCATCCCTTCCACCATGTGATGACACAGCGAGAAGACAGCCATCTATAAACCAGGAAGCAAGGTCTCACTAGGCAGCACATTTGCTGGTGCCTTGATATTGGTTTCCAGCCTCCAGAAAGAACTATGAGAAATTTCTGTTGTTTATAAGCCACCCAGTCTATGGTACTTTGTTATAATAGTCCAAATGGACTATGATAGCAGGCCTAGGAAACTAAAACACTAACTAACTAATACAAGTTCTATTTCCTGCCCTCAAAGAGCTGATATCATAGGAGGGAAGGCTTGATTTGTAAACATTTCCACCAATAGCCCAAGTGATCTTCTTAAAGTGAGAACCAGATCACATCATTCCCCTTATTCTTAACCCTCCAGTGGCTTCTCCTTGTATTCAGAATAAAAACAAATTTCTGGCTGGCAAAGTGTTAGTGTGATCTAGTACCTGCCCAATGGCCACTCAGTTCGGGCCACCATCTTTCTTGCTCCTGACACACAGCCACCCTGACCTCTCTGTTCCTCCCACAGGCAGACACCAAGCTCTTTTCCGACTAAGGTCTTAGCATACTTTGCTCTTCCTTCCTGGAATACTCTTTTTTCTTTCCCATTCAAACTCTCTCCCATCATCTCTCCCAGCCAGGGTTGGAAGAGGGGAGTTAAAGGAAGAAGAGGGAGAGCTTCCATTTTCTGAGAAACAAGTGAATGCTACAACAAGGCACTGGACTCAGTTCTTTGCATTCATTTTTTGAATAAATACAAAGCTCTATGAGGTAGAAAATATTAACCTCATTGAACAGATGAGGAAACCAAGGTTTAGAGAAGTCACAAACATAAGTAAGAAGGGGGATGAAATTTGCACCCAACTTCGACTTAACTTGAAAGCCCTCCACACCTCATCACATCACACTGCTGCCCATGGTGCTTGATCACCTACTGGAGGGGCCTCCTGGCCTGTTTCAAGTCTTACAACCTAGGAGTCTTTCTTTTGGGTTAAACAAGACGCTCTATAGGCTTTTCTGTTGAGTGCAAACGACAATTGAAATCCTCAGCATCCACCCCTCTCTGCTAAAGTTTAAAAATAATCTGTCCTTTGGTTTAACCCAGGCAACTTCAGAAGAGCTTCTGCTTGCACCTAGGCTGGGAGGAAGGGAGACCAGGGAGGGCAATGAGCAGAGAAAAGGAGAGGAGAGGGCACACAGGACACGAAGCTGAGCTGACTGTGGCAGCAGGAGTCAGCAGGTCGTGAAGAGTTGGGAGTCAAAGCCCTTGGGTTCACTTCTAACTCCACTTGCTGGGGCTATGTCAGTCACTGTATCACCCTGAACTTCTGCTAGAGAAGGGAAACAGGAGTGATGCTTATCCTCTGGGGGTACTCTACAGAAAGCCCAGATCATGGGTGGTAAAGAACCTGGTAAATTATAAAGTATCATAAAAATGAGAGGTGTTGGGGGCTTCCCTGGTGGCACAGTAGTTGAGAGTCTGCCTGCCAGTGCAGGGGACACGGGTTCGAGCCCTGGTCTGGGAAGATCCCACATGCTGCGGAGCAACTAGGCCCGTGAGCCACAATTACTGAGCCTGCACGTCTGGAGCCTGTGCTCCGCAACAAGAGAGCCCGTGATAATGAGAGGTCTGTGCACCGCGATGAAGAGTGGACCCCACTTGCCACAACTAGAGAAAGCCCTCGCACAGAAACGAAGACCCAACACAGCCATAAATAAAATAAAATAAAATAAATTAAACTTTAAAAAAAAAAATGAGAGGTGTTGGTATTATTATTATTATTACTTTGTAAAAATATTGAGAATGTCGGTGCTTTGAGATGACCTAGAGGGGTGGGACAGGGAGGATGGGAGGGAGGCTCAGGAGGGAGGGGATATGGGGACATGTGTATGCATATGGCTGACTTGCTTTGTTGTGCAAGAGAAACTAACACGGTATTGTGAAGCAATTATACTCCAATAAAGATCTATTAAAAAAAATATATTGAGAATGGAGTGAACCCAGACTCAGCCCCATTGAATACAGACAAGGCTCGAGGAATTCGACTTGACTGTGGAGGGTTTTGTGGCCTGAGAGGTGAGCCAGTGCATAGGCCATGGGTATAGAAATTAAGCTTTATCCTAGCTGGGGTCAGTGTCCAAGGAGGTCCCAGCAGGTGACAGAGCTGTACTTTCTAAGCAGCAAATAATGGCCAAAGCCCAACAGGTACTGGCATTCAGTTCTGAAGTGATCATCCCATTCAGAGCATGATGCCAGACAAGGAGCTGGGACACAGTGATTCTGTCCAGTTTCCCAAGGTCAGGAAGAACCTGTAAGTTGTTGGACCATGGCCAAATAAGCTAGGGTTGAAGGTGTGCTTGGGTAACTAGTACCCTGAATGGGAAGATGGGGCTGAAGCCCAGTTGGCTGGAGAGCATACAGCGTGGATGCTGTGATGTGCCTCCCAGTTTCCTCTTCCGTGAAGAGCTTGTTGCCTCAGCCACTGAGAGTGCTGTTGGCAGATGGGCCTTCAGTTGTCAATCCCTTAGGATCTGCCTTGGCTGTAGAGATTCCCTTGTCCAAGGTCACACCCTTCCCACCAAGCCCACATTCAGTGATTGATCAGTGCAGGACTGTAAAGACCTGGCCATCTCAGCCCACCCAGGACAACCCTGAAGGGCAATTCCATCTCCACAGCCTCCAAGTGGTTGCTCAAGGCTGCCAACTGGACCTGCACCACAGCTAGACTTCTCCTTCTGTTAGTTTCTTCCCCTCCCTTTCTCAAGTGTTGAACCCAAGGGCACTCCTTAATAAACTTCCAGCCCTTATTTTGTAGGGATATGTAAATTACACAGAACACTGCTTAACAAAGAATGAAATCCTAGATTCTCGCCAGGATGTAGGTGGACAGAGTCCTGAGTTAATGAAATCAAGATACCTTCAGGTACCATTCTGGTTCCTTCAGATCAAAGCTAATAGCAACTAACCTTGTCATGAACCAGATGCTGTACTGGGTCTGCACCATAGACAACCTCATTTAATCCTCACGACAACTCTATAGGGTAGGTACTTCTTATCTCCATTGTACAGATGAAAAGTCTGAAATTCAGAAAAGAAAAAGAAAAGATTGGCACACCAAGTATTCTTGTGTTTGTATGGGATTTGTCCCAAGAGACCCTTCGACTTCACAAGCTGGTATCTTCATGGGAGTGTTTTCCCTCTCCGCCTCGGAAGGGGCTAATGGAGTTAGTTATCTGCAGGCATCAGGCCACCGTGGGTGATGGAGACATGGGCTTCCTTGGATTTTGGATCCAAGAGCTGTCATCCTGCTTGTCCACAAAGAAACTGCATTTGTTCCCTCCAAGTCATAGCAGCATTAAGTCAAAGCTCTGATCAGAAGCAATAAGTGTGTAAAAAGGAAAACAAAGCAGAAGATGAGTAGTCAGATTAGAAGGCTTGTCTGTGATAGGAAGGAAATAATATTTGTTAAATAAACAAAAAAATGAACAAACAGAGGAATTTACTTGAGCTTAAATGAGTCAGAGAGGTTTACTATATATGTGTATTGTGTGCATTATTGGTTGGCAAGCTCTGGTTTTCCACAAGCTGTAAGAGAAATCAAGAGAAAAGGCTGACATCAAAACAGTATTTGGTTTGAGCTGCCCCTTTGATTACATTTATTCATTTGTTCATTCATTTGGCAAGTTTTTTTTTTTTTCTTTAAGTACTATTTTAGTCTGCTCAGGCTGCTATAATAAAGTATTATTTCTCCCAGTTCTAGAGGCTGGGAAATTCAAGATCAATTCAGTTCCTGGTGAAGAATCTGTTTTTGGCTCTCCACCACATTCTTGATGTGTCCTCACATGACACACACACACAATGACACACGCACACACACACAGAGGCTATGTGGTCTTTTCTTATAAGGATGCGAATTCTATAATGGGGACTCCGCCTTCATCTAAACCTAAGTACCTCTCAAAGGTCCTATCTCCACATACCATCTGATTGGGGGTTAGGGCTTCAACATGAATTTTGGGGAACACAATTCAGTCCATTGCAAGTACCCACTCTGTGCCAGGCACAGCTCTAGATAATTGAAATGTATCAGTGAATGAAACAGATTAAAAACTTTGCATTTAGGGACTTACATCTGTGTATGTGTGTACGTATGTATGTGTGTGTGTTGCAGGGGGTGAGGGGCAGAAATACAAACAGACATAATAAACAAATAAGCTATTTTAGAAAATAAGAACTGTTAAGAGAAAACAAAAATAGACCTATGAGTAAGGGAGACGGTGTGGGACTGCTCTGTAGCTAAAAGCGTGGTCAGGGAGGAGTCAGCGAGAAGGCAATATTCTAGCAGAGATGTCAAGGAGGGGAGGGTGGTCACCACATAGCTCTCTGGGGAAGAGTGTCCCAGGGAGAGGAAACAGCCTATGATAAGGCCCTAAGGTGGGGCAGACCTGGGGTATTTTAGTAAGGAGGCCAGCATGGCTGAGAGGAGTGGGTGACCAGGATATCAAGAGAATAATCAGAAAGGTAATGGGGGCAGGACTGTATCATCTTCATTGGCCATGTGAGAATTTGGGCATTTCCTCTGACCAATCTGGAGCTCATGGAAGGCTATGTGATGAGGAATGATGTGCCCTAATGCTTTAGAAGGATCCTTCTGGCTGCTGCATTGAGACAGAGAGTGCATGATTCATGGGCACCACTGTCCGTCCTGCAGCCACTCTCCAAATGAAGGGGAAGAACCCACTCCTTGACTCTGCAAATGTTTGGATTGTCATGGGATTCTGGGCTCTCCTTCAGGCTTGGGGGCTCAGGCCCACACTGCTTCTGTGGGGATGCTTATCCTGCTCCACATTTCCTGGAGGAGATCAGGTCCTATGCTATGCAAGTGAGACTGCATGGTTTGCCCTCATCCTCCATGGATTCAGAGGTTGGCGTTGCCTCAGAAGCAAACAGATCTTTCTGCTGGGTCCTCACTTGATCACAGTAGTCTTTATACTAAAGTATACTTTGTGCTGAAATTACTGGGTTTTTGGTCTGTTTTCCAAACTGACTCTGCAGAAATGGAAACTTCCTCATTTTCATTTTAATCTCAAGCACCCAGCAGAGTGTCTTACATGACTAGAGTTTCATTATATGTTTGATAAGTGAAAGAATGAATAAACAGGACCTATCTTCATCTTCTCAAGTTCTTATAACAAAATACCATAGACCAGGTGGCTTAAACAATAGAAATTTAAGTTCTGGAGGCTTAGAAATCCAAGATCAAGGTGGCAATAAGGTAAGTTTTAGTCTGAGGCTTCCTCAGTGTCACCTTGTGGGTGACACTGGCTTGCTGTGTGCTCACATGACCTCTTCTTTGTACCTGTGAGGAAAGAGCAAGCTCTCTGGTGTCTCTTTTTATAAGAGCACTAATCCCATCATGAGGTCCCCACCCCCATGACCTCATCTTACCCATCTCAAAATCTCATCACTTGGAGTTAAGGCTACAGCATATAAATTTTGGGGGGACACAATTCAGTCCATAGCAGGGCCAATGGGTGGACATTACAGGAAATTTCAGCCTATTTATAAATAAGTTCTAGCAGTCAGAGCTGTCCAACAATGGAAGAGGCTACCTCCTAAAAATAGAGAATGCCCCATCACTAGGAGGTCCAAGCAAGACTAGATAACTGTTTGGAAGAACTATTAAAGACAATCCAGTGAAGGCTGAACTAGGTCCCCAGGAACACCATTCACTAATAATGATCTTGTATAACCTCCATTTTAAGGATGCAGCAAAAATATAACATTTCATCTGTGTGTTCAGAGGGGAGCTTCAAGTGTTTGGAATATCATTTTTGGTAGTAAGGATTGGGGGTAATATTAATTCCACTTCTACTCATACTGAAGTTTAGACCATTTAAGAACGCAATCAGAATAAGAGAGATGGAGTTAAAAAAAATTAGTATAAAGCTGATTGGAGGAACTAACTTAGATGTCTATCCATACTGGCTCCCTAATTCCTCCCCCTCTGAACTGTACTTCCCCACCCAGTTCTGGCAGAGGTGGATGGACAATCACAGATCCCTCTGGTAGACTCCAACAAGAGAGAACTCAGAAGGGCAGATCTAAGTGCTGGAGTCCTTCCTCATTTCATCTGCTCCTTGAGAAGCAGTTAGGGGCTGGACAAGGGTTTGTACTTTTCCCTCCTTGGGAATAAAATGGGAATTCATTCCCCTCAATGAAAAGTTGAGGATGAGGAATCAGTGTACTGCCCCTAAGAATTGTGAATGCAACTAGATAGCAAATCAGGCCCTAAAAAATGGGTCCTTTGCTGGCCCCCCTTTCCTGAGGCAGCCAAGTCCTGTGAAGGGTTAAAAGCAAGAGCTGTGCTTCTGTTTGACAGGGAAGAAAAGACTCCTACAGCTGAAGCTTTTACTTTAAGACACAATAAAAGACACTGACATGCTGTGTAAGCATTGTTCCTGGCTGTAGTTATTCCAATTATTTTTTACGTTTTCTCCTTAAATGAGAAACATATCAGACACTAACTCAAACACGGAGATACCTATTTATGCTTCAGAACAAACAGTTTAAGGGCATTATATACAGATGTCTAAATATTTAGAAGTGTCTGTTTATGGGAGCAAAATGAAAAGTACCTGTTTTCATTTGAAGGATTTTATGTGAAATTTGCATGTAAAAAAAGGCAGCCCCAGGGGCAAAGGGGTGTTAGGGATGAGAAGTGTGTGCACAGGTGTGGAGCCAGGGGAGGGGGAGAAGGGGGGTCTGTAGGGTGGGGCTGCTCTCAGCTGCCACATGTCCTACCCTGACCAGGAGTGGGAGGGAACCAGCAAACTAAGGCTGGGGTGATGCTTCTTTTTAGGACAGGGCCATAAATATATGCCTTGAAGACATCAGGGTGTTTCAATGACCCAACTCACAACGTTATCTTCTTCTCAGACACTCTTCTTAGCCCCAGAGGGACATTTAAAGAGAAATAGCCTTCTGGCCGCTTTAGAAGAGTGCAGTAAACTGGGGGATTATTAAATGTTCCCAAAGCTGGGGCATCATGGGAGCTCAGATGGAAGAGCTGAGAGACAGTCTGACACGTTATCTCACATGGAGGCAGATTTCAGCTCAATTTAAGGGCGACGATAATGTGTGAAGAAGAAGATGTGCATGGTTTTGTGAGGTATTCTAAAATAGGATGGCCTTTTATCAGAGGAGTCATAGAGGACTGGCTGGATTGCATTGTGGCTCTGTTCCTCTCAGTTCCAAGATTCTGAGATTGTGTGATTCAGATTAGTCCAGGCCGCCCTCTCTTCTTCCGTGACTTTGTTTCTTGGGGCATCTTGCCAGCCTGGGGCCTCCCTGAACTGGGGGTCCTCAGCAGCTAACTGGATCTGGGTGTAGCTGAAACAGCCAGAGCTGTGTGTTGAGCAAAGGAGCTATGCTCCCTGTGCTGTCTGCCTCTTGGTGTCCCTCTGAAGCCCTCACTGGTCCCATGTCTGAAATTCTACACTCCCTCTGAAGGGACCTTCCTCTTGCTTGATGTAGGGGATAGTCTCAGACGTCTCAACTTCTCCAGATGGGGCAGGATCTTACATTGAGGGTTCTTAGCAGAATCGTTTGTTGCAGGGTCTTGTGAGGACGGAGACCTGTAGCACAGGGATGGAACAGGATTTCTGGGCTTTCTCCCTTTCTGTGGCCCATCTCAGGATTCCACAATGAGGTAGGGCTGCTAACCAGGATGGTAGAGAGAAGTGGGGAAGTGCTGAGTTCCACCAAAGCCTCACTCAGTCTCCTCCCCTCAACCAGTCCAGCATCATGGTTTTGGGAAGGGCAAGTGGTACAGAGTTGGGCCCTAGAGACACAGTATAAATGGCTGGGGTATCTTACCAGGAGATGCCAGTACGGGCAGGACCTAAGGACTAGGGTCCCAGAACTCACCAGATGGGGACATGCCTCACCATTGGCAGATCCATCCACACAAGCCTTGTGCCAGAAGGAACTGGCCAAAATAGTGGAGGCAGGAAGATAGTCGGAGGTTGGGAATTGGGGGTGGTGTGATGCAGGAGGGCTTAGGCTGCGAGTTAGGATCAGCAAGAGGTGCTGAATAGATTGAGTGGAGAATAAGAGAGACGAAAATGAGGTTTCAGTCTGAAATATCAAATGCTGTGTTCACTCTGGTTCCCTTATCCTTTGGAAGGTGAGTTCTCAGGCTGGGCATTCATCCTTCCACTTATTCATTCAATATTTTTTCAGTGGCATATAGAAGACAGGCCCTATCTCTATTTTGGAATGAACTCCCTGTCTTCAAAGATCTGAGTGTTTAGTGGTGGTCGCATTCACCAAGTCCTAGTGGGTACTTTATACTCTCCTTCTCAAAGTCAGAGGTAGCTGCCATCTGGGAGCAGGCCCAGAGACCAGCTGGGTCCCAGGGGCAGAACTGTAGTAACAGGAGAAAGGACTGGCAAAAACAAAGCTAAATCCCTCTTTAGAGGAACCTAGTGACTAGAGAAGCTACCAGAACTTGGGACCAAACAGACCGGTCCTGTCCAGACAGCACCTAGCAAGAGGGCCTAGCTCAGGACCTGTGGAGGTGCTCTAGCTAGTGGGAAGTGTGAGGGAGGCATCCCAGAGGCATGGGGGTAAAACAGACCACCTCCCAGGTCAGGCCAGTGGAGAGGCGACCCAGGAAAAATAGTGGAGTCCTGCACTCAGTGCTGGGAAAATGACTCACACACGAGGCCAATAAACAGGGTGAATCAACATTAAGCTCTGCTGGACTAGATCCTGAAGATGCCTGAGGACTTCCTGCCCCGGTCAGATTTGGTTTGGACCCGAGGCAGGGCCAGGGCTGCAGGTGGGAACGGTATCAGCCCCAGCTGTTGGTCCTTCTGGCCTCTTTCTCATTCAGGGAATTGGCCACATACACTGTCAACTACTGTTCATAGGGAGATTGAATTCAACTGACATTTACTTTGTGCTTGTCCTCGCTCCCAGACACAGAGACAAAAAAGACAGCCTCTGCCCTGGAAGAGGCAACAGCTCGTGGGAGAACAGGCCTCCTAAACAGCCAATTGCAAGGCAACGTGGTGAGGGCCTGATGAATTTGGATGAAGACCTTGGGAGGCACACAGGGAGAACATGGATCTGCTTGGAGCAGGCACCCAATCAATACTTACTGAATGAATTAGCAATGTATTATCAGTGTTATTATTATCATATTTATTTTTATTTCGGGGCTGGGGATTAAGAAGGGTATCATTAAAAAGGTGAAAATTTGATCCAGGCTTTGAACCATAGGTAAGTGAAGAAGACAAGCCCAGGCAGAGGGAATACCTCACACAGTGGGCTTGGAAACAGGTGAACTGTTAAGTGTGAGAAGGCCAGAGAGGGTGGGTGTAGTCATATAGAGCACTGAGTCTTGAAGACAGTACTAGTCAGTTTTGCTGTGTAACAAACAAGTACAGAATCACAGAACATAAAAAATAATCATTGATTTCTTGCACATGCATCTTTAGGTCATTGTAATGGCTCTTCTTCAGGCTTGGGGGCAAGTTCAGGTCTGTACCATACATCTCACTGTGGGTCCAGGACAGAAGGTAGCAGCTGTCAGGGCTGTGTTCTTCTTATGGAGGGGGTTGGAACTTCTCAGAGTAGCAATAAGAAACACAGGATACTTCTCAAAGCTTGGGCTCAGAACTTAAACACTGTCACTTCTACCGAAGCAGGTCACATAGCCATACCCAACATGAATAGGCAGAAAGAGCTCTTTCCCATAGGAGGTGGTGGGCGGAGTGAGTTAATAGTTGTTTAAAAATTCTGTAACCTATCACAAGTACCATGCAATTTTGTTTTGATTCTAGAGAAAATGGGGTGGGGGGGCTGTTGCTGGCTCATCTTTTTAGGTGGGATAATTTCATTTGAATAGGAGTGTCCAGGAACACTTGCCATAACACAAAGGGACACTTTGTTCACACCTGGACATAGTTAACATGTTCCACTTTGTTTACATATTGGAGTTCCTGAAGGGCAGGAGCTGTGATTCATTTACCTCTGTAGCCTCAGCACCCAGCACAGCTCCCAGCACAGAGTAAGTGCTCACAATGTTCGCTGAATGGATAAATGACCTCACATTGTCCTCAATGTGTGGTTAAAATTTAATAGGGAATGCATGTTTCTCTGCCCCCACTGACAGTTCAAGGTAAGTGTGTGGTGAGGAGTAAAGAGCAGGGATGATCTGCTTGAAGGTGGGAACGAAACTGCTAAGCAGGAAAACCAACAGCAGCAGGAAGCAGGTGGCCCAAACCCCAGCTGCTATGGTCAAGAGGCCATTTGCTAATGAGAGCCAAGAAGGACCTCTGCATAATGGACTTCTTCCAGGTAACCGTCAGCTTGAAGAATACAGATTTCTAATGATAATGGCTAACATATATTGAGTGCCTCCCACATGCCTGGCACAATCTTAATACATTTTGTATATTATTTCATTTAATTGAATCCTCCGTTGCACCAGTTATTAATGGGGGACATCACTGAAGAGAATAGTAGTCTGTTTCCATTGTTTTGGAGTTGCATTTTCATGTACTGGTTCCGTGGCAAACAAGGACAGAAGAGGCTCAAGCAATGTAAATACAACTGAGCAGTGTAAGCACAGCTGATGAAGTCAGGAAAATGATGAAGGCAAAGTAAGCTTGAGCAATTGCAGATGAAAGACTGAGAACAAACTGCAAAGAGCTTCAGCTCTCAGACAAAAACACAATCAAGTCAACAGACAACAGAGGATGAGGATAAAAGAATGGACAACAAGATCCCTCTCGTTCACGTTTGATACAGAATTCCAACAATGTTCTGGCGAGAGGAGACAAGAGCCCAGGAACCCGCTGCGGCAGTACATCTGCTCTCCAGACCGTCAAGGGCAGGGATGTCCTGCTCACAGCTGTTGCCGCAGAGCATAGCACTGTGCTTGGCACATGGTACGAACTCAATACACTTCCAGGATCTGAACTCTGGCCTGTCATCGTGTGGAAGGGGCTTAAACAAATTCACCAGTGTAGGGGAGCAAAACTTGCCACCCCAACATCTTTAGCATATGGATTATTTCAGGCTGAAAACAATCAAGGCCCGAAAGGCTCAGGACAAAACTTTGACCTCCTTCACTAACTGCCTAATCGAATTTAGATAGAGGGAATTTTTCTATCCCTGGAAAAGAGCTATCAGCAGAGATATCTGCAAAAACTATGGGCTAAGTGTGGTGGGGGACATTCAGCGGGCCCTAGAGATCACCATCCACTCTGTGCCCCACTGTCTCTGCAAGGCCCAGCAAACATTTACTTGCCAAACATTTGCTTTCCATGTCCATGTGAATTTCCTTTCTCTCCTTTGAAGTCCCAAACCACTATCCCCAACATCCTTTTTTTTTTTTTTTTTTTTTTGTCTTTACCTGAAGATGGTATTTAAGGTAAGGGCTTTGACTGTTTTGATGAGTTACTCAGTTCTCCTGGGTCTCCTCCATGTATACATGTTATTAAACTTTTAATTTTCTCCTGTTAATCTGTCTCATGTCAGTTTAATTCTTAGACCAGCCAAGAAAGCCTAGAAGGGTAGAGGAAAATGTCTTCCTCCCCAACACCAGCCTCTCAACTAAGTTTCTGTAGACAATGCCTCTTCCTGCCCGACTCTGGGAGACTTCTCAGTGATGGACGCACCATCACCCCAAAAAGGCTTAGAGAACTACTTTTCTGTTCTCTCTTTCAATATCAGAACATAACCCCTCCTCCAGACCTCCACTTGCCCCTCACTTCTGGCCCAAGGTCCTGGCCTCCAGGAACTACCAGATGGCAAAAGGCCATTGAGGAAAGGCTTCTCGTGCTCTGAGTAGCGCTAGACCAGGAGGACTTGCCTCTGAGGGCTGTTGTGAGAATGACACGAGGAAATGCAAAGCTGGTTCTTTGTCTTCCAATGTGAGAAATGCATGAGCGCTCAGTCCATCACCAAAGCTACTGGGAATATAGAAGATGGTGCAAACATGTTTTAACTGTTCTCCTTAGGTCCTCTTCTAGTTCTGTCAAGTTCACCTTGAATGGTGCTCCTCAGATCTCTCCCTCCACCTTGCTCTCCCTTCTTTCTTATCCTGTCTCTGAAGAATCTGGGCTTTATCACTGTGCTCCAGTCTGCAAATTCTGTTCCAAGTTATTACCCCTTGAGTCTAAGTTGGCAAATTCTATTTATTTTTTAAATGTAAACACAAAAGGAACTTATTAGACTTTATCAGGTAGCTCATACTTTGAGGAGGATAGAGATCAAGGAGGCTTAAGTAGGAAGCAAGAGATGGCTGGTACAGCCCAGACCCTGCCCAGGAATGGTTGGCTTAGAACACCACTGCTGAGGCCACTGTCTCAGGACACTTGGGCACTGCTGGACACTTCCTCCAGGCTGCAGGCCCTGGATACCTACTGCTGCAGCTGGAAGTGATCTCTGAAAGCAAGTCCTTTTGTCCTTTTCATCTCATAATTTTCAGAGACGCTTACATGAGGCTGACAAACTTCCCAAATAGGGGTCATCTTGTTAGGAATATCTTAATGTTTCAAAGTGCCAAAGAACAACTTTCTCCCAGATGGGTATGTGGACGGTGGTAGTAGGCAAGACAAAAGGGATGAAGAGGGTGGAGTATTTGGTTCTCCTGCTTGCATAAAGCATCCATCACACAGAAGGGCGCCAATAGATAAAAATTTATTTCTTCCTTTACGACCTATGCTGAATGACTTCCCTGGGGGAAATTTGCCCTGTGGGTTTTGAGTTTTGACCACACTGATCTATCCTTAGCAGATGAGGCTGGTTGTATTAAGCAAGCTGAGGACAACCTTACATTTAAATTGCCTTTGCTCCTTGGAGCTGAATGTTAGGAAATATTATGGAGGAAGATATCGGGCAACATCAAAGAGGGGAAGACGAAAATTGCTCCATGATTGTTGTGATGGCGAAGTTGTGGTGACAGAAGGCCAGCACTTCAGCCAGTCCCAACAATGCCCCTCATTCCTTTATCCATTCATTCACTACATGTATTTGAATATCTACTATGTGCAAGCTACCCTGAAAAGTCCCGAAAATATAAATCAGTTATATTATGGGTCCTCTAGTGGAAGAGTTAAGGGGATATATCACCAAGGACTGTTATTACGGCAGAGGCAGCTCCAGAGAATTATGCATGCACAAAGAAAAGGGCGTGGGATTTGGGATAGTCTTCAGAGAAGGGGTGCTATTGAACCCCGTTTAAACATGTGCCCATTCAAGAGTCTCACAAGAGTATGAGTTGCATTCCGAGTAGAAGGCAGAGCATTAATAGGAGCAGAGAGGGGTATAAGTGTCATGTCTGGGGAACTCTAAGTAGTTCTATTTGGTTGCATGCTTGCATGCATGATCTCTACATGGAGGCAGAACAGGGGGCAAGACTTGACAGAAAGAGGCAGAGCCGCCCTATAACTTAGGCCGGTCACGTGCCACTTCTGACTCTCAGCCAGTTCATTTATGTAATCAGACTAGAGGTCCTGGCTCCCCTTCCCCCAATTCCTAGGGCTTCGCTTTACAATTATAAAGGGGAACCGGAAGGGGACTTCAAGGTCATCTAGTCCTGAGATTTTCAAACTGTGTTCTTAGTGCTTCTAGCAGGACCTGGGGGGTCAGCTGACTAAAGAAGGGGCCTCGAGGTTCCCCAAGTAGACAGAAACCCCCAACTCTAGCTTCAGGCAGAGCAGCTGCGCTTTGCTTTGAGCGTTGGGTTTCCGGGGGTAAATTGAGGGGAAAAAGGTGAGGTTCTGCTGCTAAAATGTGAAGTCTGAAAATCACTGGATGAGTCCAACCCTTCTATTTTGTAGATGAGGAAAACTGAGAGGCAGGAAAGGCAAGGAAATGACTTGTGGGGATGCAGTGAGACAGGCAGTGGGCTTTGCAAAGAGAAGAGTTTCACAGTATTGAAGTCACAGCCTCTCATGCTCAGCTTCTCAGGCTCCAGCCAAAAAGATCTTCCACAACACTTAAAAGACAAAAGATCAAAGTGGAAAAACAAATGGTAATGCCCCCAACCCTGATGCCCACCTGCTGGGCCCAAGAGGTTCAAAGCTTGCAGACCAGGGAGGAGAAGGCCAGCCCTGCTCCCATCACCTGGGCTCCCTGCTGCTTCGCTGACCCCGACTCCAGCTCCTCCATCCACGTGGCTTTCCAGAGCCACTCAGGTCTCCTGACATGCTTGGACCAAGAAGGCTCCCAGAGGGCTCTGTCCTGAATCGTGCCCTTAGCTTGGGGACTGTGTGTGTGCCCAGGGTTAACTGGGGTGGATCACTCTTCCATCTGTTCAGAACATGTTTACAAGGTGTAGGCAGAGAAAAGGACTGGAAAGTACACACACTTCAAACTGCTGAAGAATTGTGTTGAAGTGTTCTGTGTGTTTTTAGGCAACCCACTCTAGTTTTCTGGGTCTCAGCTTTCCACTTTTAGAAATGAGCAGCTGGAGGAGTTATTTCCAAGGTCCTTATTGGCTGACGAATGCAGCCCAGCTTTGTTCTTTTCTATTCCCTTAAAGCATTCTTTGAAGAGAGTTTTCCCATGAGGAAAGTGCTTCAGAGAGGAAAATATGTCAGGTATGTGTTCCCCATGGTTATCTTTAGGACCGTTTGGAGCACAAGAAATTGTAAGAGATGGAAAGGGCAAGAGGAAGGGTCATGCTGAGTCTGTAGTGAGAATCCGATGCTCTGTTTGAAGAGTGAAAAGGACCACTGTGCAGGGAGCTGGGCTCTGAGCCCCTGAGGGAAGTCTGAGAGATGACTTGATCTTCTCAGGGTTCTAATTCACCCCGTCCAGCCCCTGGCAACTGACTCCATTGGACTAGGGTGAAATTAGAGTAGGGATGCATCCCAAGCTTAAGCAGCAACAAGTGCAAAGTGAAAATCAGTGAGAGGTCATCATCTATGTGCCTTGTGCTTTTTGTAATTCTTGCTTTGGACGTTTTCTTTCAATGCTCATAAAAAATGCAGGTAAGTCACTTTTACACTGTTATTTTAAAGAGCCTCCACCAGGCAGGGTTGATGTACACCGGGTCTACACAGATAGTGACAAATGGATTGTTTATACCCAGTTTCTGATCAGGTTAGCCAGTCCTATGTAATACTGGATTTTTACATATTTGTAATGTCCCCCAAACTTCCAGGACTTTTTACTTGGGGTGTTGGAGCAGGAGAGTAACAGAGAGACAAAACCCCTCAGGAAGTCTTCTCTTACTACACCCAAATTTACTAAGCACCTACTATGTGTTAGATCTTTAGACATGGTGCCTGCAGTCCCTAAACATCAGGTCTTCTACAATGTAATGCTGTTGGTAAGGAACTATGATTCCCCAGCGTTATCAAATCCTGTAAATGGCTCAGTGAGCAAAAAGTCTGCAGAACAAACCGGATCAAGTCCTAGAGTTCCTTATGCTGTACTAATGTTCCTCCCCACTGCCTTCTGGGTGGAGCCCACCTGGGCTCTATTCCACCAAAATGTTTGCAATTCCCTGAAAGGGAAGGGAATTACAATAACAGGGAATAATAGAATCCTCCTAACCTTTGTTTATCCAGAATTCCCTTCATCACTCATCTTTTGGGAGGAAGTTACCTTCTCTTTGAAGTTTTTGTTTTCAGATCTTTATTTAGAATTGACTTCAATCTTTTTTGTGCTTCTACCACATTTTTATGTCGCTATTACAATCTCCATAACGCTCTTCTACATTTATCTGTTTAAAATGTCTTCCCAATCAGACTAGGTCTCCTATAATAAGGGACCAAATATGATTGTCTTTGCCTTCCCGGTGCCTAAGAGTGCCTGGCACATAATGGGGCTTTATAAATACTTGTTAAATGGAAAACTGAATGAATAAACAAATCCATTCCTAGTCTCCTGTTCCCTGAAGGCATCACTAAGTTATGCTGCCTACCTGGCTCCTGCTGGCATTTGTGTTCCAGACCCTATCTGTAGGTGATAATTCATTAAAACTGGGATCAGCTGGAGTGTCAGAAAACCCTGAAATAACAGTGACTTCATTGGGATAGAAGTTGGTTTCTTTCTCATGTGAAAGTTTGGAAGAAAAAGGCAGGATTTGTATGGTGATCCATGATATGCTTTTATCTTACCCTGTGTGACCTCCATTGCCAAGGGCACTTTATGATCAAGGATGGTTACTCCAGCTCCACCCATCAAACCTGTTTTCCATCCTGCAGAAAGGAAGAAAGGAAGATGAAGTGCACACTACTTCCCTTTAAGGACACTGCTAGAAGTTGCATACTGCACTTCTAGCTAGATCTCATTGGTCGGACCTGAGTCATGTGACCACACCTTGCTGCAAAGGAGGTTGGGAAATGTAGTCTTAATTCGAGTAGCCCCCTAAAATGTGGAGGTTGTATTACTAGAGAAAAATGGAGATTGAAGAACAACATACACTTTTTGTTATAGAGACCATTTAAGGTTTTTTATTTTTTAATATTTTATTTTATTTTATTTTTGTCTTTAGGTCAAGGAGTGACTGAATCACATCAGTAATTTAGAGAGATTGATATGGTGCCTAGAAAGAAGAAGGGATCATAGAAGGGAGGCAGAGGCAAGGAGACCAGTAGGAGGTACATGTCCAAACAGAGATGAGGAGGACGTGAACTAGGACAGCAGCTCTAGGGGGTAGAAAGAGGGAGGTGGATTTGTGAAGCATCTCTGTGGGCAACTCTGCAATGCCTGGTGACTAGGGCTGTGGAGTGAGGGAAAAGGAGTCTAGAATTAGCCCCCAGTTTCTGACCTAGAAATAGGGCAGTCATTTACTGATTTGGGGGAAATACAAAAGACCTCAGAGGGTGAGCGCCGTACCGAGAGCACAGATTTTGGGACTCTTGAAGAGCCAGACAGCCCCCACAGAAAGAAACCCTAGGGGTTACAGGGGCAGTCAGTAGGGGCTGCACAGTTAATCCAGTTGGAATGAGTATAATGGAGCCAGGAAGCTCAGTTGGAGACAGGAGGTCAGAAATCTGTCCTGGTACTGTGGTCACCACCCTGTCGGTGGGCCCTCATTGTCTTAGGGGCTGCCAACCAATTCTCCAGAGTTTTAAGACAAAAGTGATTTCAAATTCCCTCCAAGTAAAAGGAGCGTGTCAGTGTGTGCTTGGAGTCCTGCTGCTGCTGCCGCCGCAGGAGAGGGGAGGGGGCTTCCCAAATCCACAGCCAAGCCTCTAGGCGGCATCGTAACTCTGGAGGGAGGAGCTGGGGTGTCAGGGAAGGGGCAGCCACGTGCCAGCTAGCGGTGCCAAGTGTAGGAGCAGCACGCCTGGGGTTCTGCCATGTGTTTGTTTATTTGGTTTGGCTGATGTAAAACATACACACACAGACTCACAGCCTCAGGGCCTATGTGCAGAGCCCACATTCAATCCTTAACTAAAATCAGAAACAGCACAGGAAAGAAAAGGAAGCCAAAATAAGAGAATACAACTGGGTAGCAGAGTTCATTCATTCATTCATTCATTCATTCAGTAAATGAATTCCAGACACTGCAAGGGACTGGGCCTATAATAAAATTCAGTCCTTGAGGAACTAAAAGACCGGGGAGGGGGGCAGAGACAAAGAAAGAGGCCATTTCAGTACAAAGTGAGAGGTGCTTGATACAGATAATGGTGCATCTCTGATTTGGTCATTTCCTGGATTAAAATCTGAGTGGACCTTCCCTTATATCTAACTAGACTTTCAGAGGCCCAGCGATCCCACCCTCAACCCCACCCCTGCTCCAATAGAGGATTGCCCTCTATCTCAGATCTCCTTCCCCAGGACACTCATGTCCCCCGTCCAGCAGGTTCTTCCCTCTGTTCTCTGCCACTTCCCCTTAGCCTTGAAGGTCCAGTTGAGTCATCTCCGGGGGCGGTCCTCACAGACCATCCTCTGGCTCCTCCCTGCATTTCCTTATTGCCGGCACTTCTCAACTGCTGCGATCATAGCTCACCTGCCCATTTCCCCTGTGGTCTGTGAGTCACTCGAGCGGGGACAGATCTTGTCCACATCTCTATCCTGGCAGTTAATCAATGCCTGGCACAGAAACACTCTTAATAAATGCCTGTCCAAATGGGTGGACATAATTCAGTGCCACTGTGGATCGCCTCAATGTGCTGCGATTAAAATGCACTTGGATTCTGGAGTCAAATTTCGAACTCTGTCACCTCTGACTAGCCACTTCTCCTATCTGAGCCTCAGTTTACTTACTCCTAAGCTGAAGCCGATACTGTCCCATGAGTGTGACTTATGTGCAAAACCTTTCTTTCATGCATGTTCACATTTCTTTCCTTAATGTACATGGAGAGATAATTTATTACTTTTATTATCATCACTGTCAGAAGAAGACAGGGCTCTAATGAGTGAGGGCACAAATCTTGCAGGCAGGAGAAATCCTGAGTTCAAATTCTTGAGACGTGTTCCTCCTCATGAGTGTCCCAGAGTGCCCGTCTTCAGGGAACCACCTCTGTTCATACACCCGTTTCCTACACATCAGGCTATTTTGACCGCTCCCACTCTGGCCGTCTCCTCTGACCACTGCTCTAGGTAAGCAGTGCTCTTGGTAAGAAGCAGTGCAAATTCTTAAGCTCTTAAGAATCCATTAAGAATTCGGATTCTGGAACCAGAAGGTGTGGATTCAAATCCCTTCTCCCCTTGACTAGTTCCTTCTTCCTCTCCTGGTGGGAGTGCTCCCCTGTTTCTGGACTGGCGTGGAATGCCACAGCACAGGCATGGGATCTGGTTTCCTGTGTACTGCCCTCAGACCAGGGCAACTGGGAGCCCTGCCCTGATCCCCACACTTTAGAGGGCTCCACTCTGTTCTACCTGGGCCACTCTCCTTAAAGAGAGGGATTTGATGGGCTGAGGTGATGTGTCAACCTAGAGCCCTCATCCTCTCCTTGCAGGTTATGCTGTTGGCATCTGGGACTCCACAATTCCCAGGCCAATTGACACTGAGTCTGCTTCTAGGCTGACATGGCCTATGCTCCCTGAGAGGGACCCCACATTCAGTGTGCACACCCCTAGGCCTGAAGGGTGGCCAACGAGTGTCTGTTTGTGGGGGGTGTTTGTAATCAGAACCAGGTTCCCACACATGGACTTGGGAAGCTACTCATGGTGTAAGACCAAGACAGGGTGTGGGAGTATAAGGGGACAGGCCATAGGCTGGGGGCCAGAGGCAGGCTCTACCCTACCCAACCAGGAGTGGCACAGAATCCTGAGAATTCTAAATTCTTACGTGGCCTTTCAGGTCTTTATAGAGGTGTACTTGACAAGATAGAAACATTTTAATGTCAGTTTGTTTTCTTGGTATGTGACTTTCAAATAATTAGATATATGGTATGTGGGACACCGTTTTAGTCAGCTTGGGCTGCCATAACAAAATACCACAGATTGGGCGGCTTAAACAACAGAAATTTATTTTTGCAAAGTCCTGGTGTCCAGAAGTTCAAGATCAAGGTGTCAGCAGGGCTGGTTTCTTCTGAGGCCTCTCTCCTTGGCACTTGGATGGCCACCTTCGTGCTGTGTCCTCACATGTTCTTTTCTGTGTGTGTATGTGTGTGTTCCTGGTGTCTTTTTGTGTCCAAATGTCCTCTTAAGAAGAGGATACCAGTTGAATTGGATTGAGGCCCACCCTGATGACCTCATTTAAGCTTAATTGCCTCTCTAAAGGCTCTATCTAATTATAGTCATATTACGAGGTACTAGTGGTTAAGCCTTCAACAAATGAATTTTGGGGGGACATAATTCAGTCCATAACATCCATTCCCAAGTGCTGTCTCTTTGTAGGGTGACCAACTCATCCACTTTTGCCTGGGATTTTCCTGGCTTTAGCACTGAAATTCCTGCATCTCAGAAAGTCCTGGGGAAACTGGGAATAGAGTCTTTCCCAACATGTAAAGACTATGACTAGCCAAACCCAATGTGCATCCAGAGTGCCACATTTCCTGGTGAACTTTCACACCCATTAACTTGCTCACTTGGACCTTGTGAGTTGGGGGTTGTGAGGGGGCAGGAAGTAATAGTCCAGTTACACGAAAGGGGAAATAGCTCAGAAAAGTTTCTCTTTTTCCTGGTTCTCTTATTACCAGGTGCTTTCTACACCAAGACCAGGCAATTGCAGTCTATGCTTCATTCCACCCCTGCCCAAGGGCCTAGGTGAGAGGTAAGTACCAGGATGTGACAGTGAGTGAGTATTGAAATTGATCTACACTCATTTGAATGAAAGACATTCAACAATCCCACCTGCACTACTTGGGAGGGGTGATAGATGGGCCGCAAACTGGGTCTTTAGAGCAAATGACTCTGACTGGAAAACAAGAAGGGTGGGAGGGAAGCAGGGAGAGATGAAGGCTGTGTTTGATGATCTGCTCTGAAAGGCAAGGAGGGAAGCCATTGATTAGTGAGCTTTGTTTGATCTGCTCAAGGATCAAAGGGACAAACACCATGTACGAAGATAAAAGTTGACCTGGAAAACTTGCATTCCAGCCTGCTGGGATGCCAGGCTGCCCTGGGCCCAAGGGTCATGGAGGACTCTCACAGAAGCCATAGGCAAGATTACAAGCCCAACTCTTCTTTAACTTGACCCCTGACCCCTTCCCTACCATTGTCTTAAAGAAGGGCTTCCTCTTGCCTCCTGGGTCTTCTCTGGGATAAGGCAGCTCAAGACTGTAAGAGGGACAGTTACAGAAAGATAGAGAAGATGAAAAGGCAGAGGGCTATGTACCAGATGAAGGAACAAGAAAAAACGCCAGAAAAACAACTAAATGAAGTGGAGATAGGCAACCTTCCAGAAAAAGAATTCAGAATAATGATAGTGAAGATGATCCAGGACCTCGGAATAAGAATGGAGGCAAAGATTGAGAAGATGCAAGAAATGATTAACAAAGACCTAGAAGAATTAAAGAACAAACAAACAGAGATGACCAATACAATAACTGAAATGAAAACTACACTAGAAGGAATCAATAGCAGAATAACTGAGGCAGAAGAACGGATAAGTGACCTGGAAGACAGAATGGTGGAATTCACTGCTGCGGAACAGACTAAAGAAAAAAGAATGAAAAGAAATGAAGACAGCCTAAGAGACCTCTGGGACAACATTAAACGCAACAACATTCGCATTATAGGGGTCCCAGAAGGAGAAGAGAGAGAGAAAGGACCAGAGAAAATATTTGAAGAGATTATAGTCGAAAACTTCCCTAACATGGGAAAGGAAATAGCCACCCAAGTCCAGGAAGCGCAGAGAGTCCCATACAGAATAAACCCAAGGAGAAACACGCCGAGACACATAGTAATCAAAGTGGCAAAAATTAAAGACAAAGAAAATTATTGAAAGCAGCAAGGGAAAAACGACAAATAACATACAAGGGAACTCCCATAAGGTTAACAGCTGATTTCTCAGCAGAAACTCTGCAAGCCAGAAGGGAGTGGCATGATATACTTAAAGTGATGAAAGGGAAGAACCTACAACCAAGATTACTCTACCCGGCAAGGATCTCATTTAGATTTGATGGAGAAACCAAAAGCTTTACAGACAAGCAAAAGCTAAGAGAATTCAGCACCACCAAACCAGCTCTACAACAAATGCTAAAGGAACTTCTCTAAGTGGGAAACACAAGAGAAGAAAAGGACCTACAAAAACAAACCCAAAACAATTAAGAAAATGCTCATAGGAACATACATATCGATAATTACCTTAAACGTGAATGGATTAAATGCCCCAACCAAAAGACATAGACTGGCTGAATGGATACAAAAACAAGACCCATATATATGCTGTCTACAAGAGACCCACTTTAGACCTAGGGACACATACAGACTGAAAGTGAGGGGATGGAAAAAGATATTCCATGCAAATGGAAATCAAAAGAAAGCTGGAGTAGCTATACTCATATCAGATAAAATAGACTTTAAAATAAAGAATGTTAAAAGAGACAAGGAAGGACACTACATAATGATCCAGGGATCAATCCATGAAGAAGATATAACAATTATAAATATATATGCACCCAACATAGGAGCACCTCAATACATAAGGCAACTGCTAACAGCTATAAAAGAGGAAATCGACAGTAACACAATAATAGTGGGGGACTTTAACACTCCACTTACACCAATGGACAGATCATCCAAAATGAAAATAAATAAGGAAACAGAAGCTTTAAATGACACAATAGACCAGATAGATTTAATTGATATATATAGGACATTCCATCCAAAAACAGCAGATTACACGTTCTTCTCAAGTGCGCACGGAACATTCTCCAGGATAGATCACATCTTGGGTCACAAATCAAGCCTCAGTAAATTTAAGAAAATTGAAATCATATCAAGCATCTTTTCTGACCACAACGCTATGAGATTAGAAATGAATTACAGGGAAAAAAAACGTAAAAAAGACAAACACATGGAGGCTAAACAATACGTTACTAAATAACCAAGAGATCACTGAAGAAATCAAACAGGAAATAAAAAAATACCTAGAGACAAATGACAATGAAAACACGACGACCCAAAACCTATGGGATGCAGCAAAAGCAGTTCTAAGAGGGAAGTTTATAGCTATACAAGCCTACCTAAAGAAACAAGAAAAATCTCAAGTAAACAATCTAACCTTACACCTAAAGAAACTAGAGAAAGAAGAACAAACAAAACCCAAAGTTAGCAGAAGGAAAGAAATCATAAAGATCAGAGCACAACTAAATGAAATAGAAACAAAGAAAACAATAGCAAAGATCAATAAAACTAAAAGTTGGTTCTTTGAGAAGATAAACAAAATTGATAAGCCATTAGCCAGACTCATCAAGAAAAAGAGGGAGAGGACTCAAATCAATAAAATCAGAAATGAAAAAGGAGAAGTTACAACAGACACCGCAGAAATACAAAGCATCCTAAGAGACTACTACAAGCAACTTTATGCCAATAAAATGGACAACCTGGAAGAAATGGACAAATTCTTAGAAAGGTACAACCTTCCAAGACTGAATCAGGAAGAAACAGAAAATATGAACAGACCAATCACAAGTAATGAAATTGAAACTGTGATTAAAAATCTTCCAACAAACAAAAGTCCAGGACCAGATGGCTTCACAGGTGAATTCTATCAAACATTTAGAGAAGAACTAACACCCATCCTTCTCAAACTCTTCCAAAAAATTGCAGAGGAAGGAACACTCCCAAACTCATTCTATGAGGCCACCATCACCCTGATACCAAAACCAGACAAAGACACTACAAAAAAAGAAAATTACAGACCAATATCACTGATGAATATAGATGCAAAAATCCTCAACAAAATACTAGCAAACAGAATCCAACAACACATTAAAAGGATCATACACCACGATCAAGTGGGATTTATCCCAGGGATGCAAGGATTCTTCAATATACGCAAATCAATCAATGTGATACACCATATTAACAAATTGAAGAATAAAAACCATATGATCATCTCAATAGATGCAGAAAAAGCTTTTGACAAAATTCAACACCCATTTCTGATAAAAACTCTCCAGAAAGTGGGCATAGAGGGAACCTACCTCAACATAATAAAGGCCATATATGACAAACCCACAGCAAACATCATTCTCAATGGTGAAAAACTGAAAGCATTTCCTCTAAGATCAGGAACGAGACAAGGATGTCCACTCTCACCACTATTATTCAACATAGTTCTGGAAGTCCTTGCCACGGCAATCAGAGAAGAAAAAGAAATAAAAGGAATACAAATTGGAAAGGAAGAAGTAAAACTGTCACTGTTTGCGGATGACATGATACTATACATAGAGAATCCTAAAACTGCCACCAGAAAACTGCTAGAGCTAATTAATGAATATGGTAAAGTTGCAGGATACAAAATTAATGCACAGAAATCTCTTGCATTCCTATACACTAATGATGAAAAATCTGAAAGAGAAATTATGGAAACACTCCCATTTACCATTGCAACAAAAAGAATAAAATACCTAGGAATAAACCTACCTAGGGAGACAAAAGACCTGTATGCAGAAAACTATAAGACACTGATGAAAGAAATTAAAGATGATACCAACAGATGGAGAGATATACCATGTTCTTGGATTGGAAGAATCAACATTGTGAAAATGAGTATACTACCCAAAGCAATCTACAGATTCAATGCAATCCCTATCAAATTACCAATGGCATTTTTTACGGAGCTAGAACAAATCATCTTAAAATTTGTATGGAGACACAAAAGACCCCGAATAGCCAAAGCAGTCTTGAGGCAAAAAAATGGAGCTGGAGGAATCAGACTCCCAGACTTCAGACTATACTACAAAGCTACAGTAATCAAGACAATATGGTACTGGCACAAAAACAGAAACATAGATCAATGGAACAAGATAGAAAGCCCAGAGATTAACCCACGCACCTATGGTCAACTAATCTATGACAAAGGAGGCAAAGATATACAATGGAGAAAAGACAGTCTCTTCAATAAGTGGTGCTGGGAAAACTGGACAGCTACATGTAAAAGAATGAAATTAGAATACTCCCTAACACCATACACAAAAATAAACTCAAAATGGATTAGAGACCTAAATATAAGACTGGACACTATAAAACTCTTAGAGGAAAACATAGGAAGAACACTCTTTGACATAAATCACAGCAAGATCTTTTTGGATCCACCTCCTAGAGTAATGGAAATAAAAACAAAAATAAACAAGTGGGACCTAATGAAACCTCAAAGCTTTTGCACAGCAAAGGAAACCATAAACAAGACGAAAAGACAACCCTTAGAATGGGAGAAAATATTTGCAAATGAATCAACGGACAAAGGACTAATCTCCAAAATATATAAACAGCTCATTCAGCTCAATATCATAGAAACAAACACCCCAATCCAAAAATGGGCAGAAGACCTAAATAGACATTTCTCCAAAGAAGACATACAGACGGCCACGAAGCACATGAAAAGATGCTCAACATCACTAATTATTAGAGAAATGCAAATCAAAACTACAATGAGGTATCACCTCACTCCTGTTAGAATGGGCATCATCAGAAAATCTACAAACAACAAATGCTGGAGAGGGTGTGGAGAAAAGGGAACCCTCTTGCACTGTTGGTGGGAATGTAAATTGATACAGCCACTATGGAGAACAATATGGAGGTTCCTTAAAAAACTAAAAATAGAATTACCATATGACCCAGCAATCCCACTACTGGGCATATACCCAGAGAAAACCGTAATTCAAAAAGACACATGCACCCGAATGTTCATTGCAGCACTATTTACAATAGCCAGGTCATGGAAACAACCTAAATGCCCATCAACAGATGAATGGATAAAGAAGTTGTGGTACATATATACAATGGAATATTACTCAGCCATAAAAAGGAACGAAATTGAGTCATTTGTTGAGACGTGGATGGATCTAGAGACTGTCATACAGAGTGAAGTAAGTCAGAAAGAGAAAAACAAATATCGTATATTAATGCATGTATGTGGAACCTAGAAAAATGGTACAGATGAGCCAGTTTGCAGGGCAGAAGTTGAGACACAGATGTAGAGAATGGACATATGGACACCAAGGGGGGAAAACTGCGGTGAGGTGGGGATGGTGGTGTGCTGAATTGGGCGATTGGGATTGACATGCATACACTGATGTGTATAAAATTGATGCCTAATAAGAACCTGCAGTATAAAAAAACAAACAAAACAACTAATACTAAACTTTCATTGGGTTATTTGTATGGAAATATGTTAATATAAATGTTTCAGACATTACATGAAATTTCTAAAAATCTTATATTTGTATTTGTATGGAAATATGTTAATATAAATGTTGCAGACATTACATGAAAAAAAAAAAAAAAAAGACTGTAAGAGGGTTCAGGGCCATCACTGTAGGGATCAAGGATTACTTCTGGCTTTTGAAGAGCATTGACAAGAAACCAGATAATGTGCAATGAATGCTATGATGAGGTTGAGCTTGGGGAGCTGACGGTACACCACTGAGAAGCCCCTAAACCTACCCTAGGTGGCCCAGAAGAAGCTAGCCCTGCTAATGCCTTGAGGAATAATGTGATAGTTGGGAGAATTTTCTGCTTTTCTTTTGGGAGGTAGAAGAGGAGTAGCACATGCCAAGAGCCAAGGAAGTGATAGACACCATCATACATTAGGGACCAGAAATACTGACTGGACACCTAATCTGTGCCAAGACCTACAACATCTCATGGAGTCCTAATGGCATCCAGTGAGGTAGGCCCTGGGATTATTCCACTTTACAAGGTAGGAAAATGAGGCTCACAAAGGTCGAGTAATTTGCCTAAGGACACTTGACATCTAGAGTCAGGACCTGAACCCAGATCTGCAGATCCTGAAAACCTGGCTTGTCACTAGTAGAAGCATGGTCATATCCACGTTAAATAAATGCCCCTCTTGTCCTGGCATAGACTGGAGGGGTGAGGGGTAGAGGTAGAGAGACCAGTTAGGGCACAACTGCAGTGATTTTAGGTAGCTTTTGAAATCTCCTAAGCAAAGGTGTGCAAAAATGAAGTTATTTTCTATAAACTTAAACCCAAGTCCACTCTTGGCAGAAGCTGAATCTTAGCTTGACATTTCTCCCTCTTTTTCTTCTCTCTGTGGTTATATCTAAGTTCTGGAGTTGGGATGGGGGAGGTTATAGCATCAACCTATGGGGCGAGGACAGTGTGGGGATGGGGGAGAGTGGCAGTGGCTCTCATCTACTGATGTTGGCATCTGCTGGGACGTCCAGGCTCTTATGTGGCCTAGGTCATTGATCCACACAGGCCATTGTGTGGCCTTTTCATCTTCTAGACAGCAAGGTCTCTTTGGTCCATGGCCTTCAGACTATTCTTTTGGAGGCTTTCTGGCCACTGTCTGTGCAAAATTCAATGGGTCTGAGTTAGCCCTTATGCCTAAATGTCCCAAGTAATTACACCAACTCTTCTGTTCCCATTCCCTTGTGGATCACAGGAGAACCCTCCAGGTTGCCATCTTCCTGGGCTGAAAGTGGGAAGTGGAGCACAGGGTCTCCACAGATACCAGAACTAAAGGGAAGAACTATCACCCTCCCCACTTTGCACCCCTGGGCTCAGCCTAGGCTGGCAGAACACAGGGACCCCTCTTAAAGACCCACACAGGCATCTACCTTACTAATTTCCTCTCTGACTCTCTGCCAGTTCTCTCAACTCAGTTAAGCTTTATGCTTTCAGTAAATATCCTTCCTAATCTATTGTTTAGGCTAAGACTTTGGCTGTTAAACCAATAATAAACTTACTTACTTCTTGCATTTCTGCTATAACTACCTTTCTTTGAGGCAATGGATGCTCAGGCTTTATGTTCTAGTTTTAAAGGGGGAAAGACCATGGGATGTATATAAATAATAATGGGAATAAAAGCACTGGGGTTAATATTTCAAATTATTACTCCATTAATACATACAGGATATTTGAGGGTCTGATTAACAACAGTGGCACTGGGGAAAGCAAGGAGGGGATGTATTGGAGAGAGCATCAAGAATCAGAATCCAAATGTTTTGGTGACTGGTAAGATGTGGTTAATAGGGTGAGGGTATGGGGTAGTAAAGATATTGGCTCTGCTCGGAGGAATCTAGATCCGCACTGGAGTCTCAGAAGAGTAAGTGTCGGGGGAGGCTTTCCACAGAGGCCAACAAAGCAAGTGTCAAGGCACATCATAGGAAGACTGTGGATGCAGGATTAGGATGCAGGATAACAACTCGAGTGCAACCATGGGGGCCATGTTCATCTTAAATCACTGACAGTGAGACAAATGCCATAATGTCCCCAGCTGCATCACTAGTAAGAAGAGTTAGTTAGTTTTGTAACTAACCTCAGATTCCACTAACCAGGACTAGTAACGTTGAGTAGAAATTGGGAGGGGGGCTTTTTCTTGCTTATAGACTTTGTGTTGTTGGTTGAGTGTGTATGTATATGTGAAACCCCCTAAAGCACTCTTCTCAGGGACAAGCCAACATGCCACGTGGAACATTAGCTTTGTGGGGAGAGGGCTAAGAGGCTCTGTTTTGCATAAAACGTGATTTGTATCACCACTACCACCCTTGCTTTCAGAGCACTGATTGTTCTAAGCCTGAATTTCTATGCCTGTTCCTTGCCTGTAGACTAACAGATGCTAGTTTCTGAACCTCTCTTTAGTTCTAGAATTTTTAGGGGGCTTTTTCTTCCTGTTTCACTACTTTCTTTGCTGTCATTGGTGTATTATTTTTACAGTGGAAACATTTGCTGGCTGACTGAAGAGAAGATCTGAAATTAACTGGCAGCAAACACATAAGCCATTGTTTTACAAAAAGAATATCTTGAAGGCCTGATGTCTATGGCTCCAGGTAGTCTGGAGATGGGGGCTAAAGTCCTGGTCTCATGGAACCTGGGGAGCTTGTTTGACTTACTGATTTATCTTCCTTTATGCCCAGTATTTGCATGGATATGGCACCCTTGGCTTCTTAGAAGTGCCTCTGAAGTTGGTATAGTATATTGTTAACTTTTAACAACAACCTTTTGAGGTAGGTTGGCAGGGGGCGGGGGTTAGTATTCTCTTCATTTTACACAGGAGAACACTGAGGCCTAAAGAGGCAATGTATTGCTTGCTGAAGGCCATATCATTAGTCTCAGTCACTTATTCATTCATTCATCTCAAATATTATTGTGTGCCTACAGTATGGCCAGACTCTGGGCTAGGTACTGACCATACTGAAATAAACAAGATCCAGAACTGAACACAGGTTGCTTACAGCCTAATGGAGGAGAGAGACGTACAAAAGCTCATTATAAGACAATTACTTTACTCAGCAAATATCTATTGAGAGCCTGGTATTGGAGATATAGCAACAAACATGTCAAAGCTGATGCTGTCATGTTGGGAAGATACAGATAGTAAATAAGTCTATAATATGTTAGGTGGCCAAAAGTGCTACGAAGAAATGCCAGCAAGAAAAGGGGGCGGAATGTGACAGATGTGGGACTATGGCATTTTAAATAGCAACTAGAGAAGCCTTCTCAGTGAGGTAGCAGTTGAGAGAGAACCAAATGAAGGGAAGGAATAAATCCCAGGAGTCCTGGAAGGGGGACCATCAAGCGCAAAGATCCTGTGGCAGGAAGAGGCCTGATGTGTTCAAGGAGCAGCAGGAAAGGCAGTGGGGTTGGAGAGGGATGGACAAGGGAGACAAGAGATGAAGGCATAGAGCAAGCAGAGGGCCAGGTAATGGAGGCTCTGCAGGCATGGCAAGGACTCTTGTCTTTTTGTTTTTAGTTTTTTTAAATTTTTAATAAGATGGGAAGCCACTGAAGAGTTTTGATCAAAGAAATGATGTGACTGAATTATGTTTTGGCAGGATTACCTTTATTATTATGTTGAGGAATAGACTGTAGTGGTCAAGAGAAGAAGTATGGTGACCAGCCTGGAGACTGGTCCAAAGTTCAAGTGAGCCAGAGGGGAGGTAACTGCAGCTCTGTACCAGAGTGGCAGCCATGGAGGTGATAATGGGACTTGGGATACAGTTTTAATAAATTTGCTGTTGTTTGGGCACAGCTGTGAGGAAAAGAGAGAACTACATAGAGATGTGGGGTCACTGAGGAAAGATGCGGCCATACGTCAGGTTCTCTGGGACACTGATTCTGAGTGTCTGAGATTTGGGTGCATGAGGCTTATCGGGGAGCGCTTTCAGGGACGATACCTGTGAGCGAGTGAAGGAAGATGAAGAGGGGGGGATACTGCACTGTGATGCAGTTGCGACAGAGGCCTCAGCTGATCCTGCCGAAAGTTCTGGAATGGGGATAACCCTTTCTTATTGTCCCATCTGAGGCAAGGGGCCTGGACCTTTATACCTCCACATCAACCAGTCATTGGATGCAGGCTGTCCCCAGGGAGGGGATGGTGAGATGCTACCTTCGGCTGAAGAAACAATTTCGGAGCCATGAGCAGCCAATGCTTCCAGCAGCTGGTGGAGTGAGTGCCTCTGTCCTGAAGGGAAACCTGGGCGACAAACCACACTGCCCACTACAGGTGCCCATGCCAGTCTGGTGGGGGGAGGGTCAGGGAGGACTTCTCAGAGGACATGATATTGGACTCGTCTAAAAGGAACCCATGCTATTTTTCTCAGTCATGCGATTTTGATCATGAAAGAGAGGGTGTTTCAACAAGATCCAAACTCTGGTACAAAACTGCTCTATTTACACTTATTTGTTAATTCTTTAGCTAAATTGAACTCTGATATTGTCTTTTAAACTAAAGTGTTTTCAGATCCCCAAATTACAGTAGATCCCTCTGATTTACAACTAGGTCATTTTCTATCATCTATCTATCCATCTATCATTTACCTATCTATAATATATTAATTCAAAGCATGTAACTATTTTCAGAGGCAAAATGGCTATTTCAACTGGTTCAAATTTCTGGCAACCAAATATTCCTCAATGAACAGAATTCTAACACGCTAATATTTTTAATAGCTCTTAGGATAGAAAGTCCTTTCCAAGAGCTGACATAAATGCTGTTTGCTACAATTTTGGATGTTTCCTCTAGATTTTTCTACAGAGGAGTTGGAGAGTGGCTGGCATCAGGACCTGTGTAATAGTCTTATTTCTATATTTAAAGTCTATTCACAAGTATTATTCTCACCCTTTGGAGAGGAAAATATTGGATTTGGGCTCTAGAAGCTGGCAGATTATATTATAAAGATTTCATGCCCATGAATGAGTAAGCACATACACATGTACGGTTACTTACTTGCATCTTTAGGTGTGTGTACGGCTGTGTGTACGCATGTGCATGCATGTGTATGTAGGCAAGTATGATGAGTATGAAGGAACATATGGGCATAAATGTTTTTATGTGTTTTAGCTTGTGTGAGAGTCTGCATGTGTTGGGGTATGTTTATAATGCATGTATGTCCCAGTGGGTGATTCAGGGGTGTGTGTGTGTGTGTGTGTGTGTGTGTGTGTGTGTGTGTGTGTATAACTATATAGAGGTGTGTAATGTGTATGCATGTGTGTGTGTGCATACATAATACATGCGTGAGAGTGAATGCATGTGAGCGTGTCAACAATTCTCCCAGCTCCATGAGGTAATCAGATCTCATGGTTCCAAGGCAGGCATATAAATGCCAAGGTCAGGTTTCTCGCCTGCAGCAACTTTCCTGTAGTGAACCTGCTCCATTTTCCTTAGGGGCCTCTCCAGTTCTTTCCTCTCTTCCCACCAGGGGTCAACGCCCAAAGGAGCCTCAGGCAGTTTCTTGGCCTTTGGAGCTGCCTCTCTGATGTCTGCCCCAGGAGCCTTGGCTGTGGTGGTCCTGTCCTGTTGGACCCTCTGCTGCCACTGCCAAAGTGACAATTGATGATCAGAACTGGGGCTGCCCAGAAACCCAGCTTCGGCAGGGCTCTTTGATGTGCCCAGCCTCGGAGTGGAGCAGAGCCTGACACAAGCGCCTTTGACGGGGCCTGGCCACTCAGGGAGCAGCACGCTGGCCCTACCTCATCCCTGCAGTCTTCGACGCCCGCCCCACCCTACAAGGGTCAGGCTATAGAAGCAGGCAAGCTGGAGTAGGAGCCAGCCACACGACTCCCTGTACCTCAGCCTCTGGAAAGTCACCTCTGAGTGTCTGGCCTGGTGATACTTGTGTCTTGGGGATGCAGAAACCAATTCTTAGAAACACTGCTCTTTCAACCAGCTAGTATTTATGGAGCACTTACAGAGTCGGCAGGGCAAAATCATTACATGCACAGCCTGTTGAGTCAGAAAACTTGGATTAAACTTGGCTACTTAGTTGTTCCTACTTGGCTGAGTTTAGTAACTTGCATGGGCCCATCTGTGTCTTCATTTTCTCATCTCTTACGGGGTTGTTGTAAGGACCGAACTAGATAGTGCAAATAAAGCACTTATTAAGACACCTATTAAACCCTCACAAATGTTAGCTACCATCATTGCAGGAGGCTGTGTGGTACAGTGGTGAAGGCGCATCTGCTCTGAAGTTGTATGACCTGGGTTCAAATCTCAGCTGAACATGATCCTGGCCCTATCATGTTCTAGTTAATTTACCTCATGGGATAATCAGGAGGATTAAATAAGCTAATACATATAAAGTGCTTAGAATAGCATCTGGCACACAGTATGTGCTCCATAGAAGTTAGTGTTTAATAATTTGGTACAGGGCCCAACTTGGGCAGGGTGCTATGAAGTTCTCTGCTTACCTCTGGAATCAACCTTCAATCTTCAATATTGTTCCTTCTTCCTTTTTTTCCTGATAGATTATATCCACTTCTATAATTTTAACTGCTACTCTCTGACTCCCAAAATTCCAAACTTAATCATGTCACTCTTCTCCTTAAACTTTAGTGGATTCCATTATCCAGGGAATAGTCCAAACCACTTAACATGGCATCGCAGGCTCTCTACCACCTGTCCTCTGCTTATCTCCTCAGTATCATAACTCATAGCTCCTCCTCTCTCTACCTCTCATGTCTACATCTTCCAGGCATACTGAGCTATTTGCAGGCCATAGCCATGTAGGCTTATGCACACTTTTATGTGCTTGTCACTGCTGGTCCATCTGTCTGGAATGCCCTTTCCTTCGTCGTTGGCCTGTGAACACCTATTCTCACATCTCAAGATCCCTCCCATACAGAGCCTTCTTTGATCATTTCCCACATAGTAGAGTTGGCCATTACTTCTTTCATGCTCCACCCCCAGACCCAGGACATGCTTTGGCTCCTGCAACATGGCAGGACTCTTACTGGTCCACTCCTTTTACACACTGTGTGCTCCTTGGGTGGGACCCTGAGCTACTCCCCTCTGGATCCCCAGCCAATGCTGTGCCTTCATAGGACACCGAGCAGAGTGCCTGCCACATGGTAGACACTCAATGAACATCTGCTCAATGGATTTCTTCAATCTCTCTCTCTCTCACCTCTCAGGTCCACCAACTTCCTGGGCATCTTCCCCTGGGTGCCTGGTTCCTCAAGCTCAGCTGATTCATGATTATCTTCCCCACCCACAGGCTTGAATATACATGGATGGGCTATGTATGTTCAAAACTAGAGAAGGCTAAGGAGACTTTTGAGTAATGCCAAAAAATGATGCTAGTCCCCTCACCTAATCCTGTAATTAGGGGTCAGTCCTTAATTCTGTTTCCCAGTCCTAATCCCCACAATGGGCAGAGGACTCTGTTGAAAGTAGGGTTTTGCCCAATACCTCCTGCTGACTGCCAATCTTACTTAGCTCTCATCCCACCAGTTGACTGAAAAAATGTATAACCTAAAAGCTGCAAGTTAAGTTTTATTCGGGGACCTTACTGAGGACTATAGTCCAGGACACAGCCTCTCAAACAGCTCTGAAAAACTGCTCCAAAGAGGTAAGGCAGGAACAAGGTAGTCAAACATTGCATCAGAAGATGACCGCTAATCACAGAGAACAGACAGCTCAGGTTAATGGTTTAGTGATTTTCTGTGTATGGGAAGGTGCAAGGATCTGGGTTCATTGAAATTATTCCTTAGATATACACTTTAACTCTCTAGGGCCAGGATCCAAAACACAGATTACTTCCTGTTTTCTCCATCCTGAATCCCCCTCAAGGCACACCATGGGGCTGGGGTGGCTGCAGGGGTTGATGGCTTGAGCCCTGTAGGACTGGAATGGTGGGCAACACTCTTATGGCGGGCAACTTTCCCTGTTCACACACCCCTGTCATAGTGTTAAGTGCTATGAGGTTAAGTGCTGGACACAGGAGCCAGACTGCCTTTGGCACATTCACAACTCTGCCACTTACTAGCTCTATTGGGGGCAATTTACTTAGCCTGTTTCTACCTCTGTGCTCTTGTCTGTAAAGTAGAGATAGTATTAGTACCATTATCAAAAGGTTGTTGAGAGGATTACATTAGATAATGCAAATAAAGATCAGTATTTGGTATACAGTATGGGTTCAGTAAATGTTAGTTATCTCTTTTAAGTTGCCTATTTTTTTGTTTTTTTTAATTTATTTTTAAATTTTTATTGGAGTATAGTTGCTTTACAATGTTGTGTTAGTTTCTACTGTACAGCTAAGTGAATCAACTATATGTATACATATATCCCCTCTTTTTTGGATTTCCTTCTCATTTAGGTCACCACAGAGCACTGAGTAGAGTTCCCTGTGCTATACTGTAGGTTCTCATTAGTTATCTATTTTAGACATAGTATCAACAGTGTATACATGTCAATCCCAATCTCCCAATTCATCCCACTCCCCCACCTTTCCCCCTTGGTAGCCATATGTTTGTTCTCTACATCTGTGTCTCTATTTCTGCTTTGTAAATAAGATTGTCTATACCTATTTTTTCAGATTCCACATATGTGTTAATATACAATATTCGTTTTTCTCTTTCTGACTTCACTCTGTATGACAGTCTCTAAGTCCATCCACGTCTCTACAAATGACCCAATTTTGTTCCTTTTTATGGCTGAGTAATATTCCATTGTATATATGTACCACATCTTCTTTATCCATTCCTCTGCTGATGGACATTTAGGTTGCTTCCATGTCCTGGTTATTGTAAATAGTGCTGCTATGAACATTGGTGTGCATGTATCTTCTGGAATTATGGTTTCCTCTGGTTACCCTGCCTGCCATCTCCTGGAGTCAATGGAAGGCCTTCTTGCAAAGTGCCAAGACTGTGCCCTGAACAGTCTACCAATGCCAGCACATGCATGAGGTCACTGCTCACAGAAGAACAAAGCCCAGACTCCCCTTTCTGGCATCTGAGGGTCCCCAACTCAGACCTCACCTCCAGCTTTATCTCCAGTGAACTTCATTCATGTGCCTGACACCTCATCTAATCTGGGCTCTTCCAAGCCATCCCACCCAGCTCTGTCCTTCTTTGTTCCTGGGCCTTTGCTCATCCTGTTCCCCCAATCCAGAAGATCCTCCTCACTCCACTCTGACCTTCTCAACTGCCACCTCCTCTATGAAGCTGTCTTGGTTTTTCCAATGAGATGGAAACACTGCCTCCTTTGTCTCCTCCCACTTTAGATGTGAATCTCAACCCTCCTTCCTACCCTGGCCACCCCACACTTACTAAACTGTCAACTTCCCTAGGGAAAATGTTTTATTTTACTCATTGCTATATTTGTGGTAGAGATCCTAACACATAGTAGGTTTTGACATATGGTATTTTCCCCCTTTATTATATATGAATCAAGGAGAATTTGTAAGCCCCCTCTCCCCAAATTTCCCTGCTTTGAAAAAGATAAAGTTGTAGGAAAGGGGAACAGCCACCTAGCTGAGAGTGGTACTTAGAAATTTGGTTTCTCCCCAAGCAGAGCCTGAGATAAAGATTTATTTTCGGGAATTGTAAAGCGATTAATCCAGTAAGCAGAGACTAGGGAGGAAAAGTCAATATAACGATATATTGTTGGGGTGGTCTCTTTGGGTGTTAGGAGCTATATTCCATTGGAAGCTTCAGAAGGCCTCGCAGCATGACTCCTCTGAAGGACAGGAGGCTGGGGAATTTATCTCCTGGCTCCCATATCCCCTCAGATGATATTTCCTCCCTTGAGGTCATTAGCTCCTCTGTACTTACAAGCTCTGCACGTGTAAAGGCCAAGTTACTTCTCATGGAGCTGGCGAGGACTCCGGATCAGAAAGTGAAGACATACAGCACATGACTGAGATGGAACCTGGCCCGTTTTAGGTGAGTCTGAGTTTGCATGAAGCGTTCACTGAAAATGTGGCTGAGGTCAGAGGTGGGCTTAGAGGATGTGACTTGGGGGACTGTCTTTGGTCGAGATTCCTGGGAATAGGCTTTAGGTGGAAATGTACCAGTTTCTTGAGAAATGTTCTGGAGAACAATAACTAAGGGAGTGAGGGAAGCCGAACTGGGCACAGGCAGAAGGTGAATGCTAATGCCCTTGCAATAGAGGCTTCCACTGATCTCAGAAAGATCTCTGGAGCTGGGATGGTCCTTCAGAGATGTTCTCAATCTAGCCAGGGTGCCTTGACCTTGGTTCTGTCACATCAACTGGTTATTGAATGTGTGCTGCCCCCAAAAAGGCATAAACTAGGGTTCCCTTCAGCAGATGGCAATTCCAAGAATTTCTCAGCAGAAACCATCAGCAGGTGATACTCTCAGCTGCTGGGGGAAGGACGGTTTAGTCATGGAGCAGGGATCTAGCTGGTGCCCACAGTACCCACTGAAGGCACAAAAGTGTCTCTAGAGTCCACCCTTGGCACAGCTCTGGTCAACCTGGGTCTCCCATTACCTCCATGTCAGCTGAGCCTCCAGAGTGTTTTTTAGCTTCAAATTCTGAAACCACTTAATACAAAAGGCTTGGTTGAAAAGACTCCAGTCACCAATGTGTTTTTAAATTGATTTTTGTCATCTCCCTCTCCTTCCACCTAGTCTAGATTTCCACCCCCCGTGGTCAGCACTTCAGCTGCTCAGGGTTTCTGTCCCTTTTGTTGATCTAGACTTTCATCTTGAGGAGTCTGAACCTTTAGTCGCCTTGCTCTTGTCAGGCCTTGGATGCTGCCGTTGTCCAGTCACCATTTCCACTGGGTGCAGAAGAACCCAAAGACACTCCTTGGGAATCCTCCGGGTTCTAGCCACATTGCTCCCTGCTCCCACTTTATAGCAGCAACCCTTCGTCCCTCCGGTGCAATAACTTCTTTCTTTACCTGTCTCTCCAAAAGCATGAGGAACCCAAAGTGACCAGGTACAGTCAGAGCTTCAGCTTTAGCAGAACACTTATTGTGTGTCCTATTGGTAATGTTCTTTCCCAGAGGACTGAACCTCTAACCCAGCAGAACCTAAGCTCACAGGGACAAAAGACACAAATCTGCAGGTTAGTCACTGGGAGTAAGAGGGGCCAATCCTACTTTTACCATTTGGCTCCTTTACCTTTACTTTATAGTTATTGGAGATTGTAATAGACTCAATAATGGCCCTCAAAAATATCAGGTGCCAGTATCTGGAACCTGTAAATGTTACCTGTTAGATAATAGGGGAAAAATTATATATGTGTGTGTATATATATATATGGTCTCTGCCTTCAGTTCTGGCACAGAGCTCCTAAAACCCATGTAATTTCTTAAATGATAAGAATATTAGAAGCATCTCTTGTCCTAGTATTTATCTTTGAGCCTGTCCCTGACACAGGGCTCCTAAAACCCTTGTAATTTCCTAAGTGATAAGAGCATTAGGAGAATCTTTTCTTCTCATGACATGACTCTGGGTGGGCTTCTGGATGACTCATGCATGGGGCCTGGTCACCAGAAGGACCAAGCTATGATTACAAGCTAGGAATCTTCAGCCCCACCCCCTTTCTCCAGAGAGAGGAGAGGAGCTGGAAACGGAGTGAATAATTGATCATGCCTATGTGAGGAAGCTCCACGAACTCTCAGTAGTAAGCAGTTCAGAGAGCTTCCAAATTGGTGAACATATCCACACTGGGAGGATGACACACCCAACTCCACAGGGACAGAAGCTCCCGTGCTCAGGACCCTCACAGACCCTGTGTATCTCTTCACCTGGCTGTTCACCTGTATCCTTTACCGTATCCTTAATAAGCTCGTAAACCTAAGTAAGTATTTCCCTGAGTTCTGTGAGCTGCTCTAGCAAATTAATCAAACCCGAAGAGGGGATCATTGGAATTTCCAATCTATAGCCAGTTGGTCAGAAGCCCAGGTGATAACCTGGGCTTGTGAGTGGCATTTGAAGTGTGTGTGGAAGGGGGGGAAATTTTGCGGGACTAAGCCCTTAACCTGTTTGATGCGATGTTATCTCCAGGTAGTGTCAGAATTGAGTTAAATTGTAGGACACTCAGCTGATGTCACAGAGAATTGCTTGTTCTCCACACATTTGGTGGGAAAAACCTCCACATGTTTGGTAACCAGAAGTGAAGTGTTCTGTGAGAGTGGTAAAGGAGGCTCATGGGAAGAAACATACACTAGGGAGAAGCTGGGTTTTTCCTACACAGGTGAAAGACTGAGGTTTTTCCAGTATATTATTTTATATGGAAAAAGTGTATTTGCAGATATGATTAAGTTAAGGATCTTGAGATGAGGAGATTACCCTGGATGATCCAGGTGGGCCCTCAGTGCATTCTTAAGTGTTCTTATAAGTGAGAGAGGCAGAGGGAGAAGAGATACAGACAGAAGAAGAGGTGACAATGAGAGGATGGAGGCAGAGACAGGAAGATGTGGCCACAAGCCAAGGATTGCTGGCAGCCACCAGAAGCTGGGAGAGGCAAGAAACGATTCAGCCCTAGACTCTCTGGAGGGAGCATGACCTTGCCAACACTTTGATTTGGGCCCGTTGGTACTGATTTCAGACTTCTGGCCTCTAGAGTTGTGAGAGAATAAATTTCTGTTATTTTAAGTCACCAAGTTTTTGGCAATTTGTTACAGCAGCCACAGGAAACAGATACAGGGACAGAGCACCATACGTCACTCTTTGGTTTATGCTTATACCACATACTGGAAAAGAACAACCTAACCTCTCAAGGGTTCACTCCAAACTGGTGCCTTGCTGAGTTTTTAATGGACCATTCTATTGTTCCAGTAGACCTGTGTTCTTTGATTCATCACCCATATTTGTCAGAAAATAGACCTTTATGGACATTTGGGGCTCATTTCTGAGCCCACGAGATCTGAGACTATGAGAACTGGTGTGAATTTACATTAGGTGCCTCTTCCCCAAGATTCAGACCAACTTTGCTACAAGGAGACAAAGGGCAAATGAGACACCAAGTCAAAATCTATCTCCTACTTCTTGCACTTTTTCTGCAGAATGCTCAGCTCAAGTAGATTTCTCATTTTTAGCTGTAGGAACATGCCTGATGGTAGCTGCCTTAGGTATAGAAGTTTACACTTTGCATATGTTCTACTTGCCACCCAGGTGTCATGCTGAATTAAGAAGCAGAAACATCTGAATCTCAGCAGGACCCTTTGTTTTCCCCTTTTCTTTCTTTCTTTTTTTCTCTCAATGTGGAAGGATCATTATAGCTTAAATCTTCCTCTGCAAAGCAAAATGAGTCCATTAATTCTTCTAGCCAACAGAGCCTGGGCCTGCCTTCCTCTCTGTAGCTCAGAGCACATGTCCTCCTTGGCAAGGAGAGAAAGAAAGGCTATTGAGTACTTTCTTCCCCGTCTGTTTGATAAAAAAGCATGTTTGTTTTTGTTCATAGATTTAAAGCCCAAAATGGGCCAGTCCTGTAAATAAAACATGGGCTCTCATTTGAAAAATTTATTACAAGGAATTTTGTTTATGATTTCATCTTCTCCAGTAATAATTAATTGGAGGTCTTCTCTCGTCCCCACAGACCAACGATCATTCAGACTGTACAGAAGGATGATCCAACACAGCCTCTCTCCGTCTCTCATCCACAGCCAAAGGAGCAGTCTCTGGGTGTGCTAGCATGTTAGCCTGCGTTGGGGAAGTTGAGTTGATGATAGAACTTGCTTGTTCACAAGTTTGGGGTATATTTACTAAGTCTTTTTGTGACACTGAAGTCAGAGAACACTGCAGGAAACTCTACCTTTAAACTATCCTGATAGCTGAGCTCCACCTCCCTTCCCAACTGCTGAGAATGGAAGGTTATTCAAACTGTTTGGTTTAACAAAGGAAATGCACTACATACATACACCCACATACACACAGTCACACAAATGATAATAATAGCTGATATTTAGTGAGTACATTCTACGTGTTGGACATTAGGCTGAGCAAATTTTACATGCATCATCTCAGTCCACACAACAACTGTTTCAGTCAGGGCAGACTGGGTTATGCT
Organism: Balaenoptera borealis; assembly: GCF_965194805.1. NCBI lineage: Eukaryota > Metazoa > Chordata > Mammalia > Artiodactyla > Balaenopteridae > Balaenoptera > Balaenoptera borealis. The sequence goes on from NC_138868.1 coordinate 41,148,332, forward strand.
GTGGTAACAAACAACCCCCAAATCTTCGTAGCTTCCAATGACAAGGCTTATTTCTCTCCCTTGCTGCATGCCCACTGCAGGTTGGTGGGGGCTCTGATCCACGTTACCCTTACTCTGCAACCCCAACAGCCAAGTAGCCAATATTTAGATCACAGTCTTTGTGGCAGAGCACAAGAAAGTCCCAGAGGATCTCACATCAGCAATTAAATGACACACATCATTTCAGCTCCCAAATTATTGACCAGAACTAACCTTATGACCCTTCTTCTCACAAAGGATTCAAGAGGTACAGTCCTACTGTGTGACCCAAAAGTGGGGAGTAGAGTGGAGTGGCAACTGGAAATATTTACTGAACAGAATTAGTAACCACACAACAACCTTAAAACATATGTACTTTTAATCCCCCCCCCAACACAGTTTATGGATTTATAGATAATAGATTAGAAGATTGAGGAACAGAAAGGATGTATAACTTGCTTGGGGTCATGAATCTAATAAGTGAGGGGAGTAAAGATTTGGACTCGGGCAACTTGACAACGCCCTCCCCCCACCCCAACACGTGTACTCAGCCTTGTGCATGCACACGCTTAAACTCACACACTCACCACATCCTGGGGTGCCAGTTAAGTGGGGCCTGGGCCGTTAGGTCAACATATCCTGCATATGCCTCCTGGAGTGGAGATAGAGCGGTGAGTGTGAGCCAAAGTCCTTAGAGAGAATTGAAGGTCAAGTCACTAAGTCCAAAGGCAGGATCAAGGCCAAGAAAGAAAAAGAAAGAAACTAAAAGCCAAGGGTCAGGAACAGGGCACACTGAAAGGGGAATATGGTTGGCAGCAGAGAGGGGCTGGACCAGTGCTTAATGTCAACCACAAGAGAAGCCTTTGTTATTTTTTTTATCTTTTTTGTAATGCAAGTGCCTGACTTAAGCTTTGATTGCTGAGGCATCCACTTCAAAGAGGCATGCACTTCAAGGATGGCTATCTCGAATAAACACCTTGCCAGCCACAGGACTTAAACATAGGATGCCTCCCCTCACTGAGGCTCCTTTGTTTTAGAGATCTTGGCTGATTTCAGTGACTAGTCATTTGGGCCACTTGCTTTTTCTCTTCCGGTGTTTTAAATTCTTGCTCTTATAGAAATTCACCAATATAGAATTAGTCCATGAAACCCTTAGCTCCCCACCCTTGGCCCCAGTAAAAGCAGAACCCCAGGCCTGCATGCTCTTTCCCTACTTGCAGCCTCACGGTGTGGCCCCAGGTGTAATTTCCAGGTCTTGTAAATAATAACCCCCCCACACACTTTTTTCAGGGTTTCTTGATCGTTATTGCTGCAGGACATCTTATAATCATAATAAGAACCACAAGGATTGGTCCAGTCACAACACTGGTTATTGACAGCCTGAAACTGGCACAAAACAGTTGGCATAGTCAGCAGGATTACAAGGTTTTCCTTGCAATTAACTGAGGCTAATACCCTTCATCTACAATTTGCTTACGAACCACCTAACTCAGTGATCATCTGGGGAAGGAGCAATGTTTGCTGGGGGTCTGTCATGCTGCTATGGGCTTTTGCATATTTCCTGTGTCGTGTGTTGCCTGTGGTATCCAACCTAAAAGGTCATGGCTACCATAATAATCCAATGATCTCCCCAGAGCAGCATGATCAAGGTCATAGGGTCTAGTAAGAAGGTTAGACCACTAATCATAAAGGCCTTAATAGCCTAGTAATGTGTGAAAGGGTCCTTCATGCCTCAGGGCCAAAGAGAGCTAAGGAGGGTAGATTGGATTGCAAGGCTATCGTCACCACTCAAGGAAAGGTCTCAAGGAAAGGTTCGGGGCTAAAGGCATGAAGAAAAGATTCCCATAAGTGAGGAAGACAGGAGGCCTCCAGCTGCAACCACTGTGTCAGTGGGTCGTGTCCAGACTACATGTCCTAACCCAGAAGAATGAAAGAGCCTTGCATCTGGAAAATAATGACACCACCAGAGGAAAGTTACAGCAGAAACCTATAATCTCGGTGTCACCACTTCACTGACTACTGTCACTCTTTGTCCCCTGACCCATTAGGATATTATGAGTCTGATCTCCGGTGTGATGTTGCTAAAATATTAATGGACGAATATAGGCGTCCTAAATATCTGGTGCCAGCTCCTCCTAAGAACCCCATGGATGTACACCAGCTCCTCAATAAATGCAAAATGCCATGGGAGCTTCCTGGGCATTGCTCAATACCATGGTATATCAACATACAAAGGCTCTGATTTTATGCTCCAGAGGTCTGGGGATTTTCCCGAAAACTCTGTCCATCACATTAATGAAAGCAAACCACAATACTGGAAAGGTCTTTTGGGATATCCTAGAAAAGAAAATGGCCACCTATGAAGATGGCTCACAGTGACATCATCCAAAATTTTCTGGTAACAACACACAAGATGAAGGTAACAGGAGAAAATCAAGAAATAGAAACTAAAATCAGAAACTATATCTTAATTGAAATTCAAACCTTTTTTAAAGATTTTATGCAGCAGGAAGGAAAGAAGGAAAGTAATTGGCTATTGCAGGCTTTTTGTTTGTTTGTTTGGGGTAGGCTCTGAATTGTTATTCATGGCTGCTAAAGTGCATCAACTGGCCAAACTCTCTAGAGACCCTAAAATCCATAATTTTCTTAAAGATCCATCTGGGCTATATGCTCATTTCCTCAGAGGTACTACAGATCCTAAGCCCTCTCAGCTGTCCCCTGAATGGGGAAGAACTAAGAAACATGCCTCACTGGCATCTCTGCCACCAAGGGAATTGTTGACAGGATTATTGATATCCCTAGTGAGGAGAAAAGGGAAAGGGGAAGGCAAAGAACACTAAAGCCACCAATATTTGTACCAGGGCCCTCCCTCTCCTCACTTGGCTATTTATTGCTTGGTTCTGTGCCTACCCTTCCATCACAGTGATTGCTGCTAAGGCTCAGAGTGAATGGGAAATATTAAGATGAAGCCTATCTCCCATTGCATAAAATTGGCATGGTCCAATGGGTTTATCATTTCCATGACCATAGTGACCCAGATGACCTCCTCTTCATTTCCAACTCTGAAGAGGCCCCATTTGACGCTGAGTCCAGAGAATTATTTTTACAGAAAGCTTCCCCTAATTACAGGGCTGCACTATTATGTTTTAATTGGGACTGCCAAAATCATGCAAAAAGCACTGAAACTCCTACAGAGAAACTAGATATTTGAGTCTCTTAGTAAACATGTCCTGTGTCACATTGAAAAACTATGTTATGAGGACATGTATGTTTCTAGAAATTATAAAATGTACTCATAAATTTGCCAGTTGTAATGATGGTTCACAATTGCTTACTTAAGGTTTCTAAGGTATATGAATTCTAACATATGTAATTAAAATTACTAGAAAAATGAGGAAAAGAACTCTGTATGCAAGGAAAGTAGGATATGTTTTGGCATAGGAAGAATGAGGTATAAGGATGCATTTCTGTTAAAGGAAAAGGAATTAATTTTGTCCTAAAGTGAGACTGTTTATTTCATAATGGGAAAGAAGAAAAACAGAGCAAAATCTGAATGTAAAAAAAGAAAGTTATTGAAGGTTTGTGGGAAAGGAATTTTATGTGTTGTCAGGCTGGATAAGATTGAAATTGATCTAATTAAGTTTTAAAAAATAATGAATGAAACAATTTTAGTATCAAAAGTACACTGGTGCAAAATTAGAATTTGGTTTTCTCTTTGTTAAAAGGACAAAGTTTATTTGGATTATTGGTCTGCTCTTAATAAGTGATTATGAGAGGTTTGTTTATTTGTTTGTTTTTCCTTTTGGGTAATCTATCTGGAAAGCAAAGGCTTTGTGTCTTACCAAAATAACTTACTCTGCTTCATGTTACCTTTATCAACAGGTCTTTGATTACTTAAGTAAACATAGTCTTTTCAATATTAAGAGCTAAGTTTTGCTCAGAACTATGAAACCTCCTGCATTTGCCTTTAAAATCTTTTATTGTCACTTTGTTTAAATAAATAATTAGTATTATTTCATAATTATTTGTGATCTATTTAGTCAAGTGCCCAAAACCTTTTGACATTTTTGACAAACTTCCTAAAATCAAATTCTAAATGAAATCTTTTTGTCCTTGAACTAACTTTGGGATTATCCAGAGGGCCCCTGGGACATTTTAAAAGATTTGTTCTCTCTCTTTGGAAAAGGGGATATCTTAAACTGATTAGGTTTATTTGATATGTTAAATTACATGTGAAGCATTTTCAACTAAGTGATGCTAAACCTTCTATATTATTGATATATTTGTGTGAATATATGTTATTTGTATAAGTGTTCTAGAAACTGTATGAAATTCCTAAAAATCTGATTTGTTCTGGTATAATGTTATCCCTTGTAATTCTGTTATTATATGTTCAGTGTCATAGAAATAACCAAATTACCTTGTCAATTGCATTGTAGTAAACTCTAATCAGATCTTTAATCACGGCCATTTTTAAGTCTTTTGTCATTTAAAGTTATTGTTTTACTCTGGTGCTTTTGCAAAAGTGCTTCATGGAAGGGACACTGGTAAGTACTCTAGAATACAGGTTTTTGATAACTTTCATACCACTGAACTGGGTAAGAAATTACAGAACTCTAGGGAAACAAAGAAATAAACGAAAACTGATGGCTTCATAAAACTACTAACCTAAGATCAAGATTAACAAGAATTAATTGCCTGGGGCTGAATGAACGAATGAGGATGATCATAATTTTTATGAATTTTTGTTTAAAATATTGATGGTTCTTTAATCTTTTATTTTCCAGATATAAGGAAACCTTTTAAACTAACTATGACTTACAGCAACTTGGTAAATTATACCTTTGTAAGCAATATTGAAACATTTATTTTTTTCTCCCTACCTGATCCCTCCAGAATTAGTAAACTCTTAATGAATATTCTTATTTTTATGGCAATAGAGTTATTTGCATAAGTTCAATATGAATCTATTCTGTCTGTAACCAGGCACAATTTGAAACACTGATTATATTACCAAGGCTTTGACTGAAATCTCATATTTGAAAGAGACATGCATAGACTCAGATATGACCAGAGCACCTTAAGGAACTAAGGTTGACTTTATGGCACCAATAAAGCTCCTTGGAAAAATCAGCCTGGTACTTATAGGATTCCCAGCAGCCTTACCAGGAGGTCACTTCCTGGCAGGCACAGGAGTCTAAGGATATTTTGGGGACCTTGAGAAAAGAGAAATTTACCCAAATCCATAGGTATTATCTGATGTCAAGACCTTGGATCGGCTTCTTAGCCTCCAGAAGGCTTTTACAAGTTCAATCTGAGATTTCTTATGAAAAGTTCCAGCAAAACAGACTTAAAAGAGTCTGTGGTCAATCAATATTCTTGCTGCACTTATGTAAATAACCAAGCCAAGTTTAATGAGACTAGACTTATTTTACCAAAAAAATTACTCTTATTTTGATTATCTCTTGATAAAAACGGGGGTGATTGTAGAGAGAAAAAAAATTATGTTTTGTTAATACATCTCTGTGGATATTAAATTCTAGTGCTGTTAATTGTCTTTGAGGTTTTGTTTTCTACCTGTAAACTAGATTGGATGTTAAATTCTTCTTGTTTCCTCTGATATCTGGCTACAACTCTCGAAACTAATTTTTCCAATTTTTCTCCCACCCTTCTGACTTGGAACCATTGAGAACTAAAATTTCCCTTTTCCCGAAGCCAGGCAAGCTAAAGTGGGACTTGATATAAACTTCAGAAAATCTCCACCACAGCTCATGTACAGACAATCTTCATGCCTATTGCTTGTGGGCCACTCAGAAAGATCATCAGAGACATTCAAACTGCAAACCAGGAAAGACTATCAGATTGCCACTGCCTGCCCTCACTCCATCTGAAGATGCTTCAAGCCCAATATCTAGAAATCTTGACTGGCTACCTTCAGAACTCAGAAACTGGGATTATAATCTGCTCCACTCATTAACCATTTTGTTTTGGTTGTTTGTTTCCATAGAAATGCCTTTTATTAAATAACTTGATGCAAATACTTGCACCATATAAGCCTAACTTTGGGATCCCATCTGCATCACCACCTCCTGATGGATGGAATCTTCTTTAAGAGCCAGACTTGGCCCTGTTGCTGCTCCAGGAGTTGTCTTAGGGGTGAGCCCTTCACCTGAAACTGGCCTGCCCCCTTATCAAACGGATTTCCAGGCAGAAACACTACTCTTCAATGATTCCCTTTCTCCCTGATACTACCTCCTTGACCTCTCATCCTTGCTGCTAGTCAAAGTGTTTCTGAGCTGTGTCTGTCAGGGTCTGACCTGTCTGAGAAGAATGATTGAAAGAATTTAATGAAGGGACTATTTACAAAGGAGTAGACAGGGTCGAGGCAACTAACAAGGAATGCTGAAGTATCCTGAGGCTAGCAACTGTGGATTGCTGTCACTACTCCTAGGGGAAGGGGCAAGGGGAGGGAGCAGTTACCAGACCTGGGGAGAGCTGTGCCTGTAGGAGAGACTTCCTGATCGGGGTGAGACCTTCAGTAGAGAAACATGTCAAGGAAGGAGCTGGGGGAAAAAGTACTCCAACTTCTCTTTCCTTCCACCTTCCAATCTACTGATAAAGACGCCCATTGGCTGAAAGCAACTGGAAGCCAAAGAGCCAGGGAATCTACGTAATGGGTCTGTAAAGCTCATTTTCCCAGGGTAGAGAGCAGGGTAAGAAGCGTAGGCAGGGCAAAAATATCCAGCACGTATGTTTTTCTGAGTTTCTGGTCTTGGTATTTCTGATGAGCCTCCTCCCATGAACTCACATCACCACCATCATTCCCTGTGGTTACCCCCATTGACAGTGGCTATTGTCCTTGGACTGCTATTCTAGGGTCTGTCACTTGCTCATCCATTGAGTCAACCATTCAAGAAAAATTTAAACACCTACTGTGAGCCAGTTTTAGATACTCTGGATCCAGTAGTGAGCAGAGCCAAGTGACTGCCCTCATGGAATTTACATTCTAGTGAAAACTGACAATAAAGAAGTCTACAAAGAGCTATATTAGAGAACACTAGCTGGGAGAAGGAGGCAGGGCAAGAGGGTAAAGTGTGATGGAAGCTGACATTTTAGATAGGTTAATCAGGAAAGTCCCCTCAAAGGAGGCGACGTGCCAAGCCACCAGGTACCACGCACATATGGGTGCAGTGCATACACCATCTCTGTCATTTAGGAACTTTCAACACCATTAGGAACAAGTCATTACATTCAAAAAATCGAAAGGAGGGAATTCCCTGGCGGTCCAGTGGTTAAGACTCTGTACTTTCATTGCTATGGGCCTGGGTTCGATCTCTGGTCTGGGAACCAAGATCCCACAAGCCGCGTGGTGCGGCCAAAATTAAAAAATTTAAAAATTTAAAAAATTAAAAATCAAAAGGACAAAAGATAGTTAACAATTCAAAAGGAATATTTTACAAGTTAAGAAAATGAGGTACTCTTTGAAAGCTTAGAGTTCAAAGTCACTGCCCTAAAGCGATCAAGGGAGGCTTCCTAGCAGAGGCAGTGCCTGAAGTTCCATGATGGATGGGGTCGCTGGCTAGACAGAAAGGCACAGGGAGGATGTGTGGGGAGAGAGGAAGCCAGTGTGAGCAAAGTTGCAGAGGTGACGATGAGTTAGTGACAATGGGGGAGAATGTGAGAGAGCTAATGAGTTTTGCAGGCTGCAAGCAAGGATTCTACATATGCTTTGAATTACCCTTCAGTCAATTGGCACCAAAACGTGTTGGAGTAATGGCTGGTTTAGTAGCAGGGTCAGGCCTCGGTTGAAATGTTCTCTGTGCCCATAACGAGCTGCGTAACTTCATGCAAGTTTCTCGGCTTCCTTGAACTTCAGTTTGCTCATCACTCAAGTGGGGGGAAAGGCCTAACTGGGATGATTGGATGTGAAATATTTGGCATGGTACTTGGTACACAGTAGACACTAAATGCCTATTACTTTTCTCTTTCTTGGCCTAAGAAATGATCACTAAAAGGCAAGCTGCTTGTCTGGACCAAAAAGAGCAATTGTTTCAGGTAGCAAGTCCACTTTCATGGTAGGGAAAAGCACAGGCTCTGGAGTCAGAAGGCCTGGATTCTAAATTGGGCTTCTCCATTTACCAACAGAATGAACTGGGGTAAAATTGTAAGTATTTTCTTTGGACCTCAGTTTTTTAATCTGTAAAATAGGATACTTGTAGCAAATATTATGCCTTGTTGTGAGGAGTCAAAAGCATGCTGAAGAGCTTAGCATGGTCCCTGGCACAATAAGTGTAGCCATCTATCGTGTCTTTATTGTGTTAACTGTCATTATTGACTCAGAACCATCCATACGGTGCTCCGATTCCCATGTGCCACTGGGAGAGAGCTTCCACCCTGAGGCTAGGAGGTGGTAGCTGTGGGGAGGATGGCATATGTACAGCTCTCACTGGTGAGCGGTGAGAAGGACCCTCTTACATGCAGGAGAGAAGAGAATGTGCGCCCGTGTGTGGCAAGCACGTGGGCCAGCCAGTGCACAAGCAGCCCCGCTCCTGCCTTAGCTCTTACCAAGCCAATGAATTACAGAGTTGGATGCACACATGAGCAACCACTTATTCACACCATATTAACACCCCATTTAGAGATGGCACAGCTAAGGTCCAAAGAGGGACAGTGACAGATGACCTCTGATTTTATCTAGGCCTGAGATTGTAGGACATGGTGAGGGTGCATGGCAGAATCAGGATCATATCCAGACCTGCTGAACCTCTGGGCTGTTATTTTTTCCACCTGCATCTTCCCTTTGTTCTTTCAAAAATGCTCTGCACTTTCAGGAGCATCTTTCCTGAAAACAGCTACCTCAAACATCATACTGCCTTCAGGTTCCACAAGACTCTTTCCAGCGGAGAGGACCAGGAGGACCAGGGGCAGTAGAGGAGGAGATGGAGCGAGGAATGCAAGCAAGGAACAAGGAGCAAGGAGCGGGCTGGAGAACCCCTTGCAGGCTGCAGGTCTCCAATCTAAGATTCAGGCCAGGGAAGCGGCAGGGGAGAAATTTTAATTAGGAGCTTGAAAAATCAAATGATTTGATCTTGATTGTTTTGTACTCTTTAATTCCCACCTTCATAAAATTTTGGATACCAAAAGTGATAGAAGAAGAAAAAGGAGGAGGAGGGAGTGGAATGAGTACCATGACCAGGAGAGCTGCTGGAGATAGCAGCAAGAGTGTGGAGGAACAAACTACAAGAGAGTTGCTCCAGGTGTCCCTGCAATGAAGGACCTGGTGCACTCATTGCTGGGAGGGCCATCGGCAGGCAGTCTTCAGGGATTGCCTCAGCTATGGAAAACCACCTCACCTCATCTCTTCCAAAGACTGATAGATGTAGAAGCACAAAGACCTGACTATCCTAACCCAACTCTACAAATTCCAGGATTCAGCAGAATTCTGATACAGTGAGTTGGGGTATACATGTCAAGCAAAAACATCAGTGTGCATGGAATTTCACTTTAAAACACTACAGGCTCCTTCACCCCCAAGTGCTTCTGCAGCCTGGTTTAAGGACTTGACAGACCAAGCAAGGGGCAGTCTTATCCAGCTCAGAAATGGTGTGTTTGCCAAGACACAGCTCTACCCAGGAGCAGTATTACTTGGGTGAAGACCTATCATACTCCATTTTCAGATTTTATGTGCGTGGGTGTTCGCTTTAAAACACTATGGGTTCTTTCACCCCCAAGTGCTTCTGCAGCCTGGTTTAAGGACTTGACAGACCAAGCAAGGGGCAATTTTATCCAGATCAATATAAGTGAGAGTCTATTTCTGGACTCTATATTTTGTTTCCTTTGGTGTTTGCCAAATTAGATTATTATTTTGCCAAAAGCATACTGTCTTGACTACTATAGTGTAACTATAAGTTGGAAAGTTAATGTAGGTCCTTCAAATTTGTTTTTCATTTTTCAAGATTGTTTTGACTATTCTAGATCTTTGAATTTCTATATTAATGTTAGAATCCTTTGGTCAGTTTCTTCAAAAAAGTTTGCCCAGATTTCAAATGGGATTATGTTGACTGTAAAGATCAATATGAGGACTACAAACACCTTAATAATACTGCATCTTCCTTGGGGGCTTCCCTGGTGGCGCAGTGGTTGAGAATCTGCCTGCTAATGCAGGGGACACGGGTTCGAGCCCTGGTCTGGGAGGATCCCACATGCCGCAGAGCAACTGGGCCCGTGAGCCACAACTACTGAGCCTGCGTGTCTGGAGCCTGTGCTCCGCAACAAGAGAGGCCGCGATAGTGAGAGGCCTGCGCACCGCGATGAAGAGTGGCCCCCGCTTGCCGCAACTAGGGAAAGCCCTCGCACAGAAACGAAGACCCAACACAGCCAAAAATAAATATAAAAATAAATTAAAAAAAAAAAAAAAGCCTAAAAGGAAGTCATCCTTTAAAAAAAAAAAAAATACTGCATCTTCCAATTCATGAACATGGTATTCTATATCTGTATTTATTTATTAATTTCTGTCAGCAATTTTTTTTGTAGTTTTCAATATAGAGGTCGTGTATACCTTTTCTTGGATTTATTATTATAAATTTGTTTTGTCATGCCAGTGTAAACTTTAAAATAATTAGTTCCCATTGTTCATCTCTTATATATAGAAATAAAATTGATTTATTCCTTCATGCCCCTTTCCAGGCAATCCTTGCCTTCCCTACACTCAACTTCCAAGAGTGTCCTAACCACTTCTCTGACTTTTTTTTTTTTAAAAGGTAGGAGTAAATCTTTTTTTAGAATTTATTTTTAATTTATTTTTGGCTGCATTGGGTCTTCGTTGCTGCGCACAGGCTTTCTCTAGTTGCGGCGAGCAGGCATTACTCTTTTGTTGTGGTGGATGGGTTT